>NC_088696.1:14201312-14826848 GCF_028017835.1 Emys orbicularis
AAACACCACTTACAACTGCCCCCCTTTCCCCTCCCTCCCCCCGGTACCCATATCCCCCCTGCTTGCAGGTGCCACAGCTATAGTCTCCACATGGTGCAGGGGGCAACTGGCAGGGCTGTGAGAATGCTGCTTCCCAAAGAAGCCTTAGACTCTCCTCCCTCTCCTTTACAACCAGCCAAAAGGGGGAAAAGGCAATGTTGTCTCCTGAAGCCTGAAAGTTGTGGGGAAGGGAAGATGACCCCTCCATTCTCCCTATACTTATACAAATACCTGTAGGGCAGCAGCCCACCCCAGAGCTTGTGTCCTCTGTTCCCACTACACTCCTTACACAGAGATCTCATGTGGTCCACCTCCAGTTCCACCTCCAGAAGACTCCAGCCTTCTGGGAAGTGAGGAGCAAGGACTGGGAGTCATCTAGAAGGAAAAGAGTTTATTGGGTTTTTAATAGACAAACAGTAAAGTAATAAAACAGGATGAAAAGGGGAGGAAGAGAGATAGAAAAGACAGGAGGGAGAGAAAACTGAACAGGAAAAAGGAGTGATGATAGCATTTGTGCCAGGGCTAGGTATAAGAGGAATCAGAAAAGTCTATCCACCTATTGCAGGGAGAATCCAGGATTTGGGATTTTGTTTGTTTGTTTTTAGTGGCAATATTGCCAACTCCCTTTTGTTATAGCCCCAATTCCCAGTTTTGATGGATTACAGAAAAATCTCAATTTTCATGAAAGAAAGAAAGAAGAAGAAGAAAAAAAGAAGTTTCTAGCCTTAAGAACTGTGGTGACAGAAGAGGAAAACATGGATCCCAGTGGGTTGGAAAAAAAAAAACCCCAACAAAACAAAAACCAACAGAAGACACATTAAAAAATCCCAAGATTTATTATAGATGGTGCTTATTATTAAGGTTGCTCAACACTTACCATTATAAGATCCTGTTTTCAGTTTATTATTACTTTTCCAAGCTTTAATCATTTGGGCTATAATTTACCACTCTGGGTGTCTGCCTCCGACTGATTTTTTATTTTATGTTTATTTTTGGCAGGAATGGTGAGGGGGGAAATTTCAACCAAAACGCTTCCACTGTTTCCAAGGCCAAGGTTAGGGAAAACGTTTTGTCCATGTTAAAAATTTTAATGACCTTTTCTTTTCAGCTTTTGAGACCCCATATTTTGGAGCAGGGATTTGGAAGGAGGTCGGTCTTTTGGGAGGTGCCTTTTGCCATCCTTGTTAAAATCAACCAAATTTGGCCAAGTTTTAAGCCTTTGGAAAATCACAGTTTTCACACATTCAGTAGAGATTTGATGTTAGCAGCTAAAATCAGCAAACATTCTGTCTTCAGTGAGCATGCACCAGTGCCTCCCAGCTCCTACTGCTGAACAGACTGCACATGATCCATCCCCGGATCCTCCAGCATGCTCCATCCAGCCCAGGATCACAGGGCAAAGCTGGATTTTACCTGTAATGGTTGCTTTGGGCCACGGTGTGGCTGGACACTGGAAATGAGAGCAGAGAGGGAGGAGACTGAGACAAGGAGGCAGGGGAGGTGGTGGAAGGGTGAGTAAGATTGTATAAGGAGCCCAGGGAGGGAGACTAGGACTGGGAACCAGCTGGGTCGGAGGGGAGAGACAAATCAGAGGAGAAACCAAGAGGGAGGAACTGGGACTGGCTGGACAAGGAGGGGGAGAGAACCCCCTTGTATCCAACCCCCAAGAGTTTGAGGGACTGGAGATGGGGGTTTAGTTATATTTAATGCCTTTACCCCTTAGCATGTAGAAAGGAAGATGCTAAACTCAGCTCATGAGCTATTTGCACAATATTTATAAGAGACATTTGGTCACAGTAGGAATCAAGACAATTATATCTGCAGCAAGGCTCTTGTGTTCCTGTGATAAAATATTGATGAGAATGGAGGTGGCAAAGATGATATTTCTTTGTAATTTTATCAGTTTTGTTGAACAGTTATAAAAGACCAGAATAGGAGAAAAGGAAGGAGAGAAGGACCCCTAAGATACAAATTTTCTAGAACTAAACAACTGGTGCTACAAGAAGTTGCCCTATAATATTCACGGCCAGATTATTCTTATCCCTTGCATGAGTATGGAAAGGACACAATTTAGACCTTTACAAAATTCACTTTTAGAAAATAACTAAAAGGGCTCCAGATCTTGAGATAAATGTTAGTAATAATAAAATGTCAGCAGTGATGTTTCCATTCTGCTTTGATCATAATCTCCACACCCAGGAGCTGATCCTCCAATGTCTTGCACCTTTGTGTCATCATTCACACCTGTGCAGAGCGGGTCTAAAACACTAACCAAATTGGAACGGTAATATTTTACATCCAATTGGCATAGGTGTAAATGCAAAGCAGTAGAGAATCAGTATATATGCAGCATCTCTAGGCACACTGTTAACCCCTGAATTTAGAATGGCTCAAAAAGGAGCCCTGTATTCCTCCAGCAGTGATTATAACACAAAGCTACATTGATTCCTAATATTGATCATCAATCAAGTAAAATACAATTAAAAGGTGTCAGTGTTTATGTAATGTTAATTGTATTAGCAGTTAACGTACAAGGCAACTGCCAAACGACCTGAAAAAGAAAATTGGATGCCAACATGATTTTAAATGCATCAATCTCTATGTAAGACTGATTGTATTCATTCCAACATTTCCTAAGTCTGATGTAATTAGGAAACACTATTTCACTAGGAGGGTGGTGAAGCACTGGAATGCGTTACCTAGGGAGGTGGTGGAATCTCCTTCCTTGGAGGTTTTTAAGGCCCGGCTTGACAAAGCCCTGGCTGGGATGATTTAGTTGGGAATTGGTCCTGCTTTGAGCAGGGGGTTGGACTAGATGACCTCCTGAGGTCCCTTCCAACCCTGATATTCTATGATTCTAATATTTCCCTACAGTTGGGTCTGATTCTCCTCCCACTTATAGGAGTTTCACACCAGTAGAACTCCATTGACTGCAATGGACTTACTCCCAATTTACAACAGTGCAGCCGAGAGGAGAATCAGGCCCTGTTTGTGTTCTTCATTTCATTGATAGTTTCTCAATGGTGGTTTGAAAACAAATTTTCTGGTGACAGACAGTATGCATAAGATTAAGGACGATTCACTGCATTTGAGGGACAAGCTTATAACAAAGTTGTCCCCACACTATAGATAAATAAATAGTCAAAAAAGAAAATTTTCCCTATTATGCTCCAAACAGGTTGAGCCTGGATGGTAATGATTCTACTTCAGTCATATCTGAGGGCACTGGAAGAACCTCATGTTGCCGAGGTACTATAAAATAATAAATAATCCAACAAGAGAAACAAGGCAGAATAAGGTGTTTCAAATACAAACTGTGCTATTGTGTCTTTTTGAGTCATACTAGGTGGTGGCAATCCAATGTGTTTATATAGCACCTGCCACCAAGGTATTTGAGTAACTGAAGAAAATATTAGTATGACGTAGACATAAGCAAACCGAGATAGATTTATATTTTGTTGTAGAACACCTTGCTAGAAATCTTGTATGTCCCTTTAAAAATATTAGCTAATTGCACATATTACTTTAGCCCATTATCACCTCTATTCATCTGTTTTCCTGCTACAGAAACAATTGCTGACTATGTAAGTATATCCTGCCTCCAGGTTAATTTTATTAGATAATGAACATAGTAAGTGGTAAGGAGGAGTGATGTTTGTGTATATCATCATTTTTTCAGTGTAATTTTTGCATGAAGCACAACATTCTCCAGAAATATTCCTTTAGTCCTGCAAAGTGTTGAGTATCCTCAGCTGCCACTGAAGTCAATGGGAGCTGAAGGTACTACCTATATTAAATGGCAAAAAGACTACATTAATGCAGCATTAAGGTTGCTTGGTAGGATTTTGTCCCCTTGTAGAATGCTAAGTTGAACAAAATTCAAAATGTCTGAAAACCAAGAAATTAACAGTTAAGGATGCCCCTGCAACCTTAACACCAGCTTCTTTCAGCAATGCTCCAATATATTCTGGGGTTGTCTACACTTACAGCACTGTAGCTCTTAGTGAAGATGCTACCTACATTGATGGGAGAGCTTCTCCTGTTGGCATAGTACTCCACCTCTCCAAGAGGCAGTAGCTATATTGACAAGAGAAGTTCTCCTGTTGACATAGTACTGTCTACACGGGGAGTTAGGTTGGTCACTTAGAGGGTGTGGATTTTCCACACTCCTGAGCAATGTAGTTACACTGACATAAGTTGGTAGTGTAGACCAAGCCTCTGTTAACACAAACATGTTTACTCTGGCAGCCCCACAGTACAAGCTCTTCACCTCCTTTTGCAACCCATTCACTCTCACCCACAATATTCCTTCTAACATTATTAAAGGACAAAAAAAAGTGCCCATGCCATCTTCCCGCTACCCTCTTCAAGCAGTGCCTCAAGGCACCCACGCACTCTCACTGGACCTTGGCACTATAAAATTAAGGTGGTTCCAGATCCTGGAGTTCATTTACACACTTGACCAACTGCTCAGAAATACTACTACATGCATACAATTTAAGAACCACTGGTCCTCATTTCCCAGCGACAACACTTTATCTGCATCCCCCTTCCCCCAGTTCTCTGGCTTATTTCTACCCAATATAACACAAATTTTGGTTAGACCAGCTGCTGCTGACTATTCTGCTGTGTTCACAGTAAACCTCTCCATAAAATAAAAACATATATTACAACTTGTAGCAAGCAACGAGATATTAAATCTTTATTGCACAGGTGTACAAAGGTTCAAACTAAAAACTTCAGTGGCAAGGTGTTTACCAGGGGAAAATGGTATTGACACATTCCCTTGAACTACCCAGGCAAGCACTGAAGTCCTCTCACTGTTGTTTTCTTTATTGGTGCAAGTACATTGTAACCCTTCCAGACTGCACATCTACACAAGCAAAGTGAATATTTTCTTAAATATCATTCACAAGTTAGGTCCTGGCACATACACATAGGGGACTCAAACACCCCCATAGGGACAAGGCCCCTATATAATGTAAGGGAGCAGGGAGAGGTGTTCAGATACCTCTAGAGGGGCAAAACCATCGAGGAGTCCTCGTGGCACCTTAGAGACTAACAAATTTATTTGGGCATAAGCTTTTGTGGGCTACAGCCCACTTCATTGGATGCATGAAGTGAAAAATACAGGAGCAGGTATAAATACATGAAAAGACGGGGGTTGCTTTACCAAGTGTGAGGTCAGTCTAACGAGAAATCAATTAACAGCAGGATACCAAGGGAGGAAAAATAACTTTTGAAGTGGTAAGAGAGAGCTGCCCCAGATCTGGACACTCACCCAACAAAGGAGAATGTAGGGCTGACAAGTGCCCCTGCTCCTAAGCTCCTCCAGTCCCTCTGCCACTTTCTCCCACATCCCCCTTACCAGTGTACCCTGTCAGCCCCATACCTCCCTCATAGGAGCCTCCAACCCTCCCCCTAACTTCCTCCCATTGCTGCAGCCCCAAGCCCCTATTCCCCAACTACTCCACCCTCTAATAACCCTCTCCTCCCAGGAAGCATTCACATGTCTAATTCCCTTCCCCCCGCCACCAAATTTTTTTGATTACATTCCCCCTTCCCCTTCAAAATAAAATTGCCACCCATGACTCACAAATTGTAGCAACAGCCAGCCATCTACTTAGTCCAAAATTCCTTCCATCTTAAGTGGGGACTTGTGAGTAATTTATCCTTAGTAGTGTTAGTGAACTGAAGGGTGAGTTCACCACCATCAATCTGAACAAGGCCTTTGATCCATTCAGTCCTTAGTACTTCTCAGATTAACAATACAAGGCAGCAGTAGACAACTGTTTGGGCAACTGTAATTTGGGAATCCCTTGGTCAAATGACCTCAAATTGGGGTCACTAATGCTATCCCATGCTCATGCCAAATTTCGAAGCAATCCAACTAATAATTCAGCTTTTAAAAGAAGTTACAAGAGTCAGGCTATAAAGCACATAAAATGGGGAGAATGGAAACCCCCTAGCCCTTTTTCTCAAATGGCCTATACCCACCATAAAAAAAAATAACAGGAGTACTTGTGGCACCTTAGAGACTAACAAATTTATTAGAGCATAAGCTTTCGTGGGCTACAACCCACTTCTTCGGATGCATATAGAGTGAACCATATATTGAGGAGATATATATACACACACATACAGAGAGCATGAACAGGTGGGAGTTGTCTTACCAACTCTGAGAGGCCAATTAAGTAAGAGGAAAAAAACTTTTGAAGTGATAATCAAGATGGCTCAGTACAGACAGTTTGATAAGAAGCAAGTGTGAAAATACTTACAAGGGGAGATAGATTCAATGTTTGTAATGGCTCAGCCATTCCCAATCCCTATTTAGCCCTGAGTTGATTGTGTCTAGTTTGCATATCAATTCCAGCTCAGCAGTCTCTCGTTGGAGTCTGTTTTTGAAGTTTTTCTGTTTTAAGATAGCCACCCGCAGGTCTGTCAGAGAATGGCCAGACAGGTTAAAGTGTTCTCCCACTGGTTTTTGAGTATTATGATTCCTGATGTCAGATTTGTGTCCATTAATTCTTTTGCGTAGAGACTGTCCGGTTTGGCCAATGTACATGGCAGAGGGGCATTGCTGGCACATGATGGCATATATCACATTGGTAGATGTGCAGGTGAACGAGCCACAGATGGTATGGCTGATGTGATTAGGCCCTATGATGGTGTCACTTGAATAGATATGTGGACAGAGTTGGCATTGGGCTTTGTTACAAGGATAGGTTCCTGGGTCAGTGTTTTTGTTCAGTGATGTGTGGTTGCTGGTGAGTATTTGCTTTAGGTTGGGGGGTTGTCTGTAAGCGAGGACAGGTCTGTCTCCCAAGATCTGTGAGAGTAAAGGATCATCTTTCAGGATAGGTTGTAGATCTCTGATGATGCGCTGGAGAGGTTTTAGTTGGGGGCTGAAGGTGACAGCTAGTGGTGTTCTGTTATTTTCTTTGTTGGCCCTGTCTTGTAGGAGGTGACTTCTGGGTACTCGTCTGGCTCTGTCAATCTGTTTTTTCACTTCAGCAGGTGGGTATTGTAGTTTTAAGAATGCTTGATAGAGATCTTGTAGGTGCTTGTCTCTATCTGAGGGATTGGAGCAAATGCGGTTATATCTTAGAGCTTGGCTGTAGACAATGGATCGTGTGGTGTGTCCTGGATGGAAGCTGGAGGCATGTAGGTAAGTGTAGCGGTCAGTAGGTTTCCGGTACAGGGTGGTATTTATGTGACCATCGCTTATTAGCACAGTAGTGTCCAGGAAATGGACCGCTTGTGTGGATTGATCTAGGCTGAGGTTGATGGTGGGATGGAAATTATTGAAATCATGGTGGAATTCCTCAAGGGCTTCTTTTCCATGGGTCCAGATGATGAAGATGTCATCAATGTAGCGCAAGTAGAGTAGGGGCGTTAGGGGACGAGAGCTAAGGAAGCGTTGTTCTAAGTCAGCCATAAAAATGTTGGCATACTGTGGGGCCATGCGGGTACCCATAGCAGTTAGTCTCTAAGGTGCCACAAGTACTCCTGTTATTTTTGCGGATACAGACTAACACGGCTGCTACTCTGAAACATAAAAAAAAAGTACACTTTCTTAAATGTTGTTCTCAGCATGGGTCCCCTAAAGATTTAGTGGGTGACATGCCCTATTTTGGGCAAAACTCAATGCTTTTAGACTATCTTGACAGCACATCAATAGCTTGATCTCTAGCTCTGAAAAAAACACCTGGAAAACTTTTGAAAAAAAAACACCTCCTTCCCCCCCCCCCACCCCAGGGCCTATATCTTTGCAATTCCTAGCTCAAATAACCCCAAATTGGGGTCACTAACCCTACCCTACACCTTCCTGAGGCATACTAAATGTCAAAGGAATCTGACTAAGCATGTCAATTTTAGAGCATTTAGAAAAGTCAACCTTTAAACAGACATTACAATGCAACTTTAACTACTAGTGATGCTGCTATAGAGAGTGCTCTGACCTAGCCTGCCTCTTTTCACTTTCTTTACAATCACGTTTCCTTCTCAAATTTAAGACCAGCTCCTATTTTCAGTTTAGCTTCCTGTACACTCTGACAATGCAGAATTTTGTTTTGTCTGTTATGCCGATCAGGGGAATTCAATACTGCTGCTCTGGGTACAATTAAGAACAAATAAAAAAAATGGTGTTCCCACAAGTGAAGCTGCCTACTCTGCAAGTGACAGCCCAGTGATAATTTAGGCCTCAAGCCTGCAAACATTTAAGCAAGTTAGTAACATTACACATGTGAGGAGTCCCTTTGAATTTAATGGGATTATTCACTTGTGTAAAGCTACTCATAGGCCTAAATGTTTGCAAGATAGAAGCCTCAGATTGCAAACATGGGCACCAAAGTAATTTCCCTCCTGCTGTGTTGCCAGCCCTGCCCTCCCATTCAGTGCAGTTGTACTAGTGGATAGGCCATTTTCTGCTCCTGTTTGCTATTAGCAAAGGTTAAATTGGGAGTATGGGAGTATATGAACACATTTTTTTAATTATAAAAGATAATAGCTGAAAACATTTGTGTAGCAAGAGAAACCATAATGAAAGCATCAGCATCCACCAATGATAGAGGGAGAAATGTGGGTATGAGAAAGGGAGCAATTTTAAACTGCTCCACCTTTTCAAAGACTACAGCATTTAGAAGGTTTTAAAGAGACAGCACCATACAGCTTAACAAACTTGTTTTAGAAAAAAATAATAGGAACAGATTGTTTTTAAAATCAATATAAAAAAGGAGGCTTATAGCTTCCTTCCTGTTATGTCTTCAGAAACTTTGAACTCATAGGCCTGCTGAGAGTCTGGTACACTGTCTTTTTTGAATATACATTTCAGTATATCACCCACAAAGACCTGCATTTTCTCCATGTACCAATATATCTGTATAAATAAATAAATGACTAACATTACATAGCAACAAATTCTGAATTGTACATGAGTGTCTAGGTTGCTATTGGCTCCGACAAATGATAAAGTTTCTAGGCAATGGCTCTTTTTCCTCTTGTGTGATGGATGTAATATAAAAAATGTGTGCTCTCTTTCTGCTTGAAGATTTGTACTGAAAAGCACCTGAAAATAGAGCCCCAAATGGGACTCTGCATTTTTGAAGTTGCTTCCAAATACATCCTTGATTTCTGCTTACAAGCTCTTGGACTCTTGTTTTTGTCTGTGAGTGAAATATGCCTCAAATAAGCGATATTATTTTTCACACACAAACACAAATATACACATGTTGTTTAAAAGAACAATACATCTATTCATCTATTTCAGTCAGTTTTCCACACCCCCCAACTCAAATGTCTTTTAGTGAATGTGTACATTTCTCAGAAATGGAAATTCTTTTAGCACTGTGGTGTGAAACACTCCTTTCACACAAATGCATTAAGTAATCCACCAACATCATATATGAAGAAAGAACATTTAGCTGTTAGTATTTGTAGTGAAGGAAACTGCTGCTGGATCAATATTAACTCTGTGGTACCCTAGCTGGAGGCTGTAGCCAAAGGCATTGTTCAGGCAAATGGGATGATTAGCCTAAGGTGACAGTGATAATGTTTAGGAAGAGAATGATGCTGCTAATTAGTGGCATTGGAATTTTACTAAGGAGCAGATATGGTGAAGTGCTCTGTGCCTTCTACTCCAGCTACTCAGTACTTTACAAGCTAAAGCCTCTTGCTGATGAATGCTACCTTCATAATTCTGAGCCTGCAGTCTATTGTAAACTGTGAGTTTCTCTGCACTTTTATGCTTTAAGCAGAAAGTTCAGGATGAAGATCTATCCCTATTTTACTAGTGACAAAGGAATGGATTTTCTTGCTGTAGTGATTAGGGACTGCAGCCTGAACTGATCCCTTTCTGTCCACCAAACAGACCCTGCCTCCCCCAACTCATTTACTTACCCGGTGACCAAGGCCTATATATATTCTTTGATATGTAAAGGTCAATATCAGTATCTGGAATCTGTAAATCAAGACAATAACTTGCAAATGCCCTTCTGGTGTGATTAATAGTCTTTCAAATTGTCTTTCTAGCCTGGAAGTTGGTATGAACAATTAGAATCATGGTTTGTTTCTTTGCAGAACTGAAACACTTTTAAAATGCAAATCAGCAGTGAACATATAAACTCCGTGATGGGATTTATGACAAAGCCAAAGGTTGACTAAATGTTGACTCTTGGATGGTATTTAATTGGTAAATGTTGGCTTAGCACTGGACAAACATCACCATCCTTTCAAACAGAATACAGGATTTAGACAATGTGCACTGAAACTACTCAATACACAGGGCAACAGGAGGACTAAATCTGGTCAGGGAGAAAGAAAAAAATATCCTTCCCTGACTGGTAGGATGCTGAAAGTAAAGATAAATCTTTGTCTGTAAGACATATGTTCTTCCACATTTACCTATTTTCTCTGATTGTTGACTAGTGATACGTAATTTTTTTGTTTCTACAATAAGCATAAAGGTGGCCACTTTGGTAAGGCATGGTCCAGCCTGGAGGAGATGAAGAAGGTCTGTGCTACAATGAAAGCATCTGGGAAGAACAGTGCTGACTTGATCAAAATTCCTCCTGGGGGCTCTAAGGGAATGCACATTGCAGTGGAAGGTACACCATCCTATCTACTGGGTGTCTATGCACTCCCTTTAGCCCCCAGCCAGCTCAGCTGGCTTGCGCCTGGGGACAAGAAGAAGGCTAAACTCACAGTCCACCTTCCTCATACTCTTTTTGGTCAGTTGGGCCTTTTTCATATCACAGCTATACACCAACTCATAGTGAAGATCTCATCACTGAAACACATACACAATATGTCTGTGCCATTTGGGTGAAATTCTAGCTTCATTGAAGTCAATAGGAGTTTTGCCATTGACTTCACTGGATTTCACCCATTATTTTAAACTAGTGTGGGGGAAATATTAATGATAACACACACTGTGAGATAGGGTGGGAAGGTTGTGTGAAAAGAGAAATTAGCAGGGGAAGGTGGAAGATTGAATGGCTGATGGGTGAGTTGAGGGAATGTGTCCATTTTAAACGGTGCCTCTCTTCCAGTTCAAGCTAACAGTCTGTGGCTATTTCAGCCACTTCTATCTCACTTTTGTAATAGCTTAACTGGGAGCTATTTCAAAATGAGTTGAAAATTTGTCTGCTGATAGGACAGCTGGGTTTGTGAGGAATTGAGGAGGTGACGGTAAGGAGACCAAGTAGCTCAAGTACTCTTAGGGAAAGAGGTTTTTTTAAAAAATAACAAGCAATATTTATATGCAAAAGAGTAGAGAGTAGGTATTTCCAACCTTCCCCCACTAATTCATTTTTTTCTATTACTGGGAACTATTTCTCAGAGTGGAAGGATATATCATTCACAGCCACAAAACTCCTTTTATTAAAAAAAATAAAAAAGGAAAGTGAACAAGACACTTTTTAAAGCAATGAACCACTTCAGACTACATCCATTGTCTACTGGTAAATGTTTTGGGTGGCTAAAGACACAAAGTTAAAGTCATGTACAGATACCATGTTCATTAGTAATAGGGTGACCTGTCCCTTTAAGGGACAGGATGCCTGGGGTGGGGAGGCCAGCCAGCCCTGTTCCATTATCAGACCAGGCTGGGAAGGGGTCAGCTGATTACTATGAATGGCTGGGAGAGCTCAGCTGGAGGACAGCTACGGGAAGTGAGGTGGCTCCCGTGGCTAGCAGGGAGCAGGGGATGAGTTATAAGGGGAGAGTCCCTGCAGCCTCGGTTGGGCAGGGGAATGACTTTGTAAGTTTTCTATTTGAAGAATAAAAAGCTGTGCCATGAAGGAGACTTGAATATGCCATTAGTCTTACCTGGGTTGAGGAGACAAGCCAGCAGCCTGCAAGGACCCTTCTTACTAGAGTAGCTAATGTTGTGCACTGCTTTGAAGACAACAAATAAATACGTTATAAATGCTAAATATTGGATTAAATCTTGGCTCTATTAAAGTCAATAAGGCAAAAGCCTCACCCATTTTCATTTCCCCTCGCCTTTCCTCTACTATATACTGTGGCCCAGATACACAAAGGTACTCAGATACCCAGACTTAGGTGCTTCTGTTTTAGCTCCACCAAAAGCCACAATTTCTGCCAACCCTGTAAGTCCCTAAACTTGCCTGGCTTTCAAAGTAAAAGTTCCCTATACACCTACGTTTCTGTCTCTGGCATGTGCACTGGTGCCTCACTCTAGGAGTCTGGATGCCTATCTCCTGCTTAGCCGCACAGAGATTCACGAACCAGGGGAAGATAGACATTGGGCCCTGCCCACAACAGGTGGCTGGATCTAGTAGGTGTGCTCAAAGGCTGCTTATCAGATCGTGTCCCATTCAATATCCAAATGTTGCTGGGCCAGAGAGAGGGAGTGAGAATGACTCTGTAGTCCAGTGGCTAGAGCACCCACCTGGGAAATGGGAGACCCAAGGTTGAGCGACACTTTCGTTTATCTACAGCGGATCAGCTTCAGCAGGAGAGATTGGGAAAGCCCACGTCAGAATATCCCATAGCTCAATGGTTAGAGAAGCCTCCTGAAAGAGAGGATTTGAACACGAGTATCCCTTCCCACCTCTCTGGCAGAGAAAAGGGAATTAAGCATGGCTCCCCCCACATCCAGGCAAGTGCTTTTTCTTGGGCTAAAGAATAGAGGGTGGGTCCCTCCTCCTCCTGTGTTGTGATGATCAAACCACCATCTCATTTCCCTCAAGATGCTATTTAGGTACCTAAACCTGAGGGGTGGCTCCCTCCAGCCTGGACTTATGCACCTATGTCCAAGATGGTGCAGGGATTAGCATGCACCCTTGTCATTGGCCACAGATATCTTAGGCAACTTTCTTTACTGGCTTTTGTGGATCACATTTTTAGGAACCTGTCTCTTCCCATTGATTGTATAGGATCATAAGTGCTTAACTCAGGCTTTGTGGATCGTAGTGTTGTTCCTGTGATTCCCCCCCCCCCCCCCCAGGTGTCTAAAAGTTGGGTATCGTGCTGCTCAGCTTTGCAATGCCTAAGTCTCTTTATAGATCCCACCCTTTGTCACCTTGGCCTGCAGCTTTGAAACTTTTGTATGGCTCTCACCTGCTTGGAAACAAAAATGTCACCCGTGAAGGACTTGTTTTCAGTGGAGCTATTCTCTATTTACCATTTTACTATAATTAAAGTTACATTTACTAACCTGATTTTGCATTAGTTTGAAATTAACTCTTGCCACCACTAAGTATTTCCCCCTCAATATGTTAAATATGACATAAGATCAGTGATTCTGTTAGCAAATTAAAGTTGATCTCTCTTTTCCCGTTTTTAATACTAAAAGATCATTTTTATCTGTATTTTTTTAAAAAATGGTCACCTGAAAATTTGACAAGAGCACAATAAGCAATTAAACTGTTGCACTGGAGCAACCAAATGAAAAAGGCAAGACTACGCTGACTAAAAGTCTGTCAATCCATTTCAGTGCAGCCAGAGCTCTTGTACAGAAGTACCTGTTCCCATAGGACTGGCTATAGACCAGGGGTGGGCATACTATGGCCCAGTGGCTGCATCCAGCCCTCCACACGTTTTAATCCGGCCCTTGAGCTCCTGCCAGGGAGTGGGGTCCGGGGCTTGCCCCACTCTGCGTGGCTCCTGGAAGCAGCAGCATGTCCCCCATCCGGCTCCTAGTGTAGGGGAAGCCAGGGGGCTCTGCATGCTGCCCCTGCCCCAAACGCTGCCCAGCAGCATCCATTGGCCGGGAACCGCAGCCAATGGAAGCGACAGGGGTGGTGCCTGCAGACAGAGCAGTGTGCAGAGCTGCCTGGCCGCGCCTCCATGTCGGAGCCAGAGAGGGGACATGCCGCCACTGCTTCTGGGAGCAGCTTGAGGTAAGCGCCGCCTGGAGTCTGCCCCAGCCCTGATCTCCCTCCTGCCCTCCGAGCCCCTTAGTCTCAGCCTGGAGCACCCTCCTGCACCCCAAACCCACCCCGGAGCCCTCACCCAACCCCCAATTTCATGAGCATTCATGGTCCGCCATACAATTTCCATACCCAGATGTGGCCCTCGGGCCAAAAAGTTTGCCCACCCCTGCTATAGACAGACCCAGACCTCCAACCCGCCAAAATACTTTTTCTGTCAATTCACATTTCTTTTAGCCTTTCTGAAATCACACCTGCTTGCAGCTAGACTAGTGACTGAGAAGAAACCTATTCTAACAGCACATTGGAATAGAAAGTGTCATGCATTAGTTCTTTAATGGTAGAATGTTTTCATTATTCAGGAAATCCAGTCATTATGGGCAGTGATATAGGAGCAGGTTGTTATCAGAACTAGAGTAACACTAGAGTACTCTAATACTCTTCTGTTATTAGTTTAAGGCTAAGTGGGGATTTCAATGGGAGCTGTGGTAGCTCAAAGTCTTTCCATATCAGTTCCTTAGTGAACCAAGGCAATTAAATGTGAAACTGAAATGAGAAAAGTAATTAATATTACCAATGACATTTGTTTAAATGTTACTTTTCAAAAGCACTTTAATTACAATATGCTTTTCATGTTGGTTGAGTTCATTTATATAGGGAATACAATCATTAATTATCATAATTAAGACACCTGAATTCAGCATGACTGGCATTGCTTCCACCCTGAGTTGTATCATTGTTTTATCTCTGACAGTTAGGTTTTCAATCAGATGTTATCTACTTTTTTCCTAATCATTAAGAAATGCTTTACTAATTAGCACATGAAATTCATTCTACATCAGACTGAATTGAATCAGGGTCTATTATCTTGAACAGGAAGACACTTCAGAATTCACAGTAATAGGGCATGAATATGTGATACAGTTCATACACATTTCATGAACCTCTGCATTACCATTATTTTTTTCAAGATTCTGCCATTAGTTATGCCATTTTCAGGTCACTTAATTCTCTCACACTGTTTAACAGTCTGTTAGATTAGAATGCTCCAAAATCGTGAGTTAACTCCTCCCGTGCTACATTTTGACAAGATATTTCTATTTGCTTATAGATGTACCTGAAGTATTTTTGAAGCACCCCTTCTTAGAACTGTACGGTGGGGTGCACTGTCCATGTACAAGCCCTTGAATTAATTTTTTTTTAAAACTCAATGTTATTGCTCAGGAAAGAAGGCAACATTTGCAGTTGACTATTGTTACTCCACCTTTCCTCACTTTAATTCCTTAAAACAAATACAAAATAATAATGATTGACCTCATTCTCTTTATGTCATGTGAATTTTCCCCCATGCTCCCCAACTAAAATACCTTGATTTTCATCTGGAGGCACTACCTATAAATAATTGATGGGATAGGTAGGTCAGCCTCCATGCCCATAACTCCAGCGATAGACTGCCTACTAAGACCGATAAGGATGATAATTAGCACCAGTTTAAATGGTGGTTATTGTGATATGATGTACAAGGAACAAATTGAGACCACCAACTGAGCATCCCGGAGGTGATCTTGGAGTCATCACACAGTATTGATATTCATAATTAATACAGCTGGCTAAAATATGAGCACTTTCTTGGGAAACATAATGCTACCATTACCCGCCTTCTCACTGGAAAAAGTTAAATAGAAACTTTCCAACCGGATCTTGTTAGTCTGAGCCCTATTTAACCATTGATCTAGAGGTTTGTATCCTATTGCCAGTCATCTGCCCCTCTGCATTCTACTGAGACTTTTGTCGTTTCAGTTCTTTCTATTCTTTCCAAGGAATAGTCCAGCAATCTTGCAACAGGTCTGTGTGGGGATTTAGCTTTCCTTGTATTATGTAAAAGAAAAAGTGCTGGCTTTTATACAAAGTTATTGCTCAATTGTAAGATTGTTCAGCAGATGGGGTTGTATGTTATAAGAGACAGAATACATTAATTCACAAAAGAGATTAAAATTATACTGTACAATATGAAGACTTCTCAAGTAATAAGCCTTATTACACAGTCATTATGTTCATATGCTTGGCACAAATTTCAGACAGAACATTTCTTACATGGATATATTTCAAATATGGGAATTTGTGTCAACCTCAAAAAAATATTTCTGTGGATGAAGTATACTTAGACTTCTGTAAAATGTTAGACTTAGTACCACATGAAACTTTGATCAAAAATAACAAAACCTAGAATGATATAAAATTAACATGGCACACATTAAATGGATTAAAAGGTGGCTAACTGATAGGTCTCAAAATGTAATTGTAAACAAGAAACCAACAAGCAGGTATGTTTCGAGGGGAATCCCTTTAGGGATTGGTTCTTGGTCCTACACGATTTAACACTTTTATTAATAACCTGGAAGAAAACATAAAAATCATCACTGCAGATGACACAAATTGGAAGAGTGGTAAATAATGAAGAGGACAGGTCATTAATACAGAGAGATCTGGATCTCTTGGTAAACTTGGTGCAAACATACAATATATGCTTCAGTATGGATGAATGTATACATCTAAAAACAAAGAATGTAGGCCGTACTTACAGGATAGGTGTCTCCTATCCTGGGAAGCACTGACTCAGAAAAAAATTTGGGGTTCATGGTGGATAGTTGGTGGAACATGAGCTTCCCCAGTATGATGCTATGGAGCAATGGGCTAATGCAAAGCTTGAATGCATAAACAGGGAAATATCAAGTAGGAGCAGAGAGGTTATTTTTCTGTATTCGGCACTGGTGCAACAACTGCTAGAATACTTTGTCCAGTTCTGGTGTCCATAATTCAAGAAGGATGTTGATAAATTGGAGAGAATACAGAGAAGAGCCATACGAATGATTAAAGGATTATTCTTCTTATCAGATGCAGAGCTTGCCAAACCAATTTGTGGCAATCTCATCTGTAAAGTGCAGGGCCCTCAGACTGCCCTCTGACCAGATGTGATGGTAGTCGTCACTGATATGTGATGAAGTCTATCTGTCTTTGGCCATGACTGCATGCGGGATCCTCTCATTGGCTCTGGGTGTGAAGGCTGGCTGCACATTGACCCAATTAAACATTGGTTCAGAAAGTCCCATGAGTGCTGTAGCAAATCAAAGCCAGGTACGTGTATGGTTGGATCAGGCTGAAAAGACTTGGTCTGCATCGGATTTCAGAAACATTCTTCATGCCACTTTGATGTCTCATATAAATCCGGGCAGGGCAAGTGGGCCCACAATGGGTGCCTCGATGACAAATGAACTCTTGTGTGGTTGAAAAGGCCTGTATACAGTGTTTATTAGGCTCAGGTTTGCCCTGATTTTCTCAACCATTCTGGATGTAGCATGTCAAGTATGGATGTGTAGGAGGAGTGATGTTGCTTAACAAAGGGAGCCAGGCTACTGGTGTGGGCCGAATTGTACCAGTTACAGTGCGCATGGCGGAGTGTAGTTGTGTGTCAAACAACTTGATGTGAGACTAATGGAGCCAGACGGGAGTATTCTGCTGCAGAGTAACAGAGGGCTAAACCAGGTCATTGGAGAAGTGCCAGCCAATTTGCTTAGAAGGTTGTTACATGACCTCATTTTAGCTACAGTTTTCCTCAGCTGATTAAGATATGTGTGAGATCTATCTAGCGTTACTCTGAGGTAGACTGGGTGTGATTCATGTTTCAAGTAATGTTCATTGAGAAAGATATTCAGTTTTTGGACTGGTCTAGCATTGTAAAGATGAAACACACTTGAAACTGTCTTAATCAGACTTGGTTGCAGATGCCACCAACTGCAATATTCAGTCATCTTAATAAAGTCAATGATTAGGGCATCTTCCAGTTCTAGGAATGACATTTGCTTAGGCATCAAAGTACAGTCATCCGCATATGTGAAATTGTGGGACTGTATAAGCAGAAGATTGTGTACTGGTTGGATAACATTGGTGCCAACACAGTGTCTTGGGGTAGATTGTTGGTTTGTCTCTTCCAAAAGCTAACTGTCTCTCATGTATTCTCAGAAATGTTTGTTGTGGAGGAGAAGGTTGATGATGTTGACTATCCATGCTGGGAGTGCTCTTGACAATTTAACTAGGAATATGACTTCCCTGTAATAAAAGACCTGCAACACAGTCCTGGCTGGCCTGGGTCAGCTGATTTGGGATGCAGGGTTAAAAATTGCTGTGTGGATGTTTGGGCTTGGGGTGGAGCCCAAGCTTTGGGACTGTCCCCCCTTGGAGGGGGGGGGGGGAGGTTCCAGAGCTCCAATTCCAGTCCAAGGCCCAATGTCCACACAGAAATTTTACACCCCTTCAGCCCAAGCCCCAGGAGCCTGAATCAGCTGACCTGGCCAGCCACAGGTGTTTAATTGCTGTGTAGATGTACCCTAAGAGCCCAGTGTGCCAGACTGGACCTGACAGAGGCATGTGGCACAGAAATATGGTTCCCATCTTCTGAAAACTGTTTTCAATAAATGCTGTCAGAACTAGCACTTGATAGCTGGTGCTCTGACCTCTCTGAAAGCCTGCTTACCCAATGATGAGTATTGACTACACTTTTGGGGAAACACACTGAATAATGAGATGCTCCAGCAGCATGAGTGGCACAGACAAGAGATATTGGTTGATAGCTTATTATGTGAGCCTTTCCCCCATTTCAGGAGAGCAATGCCTTTTGACCATGTCTTTGCAAGTCACTCTTTGTTGACTACTCACACAAAGAACTGCTCCAGCCACTGATGAGCACAAGTTCCAAGATGCTTTAAGAACTCTGGTGATATATTGTCATAGCCAGCAGCAATGGCACTCCTAATATCACTCAATATTTTGTCTAACTCTGTGACTGTGAACAGCTCTATGAGGTGTCAAGTGACATTTCCCAAAGGAACTGACACCAATCTTCATGGACTGATCATCTGACATGCTTCTCATTTGGGGTGTTTGACACATTCAGAAGATGGAGGGAGGGGGGCAATGGATCAGCATTCTCATCGCGCACTCCAGGAGTACTTGGTTCATACCAGGGAAACTGATGATCCAACCAGCTGACCACACTTGAAGTCCTTTCTAGGGCTGAATCTCTTGCCAGCCAACATTCCGGATGCAATTCTTTCTCTGTCTCTCTCCTCTGTGCCTCCCCCCCCCACCATGTTAGAGTCTTGAGGCCCGAGAATACTGCTGCTCAATGTTGAAGCAATGTCAACAGCCAAAGGCAGCATTATCAGCAATTAAAGGATTTGAAACATGCCTTATAGCAATAGATTTAGCTCCTTGAATCTATTTAGCTTAAGAAAGAGAAGGCTACGGGGTAACTTGATAATAGTCTATAAGTACCGATACGGGGAACAAATATCTAATCTTCAATCTAACAGACAAAGGTATAACATGATTCAGTGTTTGGAAGTTGAAGCTAGACAAATTCAGACTGGAAATAAGATGTGCATTTTTAACAGTGAGAGTAATTAACCGTTGGAGCAACTTAACAACGGTTGTGGTGGATTCTCCATCACTTCCAATTTTTAAATCAAGATTGGATCATTCTCTAAAACAATTTGGGAACCACTGCTCTAAAAGAGAGATGCTCTAGGAATTATTCAGGGGAAGCCCTATGACCTATGTTGCACAGGAGATCCATCTAGATGATCACAAAGCTCCCTTCCACCCTTGGAATCTATGAATCTAATGGTTCTAAAAGCTGCAAACCTCTTATTTGGGCAAAATAAAATACGGGTAGATTTTTAAGCCCTCATAAGTAGAAGGACATGACCTAAGATCTAGACACCAGGCAGATCCACAACTCCTTTGTTTAGGCATCTAAGTATAGCGAACGTAAAGGGGACCATGTTCTTGGTCTCAAGGCCCTGAATTCTGAAAAGTATTTAGACACCTAACATCTACTGAAATGAATGGCCGTTAGGTGCCTAAAGACCTTTCTGTTGCTTTGTTTAGGTGTTTACCCTAACAGTAATGGATTTGGGAGCCTACATTTGGGCACACAGGTTAGGATTTACCAAAGAACTTAGGCTGAGTGTTGTTATGCCTAACTTCTAGGTGCCTAGAAAATCAAAGGAACAGCACTGCAATCCACAGAGCCAATTTAGGTATTTAGGCTTCCTGTACAATGAATGGTGATTCACAAACAGGAACCGGATACCTAGAGTTAGGTGGCTTAGGTGCCTTAGGAGTTTCTTCGGCGAATGTATTGGACACCTGCCTTGCTCCATGCAAAATAGCCTGAGGAGGAGGAGCCCACTTTAACTGTTTTTTAGCCTGTGGTTAAAGCATTTGCCTGGGATGTGGGAAGTCCAGGTTCAATTTCCCCCTCAGGCAGAGAGGGAGACGATTCAAATCGTCTCCCTCTTAGGAGAGTGCTCTAACAACTGAGCTATAAGACGTTCAGATGTGGGGCTCCCCCAGTCTAGAACAGCTTCAACATGATGGATTGGATAAATGCTTAGTGTGATTGGAACAGGAGGACTGGACTCTGGGTCTCCCAGATGGGTCACCTAACCACCAGGCTATTGAGTCATTCTTTCTCTCTGGACCACTGACTCTTAAGTATTTATACACTGTGGAACAGCTTCAAATATTTAGTCACTGGTGGAGACAGAAAAAATATGAGACTGATATTCCATAGGTCAGTGGTTTGAGAGCTTGGTTCAAACCCTTTCTTCCCCTCTAGCAAAGGGGGAATTGAACCTGAGTCTCTCACATTCTAGATGAGTGCTTTAGTCACTGTATTAAAATTTAGAACCCCATCTGGTAAGCGGCCTATGAGCATGCCTAACGGATCGGGCCTTTCATGGTATTAAGCAGTGAATGCCTAGCTTCTCCAGTTCTTGGATCATCTGGGGCTTAGGCAGGAGATAGGTGCCCAGATGCCTAGAGGGAGGCAGCACTGCACATACTCAGAGGCAGAAACATAGGTGCCTAGAGAACTTGTACTCTGAAAATTCAGGCATAGAGTGAGTTTAGGCCCCTACAGTGTTCAGCGGAAGTTTTGCAGTGAATTGCAGTGGAGCCTAAAACTAGGATTTAGACTTAGAGGAGTGTTATGATGAACTCAAGGATGAGACAAACCTGATGATGGTAAGCGGCTTAAAAGACCAGGAAAATTGCGTTGGTTCATGGACTGTTTTTAGCAAAACTCACTGAAATACCTTAGGAGCAAATTCTGTGCACAGATGTGTGTGTTGGGGTGGGGGGGGGGAGGAGGAGGAGGAATTGTTTGCCTGTATCTAACCTAAGTACCTTTGTGAATCTGGGTCTATAGGTTTTGCAGATGGGGAGAATTTTTGTATTGAGACTTGACTAAAACTCATAAGAACTAATTATCCAACCCACAGCTTTGATAGATATATCAGGATTAACTGCTATTTTACCTGTATTGATAAGCCATAGAAAGTCTATTACAGAGACTGGCATGAGGAGCATCTATCCCAATAGAGTAGCCCTTATCCTCAAGTCTGGCTAAGCTGCATTTGGCAAAGGACCTAAGGGAAAGAAAGTGAGGAGAAGAGGTGGCTGTACACCACTTGACCAAACACCTTCTCCTGTAGGGCACTCTACTCCACTTTTCTCCACCACTCCATCTGATGGTGCTGGTCTGATGCCGACAGCAGAGCATCAGCAATCTACTTTTCTCTGGGGACCTGAGGGAGGGACAGTGCATCTGGGAAAAAACAAGCAAACATTACTACAAATTCCTTTAATTCCTGCAGTTGCAACACAGGCCAGCCACAACCTGGTCCTATTTGTATTATTTGGCCAGCTCCAGTAATTACCTTCTAGCAACTGTTCGATGCTTTATGAAATGAGACAATCACAATTCAATTCTAACAGTGAAGGTTTTATCATAAATGTTTGTCAGTCTCAGAAGTGATGCTGAGGATTCGAATAGACCATAGAGTTTCTCACCATTGGAAGTGGTTTGTTGGTCAGAGATAAGGCACAATATGGGTGTTGCAGTTTTAAGAAGTTATAACTTTGGTTTTCTGGGCTGCCTACTTGACACCTTTCATGAACTCTAAATTTGCATTAAGGGAAGAAAAATGGAGAGAAAACAGTGGAAGTGCTGCACAGAATGATATTATCAATGGCCACATAAATATTTGATGTAGGACAAGAACTTGGAGGATAGATGACCAAAATTTCAAATAGATAGACCTTAAATTAAAGTTCTTTGGCTCCACAAGTCACAGGATGCTTAGCTGTAGTAATACCGCTAAGACATACAAGATGTGAAAGACTGTAAAAGTAAATTGCTGGCACAGCCATTTTGGTAGTCTCAAACCCCCAGCCCCCACCTCTCATTTGGAGAGTTCTATTTATTTACCTTTTGTAGTAAGGGGACAGTGGCGGGTGAGGGTAATTGTCATGTTTTCATCATCCTTATTTCTCCCAACCTTTCTTTGCAGCTGTCCATCTCTCTGCTATGGCCTACTGTTTCAGTTATAAAGCAAATCAACACACTTTTCAATTGTGTGAAATCGTCTACACTCTCCTGTATAACTTGGACTAGTATACTGTAATATTAAGGAAACAACACTTATAAATTTACCTTATTTCCATCTATCAATGCTTTCAGGTGCCTTTTTTTTTTTTCAGTCTGATGGGTTGCAAGACAAGATTTTATGTATTTACAATCATCTCTAATAAAATGCTTCATGGATATTTATAAGGTGCTGTTTTAGCAAGCTGTATTATAATATTAATCAAAATCCAGACTGCTGCTTGGAAACACTCTGAGTTAGGTCTTTAGTAAAATCCTTCCAGGTATCTCTTTTCCCCACTGCTTTTGGTTGTTGTTAATTTCCAGTTAAGTTATTTACTTTGTGTATTTGCGTGCATATGAATGCAGAGTTTTCAAAGAAAGTCAGAGAACCCTAAAATTAATCATTGTTTGAATAGTCTTTCCCCCTTGTTATTAATATTGTGTTAAGCACTGGGTCACAATTAACCTTTTCAGGAAAGACTGAAGGGGAAAAAAGGCATTAAATACAGACCCCCCTGTGTCATCTGTGGCTTGCTCTCCTTTACTGTTAATTGATTTGCATTTTTGTTTCTTTTTGATTACTTCTAATGTATTTATAGAACCTCTTCTTATGTCCATTTGCTAGTTGTAATTCATTTTGTGCCTCACCTTTTCTGATTTTTTGTCTCTACATGTTGTGCTATTCTTTTACACTCTGCCTTAGCAACTTGTCCTTGTTTTCACTTTGTATATTTCCTTTGGATATTCAGGTCATTACAGAGCTCCTGATGCTCCATAGTGGTCTCTTACTAGTCTTCCTATCTTTTCTCTACATTGGGACTGTTTTTTGTTGAGCCTTTAATATTTCTTTTTTAGTAACCGTCAGCTCTCCTGAACTCCTTGTTCCCTTAGATATTCTTTCCCTGCATCCATATCTACCAATTCCTGTAGTTCACTGAAGTCTGCTTTTTTGAAGTTCATTGTCTTTTTATTCTTGTGCGCTGCTATCACTCCTTCCTTTCCTGATGTAAGACAAAATCAAAGCAAAGAAAATGTAGAGAGTAAAAGAGCATAAATAGTCTAAATACATTTCTTATTTTGAAATATTATTTAGTTTGTTGTTATCTAAGATGGTGGCATAGATTAAGGTTTGGGGTTTTTAACATATAATTTTAAATCTGTCACTTTTACTATCCTTTTCAGTACTACCCTTGCAAATATTCCAGTGACTGGAGATTAGCGTTTGATCATTTCTAATTAAAACACAGCCCTTGTATGTTTAAATGCTACACAATACTATTAATCAGTTTTGCCATAGCAAAGAAATTTTGCCACTCAAGTGTGAAAATTTACCAGACTTGCTGTGGACACAGATTCACAGAAATGCAAAGATTAAATCCCTGTACATTATGTTAGAACCATCTGCTTGTTCCATCCAATAAATTGTAACAGCTGATCTATCTGATCTCATGGAGACTTCCTCTCTCCTTACCACAACGTTTTTTTCTTAGAATCTAATATTGTAACATTTGGTCAGTCGCTTCAGGGAATATCATGGCAACCATATCTGAGGGAAGATGACAAAGTCTGAGAAATAATAATGTTGATGTTCAAACAGTTTTACAAGAGTGTTAGCAGTTGTCATATCCACTCTCCATCTTCTGCAAAGCCTCACTTAGTTCTTCTATATTGAATTTCACTCTAAAGGCCCAATTCTCCTCTCTGTTGCACTGGACTGATGCTAGTGGAACTCCCTTGACTTCAGTGGAGCTGCTAACGCTGGTATAATGGAGAGGAGAATGAGGCCCAAGTTATTCAAGAGTTGGTCAGTCCACTTTCATATTGTTAGTTGACAATTTTGAATAGATGTATCCAAAGGATACTGCTGCTAGTCTTAGAAATTTCTGATGACACGTCATTGCTCATTTTCTGCAGTGCTGATGAAGCTGTAACCCACACACCTTCTGGGTATGGTGTTCTGTCCCATCTAGTGGCACCAAGACCACTTGGAGAGAGATTAATGAGTCTGCTCTATAGCTTGGCTTTTAGCTCATGCAGTAGAGGCTCATGCATTAAGCTCCAGAGGCCCCAGGTTCCATTCTGCTTGCCAATGCCCGGGGTTTGTCGGCTGGCGTTACAAGGTGGGGGCTCGTCCAGGATTTCAACCAGGAAGTCTCTGGAGCTCGGGACGCGCTTCCTCAACTAGGGGAAGTATGTAACCCGCACACCTTCTGGGTGTGGTGTTCTGTCCCATCTAGTGGCACCAAGACCACTTAGAGAGAGATAAAATGAGTCTGCTCTACAGCCTTAGCGAACAGCTATATGGCTTTTGACTCATGAAGTAGAGTCTCATGCACTAAGCTCCAAAAGCCCTAGGTTCAATTCCGCCGACGACCAGGGTCTGTTGGTTGGTGTTACACAGCACATCTGTATTCTGGACTAGACTGTGACTATTTGGCCTTGTTGTTAAAATGGGAAATTTTGGTGGTGAAAATGTGAAAAACTCCTGTGGTTTTTCTTCATCAAAATTTTCAAGGGATTTTTATTTTTTTGTTGAAATTTGGAGGGGTAGTCTCTGTGAATTGCTGAGGCAGGCAGCCTGTTTGAGGGCACTGGGGCAGTGTGTTCAGGAGAAGATCTCTTACTTCAGTTCTGGAGGTGCCACAAGTATTTCCACAAGGCTGGGCTCAGCATAAGCCACCCTAAGGTACTGACCATATGGTCAGCAGAGCTCCCTTTGTGCTGTGCACCATCTCTGCTATAATAATATTACCACAGTTGGTGCTCCAGAGATACAGACAGAAGGATTCTGGTTAGACCTGTGCAGAAAGCTTCTGGGCATGGCAGCTCTACTGCACAATTCCCTCCTCTCTACCCAATGTGGTACTTAAATGGTGCAAAGATCCTTGTGCTCACCCTCTGCACTATGATGAAATTCTCTCTAATGGAGCAAGTGAACAATTTCACTTGGAAATTCAGGCATAATTTATTTTTTCAAGACCTTGGCATTTGCCTGAAGAGTGAATGCAAATACAGTATGGCCATGAAGGCTGTATGTGGAAAACTGCTCTGAGTGAATAGCGTATTATTCTCAGTGTATCTTTTTGCAAGCTTGGTCATTGTCCTAGTGACCTCAGTTCAACTTTGCACTGAGGGAGAAAGAGTTGCATTACAGCAGTCCAATTAACAGGGCTGGGGTGGGGTGGGGGGTGAGGTGGTTTATGTATGCAAAATATTGATTGATTCTGCAGATACAATATTTTTCCAGTCAAAAGTAAGGAATAAATTGGGCCATTAGATCCATTATAAGGGTGCCATATAAAACATGCAGTTAATTATGCCATTTTCGTGTTGAGACAGTTCTGCATACACTCAAATTGTTGGGCTGTGTTTTCTTAGTGGCACAGAGTTGTATTTTATGTGTTGTAGGGCACAGGTGGAGAGCAGGAGGTATGTTGAATTAAAAAAAGCACAGAGGAAAATCTATTGTATTTCATCATCTTTCAGTAGTAATCATTTGTATTTAGAGGAAGTCTTTTATCCAATGTTCTTTACAGACTGTTAATGTAGCTTTATCAGCCTGTGAGGAAGGTACATAGAGTACAGTTGCTTCATTTTTATAACAACTCTTTTTGAAATCTATATCTGAGCTACTGGGTCAGATCCATGAGTGTAAAAGAGACAGGGAAGCCCCCCTTTGCAGTTCCTGGATAGTGGGGAGACAATCACCATTCCCCTGTGTGAATTTGAAAATCTCGCCCATTGTCAGTGTAATAGGAACTGCTAAGCCACTGGCTGCACATTCAAAACAGCTTTCTCTGGAATCAAGTGTAAAGCAGAGCAAGCAATAGATTCCTTCCTAGGGTTTTTCCTTGTGGTATGATGAGCGCTGCCACAATCTATGCCCCCTGTGAATCTGTCTGCAAGACAGGCATTGCAGGTATTGCAAGTAATGGCCAGATATTTTAAACAGAGACATTGTCATCTTTGGCTGCCTCTCAGTGGTTGCAGCATGATAAACCCAGAAAGCAGTGTGTCAGTTAAGTATGGTCTGGGCAACAAGGGGCTGCTTCTTAACCTTCTGCTTGTTCTTTTGACTCAGGAGTTTAATAAGGAGAATGGGCTTTGGAGTGGGTCTTCTCCTGAAGGAAAGAGAGACAATATGTCCCTGCACTCCCAATGCTAACTTTTCTCCTTTTTGGGACTGAGGTATTGGTAGCTGAAAGACTACACTATACTCTCTTAATGTGCAGAGCACGTTTACCCTGCATTCAGGAATTAGCTGTTACCGTCAATCCCCCTTAAAAACTATTTGGAAATATTTCCTTTTTGCTTGAACACAGCGATTGATATCAGCTGTTCATGCTGTCCCTGTATCGTAATGTTGATAATAAAGGGGTACATTTTATTCTTGATTAATCTGTCAAAAGCAAGTGCATGCACTAGGAGTATAAAATACCCCTCTGGGTTTGACTTAAATCCAACAAAATTAAGGCTAACTGAAGGAAAATCTGCATCTTTAAAGTAGTTCCATTGTGCTTTAGCATTGTAGATAAGCTTCAGTCAGTGTAGGGACAGTGGAAGTTTCACTCCAGTAAGAGCAATACAATTTGAAATGTTGGCAGCTGATAAGTGTAGGTGAGGCTAAATGACTGTCTGTCTCATTCACTTGAATAACATTTTGAATATTTTTCTTTGTTGGAGAATCCTGCAGACTTATCCACCTCTGCTTCTCCATCCACAATCTCTCACCCCTAGTGTGTTCAATTATACCCTGCTTGCAAAATCTTCAGCTTAAATATTCATTAAAAATATGTTCCTTCCTTCTCATCCCCCAATCCTGTGTCTGTTCAGACCCCCAGCCAAATTCAGGCTGAGATATGTATTTACAATTTAAAATGTTTTTCTTCTGGATGAATGAACAGGATCTAGTTAGGCTTTTTTGTAAGATAATGCATCTGTAACCTACATTATCACACCTTTGACCCCTTCTCATGCCAACTTCCACTTCCTGAAATGTTGGCCCATAAGGCTTATTTGTAGTGTGTTTGATTTCCAGCTTAGACAGAATAGACTCTCTTAAACATATTGGTTCTCTTTATTCTGAGTCTGTGCAAATTATTTTAATGCCAAGATTTCAGCTGAGTGTATTTGACTATACACCTTGATAAAGTTGGTGTCATGCTGTTATTCTGCTATTATAAAGACAAATTATCACATTGATTTTCATCTGAATCCTAGGAAAAACATAAAGGAATGATATAGGAGGTAATCAATGTGCTGGGGCTGCCCTAGGGTTTCTTCTTAAAATGAGATTTAGGTTCCACGTAGCCAGAATGGTTTGTTTTGTTTATTTTTTTAATAAACTCTTTCAAATGTAGTTAATTAATCTGTTTGTTCATATAAGCTCAAAACTTTTAAGTTACTATTTCAAGATGAGTCAGAAAGAATTCTTGTGCCGTAAGAAATCCCCCTGGCATGATTATATAGGATTCTGCTTAATCCTTATTTTTCACATTTTTAACTTTTACTTTCAAAGTATTAGATCAATAAATATGATTAGTATATACAATCCTCTTGTTTTAACAGACTTTAAAAAGCAGTTAGACTGGGTTTATTTTAATTTAAATTCCATCCTTAACTTTTACAAACTGTGGTTCCCACCCCGTCACCAATTGTCCTTTTCTCTGGAAGCATTTTAGGTGCAACAGATAGTGGTAAAATACAAATCTAAATACACTGGGCAAGTTTTTCAAAGTTGGGTGCCTAAAGTTGGACTCAGGTTTATATTTAGGCATTTAAATAATAGCCCTGATTTTTTTTTTCAAAACTGCTGAGCAATTCCTAATCCAAAACCTGGCCATTTCTTTAGGTGTCTAGATGCATATTTAGGAGCATAACTTTAGGCACCCAACTTCAAAAATCTTGACCATATTGTGAAAACCACTAGAAATATTCTTGTAGCTGCATCCTGAACTTCCTAGCATGCTAATTATGCCTCTTATTGTGTTGTTTGCTAAAACTTGAGCTAAAACTGACAAAATCCAATGCTATTCACTATAGATAATCACATAAATGTACGTTGTTTAACAAATCATATTCCAAAACATTTCAGTACATGCAGCAGAAAAATAGATTGAAGTATGTGTCCTTTTTTTAGCTGCAGTCTGAACACTTAAGCCCACATTTTTAAAGGTACTGCTCTACTCAGCCTAAGTGATTTAGGAGTCAACCCCCTAGGTGCCTAAGTCACTTTTGAAAATGTGGCTTAAGCTCCTAAGTCACTTAGGTCTTGTAATGCTGAGGGTAGCAACACCTAAATACCTTCAAGGATCTGAGCCTAGTCCTGAGGGGAGGAAGGAAGTCTGAAGATTAGAGCACTAGCCTGGGATTTAGAAGACCTGGATTCAACTTCCTGCTCTGCTTCCTGTGTGACTTTTGGTTAGTCACTTAGGGCACGTCTGCATGGTGCAGGAATATGTGCTACAGGGATGGATATATATATATATATATATATATATATATATATATATCAGTGCAGTAAAGTGTTGTGCACTAATTGGTCTGTGTAGAACTTACTGGTACACACTAAAAGTTCCTTGGTTTGCTCTAATATAGTGCAGTTTGAAATGGTACTACACTAGAGGAGTACTTGCAAGAGTGATGTTATGATAAGAAGCTTTTTAATCCCCACAATATGTGTTTGATATAAGGAAGTGTATTTACCTTCATTTTATATATGGAGAAACTGACCCATAGAAATTACATCCCCAGAACCCCTCCCAGGCCTTAGACAGAATCCGTGGCAAATCCAAGTTTAGAATGTGTGACAGGATCCCTGGCTTCCAGTGCTGCATTTAAATCTTTGGTGACATGAATCATAGTGAGGGGTCGTTGTCAAAGCCTGTTCAATTAGGGTCATTGTCAAAGTCTCCAGACATGGCTATGTGTATAGATTGGCAAAACTGATTAATAAATGCTCGAGTTTCCTCCTCAGAGAGAATGCAGGCCAAACTTCTATCGTGGCTGGAAAAAAACTGCAATGCATTTATCCTGGGGGGGGAATGTAGACTTTTAAGATTTAGGCCTTTCACCACATGTAAAGGGTTGATATACGTTGTGAGGAAAGCACTCTCCAAGGTTGTATTTCATTTAAGCTTTTAGGGTCCTCTAAATCAACTTCTTTAGCTTTCGGAAGATAAAGATCGTAAAACAAATTATCTCAGCATCAAGAGACCTACCATGTTGATTTATGCTTCCTACATACAGTAAGTATACAACTCACTTGTAAATCACCAAGGTGATTTCTCTTTTCAGAACTGTCTCTGTAATTGGTCTGTGCAAATTTTAATGAAGTAATATGAGCATGTGTTTATCATATGTAATACAAGAAAGAACAACAGGCAAGAAATATTAAAAATGATTAAATGTACCAAAAACACACTGGCCTTCCCCCCCCCCCCTTTAGTCATATTGTCAATGTTTAAGTGAGACTTCTGCCTGAAATAGCCTGCTGAAGCATTGTTTGTCAGTAACATTACTTGTATAGGCCAGCATGACTTGCTGAAAATTGAGTGCATTGCTCCCCCTTTATAAAGCTATGTTTGAAAACCAGACATCTCACACATCTCTTGTGTGAATTCTCTAACAAATCTTTGGTCGTGTTAGCACTCATCAGTTTTTTTTTTTTTTTTTTTGCCTTTTTTGACAACATTCTTATGCATACAAGCAAGCACAGTTTCCACCCTGCCCCCCCAAGAGTGGGAGGTGGGAGACAAACAAGTCACCATGAATTGCCCTGAAAAGAATCAGTGGATATTTTTGCAAACACCTTGTAACCACATTCATCTATCTCTCTAGTCTTCATCTATAGTAATTGTTACCTCTGCTTTCTTGGGCCAGCTAGCTTTGATTAGAGATACTTTCCTCTTCTAGACCATGGCAAAATCCTGTTTGCTTTACATGTCTGAATAGTGTAATTGATCCCATTAGATAGCGGAAGATGGTATTGTAAATATGGAACTGGACTGAATTCAGAATATCTGGGTTCAGTTCTTGACTCAGGAACTCAGGGTTCCTGTGTGACCTTGGCCAAATCACTTAGGCAAGGTCACTCGACTTCAGTGGGAGTTCGGTGTCCAAATACCTTCGAGGATCTGGACCTTAATCTCTCTGTGCTTCAGATCCTTGTCGGATAGTATAGTAATAAGTATGTAAATAAAATGACTACACACTTGAATAATTTGAGGATTTGGCTTCATATAGAATGTCTGTCTTAACTGTGGTCTTTCCTTATGTACCACATCAGAATCCTCTGTTGCCTTAAAGGAAGCTCACTGATGATTGTTTCTGAAAAACCTTCCGTCTCTGTCTCTTTAAAATAATCTACAGAAGCAGATAGTTTCTGTTTAGAATTTATTCCCAATCTAATGGCTACAATAGTGTGACATGGAAGCTGCTGTTGTATCTGGCTCCCTCCTCTTCATTTGCCCTGTTCCCCAATTAATTTGACATGATGCCCACAAAAAGACTAGGACTAATTCATCACTAATTCTTTTATCTGTGGAGCTATCTGCCAATTTTCTCATAATCTACTCATGGGGGGGGGGATTTTTACGGTTGCATGTCATTGTCTTTATAGCATCTCTGAGAAGTGGAGAAGCTATGTAGAGAAGAATTCTTCTGTCAACCTAGTGCTGTCTACCTGGGAACTTGGGTTGACATAACAATACCACTTGGGGGTATGGATTTTTCGCACCCTTGACTGATGTAGTTAAACGGACCTAATTTTCTAGTGTAGACCATGCCTAAATTCCACTTTGCTATGCACTGCTCTTTTAATCTATAATTTGTTAGCCAATAAGACACAGGAGTAATATACTGTGCTTTAAGAGTTAACGTCTGAGTGTGATAGGGACTTCAAATTTCCATGGCAACAACTTAACATGATCAGCAAGCAGACTGGACTAGTTTGATATGAGGTGCCATTAGAAATATAAAATAATTCATGCTGGGATACACACATGGATCATAGAATGAAATCTCTTCTCCACTCTTTTGAAAACAGTCAATTTCTGCCTGGTGCTCCATATTGATGCATTGTTTCAAAACTGCCATTATGCAGAAAATGGAAACAATAATTTACGTGGCTTTTAATTACAGTTTTGTGATTGCAATGATATAAATTTAAAGAACAACAAATTTATGCAAGAAGTAATCTGATGGCTGGCATTAAACCGCTTCTTTACAATGTGTCTTGCAAAATACCCTTATTGTGTTTTGTGTCATTTTTCTCTTGCTGTTGTGCTGCATACTTCTTTTCCATGATACTAAGGACGGGCTCAGCTGCTGGTTTAGTCAGTTCTATTAAGAACATATTGATAGGAAGTACACCAGTGGTGTCCAACCTTTCCAGACGAAGAGCCAAATCTATTACTTTAAAAAGGTTAAGGGACTACAATCAGTGTTAAAGAGCAGAACAGGATAGAGAATCTGTCCTGTATTTGTCACTCGGGTGGCACAATGGGAGCAGAAATCTCCTTCAAGTCCCTTGCTGGAGATTCCTATGTAACCAGCTACTACATAACGCCGCTCACAGCTTTTGGCACAAGGGATCTGTTGGGCGTGGGCAGGAGGATAGCTGGAGTGTGCTGCATATAGCTACATAGACTGAGCTCTTTTGAACAGCTGGCCCCTGATTTGTGGGTGCTGAGCACTCTTCAAACTTCTGGCATTTTATGGAAGTGCTTATGTCCACTTCCACCCAAGTCAGGGCACTGCCACTGATTTGGGGGCACTCAGCACCTTGCAGCATCAGACCATTTAGTATAAGTACCTTGAATAAACAGACCCATTAATGTAAATCTACACAGCCAGCAGCTGTGAGCCTCCAATGCCGGGTCGTCAGACTCAAGGTGTTGCTACCATGCTAAAAATAGCTGTGTAGACAGTTTTTAAGTTGTGGCTCACGATGGAACTTGGGCTCTGAAATGAAACCCACTCCCCTTCCTAAGCAGAGTCTCGCCTATCCCCAGCCCGACCCACAACACCTACACAGCTATTGTTGCTTGGTAACGTGAGCTTAAGTGTATTGGCCCAGACTTGGAGGCTCGCTGTTGCGGGCTGCATAGATGTACCCTTATAGATGCCCCTGACCCAATCACCCTCCCAGGAAAAAAATGTGAGCAAGGAAGTTATCATTAATCCTTTTTTGCATCCTAGAAGCTAGAAGTCTTGTGGCTGGGGCAGCTTTGAGACTTTTTGGCAAATGGTGGAGCTGGATTTCTGAACGCAGGCAAAGTGGAACTAATAATTCCTTTTGCCTCTCTAAATCCATTTTTTCCCCCTATTACTTTGAAAGCTTTCCTATCACAAATCAATGCTTGAAATCACTTTGGCCTGGCATTTAAAAAAAAACAGAGTACATTCCTTTATCATAGGAGATTAATACAGTATGACTCCACTCTCCACAGTACGTTCTAATCCTTCTTTCTTCAAATATTCAAAGCTATGTCATGAATATGGGAGGTTCATTAAGTAATAAAGTTTGTCCATTCCCAGCCCTTCCCTTGCTTTATTTCTCTCTTGTTTTCTGTCCCTTTCCAATCACTTGATCCCCATTCCCTGGCTTTTCTTATTCTGCTCCATCCCATAAACTGCAACACTATTTGATTTAATCAAAATCAGATTGCTGAATGAAATATGACACTTGTTCCTTCCAACCTCTGATGAGCAATCCATTTGCCTCTTTATCCCATTTTACAGGCCAGAGCATGCATTAGCAACCAAATATAGGTGCAATATGCCTTGGAGGAAGACCTATCTATGAATTAGAAATATTTCAATGCTGAAACTTGAGACCAGGCACAATGAGAGTCATTTGGACAACTGATTAGAGAAATCAGGTATGTAGAAGACAATGTACTCTAAATTGTGGGAGAGGAAGGATATTCTTCTGATTAAGATAATGGACTGGAGCTCAGGAGATCTGGAGTTCATTTCCTAGCTCTGCAACAGAAATCTTGTGTGACATTAGGCTCATCACTTTATCTCTCTGTGCTTCACGTCTGTAAAGTAGAGATAATACCAACTCCATTTCCCCACCTTTTGTCTGACTTGTCTAGTTCAACCGTAATGTTTTCTGGGCAGAAGGTGTCTCTTATTATGTGAACGTACAGCGCCTAATGAAGTGAGGCCCTGATGTTGATTGGGTCTTCCAGGCATTACTGTTTAATTTATTTTTATATATAATATAAAAAGTGGTCCACTGAATGCGTAAAATTATATTAACAAGAAATAATGTTACTCCTTGGGGAAGGAGGAAAAATACAGTACATGTAAGCTGAATCCATAAATTAACTTGTGTCATGCTCACTTAGGCAAATATACCTTGACTTGGCTGTTACTAAGTATCACCTCTACTATCCCTGTGTCATCACTGTTTGCATCATTGCACATAATTCTATTTTAATGCAGATGGTATATAGAATGGTCCTGCATCTTGGAATCTCAATAAGTTTGTCACATCTTATTGTTATCAAATGGCAATTAATACCAGTTCCACTTACGTGAGACACTTCATGAAGAATGATACTGATGAAGGAATGCAGCCGCATCACTATTTTCCATGCACATCACGGAGGAGTCAATGTGGACGTTACCATATCCATTTAAATTACAAACTCTGTCTGAGGTGGTGCTAAAGCTATAGGATCATTCATTTAAAAAGCAGCATCGGAGTGAGTTAGGTCAAATAGACACGGCAACAGTCTGGGACCGAGGCTTTGTTTTCAGCTCTGTCATTGACCTGCTGTGTGACTGTACAAATTATTTCACCCCTTTGTGCTTCTGTATCCCCTCCCATCCTTAGTCTATCTTGTCCACTGAGACTGTAAGCTCTTCCGGGCAGGGACTGTCTCTTACAGTGCCCACACAAAGGGTCTCTGATCTTAATTGAGGTTTCTATGTGCTACTGTAATAGAAATAAAAACAAGTAACGTTCTGGAAATCTAGATTTCAGGGCTCACCATCTAAAAAGCTTCATGCATGTTTGGATCCATAGTCTTTGTTCATCTCATCAGAAATCAGATCTAGAACACCCTACCTTTCAGGGGTATTTCAATACACGTTTGTGATTTGGGCCGATCTCGAATTAAAATTAGATCCAATTTTTCCTTTTCTTTTAATCAAGTATACATTTAAAAAAATCCAAATCTAAACACCGTCTGAAAAAGCTGCATACTGACCCTAGGTCTAAACAAAAATATGTTTGATGTAGGCAGTCATCTAGGGGGACACATTGCCCCGTAAGAAGAAAAAAGAAAAAAAAGAGGCAATAAGTTGCAAATCCCAAAGCAGCCAAGTAAGAGTGGAAGAAACTGCCCTGGGTTTGCGGTAACTGTAAATTGTGTTTTAGTGATCCCACTGGAGCCTAGGGGAAATGAAAAGAAAAAGTTATTTTTAAAAACTAAGCAGAGGAAAAAAATATAGACCGCTCTAGGAGGCTAGGGTTCTGTCATGCCAGGTGCTCAGCAATTCCTGAAGAGACTGCATGCCTGCAATTCCCTTTGAAGTCCATTGGAGTTTTGCTCAGTGCCTCTGTTGATCAGCACCTACCAGAATTTGGTCCTTCCTGAAGAAGGGTTTAGTACACTTCTACCCCAATATAACGCGACCCGATATAACACAAATTCTGATATAACGCGGGGGGGCGGGGCTGCGCACTCCGGCGGATCAAAGCAAGTTCGATATAACGCGGTTTCACCTATAACGCGGTAAGATTTTTTGGCTCCTGAGGACAGTGTTATATCGAGGTAGAGGTGTATATTGGGGGGGGGGGGGTTTGGGAGAAACTACCTTTGACAGAAATGTGAGGTATCCGAATGAAGTCCTTGAGAAAGCGGCTACTGAACATGAGAGAGGCAGATTCAGTTCTGAACATGTTAAAATATTACATATGTGCCTTATGTCTCTGGGATGACTTTGAATGTCTCCGAGAATGGATACTGCTCCATCTTTTTGGCGTGAGAAAATAACTGATAAATGCTTTTGGAGAACAAAAGCATATATATAATATATATATATATATATATATATATATATATATATATATATATATATATATATATAAAATATTGTAATTACTATACAGGAATGTAAGTCTAAGGAAGTGGAAAAACTTTAAAAACAAAGACTAAAATGAATTTGTGAAAATGGGTTCTGTTACTAGAATCTAATTGGGACCCACCCAATAGTTACAGTGCTGTTAGCCAGGGAGATATCTAATAATTAAATGTTAATTTTAACTTTGCAAGCTCAACATAGGGCTCAATTCTCCATTGCAATGTAGTTGCCACATGCTCTGTCAGAAGATCCCCTAGCATACAGGGATTCTTGAGTGGTACAGAGCCAATCTAATATCCTCTACTACACACACTCCAAAAGCCTGGGGAAAAGGGGCCACAGCCAGGCTATTGCTGACAAAATGGCTCATTGCAGCCAGGGCCGGCTCTAGGCACCAGCAAAAGAAGCTGGTGCTTGGGGCGGCACATTTTTAGGGGCGGCATGGCCGGTGCCAGAATGCTGCCCCTAAAAATGTGCCCCGGCCGCCCTAGCTCGCCACGGCGCGCGAAACAGCCGATTCGCGCGCCGCTACTCGCCCTCCCTCCCAGGCTCTCAAACCTGGGAGGGAGGGGGAGCAGCGGCGCCCGCGCCGCGGCCACTCGGAGTCTCCCCCTCCCTCCCAGGCTCTCAAGCCTGGGGGGAGGAGGCAGGGCTGGGGATTTGGGGAAGGGGCGGAGTTGAGGCGGGGCTGGGGGTGGGGTAATTAAAAAATGGGGGGGGGGGGGCGGCCAAAATTGTTTTTGCTTTGGGCGGCAAAAATCCTAGAGCCGGCCCTGATTGCAGCTGTTGCACTCTCCAGGCTACTCTGTTTCCACAGGGAACAGCTTGCTCAGGGAGACATGCTTACCACCTCTTCCCCACCACAGGCTGTATCCGTTGATCCTAGCCAGAGGTAGGAATTGGAACCCCATCTTGTTTCCTTCTGAGTTTCCTAGGCTTTCTTGAAGCTTTACAAAGACAGGAAATCTAGCAGCAGTAAATGAAATCTGGCCAAGCTACCAAAGAAGCTGGTGTTTGGGCTCTAAGCAATACAATTGATATTTCATCACATTCCAACCAACAGTGCTGGGTGAACAATCCATAGCAAATATTTTATTCAAAGAACTAGGCTTATTTATCTGTCTGAAGTGTCTGCAGACTGATTTGTGGTTTTCCACAGCTATTCAAAATTATACTCCAGATAATCTTATTTAGTATTTCTTGGTCCATACTGCAGCAACTCATTGCAAATAGAGCTGGTCAGAAAATGAAATAAAAAGTGTCACAAAAGTGTTTCCATATTTCCTCTATATTTTATTTCCCTTGAAGTTTCCCAACTAGTTCTAATAGTAAGTATTTGATTTGATGTTCAAATTGCAGTTCTGTTTAATTTTGGTGGGATACATAGGCCACATGGTATTTTCCCCCCTCTTTCTTGATTGGGTAATCATAATAAATCAGATTCCTGGTGCATCTACTGAATTCAGAATTAATTTTCCATGAAAATTCTTTAGTGTTGAAAGAAAAAGCTATATTTAGCAAACATTCCCCCAAAATATCCATTTTGCTAAAATAAGCAGAAGAACATGAACATTTTCTACCAGTGTTTTCCCGTTCTACTCACAAATGAATTTAAGACAGTTAGCAAAGTGAGAAATAAAATCCTTGTTTTGGTGTTCTTTCCTTCAGTTTTAAATATTAATGTATGATGTTACATCGTTCTGTAGTACTTTTCACAAAGATAATATAGGCTGTTTGTATAAAAAAAAACCCTGAAGTCTCTGAAATGAATGTTCATAAATGTTTACAAGAGATAGCGCAGTTAAAATTAGGTGTAGATAAGCCTACAGAATATTGGAATGTGGGACAGGATCTGCCACAAACTTTGGCAATCATCCCAAGCTACATCTTTGGATGACAGTTCCTTTCTGTCATGATTTCATTATTGCATTGCTGGCAAAGAAGTGTCCATGCTCACAAACCCATCTATGTTGCAGGAGAGAGTCAGTGCCATAGAGAAGATTCTCTTCCCCACTCCAGCTCCTCTATGACTAGTAAAAACCCTGGAATGCCCTGCCAAAGGAAGATTGCTCCAGTGTAGGCAATCCCGAGGACCCCCTTCCAAGGCTTGGTGTGCTGGGGGAAGGAGGGGGATGTTGGGAGTGGGATTGCAGCAAGCATCACTGCTGAGCTTCTAGGCAGAGTGATGATCCACAGGGCAGTGTGGAGAGGCTGATCAAACTTAGTCCTGGGAGCCTTCTATCTAAATTGTTCTGGGGACTTGTGCAGCCCCCCAGAACAACAGCTCAGGCTCAGGAGTCCATAAAGGTGTCTTAAAGCATCCACACTGCATACACCTCACTGTGGCATGTATAGTACATACACTGCATACCTCCTTAGCATGGGTATGAATAGCAGCCTACTAGACTGTGAGGCGTGGCTTGGGTGAATAAAGACACCTGAGCCCTGTGGGTATGTACCCTATATGGCTCTCTACATGCCCAAGCAGGCCTTTCCCCACCTATGCTGCTATTTTTAGCAGTGTGGTGTCCTGTTGCTGGAGTGTTTCCCTCCTGCGGGGAAAGGCTCCAGTTGCTGCCCCCTGGTAGAGCCTTTCCCTGCTGCCTCCCCGAGCACATGTAGCTTTGCACCACAGCATAGATACAGCTTGCTTTTCATTGTGGCATGTAACCACACACCACCTACGTGCCACCGCCAGTGGTGTGCAGTGTAGACATAGCCTCAGAGGGCAGATACCAAGAATGCCGATTCTTCTGAGCTAGTGCACCTACCTATGGTGGATGTAAATGCACTTCTTGTCATTAAGTGCCATGTGGATCCCACAAGGCTTGATTCATGAAAGGGCTAGTGAATTGAACTTGTAGTTAGATAGGGGATGGAAATGAATCATATGACACCAGTTTGACTGGAGATTTATCTTTGGAATCACCAAAGAGAGAACACCACTCCTGGGCCTCTTTCTGCTTGGACAGCTCTAGTCATGAACCTAATTGAATGTCACAATATTCAAGTTTGATTCAGTAGATTCAGATAGGTTCAGTCATTTTTTATGAACTAACCAAGAACACAGTGACAATAGTCGGTCAATATTTAAATTTAGGTGAATTATTTAATTTTCTTAACAATACCTGAAGAAATTATGAACGATAAGGCTGTGGATGTTGTTGTTCAGGAAAAAAATCAAATTTAGCTGGCAATAAATACACTTGAAAACCTTTACTTATTTAACAATTACTTGTCATAGTCTCTTTAATTATCTATCAAAGTTTTGGTTATCCTGTTGTTAGTTCTATCAAACACAAGTCTTCCAGACTTGTAGCTGTTTTAACGTGCCACTGCTAGCTCAGGGAAATTTGCCGAGCACAGAAGAGAAATTCTGATTGGATTCTATTACAGTATTATGCTGTGCCTACCAGTAAAAAATGCAGAGAAAATTGAATCCTAAAATTATCTGTCTGTCTCTTCCATTCACTCTTCAAGCCATTTCTTCTAGTTTTCAATTATCATCTGGCAATAAATGTTGTAGTGCAAGATGAATCCCCTGTGGGATACAGTAACATAGAGGAAGGGTGGAGAATTCAAGAATATTCAAACTTGTTTTGGATACAAATTCAGTCATTATAGTGAATATGAAAGAAATGTACTGAAGAGAATCAAGCAGTAAAGCCCTGGAATTTTCCTTTTGTAATGAAACAAGCCCGTCCTCCTCCATCTCCTCTGTCACTGCTATACCACAGCCTCCCTCTTTCTGAATGAAATCCACCCTTGTGCAGAGAACCAAGACAAAGTGTATGAAACCCTCAATTCATTTTGAGGCCTTAACAGAGATTTAAGTGGAGCATAGGCCCTGGGTGAAATCCTTACCTTACTGAAGTCAATGGCAAAACTGCCCTTGACTTCCGTAGAACCAGGATTGCATACATTTGGGCTGATTCTCTGAAGAGATTAATCCCTTCGTCTACCCGTCACTCTTTCCCCACCTATCAGCCTACTCCAGGAAATCCTCACTGACTTATCAATCTTGTTCTCTTCTAGTCTCAGCCTGACCTAAGCATTTGAATTGCTGAAAAGGAAGGTGAACAGTTTTCAGATTTTCAATTTATCTGGAATCTAATAGGCAAATGGCTGTATAATTTGAGCTTTGAAGGGGCTAATTTGCCAATATTTGAATCACTGGCAACCAGTTTTTTGTGGATCTAGACATCATTTAACCTAACTCTTTTAAAAATCTCAAGAGTACACTAGTATTTTTTTCAACATGCTAGTCAAAGTTCTACAGCTCTTTTCCCTTTTAGATTGTATTGTTACATAAAAAAATGTATCAAGTGCTTTATAGAAATAATAATAATTAACCCTTGGAATTCTGTGCTATATTTTCCATCTCTGTTCATTTTCTGACCTCAGTGCTTCTTCCATTTCCATCTGTGATGACTCTTTTCTTGGTTTGCTCAGCCAAGAAAAGGAGAAGGACAATGCCTAACCTGGAAGGACAACCATTAGGTCTCCATGTCCCTTTAGTCCTTGGTTCTCGGCTGAAACTAACAAAGTTGCTAATTGTGAGATGCATGCCTATCTGTTGGAAAATGTAATTATGATCTCATTTGTGCAAGCAGTTACTGTGTTTGTGTGTGCAAACTGAGTAACAGCACACACAAATAGCTAATTATGCACATGTCGGCATGTGAGTACTTGTTTTGCGCAAAAAAAACAAAAAAACCCCTCGTAATTGCATATGCAAATTTAAGGCTGTGATCTAGTAATTGGATCTGTGTGAGTGGAACTTTGCAACCATGCAGGGCTCCCTTTCCTTTAATGGGCTCCACCCAGGTTTAAGGATCTGCGCATGCAGATTGGATTGAAGGATTGGGGCCTAAGTGGTAAATTATCCCTAAATATTGAAAAATCTCACCATTGTTGTGGGCATCTGTCCACTATATCAATTAGATGGAGACCACAACTCGTTTCATGTGATGGTCATATGAAGCAGTTTGTAGAAATGGAAGCAAAGTTCATCTGGTGCCTTTTGGTCTAATTCTGATCACGCCAATACCATGTAAAATCAGAAATAATTCTACCAAAGTCATCGGTGTTAAATCAGTGTAAACCTGTTGTGAGATCAGAATCTGGCCCACTGACTCCAACACAAGTACTTCTCACTGACACCAATAACAGTCAAAGGAAAAACAGGGCCAGGCATTTTATAGGATACAACATTGCACATTTCTGATGCTTTGAGAAGCCTCGGGACAAACCATTTAAAGATCAGTATCTCAAAGTGATGACATTAACATTTCTATGACAGAATTACATCCCAAGACAGGAAATTTGGCTTCTTTAATTCTGTCACTAGTGGAAAGACATAAAATAAAGAGCATCTAGAGGAGTCTCTTTTCTCCTGAGAATTCGCCTCTTACAGTTCAGAGAATAAATGAGAATAATGTGAATATTCCCTTGTGACTCTCTATTTGGAATTAGAGAAGTGGTACAAGAGTATCTAGTGTTAATATATGTAGTAATGATGATGATGTATCAGATGCTGGCTGTATTGCTTGTGGGCATAGATTTTCAAAAATGACTAGTGATTTTTTTGGCTGCCCAATTTGCAACACCTTTTAAAGGGGCTGGGTTTTCAAAGGGCAGGTGCTCAGCCGCTTTAAGAAAGCTCAGGTTGGGCATCCAAAATCGAGGCACCGTTGGCCATAAAGTTTAACCTTTTTTAAACAGACCCCCCAACCATCTGTAAAAATGATGGTGATCACTTCTGATGAGATAAAGATATATTTGTAAATGCTGTTGGTGAGTATCTGCATCTAATCTAGCTTTCTCTCAGCCGCATCCCAACGTTCTGCCTTGCTGCTTTGAGCAATCTTGACCAAGCTTTTAGGGTGCCTCGAGGACAAAGACTGGAACTCCTGATAAAACATGGTGACATCTAGATGCTACCTGACCCAAACTCTTATTCCCTTGCAGATCACCATGGGGATGAGTGGGATGCGTCAGATCATCTATAGCAGCGGTCAGCAACGTTCGGCACGCGGCTCGCCAGGGTAAGCACCCTGGCGGGCCGGGCCAGTTTATTTACCTGCTGACGCGGCAGGTTCGGCTGATCGCGGCCCCCACTGGCCACATAAAAATAGCAACAGATTCCAACACAGTGACTCATGCTGGGCAGCGACTTGCCCCATTGATTTAAATAAGATTATTCATGCAGTGAGGTGCCACAGTGTAAGAGTATCAGAATGCAGCTATATAAAAAAGGGTAGAGAGTCTACCAAAATGTCGCAGAGAGAGTAAAGAATAAGACAAATCACTTTGCAGCCTTATTTTTTTCTCCCTCTTCCCTAAATTACTTTGTCCTCCGAACGGGTGCAATAGGGGCAAACCAGAGTTCAACCTCTCCTGTGCCACTGGGTCAACATGCCTGATCTGATGAGACCATTGCCTTATAGGGCTCAGAGAATAATTCAAGGCATATGCCTGTTCCTGCATCTGCTGCGATATTCAGCTAGGGTTCCAGCTCTTGTCACAAAGGGGAAGTTGGGTCTCCTATGCTCTGCAATTTCTAACATAATATTAGTCAAGTTTAAAAAAGGTAACCCCACAAAGTCCTCCTCCAAAGCTATTATCTGTGAGGGTTCAGTGTAGTCAAAGTCTGACTTTATTTAATTTAAAGCTTCCAGCAGGAAAACTTCACACAGTATGGTTGGAAAGGCAGCCCCCTTGCTATTGTTCTCCACTTTTGATTTGCTGTGAAAGGATGCTCTATTTTAAGAAACATGATTGTCTTCTTTTAAGGGCAATTTCAGGACTGTTCTCTTCAAGCTGAAGTAGATGGAGATGGAGATAATAAATCTAGCAAAGTACATTATAAAGGCCTAATAAATGCTAGGGCCACAGTATGTACTTTAGCCTAAGGGGATAAAGACAATTCTCTCTGTGTCTTTCAAACACACACACACACACGCACACTTATTCCCTGATCTTAACAAGATGAAATACACCTTTTATTGCATTTATATGACCATTCTATTCTGGATCAAAAACAGTGACATGGAACACATAGGCATCTAAACTGAAATAAGATTCCCAAGTACTCTTGCAATGCTTTTTTTTTTAAATCTGCCTTTTTAAGCACTGCCTCAGTTAAAATCGGTCTTTGAAAACCGATTAGTGTTGAGAATCTGCTACTCTATTACAGCTAATATTGTTTTGAAATTAGATTTGATTAAATATTTTCCAGAGTTCAAGCTAACAGGATTATTTATAAGTCATACTAAGCATGCCTGCTGTACTTTGGCTGGAGATAGGAGAAAGAACAGATGCAGGTAGGTGTGTGGCAGTTGCATTAGGGCTTATGCTATAAAGAGACACAAGATTTTTCTACAAAATTGGCTAGTTTCTTCTGGGCTCTAGATGGCTCCCCAGCTTTGTCCCTCTGCAATTTTCATACTCTGCATTTTACCAGTGAGCTTTTACATGATGACAACAAAAGACCTTGTCACATAACCTTAGTCTGCACAAACCATTACATGGCTGTTCTTTGCTCTTGTCTTTTCTATTTTTCTTACTAGAAAGAGCGCAGAATCAAAATAGCGCCTAAGCACTGTGGAACCTGCAACAGCAGTAGGCACAAAGCAACTACATCTCTGTAAGGATAGGATTTCAAACAGCAAGGCTGCGCTCAGGGTATCTCCAGCTCAGGAAGAGCTGTGAAGTTCCAGAAATCCAGGTAAGAAAGCAACCAGACCAAAATGTATATGGAAAAGCGTCTGAGGGGTTTATGCACACTGAAGAGCAGCTTCCTGCCTTATGTAAATTATTGGAACTAAACTGTAGTCAATGGAGCTATGGCAGCTTACACCAGGGGAGACTCTGCAGTTGAATATCTCAACATTTTGAGGCTTGGTGATCACTGTTAATCTGTCTAGTCAGAAAACTCACACCCTCTTGGCTTTAGCTGTCCTAACTTGGGGTCCCCAAAATAAAAAAGGCCCATTTCCCCTCACTCTGACGCTGGTGTAAATCGGGAATAACTCCTTTGACATCAGTGGTATAAAACATCAGAGAGGAGAATTTTCATGTTGCAAATGACAAGCAAGATAGCAGAGAAGCTGTTAAAATGCAAATCCTATGCAGCTAAAGCAATTAGGCACAGAGGCTAACAATTTGTAGAGCTTGGCATTCTTGGAGGGGCTCTTACCATGTAGCCTTTCAAGTATGTAAAATGCATCCATAATAATGTCATTTCTGAATATCTTTGGAATCCTTTCCTAAGCTCTAGCTATTGAAATAAATCAAAATCAGCTGCTTTAACTGATTTGTAGACCAGTGTTATTAGGTATTAAAATTCTTCTGTGCACTCATCCTTAACATCCATCTACCTTGATAGTTCTTTTATTGCTAATTCTTTTTGCACGAGAGGGTTACGTTGATATACTTTTATGGAGGGGAAGGGGGAAAGGATATGAATATCCCACCTGAGCAAGGATTCAAAGGGCAAATAGAATTAGATTTGCTGAGTTCTTCTTCTGAAGAAGGGTCTTCTAGAAAGCTTCAAACTGCAGAAAGACTACATATTTCTCTTAATATCTTGGGGAGGTGACTGTAAAAAAGTAAGAGTGTGAAACAAAGCAATGAGGGCATAATGGGCCAAAATCAGAAATGACATTTATTCCTGCATGAGGCTCAAACGCAACAGAAAAGCCACATTTGTGCTATGCTTGAGAGCCAAGCAGAGCATATACTATGTGCTGGGAACTGTGTATCTTCTATGCACTATACCAGACCACTGCCCCTGTAACAGGGCATGTGCTGTCCCTGTCCTCCGATGCCCCGGGAACCTCTCCGACTCTATCCGTTGAGTGGCAACTTTGTGTGATTTTTATTCCCATCACCAACTCCAATAAGGTCCCTGTGCAGCAACATTATATGCATTGCTTCTCTTTCTTTAGCCCTTTTTGCACTGGGCTGGGGAGGAATAGTGGTCTCCCTTCCTTGAGATCTCTGCACACACTGAGCTCAGCTAGCCCTGGCTACTCTCTCAGTTCTTCCTTCCAGTGTCCTCCTTATGCCCTTCAGCTGATGGCCTAACTGGCTTATCCTGCCTCCCAGCCAGATCAGCCAAATAGCTTGCTGATTGAGGCCTAAGTGATCAGAGTGCTGGCTCCATGGCTAGCTTCCAGCACACGCTCACAGGCACAAACAGTGAGGAGCTGGCATACTGTGGGCATGACCAGAGGATATTAATACTGCTCAGGTTAGAGGAGAACTGCAGGTTATCTCTCAGAATCTGTGCTCTCTGGCTGTGGGCCAGCCATAAAGAAAATGGGGGATAACAAGCATATGTTGAGATTGAAGAATATTTCCTTCATCCCCACTGTACCTGGTAGTCTCCTACCAATGCCTTTTTACTGAAGTTTTGTTTTGGTTTATCGGGATGTGGCACCATCTTTGAATGTCAAAGATTTGTTCACTTTAGTGCTGTAAAATAATTTTCAAGCTTTATCCGTATTATTTAAATTTGCTCTCTGACATCAATATCATTATGTCCCCTTGGTTTGTTGCAATGATTTTGCTACTCAGACTGTTAATCAATCATTCATTACTATTATTGTTATTAAATATGCTCTGCTGAATCTCTCTTGGGGACGATCCTTCTGCAGTCAAAATTTTGATTACTACACAGAACTTGATCTTGTAAATACCTATACCATAACCTCCTCAATTATAATTCTACAGTTCAGCAATAAATGGCCTGGGGCCTACCATTATTCATCCATGAATACCAAAAAGAATATTCAATTAGAGATGTGCTCTGGGAGACTTAAGTATCTCTAAATATAAGAGGTTTCTGCTGACCTTAAATAGTACCCAGGTGACACAAACAACTTGGGAAATATTTAAAAAAAAAGATGCAGTTTGCTATAAAAACAGAGCAATGAAATTGGATATGGGTTTAAAAAACTAAAAATGAATTATAAATTACTGATACTTTGGAACCAAATTCACAATCATGCATTTGCATGATATATATATATATAATTACAGCCTAGAGGGTTTTTTGGTAATAAATAGTTCAGTGATGCTATTGATGCTCCGGCTTCTTATTGTTATGTGGATACCAAGATATTCTGTTGTATAGCACTTAACTGTATGTGGATCTTTCCACACATTTTGGATCATAACTCAGCTGGTTTAGCCTTTTTTTTTTTCCTTCTCTTTCATTTGTAGACATTTTTTCAAGATCTGTATATAGATCTACTTTTATTCAACATCCAGTCCCACTTCACTCTTGCATATTCTCACAGGCTTCTAGCTCAGTTCCCTCAACTTCAGGTCCTTTTAGGTCATCTTCTTGTGATAATGGATGTCCAGGCTTGTAACGCAAGCAGTGCAGATTCCCTGGCTTGTCCTAAACTTACAATAAAGAGATACCTGAAGTGGTTTGTCTATAATATAACCACGGTTCTGTTTGTTTCAGTTAATGAGGAAGAACATGTATGCCTGTAATGGATGTTCTATTGTGACATGCTAAGACTTCTTAAAGTGTGTAGTCAAAAGTGTTATATTCCTGGCCTGAAATCTGGAGTCCATTGAAGTCAATAGCCAAACATTCATTGACTTCAGTGGAGTCAGGATTTCACCTCTGTGATTTATTTACACTGGTTGGGATTGTCATAGCAGCCCAAGGGAATTAGGCACTCGATTCCCAGTGAGTTTCAGTGGGAAGTACATGCCTATGTCTCTTCACCTTTGAAAATCCTAGACTTTATATACAAGGTCACATTCAGTAAAAGAAATATGTAAAACGTGCCCAATATGCATGTACTCACACTGAGTGATACTTAATCATGCAACTATTTCCATTGACCCCCAAAGTGATTATCGAATTGGTAGGCACTACCCAATATGAGTAAGATTGCTTATGGGACCCTGATTAGAGTACCAATATGGTTACACATTACTGAAAGCTAAGCCAGAGATTTTGATAATGCAGTAGGACATTTAATTGCAAAGGGAACAATTATTCAGAAATACAGCACATTATCTCTGAGATCTTTGGTAAAAATGTTCTGAACCTAAGTCCCATTTTCAAAAGAGATTTAGGCACTTTGGGACAGATTTACAAAAGTATTTAGGCACATAAAGATGAAGGTAGGAGCCTAGTGATATTTACAAAAGTGCCTATGCAGGTTAGGTACCGAATTCACATTGATTCAATAGGATTTAGGTTTGTTATATACTCTGTTAATCCCACTAGGCATCTATCTACAAATTAAGTCCCTAAATACCTTTAAAAATCTGGCTATAGGTGCCTAAATGCTTTTGTAAATCTGGCCCCTGGAAGTCTAAATCTTGGGATTTAATTTCTCAAAATAGAGCTGGGTACATTTTTTTGGCCAAAATCTTTTTTCAGCAATGCAGAAACATTTTGGGAATGTGTGTCAGTTTTGCTGAACTGTCTGTGTTGGTGGAGGGGGATCCACAAACCATATACCTTCTCAATGAAACATTTTACCTTTTTCAGAAAGTGTTGAAATTATTCAGTTAAATGTTGGGGTTTAAAACATCTTTTTTATCTTTATTTCATTCAAATTTATTTTAATTTTTTTTTAAAGTTGAAATTGGAACAGAACATTTTATTTGACCTGAAACTCTTTTCCTTTCTGATCTTCTGAAAATTTCTAAAAATTTTGTTCATGGTTCAATCTGAAGTTAATTTTCCCTCAATTTTTCAGAATTGCAAGCAAAACAAAACAAATCTGTTGTTCACACAGTTCTACTCCTAACTGCATAAGTCACGTTTATGAAAATTGCTTAGTTAGGTACTTTTCAAAATTGTACCTCTGATCTAGATCTGGATTAACATGGCATCTAAAAACTGGGTGTGAAGAGAGCACACCCTGATTTCAGTCATTTTCTTTCCTGTGGTCCTTTCTGTTTGTGGGCTGCAGAGTTAATGATCTTTCAGCAGATTCAGCAAAGGGAAAAAGCTAAAACCATCTCCCTTCCCATTTGAGTTTAATTGGGTCAGCCCATTCCTCTCAAAGACAAAAGCTTTCCTTATTCTTAGATCTACCAGATTCACCACACAACTGAAGTTGTCTTTTGCCCAGAGATCGTTTTCCCTATCTGCATATTTCTGTTTACCGTAATGGAATATGAGAAGCAAGCTAAGTTACTGCACAGACACATTTCAACTGCCAGAGTCTCCACATACACATGACCCTACAAACATGGCTCTATTTTCACTTCGCTAAAAATTAGCTTCATGCTAAACTTCTGTCCAATTTCTACTTCAGTCTTGACCTATTAAGCACAACCTGGACTTCCCTCAGTTTCCATGGGGAAGTTATTTTTTTATTTTATTTTATTTAATTGGCCATTGTTCAGCTCGGCTATCTGTACAATTTCTCCTCACAAACCTACAATTTTCAGAACAGCCCATGAGTTTCCACAGCTGCTATTAGAGATTTAGCTCCCAGAGTGCCTTCAGAACAAAGGTTTCAGAATTCCTCGGCTTGGATTAGTTTTCTCCAATTACCTATCATTTTTTAATTACAGATTCCTATCTGTACTGGGTTTTGGGAAGTATAACATGCACTGCACTATGGAAGCCTGACTGATTAATGTACAGATTAGATATATTGTTTATCTAAACATTTCATCTTTCTTTGTTCACTTCCAATCTTTTGAAAACTAACTAATCATACAAGGCTACATGTATAAAGGGGAATTTAAATCTTTAAAAGGAAAGATGTATATTAATTATGAAGTATCAGCGGGGTAGCAGTGTTAGTCTGGATCTGTAAAAAGCAACAGAGAGTCCTGTGGCACCTTTAAGACTAACAGATGTATTGGAGCATAAGCTTTCATGGGTGAATGCCCACTTCGTTGGATGCATGTAATGGAAATGTCCAGGGGCAGGTATAAATATGCTGGCAAGAATCAGTCTGGCGATAACGAGGTTAGTTCAGTCAGGGAGGGTGAGGTCCTCTGCTGGCAGTTGAAGTGTGAACACCAAGGGAGGAGAAACTGCTTCTGTAGTTGGCTAGCCATTCACAGTCTTTGTTTAATCCTGATCTGATGGTGTCAAATTTGCAAATAAACTGAAGCTCAGCAGTTTTTCTTTGGAGTCTGGTCCTGAAGTTTTTTTGCTGTAAGATGGCTACCTTTACATCTGCTATTGTGTGGCCAGGGAGGTTGAAGTGTTCTCCTACAGGTTTTTGTATATTGCCATTCCTGATATCTGACTTGTGTCCATTTATCCTTTTACGTAGTGACTGTCCAGTTTGGCCAATGTACATAGCAGAGGGGCATTGCTGGCACATGTTGGCATATATAACATTGGTGGACCTGCAGGTGAATGAACCGGTGATGTTGTAGCTGATCTGGTTAGGTCCTGTGATGGTGTTGTTGGTGTAGATATGTGGGCAGAGTTGGCATCGAGGTTTGTTGCATGGATTGGTTCCTGAGTTAGAGTTGTTATGGTGTTATGGTGCGGTGTGTGGTTGCTGGTGAGGATATGCTTAAGGTTGGCAGGTTGTCTGTGGGCGAGGACTGGCCTGCCTCCCAAGGTCTGTGAAAGAGAGGGATCATTGTCCAGGATGGGTTGTAGATCACTGATGATGCGTTGGAGAGGAATTCTGAGATTTTGAAATTTTAGTTTTGTCCTGAACTGGGACAAAATGTCAAAATCTCTGGATTTTTCATGACATGAAATAATTTGAAATATTTTGGTTTGACTTTATCATTTTGACTTCTGTGGTAAATTATAATAGTCAAAACAATAAAATCAAGGAAATGTTAGGACTGTATCAAAACAAAATATTTTGACCTTAACAAAATGAAACACTTCAATATAATTTCCTGTCTAAAAGTTCAGCTAAATTGATATTTTCCTATTAAACTGATGAAAAGCTTGTAAACACTAGCCCCAAACATTCCAATATTAGAAGGCTAAAAAAGTATTTTTACATTCATAATTTTTAAAATCCATTATTTTTTGGAGCTTGATTTATGAATTTTGGATGCTTGAGGTTGGCAATATTGGAACAGGCAAAGAAGCAAAGCACCTGCTGCTATAGAGGGAATCCATTTGAAGCTTGAGTGGAGCTGTATTTATCCTTCCATTTTTCTTTTTCCCCCTCCCCTGCAAGCCAGAAGGATAGATGTGGGTCGTCTGGGCAATTTTTATTTGGCGGGAAATGAGACACTGCACATTGCCTGCACTAATAGTCATTCAGCCTGTCACATGTCATAATACCTCTGTGTTTGTGTGCGGAACATAGCAGACAGTGTTTATCATAAAACTTGCCCCTAGGCAATTTTCCAAGTACATAGATAAAGGGAATTCACTTGTGCCCTGATTGTTACGAAGCTGCTCTTCAACAGACAGAGACGGAGACTGACTTTGCCTTGACAGTGATGGTCTGCTTTGCATCGATGGCAAAATGTTTTGTGCTTAATGATGCCCATAAATGCCACAGTAACAGCTTCCTCCCTGTCTTGATGCATCTTTAGAGGTATAAATATTCCCTCATTTGCTTTTGTTTTCAGAGAAACTGGAAATATTTGGATTCCTGACAAGCACTCAACCTGTAATGGAAATTGAGGAGAATGACAAGGTAATGGTAGTTGGGTATGACCTGTAATATTTTGCTTATATTAGAATATCCCCTGATAATTTCCTAACTGGCCTGCATTTACTGCAAGTCTGGTTTCAGTTCTGCCCTTGAAACTTGGATCAAACATTCCACTAATTTTGGACTTATGGATTAGCTCGAAAGCCATATTTTTCTGCCAGTGTTGCTAAAATAATGCTTCCTATGCTTTCAAATTGAATTCATATTCATTCAAGCAAATATCAGTTTATTGGTAATCCCTGGCTCTGCATCATACCCTCTAGCATCTCCTTGTTTCTGGCAGGATGGAGATGTCTGAATGAAATCATGCATTTGGCCAATGGTCTGCCTGTCTAGGCTGAGGTGAATGTGAGAGCCTCGACCTTTTTTTAAAATTCATTCCTTGTTCATTTCTGCACCTCTATAAATGGTTTTCCTAGGGGGAAAAAACAAAAAAACAAAACAAAATAAAACATTGAGAAGAACAATAAGTTGGAACACGGGAACATGGATGAGCTCCAGACCACATAATGAATGGTGCACTGCTATGGGAGTGAGAGTAATAGTGCCAGTCCACCTTGATTTTCATTGTGTTTATATAGAAAAGGACTAAATAACAGCCTGTTAGGGAAATTGTCTATCTGCATTTTGGCAGGCACTGGGTGGTGCATTATGCAGGATCATGTGTTTCATATTTCTGCATTTGTATTTCACTGTTTTATTTAGCCACGTAATTATGCCTGGATGGGACATTTGGTCCTACAATGTTATCACTGTTGTCGCAATCCTGCTAGGTCTCACAAAATAGCCACAAAACTTAGGCGAACCAGGTCTGGGACCCTGTCTTGCTTCTCTTTGCACCTATTCCTTCTGATTATTCTTCTCATCATTTTGTTATAGATGACATAGGTAGTGATTAAGGGCACAGTGTTTAAGGTGGCTTTGTGACAGATTGCATAGTGTTAAAAGCAAGCCATTCTTCAGTCTCCTCTTAGGAGTTGTAAAGAGCATGCAAACAGCAGGGTCCTCATATGTACTGTCTGAAATACTCTCCAAAAGGGTATTCACCTCTAAATAGCGGCAAGGCTGCAATGTCCTACCCAACAATCTGAAGACCAAAGAGTGTTCCCATTACATGGCATCTCCTTGATTTCTTCGGTTTCATTGCTCATGTGTGGCATTCCTAAATATCTTGCTGAGAGAGATGCTAGTGATTTTTCTAGCCAGAACTGATCCAAGAGGTTCCTCCTTAAGTTAGTTTGGTAGCTCAATTTAGTTTACAATAAAAGACAGAGAATACTTTTCTAACATCCCACCGAACTAAATATAAATATAAAACTCGAAAGACAGTGGTGAATCCAGTCATTTTTGTTTGCAATGAAGTTGATGACGTGGACAGAGTTTGGGTCATGGAAAAACAGGGTGGTGAGGAAGCCAAGAAGTGGTGTCAGAGTGGTTAGCCTTGGAATAGAGAGAGATTCATCCTCTAAGCCTTTCACTATAGGCTATCATGAGAAAAAAAATTATCACAATTTGAACAAAATGGAGAACAGAATATACTTCAAATAAAAGCAGGAGGGCTTGCCAAGAGTGGGCTGAAAAAGATGAGTATATTATTATGATGGACTTAATTTTACATTTCCCATTTAATTAAATAATATTTTTAGATAACTTTCTTGATAACTTAGTTGTAAAGACTCTGCAGGGAAGGAATATTCTCAAAAGCAAATTGCTGTTAACATTTAATACTTATACAGAAAACATTATTATCCCCTTAAGCTTTTTTTGAAAAGCTGATCAAAGACATGGAAATAATGTATTTCAAAATAAAAGTTGTACCCTCAATTGCAAGTATTAAAAAGGAATTTAAAAATCGCTATCCTCTCTGCAGCTTTATGTGCATTTTGAATAATACTCAGCCACATAACTGTATATAAATATATACACAAGCACATCTGCTTTTATGTCTGACTAAAGAAGGATAAATTAACAATTCTTGTCTGAAGCTAATGCCTTCCTGCTCACTAAATAGAAGTGGGTATTAAAACTCTAGAGGCCAGATTCTAATCCGTTATGCCATTGTAAAAGGAGAGTGATTCCACTGAAATGAATGAAATGAATCAGAATTTGACACATTGTAACTCAGATCTGAATCTAGCACTAGATTCTGCTAAGTATTTCACAAGTAGGCCTAAGGATTTCAGTGATATTACAAGTAGAGTAAATATTCCTATGTCTGAGTAAGGGTGGCAGAATCTATCCCATTGTTGTTTTGTCAGGCATATATAAAAAGTCTATATGTCTTGTGTTTTAAAATTTTCCATTTTCTGTTTTATTCTAGAGTTGGCAGCTGTTCTGTTGAATTCGTGGTAATCATATGTTTGAGGAGCTGAGAGTTTGGTTGCCACTAGTCCATAATAATAATAATAATATTGCCACATCCATAATGTTAAAACAAACATAGCAAATTTGTATTCTCTCCCCCCCCCCACACACACACACCTTCTCTCCCTCTTGAGGTTTGCATGGAGCTCATGAGCTTTTCCAATTATATCCTTGGGTTTTAGATTTATCCTAACAGATGGCATACATGTGAGGCCCTTCTCAAATTTATTTGAAGGTGTATTTGACTGGGAGCAGTTAACTGACTGAATTGCTGAATCATGGAACAATTATTGGAGAGATTCCCTGCTCTTCTTTTTTTTACGAACAATATTATAGTATGTTGCATTCACTTATAGTCTTGCCAGGACTGCTAAAAAGTAAGTTAGAGTTGTTGCCATCTGGTAATCTGAAGCAGCATTCCTAGCATGTTCCTGCTGCTCAATAATTCTTCACTACACTTAACACTGGTAACCAGCCATACTGTTACTCACCAAATATCCCATTTACTGCTTGCTCACTCCACTTTTTTTGATGTGGTTGCTATGTAGGGACTAGATTTACTGAGAGCAGGTTGTCAAGTGACAGATTAGCTGTGCTGCCCAGGTGCAGATTCAGGAGGGAACTGTCCCTGGCTTTGCCTTTGCTCTAGAAGGAATTAATCTGCCACAAGTCTAAAGCAAATTATATCATTCTTTCTCTGCTTAGCTATGCTGACCAATCTGTTGGGTGGGATGCAGCCTTGGCTCTGCCTTGTCCCTCTTGGGCAACTATCCCAGTCACCTGTAGTAGATGGGTAGAAGAAGCATCATGGACACTACTCTCCCATCTTTGCTGGGACCCACAGCGCACATATCCCATGCAGGGGAGTAAGGGGGTACTGTAAGCATAAGTAAGTAGGGCAAGAGACAGTTTTGCGCTATATAAACCTACATATAACATGTTCACTTTTGGTGGAACTGCACTGGAAAAAATGAAAATTAGTGAGAAATGGAAAAAAAAATGATTTAGTGACATGCAAAAAATGTTGTTTGGTTATAGCTCTTAAACTGAGCAGAATTGTACTTGAGAATCACATTACTCTTCAGCATTAAAACTTCCTTTCCTTTCCACTGGTGACTTATAAGATGAGAATGGCTTGTGACTGGACTGTGGAACATTTTCCCTCTAATCTCCCTACTTTGTCCCTACAGTGGTAGCTCTACTTCTAGCCAATCTTCAAAATTGTCCAAGCACCTCTCCAGTGCTAATGTTCCAGCAAAACATCTCTCTGATGTAGCCATCACCATTTAATAAGCATGAACATGGACTTGAGAATATTGTGTGAGGCTGATGGTCAGAATGAAATGGAGAAAATAGTAGGAGATCTTTCTGAGACAGATGGTGCATGCAATGATGGAGAACTCTTTCTTCCAGAATTAACTTTAAGATCTGTCAAAGCATATAAAATAGACCTAGCAAAAATCAGCCTTCAGCTGCGATCTAGCAATTTTTAAAAAACCTATCATGCTCCAAATTTTTATAGGTTCTTAACTGCTTTTAGACACCAGAGATTTAATGATGATTAGCAAACATAGTTATCATTAGTCTCTGACGTTTTCCTTTACAAAGCTATGCATTGCTAGCAGTAAATAAGAACAGACAAGTGGACAATATGGGAGTGACAAATGTACAATGTATAGAGTTCGACTGTATAAATGGCTATTTCAAAACCCGTCAAGAAGATAGCTGAAGCAAATCCACCTATTTTAATCATCAGGTAACCAGATTTATCAATTCAAAGGGTTAACTTTCAGTTTACAATAATGTGATGCAAATTTCATGGGAGACAAATAGCTGGTGGGGTAGGGAATTTTCATTCAAATAATTTTAATTGACAAACTATTATGCCTTATCTGATTTTGTTTCCCCATGTACTAGGCTCTGTCTTGCATACATCTCACTCTGACTCCCTCTGATAAAAATTGGAGTACTTGTGGCACCTTAGTCTAAACTGCTACATGTCACAAGGAGCCACAACAGTAGCTCCCTTAACCCACCCAACAATATTGTTAATCTTTCCAGCTATTCTCTTAGCCCGGCAGAAGAATCTGTCCTATCTTGGGGCCTCTCCTTTTGTCCTTCCAGACCCACGAACATGATACAGTTCTGCGGTGACCTAGAATCCTACTTTCGTTGTCTCCGACTCAAAGAATACTTCCAATACACCTCTCAACAACATACTAACCCACAGAATCCTTCCTACCAACACTACAATAAGAAGGATTCTGCATGGACTCCTCCTGAAGGTCGAAACAACAGACTGGACTTCTACATAGATTGCTTCCGTTGATGTGCACGGGCTGAAATTATGGAAAAGCAGCATCACTTGCCTCATAACCTAAGCCGTGCTGAACACGCCATCAACAGCCTCAGGAACAACTCTGACATCCATAATCAAAAAGGCTGACAAAGGAGGTGCTGTCGTCATCATGAATAAGTTGGAATATAAACAAGAGGCTGCTAGGCAGCTCTCTAACTCCACATTCTACAGCCATTATCCTCTGATCCCACTGATGATTACCAAAAGAAACTACACCATCTGCTCAAGAAACTCCCTGAAAAAGCACTGGAACAGATCTGTACAGACACATGCCTAAACCCCCACCAGGTATATTCTATTTGCTACCCAAGATCCATAAACATGGAAATCCTGGACACCAAATCATCTCAAGCATTGGCACCCTAACAGCAGGATTGTCTGGCTATGTGGACTCTCTCCTCAGGCCCTACACTCCCAGCACTCCCAGCTATCTTCGAGACACCACTGACTTCCTGAGGAAACTACAATCCATCGGTGATCTTCCAGAAAACACCGTCCTGGCCACTATGGATGTAGAAGCCCTCTACACCAATATTCCACACAAAGATGGATTACAAGCCATCAGAAATCGTATCCCCGATAATATCACAGCAGACCTGGTGGCTGAACTTTGACTTTGTCCTCACCCACAACTATTTCACATTTGGGGACAATATATACCTTCAAGTCAGCGGCACTGCTATGGGTACCCGCATGGCTCCACAATATGTCAACGTTTTTTATGGCTGAATTAGAACAACGCTTCCTCAGCTCTCGTCCCCTAACGCCCCTACTCTACTTGTGCTACATTGATGACATCTTCATCATCTGGACCCATGGAAAAGAAGCCCTCGAGGAATTCCACCATGATTTTAACGATTTCCATCCCACCATCAACCTCAGCCTAGACCAATCCACACAAGCAGTCCATTTCCTAGACACTACTGTGCTAATAAGCGATGGTCACATAAACACCACCCTATACCAGAAACCTACTGACCGCTATACTTACCTACATGTCTCCAGCTTCCATCCAGGACACACACCACACGATCCATTGTCTACAGCCAAGCTCTAAGATACAACCGCATTTGCTCCAATCCCTCAGACAGAGATAAACACCTACAAGATCTCTATCAAACATTCTTAAAACTACAATACCCACCTGCTGAAGTAAAAAAACAGATTGACACAGCCAGAAGAGTACCCAGAAGTCACCTACTACAGGACAGGCCCAACAAAGAAAATAACAGAACGCCACTAGCCACCACCTTCAGCCCCCAACTAAAACCTCTCCAGTGCATCATCAAAAATCTACAACCTATCCTGAAAGATGATCCTTCACTCTCACAGATCTTGGGAGACAGACTAGTCCTCGCTTACAGACAGCCTCCCAACCTGAAGCAAATACTCACCAGCAACCGCACACCATACAACATAAACACTAACCCAGGAACCTATCCTTGCAACAAAGCCTGATGCCAACTCTGTCCACATATCTATTCAAGTGACACCATCATAGGACCTAATCACATCAGCCATGCCATCAGGGGCTCGTTCACCTGCACATCTACCAACGTGATATATGCCATCATGTGCCAGCAATGCCCCTCTGCCATATACATTGGCCAAACTGAACAATCTCTACGCAAAAGAATAAATGGACACAAATCTGACATCAGGAATCATAACATTCAAAAACCAGTGGGAGAACACTTCAACCTCTCTAACCACTCAGTGACAGACTTGAAGGTGGCAATTTTGCAACAAAAAACCTTTAAAAACAGACTCCAAAGAGAGACAGCTGAACTTGAATTAATATGCAAATTAGATAAAATTAACTTGGGTTTAAACAGAGACTGGGAATGGTTGGGTCATTACACTAATTGAATCTATTTCCCCATGTTAAGTTCTCCTCACACCTTCTATGGGTCATCTCGATTATCACTTCAAAAGTTTTTTTTCTCCTGCTGATGATAGCTCATCTCAATTGATTGGCCTCTTACAATTGGCATTCCTACTTCCACCTTTTCATGTTCTCTGTATGTATAAATGTCTTCTTTCTGTGTGTTCCATTCTATGCATCCAAAGAACTGGGTTGTAGCCCACGAAAGCTTATGCTCAAATAAATGTGTTCGTCTCTAAGGTGCCACAAGTACTCCTGTTCTTTTTGTGGATACAGACTAACACGGCTGCTACTCTGAAATCTGATAAAAATTGTTTCCTAATATCCATCACATCTACTCAGTCCCATTTTACACCAGTAATTTCCCTTTCTAACATTAGAATACTGTGTGTTGTTAGTAACTTACTATTTTATTAACCAGAATAAGTCCTACCATAATAATAAGTAGCATTACAATATTATTTAAATAAGAAAGGTCCATGCTATTATGAGCGGAGAGAGACTAGTCCAACGTTAATTAATGGAAAAAAAACAGATCTGGGCCTCACTACGTTCCTTTAAGCTTTCTGTTTTGTTCTAGATAGAATGAAGATTGTATGCATTTTGGAGCAGGGACTGTCTTCCATTATGTTGGTGATATGCCTAACTCAAGAAGACCCTAATCCTGATCGCAGCCTCTGAGCACAATTGCTATATAAATATTAAATGCTAGTAACAGTATGACAATTAACAGGAAATGGACTGAGATGCTTTTATATTAATAAATTACTGAATCTTCCCTTTCCTTTTCAGGCTTAGATTGTGACTCTAGGCATAGCCTTAGGTAAGTGGGAGTGAGGAAGCCACACCACAGCTGCAGGAACAGTTCAGGGTGGCATTGTGATGCAGAGACACACCTGAAGCATCCGGGATGGCTGCACTTGGATATGGGACATTGGACAGGGTAGAAAGGTGATCTGAGGTGATACTGCTGCTTGGATGGTGGGTGTTGCTCACATGCTCATGGTCTAACTGATCATCATATTAGGGCCAGGAAGGAATTTTCTCTGAAGTCAGATTGACAAGGACCTTGGATCTTTTTCACCTTCCTCTGAAGCATAGGGTGTTGGTCACTTTCTAGGATAATCTGGGTATATCTCATTTTAAATAATTCCCTGTCATTGCAGTGGCCTATGGCGTTGGTGCACCTCAGTCCCTCTTGTTCTCTTCCCATGGCATATAATACTTTAGTCTCCTGCAATACTTCAGTCTAATTGTGGTGATTGAGTTTGGTGTGCAAGGTGATGGTGGCCTGAGATATATAGAATAATAGAAGATTAGGGATGGAAGAGACCTCGGGAAGTCATCTAGTCAAACCCCCTGCTCAAAGCAAGACCAACCCCAACTAAATCATCCCAGCCAGGGCTTTGTCAAGCAGGGCCTTAAAAACCTCAAAGGATGGAGATTCCACCACCTCCCTAGATAACCCATTCCAGTGCTTCACCACCCTCCTACTGAAATAGTGTTTCCTAATATCCAACCAAGACCTCCCTCACTGCAACTTGAGACCATTGCTCCTTGTTCTGTTGTCTGCCACCACTGGTCACACTAGATCAGGTAAGCACCCTGGCGGTCTGGGCCAGTTTTATTTACCTGCTGACGCGGCAGGTTCGGCCGTGGTTCGCCATCCCGGGCCAATGGGGGCGGCGAGAAGCCGCGGCCAGCACATCGCTCGCCCGCGCCGCTTCACGCCGCCCCCATTGGCCTGGGACAGCGAACCGCGGCCAGTGGGGGCCGCGATCGGCCGAACCTGCCGCATCAGCAGGTAAATAAAACTGGCCCGGCCCGCCAGGGTGCTTACCCTGGCGAGCTGCGTGCCAAATGTTGCCGACCCCTGCACTAGATGATCTGATGGTTCCTTCTGGCCTTAATATCTGTGACTCTAATACCTCCCTAGGGAGCAAGACTAGGCATAATTTACTGCTGGGTTAAGTCACCCTGAACTGCTCAGCTATTATGTTGAGCAAGTGAGGTGGGTAAAGCCAAAGATTGACCTATTTCCCTACCCATTCTCTGCCTTCCCTTGCCCGCTCATCTGCCCTGGGAGGTAATAATGGGCTGGATAACTCTGTTTATCTCTAGACCTAAAGTCTGGGGACTGTGCAAGGAAATAATGGAGGATCCTACTCCTCCTTATTCCTCTGCACTGGTATTTAATCTAAGTCACAACCTAGCCTTCAATTGCGCATCGTGAATGGATTGGAGAAGGCTATACAGTAGTTAAAGGGACAATATCTGATTACAGGTAATTTTTTAGCCAAACTGTCATTTTTCTAATAAAGAAAGGGTTGCCAAAAATATGACGGATTGGAGACACTGCACTTGAGTTACTGAAAGCAGCACATAGGTCACAACTTTCATTTGTGTTAACAACCAACCACCTGTAAACTAAAACATCTCTTGGGGCAGCACCACCAGGAATTCTTCTGAACTGCACTGAAAAACCACAAAGACAGAAGGCCTGGCCACTCAAAGAGCTGCCGGCAGCTGAGAGATACTTACCCCTCCCACATACACAAATAGTCTCCCAGCAGTACCTACTGGGCCTGAATTTGGTTAACTATATATCCCTTGATCCTTCCGCTACTTAATCATACTCTCAGAAGGCATAAATGCTACCCCGCTGCAGAGAAATAAGTAGGAGCATGACCTCAAATGAACCTTTATCTTGCAATTTCATTTTATAGGAGGGAAAATTATCTACAGTGTTGGATATGTATATGAATAGTCCCATACTGAAAAGCAGGAATCACTGAAGAACACTGTTACCTACACAGCACCTGACACCCCATATTCTAGTACTCCTGGGTAACTAATATTAAATCTAATCTAGACTAAAGGGTGGGAAGGCTGTGACCTAAGCAGCCAGGAAAATAGGTCAGAGGTGGTTTACTTCTGCCCAGCTGCATATTTTAACCATCTACCTCCATTCCTCTGCTGACAGCAGCCCCTCAGATACAATTTTCAAATGCACTTAAGTCCCATTTTCAAAAGGGACTTTGGCATTCATAGATTCAAAGGCCAGAGGGGACTACTGTGATCATCTAGTCTGGTCTCCTACATAAAACCATAGAATTTCTACAAAATAATTCCTGTTTGAATTAGAGCACATCTTTTAGGGAGGGAAAAAGCCACCTAATCTTCATTTAAATTTGTAAGCCTAAACGTCATTGATCTTTTATGGGACTTAAGTCTGTAAGCACCTAAGTCACTTTTGAAAATGGAATTTAGGCTCTTAAAACTAGTGGCCACTTACAGGGAACTGGCTGCTCTCCACAATCTGTCTTCTTCAGCCTGTCCCAGCCTCAATTTGAGAACACAATTCCTAAAGTAATTTGAAGATTCAAAATCAGCAAGTACTGACATTCCTATGGTGACTTTTCCAAACTGATTTCCGTATCAGAGGGTCTGGACAATGTACATTTATTATAATGAACATTTTGAGATTAATTAATCTCTATTTAGAAACACACATGCTATCATTTGCAGGCCCAATACTGCCTTGAACGGAAGCAATGCCTTCTTCCTGATGGATTTTTCTAATGCATTTATAGTAGCTTCATGACCTGCATGCGAGGATATTGTCCTTCCATTCCAGAGTAAAGATGTTTGCGTGAATATCAATTTGTACCACAGCATAAATGTTTCAATTATGTGTAAAGGAAACCCTGTCACCACTGTGGCATAATGGCTGTTTTTCAGTTGGGATGCTGATATTTTATGAATGTTTCAATTTAGCCAGATGATCAGCATATTCCCAATGACGTGATTTGCCAGGGAAGTAACTGCCTTTGCCTACATGAACATTAAAGCTCTCCAAGTGAAGCACTGTACATAAAATCCCACCATTTCTGTTTGCTGTTAATGTGGCTGATGGTAATAAACTTCAGTTTTTTGAATGGGAGGCCTCTGTGCAAACACTTGCAGTGTATTATGAAAATGTGCATTCTTCAGAGGCATTTTCCGTTTTTAATATGCTTCCTTATGCATGCTCTTTTGTCTGCATGAGGAATTCATACACCATATGTCCTTGTGATCATCTTCAATGCTTCTAAATCCAGTCTCTCTCTCTCTCTCTCTCTCTCTCTCTCTCTTTTTATCTAGCTTCTTTTATTGATAAGTGCTGATGCTGTGGCAACAGCTGCTGAACACAACTGCACACAGATCCAATGACTAATCTCATTTAGGTTAATGGTGTCTTCAAGGTCACTTGGGATGGAATTGAAGGCCTTGCTATCCACCTGGATGCCGTTGCGTAGGCAGAGATGAAGCAGGTACGTTTATTGCTCCAGAGATATCTATAAAGATTCTCTGACATTTCTAGGTTATTCTGGTAATAGTTTCCTAGACTTGGTGGGGATTTTTTTTTAAATAATTGAGGCTTGAAAATTATGTAAAAGATATGCACAGAGTTCAAGTGTTGCTGGAAATTATGTACACTCAACTGTCAATCCTGCCTGGTTGCTCAGGCAAGAAAAGGGACATATGGTCCCCATCCACCTCTCTATCACCCACACAGACCTATTCATATCTTGAGTCTAGATGTGGCGGCGAAAGGAGGGGCTGTGCATCCAATACTCCCTCTCTCCCATCACCATGAACAAGTAAGTGAGGAGGGAATGGGATGGAGTTGGAGGAGGGGGACCATAACTCCACCCACCTGTGACTGACCTGAGAGGGGCGTATCTATCTGCATCTGGCAATGGGCTGATGACAAATACTTCTCCTTGTCTTTCCTCCTCCATAAATCAGGAATCCTGGAGAGCAATGACTCCAAAGTGTATCTCTGGTTCACAATTTCTTTCCAGAGTTCCACCTGAAGAATCATCCCTTGCTCATGGCTGAGAACACACTTTCAGGCATAACCCATAGCAAATGTTGATTATTCAACAAAATGCTAAATCCTACAGTCTAAACTTAATACTTGCTTGGTAAAATTCTGATGACCAGGGCAAGGATTTGAGGATTTGGCCCAATAATGATAAAAATCTTTTAAAAGTAAAGAGAACACTGCCAAACCCCATACTGTAAATAAAGGACATCACTGTGCAAATCAATGAATTGCACAGTTATTATTGTTGGATAAATGTTTTTACAAAGTTCAGGTAGAAGAAACATTTTTATTAATCAATTTCAATTAGTACTTTCATCTGATTGTAAGTAACTTTGGTATTGGCTGTGCAAAGAGGCCAAATTTTGCATATGATCCGGAACTTCTTACTCATCTAAACATTCCACTGAAATTTTCAATGTAATTGAGCATGGCATGTGAATTTGAAACAGTGTTGGCAAATATACTTTCACCCAGATCTCAGTGCAACTTTAAACTCATTAACTGAAATTTTTTGAGATACTTTTTGTTTCCCTTTTGGGGAAAGGAAAATAATTGGAAATACTGATCACCTCAAAAACCTAACAAGGTTTTCCTTTGACATAAACTTCTTACAACACTGACATTGTTTGCATGCCATCCTAAATGGATCCTACTCATTTTGGCCAAGATTGAGAGACTTACCCACCCTGTGTAGTAATTTATTCTACAGGAGGTCCCATTGGCCTCACTGGGGTTACACAAGAATAAGGATAACACAATCTGGCATCAGTTGCTTTGGAGAAAGGGGACATTTTACATCTGGACTTTTCATAGGTCTATATGCTCCACTTTTTGCTACCTCCCCCATGGTTTTTTTTTTATATGTGATTATATTATATTCTGCAATTATATGCTGACACAACTTTGTTTTCCTCCCTCTGAAATTTTACGAAATGATGCCCCTGACTGGCATTTAATGAAATTTTAGAGGCTTGATCTGTTTTGCATTAGTAACATTTCCAAAGTATCCTTTATTCCCCTATATGTTTGTATACAGTTAGATAAAATGGCACGGAATGTTTGCATCAAAATACCTTTTTGTTTTCAATCTTCAATTTCTTTACTTATTAGCCATCCTGTACATGCAAATGAGACTAGATAATAGAGATGAATCACTGAGCCATTAGTATAATTCAGCTAATGGGGAGATTGTTTAAACCATTTATTCAGTGTGACCTAATATCTGATTTGGAAGCATTATCTGTACAGGATTTGCTCTTAATGAACTTGGGTTTAGGGATAGTTTGCTTTTGTTGGCTCAGAAGCTGATCTATCTGAAATTATAGCTGATTTTATTGCATTATCTGTGGTGTTTGCTGAAAAACACTTCCAAATTTGTGGTTTTCAGAGGCATTGGTGTCTGTACTGCTCTGTCTTTAACATATACAGAGATTCTTTATCCAATTTAAACATTAGGTATTTGAGCTTGAATGAGAGAAGATTAGTTAAGCTGATCCTGAGTCATTGTGAATGGCACAGTTCAGAGGTGGACAGGTTCAGCATATTAATTTTTTTTTCTTGTTGAAGAAACTAGCTATGAATGTTTAAATTTTGGGAGGCAAGATGGTGATTGATGAAATAGAATGAAAGAAACCAGATTTTTCAAGCTTTGCTTTTGAACACCAGAAGTATTTGAATATGATGGTTATTGTTTCCCTCTTGATTCTGATGTTTCTATTGGAGTTTCTGGGAATGGGGGTAGTTTGGCTAGTATAGCTCACTCTCACTGAAAAGTATGTGTAATTAACTTCATTCAGAGTTTTCCATCAGACTTTGGGGGTTACAAGAAATGCTGGCATTGCTCAGCATAGCATACCTTGCCCAGGAACTCTGACTTATAAATTTCTATTTCTCTCACCATATGTTTCTATTCACAAGGAAGACTTCTTTGCCCCAAGCTGTTGAGTTTTTTTTTCATAACTTGACAAAGTCAAAAATTACTAAGGACAGGCCCAATCCTGTGGTCATTTAAAATCAAAGGCAAAACTCCCATGGACTTCAATGGTTACAAATTTTGACCTAAAACAACCACTATTAACAGGATTTTTTTTTTTTTTAATTACAAAGGTATGATTTTTGAGAATCACAGGAAATATATGAAAAAGGGCCATGCATTTCAAAATATATTTCTGGTACAATGTATCTCTGAATCAGTGGGCCACTCCTTCAGTGAGAGAGATACTTTGAATAGCATTTAACATGTATTTGCAGAGGCAGCACTTTTGATTAGCCAAGAGGGCCCAGATTCTCAAAGGTTCATAGTTTCCTAAATTCTATTGATTTCAATGGAAGTTCAGAGTCTCTAAATACCTTTTGAGGATGTGCGCCAAGATTCCTATGTGTAGCAATACCTCTATCTTATAAATAATTCTTGCATATCCTTTTAACGGAAGAATTTTTTTTTTTTAAAGGAACGTAAAGTGAAATGGTGCAGGTTGAACCAAAACTCCTCATGTCAAGAAACAACCATATTGGTATACAAGTGATGATGCCATCCCTGATTCGTTAGAATGCCTGCCACGTGGAACAGATACCTCAATTAGGGCTTAAAAGATTTCAGAACTCTTCAGTGAGTAACGAAATCAAATCTTTGGACCAATGCTTTTACTTCACCGTCTTCTCTAATTTATGCCATCAATTGTCTCACTAACCTGTTTTTCTTCCCTACATGCAACTTTGGGGAATACTTTTGTATGAAAGCTTCGCCAAAAGTTTTTTTATTTTATTTTATTTTATTTTATTTTATTTTATACTTTGTTCTGACTTAATATTGAATGCATTTCTGCAATGGTAATCTTCTACATACAATATGTGTCTGAGAAGATTATATCTTATTTTGCACACCAGGATTTCTTTACAATTATTTATTATTCCTGTTATATTTTAAACTGGTGCTGGTCTATGCAGATTTTAAATGTGTTTGTCATATACCATTAGTCACTGTGTGAAATCTCTCAGTAATAGTTAGCCCTTGAATTTTCTGCAGCTAAGGAGAATTTAACACTGATTGATGGTAGATCACTTAGCTGGTTGGCAGACTTTCCAATTTACAGAAGGGAAATTGCTCTTTTCTTTATGCTCATTCCTTCTTCTGCAGGGGGACAGTAAGATATATGTGCCAGGGTACACATAACAGTGAGAATCTGATTGGCAATACTGCAGGTCTTTTTTACAATTATGATTTTATCATTTTCAAAAATTGTATACTGAATGTCAAGTGTTTCAGATGCATTGGAAAAAAAACCCTTCTATTTATCAAGTTCTGCTGCTATATCTGCATCATATTCCATATAGTAAAAATATGGCTTAACACAATCTTGCATGTGAAAATGACTAAGCTGTTGGCAAATTGCATTTCATTCTTTCTTCCCGAAATTCCTAAATTGTTTACCCTCCAATAGTTGATAATCTAAGCAGCTAAATATATGGTTTAAACTACAGACGTGGGTATATGACATGTGGAAATATGCCTCACTGCTAACATTCATTCTGAAAAATATTAACTATTCTGCACTGAAATAAATGCAGCACATAGGAGGTAAAACACTGGTCCAATAGAAGTCAATTGCAAATTTCCCATTGATTTCGCCTATGATGCACATGAAAAAATGTTACATGTAATTTGTAGAATCTGCTTTTCTTCAAGGCCTTGGGAAATGCTCTATCATTTATAGGTTGGTGCGTATCTCAAAATGTACAAATCTATTGAAACTTCTTCCATAAACTTAATTATTTTGTTCTGCAGATTTATTAAATAAAAATGTTTTCTATGCAAAATTAGGTTCTGATTTAAAGCCAGTTAAAGATAATTGGAGTCTTTCTCCATTTTCTCCTTTCTGAAAAGATCAAAAGAAGAACCTAATCTTTATATGTGTCTTAATGTTCTACAAGATTTCCAGAGTGCTATGGAAAAAAGTGTTGACTCTGCTTAGCTTATGCACAGAGGTACTTTTCTAAATTTGTACACAAGAGGTGGGGAGAATAATTGCTAAAAATCATATTTTTGTGTTGCAGTTTTAGAGCCATATAGCAAAGCAAAACTAACCCCTCCAAAATTTAGATAGAAAGCATAGTAATGAAAACAAATGTGTTGGTGTATAATTGGGCCCTAATGTACACTTTTCTCAAACACTTCATTGGGAATTCTGCATGTAGTGTAGCTGCAGAATTGTTCCCATAAGAGATGAGGCAACAACAAAGAAGGCTGTTACACCTACTGTCACAATAAAGCCAATTACATTTGGGAGTTCATTTTTGATGTCTTCCTCCACTCTCCAGTGTAATAGCAGGCCAGTGGTACTACAGCTTGAACTATATGCAAGACTAACCATGTAATGAAGAGTTCACCAGTGGATGATGATTATGATTATTTCAGGAATTTTATGGAGGCCATCATCATGAGACAACAAGTATAATAGAACCATTACCTGGTGTCCCTATTTTGTGTGTGAATAATCCAGTCTACTGATAATATGACTGTAATCAACAAAATGGAAAGCAAGAAAATGGAAAGCAGATTATCCTCCAAAGTAATCAGCATAAAAACCATCAACATAAAGGCAATATCTTTATTTTAACTCTTCTATTTTATCCCATCCTACTCCTGTCAGTTTCTTATCTGTATCTATAACATTCATATCTGATTGGACAATTTAACTTTCCCGAAGAGGCTGTTTTTGCAAATATTCTATTTGTGGGTATTCATTTCTTCAAAAACAAACACTTAGTTTTGACCTAATAATTTTTTTTCTAAAATACTACTAAGACATCATGCCTTTTTAAAGTAAAAATACTTTAAAATCTCAGTCTTACTGAAGTTGGGGTTAAGGTTGTGCATTTAAATGTGAAGAACTGGGCATGTGTAATGTGGGTGGTTGTATCTTGGAATTAAAATAGCGCTTATTGAAGAGTCTGTGAGTGTTTTTAAGGTATTATGATGTTCTGAGGTCAGGCATCTGCATTGGTCTGAATGTGAATATTGCTTTAACTGGTGACTTCCTTGATTTTTAGGGATTGGTATTGATAGGAAATACTGTACAATACAGGCTGCTCAAGGGTAACAGAATCTTTATGTTGGAATAGTAATGATAGTGTCTTCCTACGCTTATTCATCTTCAAGGGGTGAGCAGTTTACAGCATGTGACTTAATATAAGATTTCAAAAGGTTAAGAAGGCTTTTAAAAAAATACTGTTTGAAACTGGACATGTAAACACAAGCCTGCAGACCTTACTCAGGCTTAACTCCTACTGAAGTCAAAGGAAGTATTGCTAGAGCAAAGATTTTTGGGAGCAGGCCTGTAGTTTGTATCCTACATCAAAGGCAACCTGCAAATTATAATACTTAGAACAGTTCAGACATATGTGGATCAATAGATTAAACCCCCCCCCTAAACTCCCACCAATCTCAAAAACAGAATATTTAGTAAAATATCTTGTCTAGTAGCATCAGTCATGCTTTAGAATGTAATATAAAGTGATGTGACTGATGCAACCAGATGTGACATCTAAAAACAGCATGACAGCTTGAGAAATGTTAATACATGTGGTCTCGAGGACAGCCAAAGATACATTAGGACTCTTAAAACCTTTTTAAGGGAAAATACTATCACCGCCTATGATCATATTACCTAAAGGAGTAAAACATATCACTTCAGTATTCCCTGATTAGACAGTGGATATGGGTTTCCAGCTAGGGTAGTATGGGACCAGATCCTCAGCTGTCATAAATTGGTGCAGCTCCATTGAAGTTGGCTTGCTTGCGCTAGCTAAGGTTCTGCTCCATAATATTCAGTAATATATTAACTCTACTAATATATAGGGGTATTTTACCTTTGTGTGACTTGACCTGGGTAATACCTTCATAACACAGTATTCACTACCACAGTTGGATGCTTTTTCCATTGCTTTATTAGGCTGAAACTACTGTCCATCTGAAAACTAATGTATAATGTAGGAGATATGTATAGGTTGGGAGATTTACTCTGAGGTGCCACTTTTAAAGTTACTAAACTATGCAAGTAGGTTTTATTCATTTTTTAAATTTGTTTTTGGAACTGGAACCAGAATCACCAAAATAAGAGACATTGTTTTGTGCCAGTGCCAGCCAGGGGCCAGAGCAGGGGTGCTGGATCTATCTAAAAAGAGCCTGACTTGAGAAGATTCCTGTCCTCCTGAGGTTCGGAAACTGTTGTTTTAACTGAGCGTTGGATAAGCAATTCGCTGTGATCCATGCATTTGTCACCTCCAGATTTGATTACTGTAACTTGATAGGTGTGGATTGACGGTACAAGTAACGTGGAGGCTTCATCTTCTGAAGAACACACTTCCTCAGGGGGTTAAGCTGCTGAGAAAACAGCGCTCTTCTGCTCCACTCCCTTCACTGGCTTCCTCTTTGCTTTCATTGATCATTCAAAGCCTTGGTCATAATCCTGAAAACCATCCATGGCTGAGGACCCATTTACATCTGAGATTTCTCTTCTATCCTTTGGGACAACTCAGCTGACAATGCCCATGTTGAAGTGCATGAGAGCCAGAGATTGATGCATGTTTAAATTAATGAGTTAATTAGTGGAATGAAATGCCAGAGGGATTTGGACTGACCCAAGTCTTATACATTGTAAGGCACACTGCAAACAATTTATCCACCTATTAACAGATGCAGTCCTACCATAACAAATATGTGAGAATGAACAAGTGAAACCTAGGAAGGCTTTCCTAATACAGGTTAAAGGCTGAATCCTCTATGAATTCTACTTTTGACATCCTCATAGTATACCAGTTCAGCACTCAGATGGGAAAACTTAAAACAGACAGAGAATGTGCTGAGCAGTTGGAGACTTATCCAAACCAAACTCTGAATTTGTTGAGGATAGTAATTCACTAATTGTATCTCCAGGTCCCCCCCAAAACAAATATCTGACATTTTTGCATCATAAATGCTTCGCACAAAATTAACTCTACATCGCTCGTATTACTTCCAAGAAACTAAAAAAAGTGTGTAATTTCAATGACTTCCCATTGAAATCTGTTAGCCATAATGAATGCCTTTTGTTTTTAACATCTGCGAATATCAGGCTTCTGTAGTTGTACGACATTTGATAAGACTCACAAGCAACAGTGGCATTTCATGGAGAAAATAGATTTATACAAGATTAAATATAATAAAATTATTCTTGATTGAAATACTTTCAGAGAGATCTGGTGGAATTTGAGTAAGTACATTAATTCCACTGTAGAGAAAAGTCCAGCCTATGATACAGGTGTTTTAAAAGCACAACTCCTCAGTGCTGAGCAATGGCCCAGCTGTTTCACAACAAATATAAAACACCCATTAAATCTCAACATCACTGTTGTGTGCCACAACCTTGGGAGGAAAAAAAAGTCATTTGTTTGTAAACTACTATCACATTAGCCATTGAGGCCAGTTGAGAGAGCCTCCAAATCTGACAGAATGATTTTAAACTAAGAATGTAGAATTGTTTACTAAGACATTGAGTGGCAGTCTAATATATTAAATCAGTTCAGAAGATTGTAAAATGCATTAGCATTAGCAATTTAATACCACCAACAAATTTAACTGTCACTCATGAGCATATCCGTCCTTGTTAAAAGAAAAAAATAAGCTCCTTCTTTGTCTTGATGGACAATGATGTTAGAGGAGACAAATGCCTTTCTGTGTACATTGGTCACTACAGGGCTGCATTTCATTTATCATAATTAACTTGCACAGATGTACTGGTGGCTCTTTGGGGGGCAGGGGGAAGGCAAAAAGTGTTACTTGTTCAAGTTTGTGAATGAAGTCTGTTCATTTCAACCGAGGCTTAGCTTGTGACCTTCTTGGTCCAGGTTTTCAATCAATTTAGGAGTGTAATTATATGCCAAATGTGTACATGTGGTTTTTTTTGATTGCACATAACAATTGTGCAGTTGCATATTCAACTGGTGGATTATGGGCATTTTTTGAAAAAATACCCAATTTGAGGGCAGAATCATGCAAATGGAGTGTACAATGACATCCAAACATCAGAATATAGCTGTTGCACAGTTGAAAAAAATTAAATAAAATGCCAACCAATTGACTTTTGAATATTTTTATGAATAATACATGGAGTTTGACTCTCTGTAACTGGTGTGGTCATGTTATTCAGGCATCTTTGGATGACTGGATCTTTGTGTAAAAGTTAATGAATTCCAATATTTGGATGTCAGTTAGCATAATTCATCTGAAGATTTGTAGATGTTCATCATTTTGATAATCTTCTGTTTAAAAAGCTTTGGTCACCCAATCATGAAACAAAAACAATACCATGTGATTCTGACCAATCACATAACAGGAAAACACAATACTGAACAGATGAAGTAAATAAAATGAATATACTCAAACCATACTTACAAATCTCTTCTTAGAAGAATCTGTAACAAAACCCTGTCAGGAGAACTGTGTGTGTCTGAACTGGAGATAGAAAAGACATATTGTAAGAGATAGTTTAGTTCAAGATTGTGTCCTACAGTGAATTTTCTACTGTTTTATCAGTGCACTTTTAAGTGATGCAGTTTACACCTCACTCATTGGGAGTTGTGCATGCCTTTGGTATGTTACACAACATTTGGTACCTAAAATTGGGTGTACGGGGGGAGTGACAAACTAAAGCTAAATTGAGACAAGAATGACAACAAAAATAATCCTACTCTTGTCCTTCTTGAGGGGTAAGAATTAGTAGGAAGTGGAACTTGTCCCTTCCCTTTCCCTCTTTTTGGCAACCGTTTCAAGCAGATTAGAGTGTATTCATCAAAATAGCTCAATGACTAAAAACTGGGAAATTATTTTTGACAATGTTTGATTCCCCCCCACCCCTTGCTTTTTTTACAAGTTACTATATATAAAATAAAAACAAAACCGTTAGCTGACAGTTTACATTTTGCTCAGGTGCCAGTTAACACCTCCCAAATCACTTAAAATTAGTTTCTGAAGCTACTAGTAGCTATAAAGCTGTTAGATAACCATGACGTTGAAACCCTTCATAATTGACATAAGTTGTTTAATAAAACAAATACAACAGTATACAATTAAATGCAACACCATCCCCAAGTATGAGCAACATCAGTCACAGATGATGGATCAAGTAGAAATATTTATCCTTGGCTTCACAGTTTTCTCCCTGAAAGATGTTTTCATTGTTAGACTGTCATTGTGAAGCTTAGCTATCAGTGGTGGTGTCTTTCACATAGTGCAACTTTCAGCAAAAAGCAGTGTTAGCTCTTTTGCTGGGCTATTTGTATTACGTAACTCAAGTGCCTGATTGTCAGTAGTAACTGGAAATGTTTGAACATGATTTCATCTCTGTTATTTTCAGTTGTGTTGAGCTGTGTTGGCCCCAGGATATGAAAGAGACAAGGTAGGTGAGGTAATACCTTTAAGTGGACCAACTTCTATTGGTGGAAGGTACAAGCTTTTGAGCTACACAGATCTCTTCTTCAGGTCTGGGGAAGGAAGCAGAGTGTCTGAGCTAAATAGACCTGGAGACAGATTGCTAAGCAGAAGGTATAAGGAATGTTGGAACACACTTGAAGTGGACAATTGTGGGTGAGATTGTTATGCTATAAAGGGGCTGAAGTGGGCATTAAGGGAGCAGGCAGTGTTGTATGTTACAAATTGTTCTAATGAGCCATAAAACCAGTGTCCGTGTTAAGTCCATTGTTTCTGGTTTCTAGCAGAGTTATGAATTTAAGTTCCCAGGCTGCCCTTTTGAATATGTTGTGCAGGTGTCGTTTGAGGACAAGTATTGAAAGATCAGATAAGAAGTAACCACTTTGTGAAAAGCATTTGTCCAGAGGTGATAAGGTGTTTTTCTCTCTCCTTTTTAAAAAAAATCATTTTTCTGTGTGAATTCATTTGAGAGCATAGTGATTGTCTGGTTTCACTCGCATAGTTGTTGTGGCATTTAAGGCACTGGATGAGATAAGTATGTCAAGGACCCATGAAGCTTAAAAGCTGTGTTGTGGAGGTATTGATCATTGTAGCAGTGGAAATATGTTTGCGGGTTTTGCATCTGTTGTTCTGGCAGGGTCTGGTGCTGCTTTGTGTTGGTGTTTCCTGGTCTGTGGGGAGCTTGGCCTCTGTTTGCCAGAAGCTGGGAATGGGCAATAGGGGATGGATCACTTGATGATTACCTGTTCTGTTCATTCCCTCTGGGGCACCTGGCATTGGCCACTGTCGGAAGACAGGATACTGGGCTAGATGGACCTTTGGTGTGACCCAGTATGGCCATTTTTATGTTCTTATGATAATGAGCTTGACAAAGTTGGGGGACTGTTTGAAGGCCAGAAAAAGGGGGTCGGGGAAGATTTCTTTCAGGGTGTGGTCCCTATCAAATATGGGCGGTAATTGTTCAATGATACAATTTCTGCAGGCAGCTTCAGAATTCCAGAATGGTATATTCTTCCCTGTCTACATTGAAGTTATTTATGCAGCACAGACTCTAGCCTTTAATCCATGAATTTTGGAGGAATCTTGTTTGGGACTAATGTCCTAAAGCAACCCAATGGGTTGTATGCTGACAGGTGCTGATAGACATGAAACGATAAAAAAGAGAGTGAGGAAGATACTTTTGCAACCTTTTTGTGTAGTGTTGTCTGCTCTAGTTCATTTGTTATCCATGTCACTTGTTTTTTTTTTTTTTTTGCATCTTGGTTAGTAGTTTTTTCTTTCTCTTCACTATAACTGGATTACCCTGATGAAGAATGCATTTGCTATCTTCTCTCAAAAAGGTATTGGAATGAGCAAAGGATTTCCTCTCTCTAAAGCAATCTGAAACATTCCCATTTCTCCTGCCACAATCAATTCTCCAGACTTTCTTCTCCTTTCGTCCAGCATATCAAAGGGAAAAGGTTCAGACAATGGATTTATTTTTCAAACCGAGCAACACAAAACATGAAGTATTATTTAAATGACTTTGACCTTTTTTTTTTTTTTTTTTTAAGTTGTGATATATGAGGGGAAAAAAGGTTTGGTTACTAAAATGTATGCAGTATATCACAAAGGTATGCATCTTCCCAGATTTACCAGATGTCCTGTTATGAATGTGCATAAGATTCAGCTAGAAAAAGATGCAGTAGAACCTCAGATACGAAATGACCGGTTCCACACGCCTCATTTGGAACCGGAAGTATGCAATCAGACAGCAGAAAAGGACCTCCGCCTTCTCCCCCCCACCCCCCAAAAGCAAATACAATACAGTACTGTGTTAAATGTAAACTACTAGAAAAAGGGAAAGTTTAAAAAAAAAAAGATTTGACAAGGTTAAGGAAACTGTTTGTTTCTGTCCTTGGTGCTTGTTTCATTTAAATTAAGATGGTTAAAAGCATTTTTCTTCTGCATAGTAAAGTTTCAAAGCTGTTTTAAGTCAATGTTCAGTTGTAAACTTTTGAAAGAACAACCATAGCATTTTGTTCAGAGTTACAAACAACCTCTGTTCCCAAGGTGTTTGTGACTCTGAGATTCTACTAAACTAGCAGAAATGGATTTTTCTTGCAGTCTCCTTTTTGTGGTGAGATGCACGAGTTAGAAATTTCCCTGCAATTACAATGACAGGAAACAATTATTTGAATTGGTGGGATTTATTTTTTAAAGAGTATATAAGGCAAAAATGTTTCCTCTTTTTTAAATAAAAGTGTCATAAATTCAATAATTCTATGTCTCCCCACCCCCCACTTTTGCCCATAGCTGTACTGGTTAAGAGTGAGGTTGCAGAAAAGATGATACCTTTTATAATTTTTTATCTTAAAGCTGAGTAAAATTTTTCTAAAAAATGTAGATTTAGAGGCCTGAATAATTCATCTAATCTGTGGAACATGATTGAAGCCATGTTTTGAAGGAGCAATCTTAGGTCTCCAAGGCTAAAGAGAAAGTGTTATATTTGAATCAATTTGGTTATGTACTTCCTTGAAACATAAAGTGTTAGTGTGAGTATAAAGGTAGTAGCATACTCTCGCAGGGGTGATATGAGGATAAATACATTAGAATTTTTGAGTACTTCGTTTTTATGGTAATAGGTACTTGTATGATCCCTAAGTTAGTTAGATGTACCTTTTTTAATTACAAAACATTTGAGGACAGATAGGGACTGTTTTTTAGGTATCCATACTGAAGTCACACCAAATGAAATTTAGTTAAAAAATTCTCTTTTGCTCAAAGTAAGATGGTAAGATCTCAATAAGACACAACTCCCTAAAACACAGTGCCGTTAACCTTGCCACAGTGCTGGCTCTGTACCAACACAAAAGTAAAAGACAAAAGCTAGTGAATCGCTGAGTTCAATACCCCAACTACAGGTGGTTAGAAATTTTCTGATGCAAATGTCTATATGTTGAACCCAAAATCTCCCACAAAAAATCTCAGGCTTGCCTTGTCTGACTGGCAGGTTTCCCTCAGAGGCCTGCCTGGATCCCTGCCAGCTCCACTGGATCTCCGGGATCTGTGGCTTGGATGTAATCCCACCATGCATCAGGGCCGGTGACCCAGGGCTTCCAGGATCCCTGCCATGGAACCTGGAGGTCCTAGGACAGTTTCCGGGGTCTGCAGCTCCAGGATAGCCCTGAGCAGTCTACCTGGTAAGTCTGCCCAGGAGCCACAGACCCTGGTAGCCCCAGCGGCCACTCTCTGAAATTGACAAGAATGGTCTTGCCAATCCAAGGAAGCATGTTTTGTTTTGGAAACACTATGTGATAGTGTTTCCAAAATGGAGATTTGTTGGGGGGGGGGGGGCGCGGGGTGTTCCAATTTGTGAGAAACTTTGAAAAAGTTTTCATTTGGATTTTGAACTGAACCAAATTTTTGAATGTTGAAATTTGTTGTAAACTGGAAATCCCGAGTTTCAGTCAGCTCTAATCCCAACAAATTTCATTGTACTTGGCCTGTCTCTCCCAGGTTTTTCCTCATTGTATAGAACTTGTTAAATATGTGTCCCCAGGTTTTAATTACAAAACAGGAACTGTCCCTTCTTTGGGCATTAATGCTAATCATAATTTTGTCTCCACAGCAATTGACTATGGCGTTTAACCCATTTACTAGTGCAATGAAAAGAAGTGCTCCTCACACATCCTGTTGGTGTCTTCATACATCGTTTTGGTGTCATCTCTGACCTAATTTCTGTGCAGAGGAGAGAGCATCTGCCTCACGGTTAGGGATACTGGTATAATTATCCACCTTGGTTCAAATTCTGTGTCTTCCGTCTAAGAAATTATTTTAAGAGATGTGATAGCAGTTACTTTCTTTCCTATGACTTATTTTTGTGTGGACTGAGTCCAGGCAATTCACTGATAATCGGATGCACATTGTATGCTTGACACTGCACTGATGTGGTGGGGAAAGAAAGTGAGGAAGGCATAAAGATAGGTAGGAAGATAAGTTTCTTGACCGTATGATCTAGACATATTTGTCTTCATTTTCACTCTTCAATTGGTCCTTCCTTACTGATTCTGCATTTTTGTAAGCACAGGTACTTGTGAGAGCAATTTTACATCTATGGACAAGTAGGATGTTAGTCATTTAGAAGTCAGTAAATATCTTGCATATACAATCAAGTACTTAGATATCTAAGTTATGCTCAGAAATAGTTTTGGGAGCAGAACTGCACCTTCAGTTTTTTTGCTCTTGCAAACAGAGGGGGCACAGTGAGGGGTCAGTTGGAAAACAAAATTTTTAAGAAAAAAAATTGTGGATGAAAATTATTTTTGATCATATTTTTCCATGAAAAATATTGATTTTTTTCCATTTAAAAAAAGGAAAACTAGAAAACTGAAAAACTGAGGAAAACAGATGTTCTATGAAAATATTTCACTTAAATGAAAGTCCAATTTTCTGTTTTGGGGGGGGGAAAGTTTCAACAGAAAATTTTCAAACAGCCCTAGAAGCCAGGATTTGGAAATCTGGCCCTTGGCAACATACAGCGCAGAAATCTTTTGCAAATGGCAGTCCCAAATAAAAAGTCCTTGAAGTTAGCCAAGGCCTCTCACAGACATAGCAGTGCTTTGTAGTAACAATTTTCAGCACTTCCATTTAACATTTTAATTTCTGTTTAATGGACTCTTGAGTTTTTGCATACCTGCTTCTTCCTCTACACATGCAAAGTTCATAGTGTAACATCCCTGCTCCCAAGATCAGCCTGATTTTTAACCAATATTATTATTTTAAAAGCATAAATACTCTGGCTGGCATATGTGGTTGCACAAAATGATTCCAATTAGATTCCGACAGAGGTAAATAGAACTATTTTAGACACATTGATGTTTATAGATCTTTTTTGTTTCCTAGAAGGTGACCTCCTGGCAAACTCAGACACTAGAATATAGCAACAAATGGATATTATAAAATTAATTCACTGGTTTGAAATCCATCAGCTTAGGTAATTCCCACATCCCTTTCCAGTCCATTAAATACTCTATTTTTTAATTGAAGTTATCATATTTATTTTCTCATTCTCACCTGTTTTGGTATGCTACATTTCTTCTGTAATTTCTCTAGTGATTTGTGCTTGGATTAGTCTATTTCTTCTATTATCTCTGATTTAATTGGCCCCTATCCTATAGGAAAGGCTCTGTGCCAGTTTTGAAGTTGGTTTTTCATAGTTTGGATTCATCTATGCCTTGAAAGTTTCACAGAAAATGCATTTGCCATTGTTTTATGGAAAATATTAATAATAAAATGCCAGCCTACCAAGGAAACTGTAAATAATAAATACAAGACAAGACAACTGTATTCAAAGATCAAACTCTCATTTCAGAGGGTTAGAATTTACTTGTTCGCTCTGTCAAAAAAAATAATTTATTCTTTCTCAGTGAAATATATATTATGAGCATAGTAAAGCAATCATTCAATATGCTGTAAAATATATCACATAATGGCTGAAATATTTGTTAGCTGGAAAGTGTATCCAATCATAACATGGCGGGGTTTGATTGTAAATCTCTGCTTCATAACAGTGACTGAAGGGAGGAGGTTTGTGTTTATATATTGTCATTTCACTGCCTTCTACTTTTTGTGTGAATCATGTGAAAGTCAAGACGACTTTTAAGATTGTAAGCTTTAAACTGGTGCTTTAAATTCATGGTTTATTTGCAACAGTCATTCAACTGGGAAGATCATCTGGGAAGGATCCAATGAAGGAAGTGACTTCAATGGACTTTGGATCAGGTCCTCGAGCTTAATTTATGCTTGACCACTGGTGAAGGTTTGGGACGATTACCACTGTGCTAGACTCACTTCCAGGGACTCTTAACTGGAATAACTCCTGTGCCACCCTGAACCTGCTGCAGGTATAGAGGGCATAGCTGCAAGACATGAACGGAGGCTCGAATACTTCTGTAATGTGGCTATTCTCAGCTATGATTTTGGCCCCTCTGGCTTGTTAGCACCTGGTGTAAATTACAGGCGCTCTCTAATTTTTGCTGCTAATCAGCCCAGTACACACAGACCACATCATCAGGGGAGGGCAAAAGTGAGCTCTTCAAGTTTGAGAAACCAAAGTTTGAGGCTCTATATATTAGAAGATCCTTTTGAAAATGCCATCTTCACCATATTGCACTCCAGGAATGATGTACACTAAAAAACCAAAACAACCCCTCTTCTCTTTTCCAAGTAAAATCAAACCACGTTCCTTTCAATACTTGGAAAACAAACAAAGTCTCTTCTGCCCTTGGTGCAGTCACTAATATTCTCTGTTCATATACCCGGAGGGATGACTAGATCAAATACAATGGCACTTTGCAATCTCAGTCATTCTCAAGAACTAGAAGTGCTAATAAAATGCTGCTGTTTGAAACTTACTGCAGAATTTAAACCTGCTGGATGTTGTTCAAAGTCAAGGATGTTTATGTGCATTTCAGTAAAGCTGGAAATGAGTCCCATAGTCATATGAGGGGGTGACTTTATAATGAATAGTCTTATAAGGAGAAAGTATTTAATTAAAAAAAAAACTGATAAGACACTTCACTGGAATATGCCAAACTACATAGGAAAGTTAGTTTTCCATGTCTTGACACCCTTTGTGACACACCATTGGATAAGCCTCTCATATCTCAATAATATGTGTAAATCCAGTAACACTGTGATTCCAAATTGACAGATCTGTAGAAAGCTTAAAGGAAAGACATTATGGAATTACACCAAATCCAGATTGCAGGCATTCAGCTTTGGGTAAAGTCTGCAGGCTGGATTCATAAAACAGATAGCAAACAGAGCTTCTGCAGTTTTGAATTAATGAACAAACCATATTTTTATCTGTTGTATGCAAAGGCAGATAAATGTTGAATAATTAACATGCACTGGATCACCCCATGCCTGTTAAAGCCCACAAAGAGCTTCAGGGAAGTAAATCTCAATGAATGCCCCCTTTATAAATTTCCTTCCTGATCCTTCAGCCAGGATTTGACCCTCCTCCCACAAAATGAACAGGCGCTGACTTGTTTTTGCTGGTGGATGCTCCTCTCTGCCCCCCCCCCCCATGTGCAAGAGGTAGGCAGGGCCTTGGTGGGAAGAGGCCAAGTGGATGCGGGCCCTCGGGGCGGATCACAGGCAGAGTGGGGGGCAGGGTCATGGTCCAGACAGCGGGTTCCACAAAAGATTAATCTGTCCCTGTGGGTGCTTAGCATCCCCTACTTTTTTCAATGGATGCTTGAGCCCTGGAGCACCCATGGAGTTGGTGCCTATGAAACTATGCCTCCACTGATGTTCTGGCCCCTGGCAACCCTCCCCCAGTGGAGCACACACTACCATGGATTCTTCCTAGCCCAGAAACTCTCTTAAAGGGGGATTCCCACTGTGGATATTCTCTGTAACGTGCCTGGGGCTGGATGGGGGACAGAGAGGATCTAGGAATTCTAATTCCTGAACTTGGCCCCACCAAGTCGTCTCCAAGCCCTGCTCAGTCCCAACACCATCTACCATACAGATTCCCTCAAGCCTGAGAGGAGCCTCCATAGAGTCAGAAGTACCAGAGAAGTGGCTGAGCAACCCTACCAAATGGGATTCAGAGAAGGTCCCCACCACACCGAGGCACAGTCCCTCACCTTCTTTTGGCCAAGTTGAATTACGTCAATATGTATTCACTGGTGTTGATCTGTCCCCTCCCGCCATAAAGAGGTGCTCCCTGTCCTTTGCTCTGGGTGCTTCTCGACACATTTTGAGATGGCAGTTATAAAAACAGAGTGCACTTGATGATAAATGTATAATGACACAGCAGCTGAAAGCCTCTTCAAAAGCATTACAGCAGAGCCCTCCTGACCACTCCTAGCTAGGGAAAACAAATGACCTCGGCACTATGCTCTGAAGGTTGTTAAAGCAAAACAATCAGGATGATTTTGGACTGAGGTGGGTGATGAGCAAGAGAGTCCCTCACAGAGGACACAAGCCTGCTGCCCACTCTTATATAAGTGGAGTTGCAGCTTACATTGATCATCACTGTGGTAGTCCAGCACATAGAAAGGGAAAGTATCTTTGGGTGGGTAGATCTTATTAAACTAGCACCTCCAATTCTGCCCTTCAGTTCTCCTATATGATGATCCTGATACCCCATTGCCTTGTATCCAGTGCAGTAATTTTTGCAATGGCTGGCAGTTCAAAATAGACAAATCCAGTCTAGAAATAAGGGCAAAAAATTAACAATGATGGTAATTAACCATTGAAACAAGTTACCTAGGGATGTATTGGGTCCTCCATCACTTGAAGTCTTTAAATCAAGATTGGATATTTTTTTCCTCCAAACTATACTCTAGCTCGACTGGAAGTTATAGCTTGATGCTGGAAATACTGGGTGAAAGTCTTTGGCTTGTGTTATGCACAAGGTCAGACTAGATGATCATGATGGTCCCTTCTGGCCTTAAAAATGATGAACATATGAAAGTGACTGCACATTGGATGAGAAACACTACCGTTCTCATTCAGTAGCATTTTACAGCCACCTTGCACAGGTGTGAATGACTCCTCAAGGTGCAAGGTAGTGGAAATTTAGGCTAACTGTGTATAAATGAGACAGACAGTGGGTATAGATGGAAAGCTTGTGTGATTTATACCAATTTTGCCTTCAATGGCTATGCAAATTCAGGTTATGGGCAGACCCTTAACAGACCCTCTGTTAAGATCAGTATTTAGCCTACTGTTTCAATTTCACATTCTGGATAACCATTATATATTACATCATGCCCCAGATCGGTGCATATTTAACATTACTATGTGAATTTTGTTGGAGAAGAGTTAACAAAACAGGAAGAAATTTGCAAAATAAAAAAAAAAGTCTGAAGGGATATAGAAGATTAATATTTTCAGTTAACTACTTAATTTACTTTGATCTGTACTAATACATTTTGTTTTGGAATAATCCAGCATTACCTGATGAATTCTTGTCTGCTACTTCCTTAGTAAACAGACATTTGTAGATGTTTGTTCTCATGAAGCAAGGTAATGTTTTCACAGAGCATTTTTGGGCAGCACTGTAATCTGATTTATGTGTACAAGCAAAGTCAGAAGAAAGTCATAGATTTTAGTATTCACTAGTACTTTCTTAACTTGAGCAATACTTGCTGTCCTGTTTCTTTGATGTACTGGATGCTTGCTATTGCTAGCAATATAAATCCTTGCTTCAATCTTATTTACATAGACAGAAGTTATGTAGTGAAAAGGTCTCTTCAAGGCTTGAATGGTTTGTTAATAACATGTACTGTACTAAATAGCATCTGGTATCAATCTTGTCCAACAGTCATGCTTGTAGTAATTTAAAGCTTTCATTCTTTGAATTCAAAATCTAATTTTTAATGCACTTTCTGTCAGCTGTCTTCACGGCTTTTAAATGAGATTCTGTCATCTTGACATACTCCCAGATAAATTGAAATTTAACTAGAAAAAATGGATGTGAACCCCCCTCAGTTTTGAATATAATATCTATGTGTACATATACAATTGAGATTATCGGTTTTCTGTGTACAAATGAATACAGTGATCAATGAACTTTTATTTGTTGATTGGCAATTTCTGGTTTATTTTACCAGTGTGATTTGGACATAGAATCATAGAAATGTAGGGCTGGAAGAGACTTTGAGAGGTTATATAGTCCAACCCCTTGTGCAGAGGTAGGCTGAGGTGTTTTGTCTAAGCCAGGAGTCGGCAACGTTTGGCACGTGGCTCGCCAGGGTAAGCACCCTAGCGGGCTGGGCCAGTTTATTTACCTGCTGAAGCGGCAGGTTAGGCCGATCGCGGCCCCCACTCGCCGCGGTTCGCTGTCCCGGGCCAATGGGGGCGGCGGGAAGCGGCGCGGGTGAGGGATGTGCTGGCCGCGGTTTCCCACCGCCCCCATTGGCCCGGGACGGCGAACTGCGGCGAGTGGGGGCCGCAATCGGATGTACCTGCCACGTCAGCAGGTAAATAAACTGGCCCAGCCCGCTAGGGTGCTTACCCTGGCGAGCCGCATGCCAAACGTTGCCGACCCCTGATCTAAGCTGTTCCTAAAAACCTCCAGTGACAGGGATTCCAAAACCTCTTTTGGAAGCCTGTTCCTGAGCTAAACTATCCTGATTGTTAGACTGTTTTATTTCTCATATTTCACCTAAATCTCCCTTGCTGCAGATTAAGCCCATTACTTCTTGTCCTATCTTCTGTGGACATGGAGAACAACTGATCACCATCCTCTCTATAGCAGCCTTTAACACATTTGAAGACTGTTATCAGGGTGCCCTCTCAGTCTTCTTTTTTCAAGACTAAACGTGCCCAGTTCTTTTGGCCTTTCCTCAGATATTAAGTTTTTTAACCATTTATTACTTTTGTTGGTCCCCTCTGGACTGTCGCCAATTTGTCCACATCTTAAGGTGTGGCATCCAAAACTGGACACAATACTCCAGCTGAGGCCTCACCAGTGCCGACTAGAGTGGGCAATCAACTCTGTTACAAACAACACTCCTGTTAATACACCCAGAGTGATATTACTCCTTTTCTCAACTGCATCACATTGTTGGCTCATCTTCAATCTGCAATCCACTATGAATCCCAGATCCTTTTCAGCAGTACTAAGTCTAAACATGACTTATTAGGTATCATTCAAACACAGCTAAACAACAAAATGAGCTCTAACCTAAAATCTCAGAATCTGGAAAATGTGCTGAGTTATTTTTAAAAGGCCTAAGTTAATTTAATGAGTAAGAACTTCACCTACCAGTCAGCACAATGAATCTCTGAATGCTACATTCCTTTTGCTCTGTCACCTAGCTGTGATATTCATCTGCTGAAAGCAGAGCTGGGCTAGGAATGGAATACCTAGCATTTTGGGGTACCTATGCATGAAATGTGTTTCAAACCAAAGTCATCCTTCCCCTTAGTCCTTTTCCTCCTGGCTGTAGATTCAGACTCTAATCTCCATTTTTAGATATATTTAACATTCAGGGCATCCCACTGCTTGGCACTAGTAATGCAGCTTGGGAAACCCAGGAAAGGGGGAGCAAATTGGTCTCACTCCTTGGTCTGGTGCAATGCAGATGAGCATTGAAAATAGAACCCTTAGTCACAGTTGAACCTCTATGAGAATGTCATTGGTAGCACTTATGCTGAATATGTCGCCACCAAGCCATATGCAAAACTGTAGCATAGATATTTAAAGCCAGAATGTTTTGTTTTGTTTTTTAAACTACATTCTCATACAAGGAAGGAAGAGGGAGTAAGAACTCCCTTAAACTCCTCTAAAGGCTACCTGGATCTTGGGTCCAGGTGCACCTGAATAAGTGGACATTGAGGGAATGGACAGACTTTTAGCTCCACCCCACGTCCCACAAGCCTGTGAGCATGTGCTGACCTCACTATTGCTCCTATATTTTCTGTGGGGGTAGGAGCTCTCTGATGGCCAAGAGGCCAGAAGCCCCTTCCTCCCCTGACTTCATTCTATATTGGTGAACTGAAGAGGCCAACTGTCACCAGCCTCTTGGCCCTTTCCCACTCACTCCACTGCTGGGATGTCCTTGGTGCTACTGAAGAACACACAAAAGCTTGTTGCTTGTTTAAAGCGATAAAGAAGAGAGGGTTTCTTTAGTGCGGCATAGGCCTAACTTACCCCTTATTACCATCTCCCACTGTCAATAAACAACATATAAAGTGGTGTCTTCCTTTCCCACCATTGTGACCATGCTCCCTCTCCTTTAATGCCTCCCGTGGCTTCCTGTCTGTTACTCTATCAAATTAAAGCTCCTTACCCTCCCCTACAAGGCCCTATATAAAAAACCTTGCTCATGTCTGCACTTCATTGCAACTTATCCAAGTGCTCCCATAATGCCTTCTATGCCTGGAATATTGTCCTTTTCTTCAAGCACCCTCTCACTTCTCTTTTAGACCCCCTCCTTCAAACCCACCACTCCAAACAGTCCCTTTTCTTCCCTTTCCCACATCAATTAGCTCTTTTTTCATCAACTACTGAAATGTTGTGTGTATGTTACCTCATTAATACCTCACACACATTTTGGGGGGACTGAAGTGAATAAGTGGCAATCATTCTGAGAACAGTTGAGCTCTCTGTGATGCCATTGGGAGTGAAAGACCCTGAGAGGTTCCATGCTGGTGCTAAGGTCAGCCGGGCTAAAAGACTCAACTAACACAGTCACAACCTTGCCAATCTAACTGTCACATGTGATGAGATTCTCACAAAAATCCCATAGTTGAATGGCTAATGTAAATAGATAGCTGCCTAGAGTCTCTGTATCTGGAATAACTTTTAATACTAATTCTTTATTATACTAATGGCATTTTTTTACCCATGAGCACAGATGATTTAAAGTGACTTGCCCAAGGTCACAGAGCCAGTCTGTGGCAGAACCAGGAATAGAACCCAGGAGTCCTGAGTCTCATCCTCTTCTAATCTTTAGAATACACTCTTTGAATGGTGGAGAAGATCTAAATAGGATAATCATGCCTTTAGTTCCTATGATCTATTGTTGACCCTGACTTTTCCCCCACTTAGTATTAAGGTGTTTGTTGTCTAGAACAATACGAACTGGATACAAGGGGGGGAAGGGGGAACTCTGCTAAGTAAACTTGAAAGCCTGAGGAAATATAATTTAAGCTGACAAAAAAATTTAAGAGTAAAATAAAAATGAGGACAGTGAGAAATAGCAATAAAAAAACCTAGATATTTTTATAAATTGTTCCAGTAAAAGCCAGAGGGGCCTAACACCTGTCACAATTGATGTATGGGAAGACATATATCAAGGAATGGCATGTACTTTTTGCTTGTGATTACTTTCTGCATTCCCTTGTTCATCCAGAAAAGGCTGTCTTTTTTTTTTTTTTTTTAATCTCTGTATATTTATTCCTAGATGACATAAATAATCCCTTATGTTTTTATTTGGAGATGACATACATAGCCCTTGAGGATAGATTCAATTAAATTCTTTGAATACTTCCATTTCATTTCTGTGTTCCTCACCTCATTGCTTTGTCCTGTTCAATTTCACTCTACACTTCATATATTCTTCCAAAATTTGCTCTGATTAAATTGATTTTCTTTATTTTCCCCTTTCTGTATCTTACTTCAGTCTTCATTATATACCTACAAAATGTCATTGGCGTTACCCCCCCGGCCAAATTCTCAAGGACCCTCCCTGCATGGATCGCCCCTCATCCATGACATATTGTCAGACCCATGGAGGTCTTTCGGTAGGTCAGGGGATTCACATGTTGGCTCTGAGCCAGCAAAGCACTCAGGTATGTGCTTAACTTTAACTGAATTCCCCCATAGTTAAACATTTTTTATTTCTGTTATAATCTCACGTAACGCAGAGATGTTTTCTATATAGGAATTTATTTTCTTATTTTACAGCATATGTTTCATGTATTCAATGGCTTGCTATTTGAAACTGAAAACCCAAATTTAGATCTGTTGCTCACTTGTGGTTGGTCACATAAGTCACATGGTATTCCTGTTCCTTGATTGGATGAGTGTCAATCTAATAAGATTTTTTTTGTACAAATACCCACAGAAAGGAAGTTTGAAATACATTTCAAGAAAATGTTTGAAATGGGGAGGGTAAAATTTATCTTGTGCACATTTTTACCACAAAAGGGGCACAAAACTGGCTGACACAAATACATCTAAAGCATGCATAATATTCATTGAATGTTCTTTTGCAGATTTTTTTTTCCAGCTCAGTGTGTACTGGTTTAGGAGGAAACAGACTGAAAGCTGCCAGCCTTTCTATATTTACATTTTATCTGAATGGGGGAAAGAGGATGAATTAATATTCAAGCACAGGTAATGTATTTAAGTGCTTGAGTTTTTTTTTTACAATGGTGGTGGAACAGTTTTTGGAGTGGGGGTGCTGAGCTTGCACCCCCTCTTATCCCTGTCCATGCCTCTCACCGCCCCCTATAGCTGGGGCCTGGAGCAGGGCCATGGCTCCGGGAGTGGGGGATGTGGACGGGGTAAGGCAGCAGAGGCTGGGACCACAGCTAGGGGCAGGTGTGGAGCCCCAGGCGTGGGGCCAGTGACTGACAGTGGAGCCCTCGTGTGGGGGGCCGGTGGCCGGGATCCTGGGGCTGGCAGTGGAGCCCCTGGTCGTGGGGCCAGCAACTGACAGTGGAGCCCCTGGGTGTGGGATTGGTGGCTAGGCAGGACCCTGGGGCTGGAAGCGGAGCCTGCACGCATGGTGCCATCCAACAACAGCAGAGCCTCAGGGTGCGAGGCCAGTGGCTGGGCAGGACCCTGGGGCCAGCGGCTGAGTGGGACCCTGAGCCAGCAGCGGAGCTCTAGGCATGGGGCCAGTGGCCGAGCGGGACCGGGTGCCGGCAGTGGAGCCTCCAGGCACGGAGCCAGCAGCCGAGCAAGACCCAGGACTGGCAGCCGAGTGGGACCCGAGACTGAGCGGGACCCGGGGCTGGCAGCTGAGCGGGACCTGGGTCCAGTGGCCAAGCCCCCGGGCAGCAGCAGGTCCGGCGGCCAGGACCCTGGGTGGCAGGGGCATGGGGTGCAAAACCTGGGGGTGCTGCAGCACCTCCTGCACCCCTACTTCCCACGCCTATGTTTTTTTATGTCTGAGATTCCCTCACCGAGCATATTCGAGTCCTCTCCCTACATTCTGTTGTTCAGAAAGAATTTAATGATGAAGATTAATTTGTTCTAGTCTGAAAAGATACTCTTCTGATATTTCAGGTAACGTACATGACAATTCCAAGCATCATTAAGATCTCCAGATTCTAACCATTTACTTCACTTCCTATGGGGTCAACTTTACCATTATGAATGGGCAAAAGTTCAGTTATGCATATTAAAACAAATACTCACACTTGTCTGACTTTGGATCACTAGCTTTTTTTTTTTTTTTTAAACCAATAGGGATTAATACTTAATCATCTTTAGTTGGGAAATGGTGATTTAAGTCTCATTTGTCTCAAAGCACAAAAACATTATCAGATATAATGTCCATTAGGTTTTCCTTCAACAATATATTCCACTGGGAAGGCACATAGCACAAAACATTATTTCAGCAGTTTTACCATTGTAAGGCTTTCATTTTAATTGCCACAATCCACCATTTAGAGAGCTTAAATTTATCATGCTTAGAGCTGAGGAACTGCGTGTTCTTCACACCTAGACATTTACATTTATAAACTTCACATTCCTATTGTCTCTTGTGCAATAAGTAAATATACTTACTGGTTTCACTGTTTAGTTAATTTTCACTTGCTTGCTGGAAGACAGCACAAAGTCTTCATAGAGAATTTAAGCAATGGCAATTTTCGCCATTTTTTATTACTATGAAGTTGTACCAGGTGATTTTTATTTTCTTTCTTTCTCTCTTTCTTTCTGTTTAAAAATGAAATGAAAGCCCCACGGAACTTGCATATAATAAAGATGATTGTATTGCTCTAAAGACTTACTCAAAATTCTGTAATAGCTAAGTGTGCACCATCTCAAGACACAGAGTTTCAATACTTTTATACCTCCTTTATCAAGAGATTTTCCTTGCATCTAAAATAACCTAAAAGTGTCTCTAAGATCAAAATGACTTACTTTTTGCTTCTCTTTCATAACTATTTTAATGTTGTGTTCTTTTAATACTATATTCACTGTAGTTTACAGGAACCCAGGTTCTTAAGCTCCTTAGATGATAACTGTGTATTTGGTACATACAGGCTTAGACACATGCTTTATTAACATTTATTTTTCTACTTAGATTGTGTAAAATACATAAATTAAAATAAATAATAATAAAAAATCACAGCACAATGATATTTTAAATGTTTCTAAAATAAATCAGTAATCTTAGTGCTTACTAATCAGTAATGTGATTGGGCTCAATACAGGGGTAAGTGGATGAAATTTTCTGGCCTGTATTATACAGGAAGACAGACTAGATGCTCTAATGACCTCTTCTGTCCTTGCAATCTATGATTCTATCTACGTGCTTGTCTCCACTTAACGGGGGACTGACGTGCAGCGATTGATCCACCGGGGATCAATTTAGAGGGTCTAGTGAAAACCTGCTAAATCAACAGCTGATCACTCTCCTGTCAACTCCAGTATTCCACCAGAATGAGAAGCATAAGGTAAGTCAACGGAAGAGTTTCTCCCATCGACCTAGCGTGGTGTAGGCAGCGCAATAAGTTGACTGAAGGTACGTCGACTCCAGCTACATTATTCATGTAGCTGGGGTTGTGTAACTTAGTTCAAATTAGCCCCGTAGTGTAGACCTGCCCTATGTATCTCTTCATAACAAAGGAGACAGAAAGGGTTATTGTTAAAGCTGTCCCTTCCTCAGTGGGTTTAGTTTACAGGGGGTCATGCCATTTCCCTCTCCCAGATTTACTTCATGTGAAGTCTGAACCTCTTGAGTTTGAGGATCAGGTGAGTCAAAACCCAAAGTGAAATGATGCAAAGCCTCTGAATTTTGCCTACTTTCAAGTCAAAATCTTACCCCCCTCCTGCCAATTCCTTGTGTTATTTCTGCTCCAAACCATAGCGTGGATCATCCCAACCTAGGAAAACTCCATGAGATCTCCTTGCAATGACACCCTGAATGCTATGTCCTGGAGAAGGGTTTGACCCTGCTATGGAATATGCCACAGGGCTTGCTCTCCCATCTGGGGAATGGATCTCTGGGGATCTGCATGAAGCATAGCAGTTCTCTTCATTGTACCGTGCTATGTGGGATTTCCCAGGGATTCAGCTGCCTCTGTGGAGGAGGGTGCCGAAGATAATATAATGCAGCCCAATATTGCATTATCTTTGGTGTGGAATAACTTTTGAGACAGAGATGGAATAGTCCATCCTACTTCTCCCCCACCCACTCATGCCCCAGACTTGCTAGATCTCTGGCCCCTTCCCCATCTCTGAACATAGTCTGAAACATAATTCCAATTCTGCATGGTATGGAAAGCCACCCAAAGAGCTGCTAAAAATATAACTTGGGTTACACACACAGACACCTTCTGCAGAATGTTTTATTGTTACTTACACAGCATGTGTCATGAAAAAAATTATATATTAGTTTATTGCAAGAGGTATTTCTAAGTATAAATGGCCTTTTTAAACATGTAGCATCGTCTTCCTTTCATTGCCTGCCACGCTAATAGGGAAGCAGCAGATGCTCAGGCAAGATTCAATTCACCTTAATTCATTCAAGCTTAATTAGCAGCTGGGATGCATCTGGCAAATAAACAGAAAGATAGTGACAGTCTGAGTTAGAGGGAGAAAGTAAAAGGCTTTTGTTCATTAACCACATGTTCTTGGTTGTGTAGTACTACATGCTCAAGGCAGCAGCATTTCTATGTTCCTTTTTTTGCAAGAGGTAGGAGCAGAGCTCTTAACAATTTCAGCCCCTGTCCTCCAAACACTTTATGTATGTATCTCAGTAATTTATGCATGTGAGTAGTCCCACAGTGGGATACTGACGTGTGTAAAGTTTGTAGGATCAGGGCAAAGGTGGCAAAGATGAGGTGGCAAAGTTTGCAGATGATTTTAAATCGCTCAAGATAGTTAAGACCAAAGCAGACTGTGAAGAACTTCAAAAAGATCTCACAAAACTAAGTGATTGGGCAACAAAATGGCAAATGAAATTTCATGTGGATAAATGTAAAGTAATGCACGTTGGAAAAATAACTCCAACTATACATACAATATGATGGGGGCTAATTTAGCTACAACTAATCAGGAAAGATATCTTGGAGTCATTGTGATAGTTCTCTGAAGACGTCCACGCAGTGTGCAGCGACAGTCAAAAAAGCAAACAGGATGTTAGGAATCATTAAAAAAGGGATAGAGAATAAGATGGAGAATATCTTATTGCCCCTGTATAAGTCCATGATACGCCCACATCTTGAATACTGCGTACAGATGTGGTCTCCTCATCTCAAAAATGATATACTGGCATTAGAAAAGGTTCAGAGAAGGGCAACTAAAATGATTAGGGGTTTGGAACGGGTCCCATATGAGGAGAAATTAAAGAGGCTAGGACTTTTCAGCTTGGAAAAGAGAAGACTAAGGGAAGATATGATAGAGGTATATAAAATCATGAGTGGTGTGGAGAAAATGAATAAGGAAAAGTTATTTACTTGTTCCCATAATATAACTAGGGGCCACCAAATGAAATTAATGGGCAGCAGGTTTAAAACAAATAAAAGGAAGTTCTTCTTCACACAGCGCACAGTCAACCTGTGGAACGCCTTGCCTGAGAAGGTTGTGAAGGCTAGGACTATAACAGGGTTTAAAAGAGAACTAGATAAATTCATGGACGTGAAGTCCATTAATGGCTATTAGCCAGGGTGGGTAAGGAATGGTGTCCCTAGCCTCTGTTTGTCAGAGGGTGGAGATGGATGGCAGGAGAGAGATCACTTAATCATTTCCTGTTAGGTTCACTCCCTCTGGGGCACCTGGCATTAGGGTGACCAGACATCCCGATTTTATTGGGACTGTCCCGATATTTGCTTGTTTGTCCCGCGTCCCGACCGATGTTCGGTCGGGACACTGGACAAACAAGGAATTTTGCCCTCCACTCCCATGCACAGGCGGAGCCCAGAGGGGCTCGCGCCTCGCCCCGACTCTGCTCCCTCCTTCCCCCATTGGATCCCTGCCCAAATCCCTGCCCTGGCCCCGCCCCCTCACTGCCCCACTGGATCCCTCCCCAAATCCCCGCCTCTTCCCCAAGCACGCCATTCCTCCTCCCTCCCAGGCTTTCGCTGATCAACTGTATGGCAGCGCAAGCACTGGAGGGAGGCCCGGGGGATGCAGGGGCGCGCGGGGTGAGTAAGTTTGGCCTGGCCCCGAGCGCAGGCAGGAGGGCGGGGCGGTTCCTGCAGGGGCCGCCCCGGGTCCGGTCTGGGGAACTGGCACCCTGTACGCGCGCATGGGTGGGGGTGGGGGGGCAGCAGCTGCCCGTGCGGGGACTCCGACGGGGCTTCACCTCCCGCCACATGGAGGCAGCGGCAGCCTCGTTCGTTCCCCTGCGGGACCCGAGCAGGACGGGGGGGCTGGGGCCTGCTGCCCTCACTCCGGGGCCGCCCGCAGGATTGCACCAGCTGGGCACCTTCCCCTATGGGGGAAGGTGGAGACGAGGCGAGCTGGTGCTGGGGGAGAGGCGCTCCAGTGGCCTTTTTTGCCCTCTGCCGGCCACACCCCCCCCCTCCCCCCGTCCCGATATTTCAGTTTTGTCATTTGGTCACCCTACCTGGCATTGGCCACTGTTGGTAGACAGGATACTGGGCTGGATGGACTTTTGGTCTGACCCAGTATAGCAATTCTTATGACCTACATTTGTGATACAATCTTTCCAGATAGTGAAGACTGGTTTATGCAAGAGGTGGGTATGAAAGACAGATTCCCTGAGGTGTGCTTAGAAACTATTTGTAACACGATATAAGGATCACACAGTGTTTTGCACAAAGCAAGGTAAGCAAGGTCTACCCAAAGGAGCTCTTCACTGCCATTAAATATGTGACTAACTAGCAAGATGAGGACTAGAACTATAAGGAATGTGTAACATAACTGCAGCAGTTTTACTTTCAGTGTTCATGCAAATATGAGTTCAAGGTATGTTCATTGGTGATTAATATGTAAATAGACGTAAGAGGACTCTTTAAATGATTGAATTTGCTTTTTCTTTTTTAACACATAGGTTTCCTTGTCTTCCCTTTCAAGAGTCAGTATTTCTGTCAGTAATTAACCATGAGGAAGCAGCAGGTTTGCATAGGATGGAGGTAAGGTAAGTCAAACTGTGTGCTAATATCATGAGAAAGTACACTTGAGGGGTTTTGGTAGGGGACATAGAGGTAGGATTTAGTTTTGGGGTTTAGCTGTGGTTTTAATTGACACAAATATAGCTAAATTTCACAGGGAGTATAAGAAAATTTCTTCATTCCCCTAATTCATATGAAACACACCATTTTCTTATTTTCTATCACAATCATAATCTCAGACTTGAATTAATTAAAGATTCCTACAGGAGATAAGGCTAGGTGAGTGTTAAAACCCACCAATGTGCAGGGTGTCTGAGATAAATAGCACCATTTTCTCAGGGTGCTATCTCCTTGTGAGAAAGTCACTGAATTTTAAAGAACAATTTGGAAAACAGTGACCAGAATACAGTGCTGACTTCTGCACAGAGCAGTGCAAGGTGGCAGGTGGTTCATGATTTAGAAAAGCTGTATATCTTGAGGTTTGAAGATGGCAATAATACAGCTGTTAGCCTCTCTGTTTTTTTTTTTTTTTTAAGCTTCTTTATCTTCTTGGTCTGAAAACTACTCCAGGATTAGTTTAGGCACAGAAGGTTGATATAAGAACTCATCGCACATCTAACTTATACCATCTGCATGTACAACAACAGAAGCAGTTACACAAACATGTACAGCTATTTTGGAAATGAGCTCCCATAAAGATGATTTTTTTTCTGGCCTTTTGATGTCCTGGGTAGCTGTCCTGTCCAAAGAAGAGAGCTAAGACACATGGTGGTGTTTCTAGATATACCAGCTAGTCAAATGCATTCAAGGGCTTTGTTGGGCTCTCTTTTCTGTCCGGTACAAACAGCAATAGCCATCTGTATTTAAATTTAGAGGAAGTTAAATTAAACGGTGTGTGTGTGTGTAATGTGTCATCTCTCTCTCTCTCTCTCTCTCTCTCTCTCTCTCTCTCTCTGTCTAAAAATTGATGTTTGGGTTTGAGAAACTATTAAAGATAGGCTTGAAGGAGGCAAGATCTGACCCTGAAGATTAAGCCAAAGACTGAGGATGAGGAGTGGAATCTCAACTGCTCATCAGTGTTTATGATCATTTGAAATGGTGCTTCGGTTATTGTGCCAATAGGGGATAGGTCAGAGAAGTGCAAGGGGTTAGCGTTCTCCCTAAGAGTACAGAGGTGAAGGGATTTGAAGAAGTTCTGAATTTTGGATACTTATGTGCTTGATGAACAAAGCCCAGGCACGCCCCATAGCTGCAATTGTGCAGCTCCTTGGGAGCTCAGAATGCAGAGGCTGAGCAAGGTGAGTGATAATAGATTATACTAGAGATGGTCCCAAACTGGGACCCTTATCTTTAAACCCCCCCCCAACCCAAACATTGGGAGTATGGATAAAATAAAACCTGAATCTAAAGCAATCCTACTTTGGTTCATTTTGTTTTGTCAAACAAAAGCTGACTGATTTGCCCATTACCCAACAGGGAATAAAACCCAAACCATTTAGTTTACTTCGTGTGGTCTGGTGCTTTAAATAAAATAGACCCTAGATCTAAGCCACATTTAGCTGGGATTTGCAAAACAAAGTTGAGAAACAAACTGAATGTCATACCAATGCAGTCTTTCAATCCTTCCCAGCTCAGCCTCCTTTCCCACCCATGCAATGATCAGGTATAATCTGAACTTTAATGAATATGCTTGGGTATTTATTATTAGGTATATGGTACTTTTTATAAAAATGTTTAGACTGTTTAAATGTGTATATATTTTTTCTTTTAGGATGACTCATTCATTTACGCCTTAGTCCAGCAAAGTGCTTAAGTAGACGCTTGACTTTAGCATGTGAATGGTCCCACGGGCTTCAGTGGGACTAATGTAATTCAAACTGTGTGTGTACTTACATGCTCTGAGGGATCAGGGCCATAGAACTTAATCCTGTTCCCCTTGAAGTCAATGGTAAAGTACTCACTGGTGAGGCTCAGGCCCACAATGAATTTTCAGCGACAGATCTGTCCTGCAAGCACAGCAGTGCTGATTGGTTAATTATTTATAATAGCACATTCTGGGCTATGAGAATGAGTATAGCATAAAAACCTCATGAAAAGCTATTGCAAATGGATCCTGTTTTTTTTTATAAGGTACCCAATGATACTGCATTTCAAAACTGTTTTAGAAGTAAATCTCAGTATTAAGGCTGTTTCCATAACTTTGTAATGTTAAGCTTCTTTAGCTCAACAATGGGAACATTTAACTTCACAGTTTGACAGAGATGTGTATTAGTGAATGTCATAGAATAGCTGTCATGCCTGTAATTCATTCTCCTCATAAAAATTATACAACAAAGCCCGTATGGCTTGTGAGAAGACATGAGCAAAAAAAAATGGCTAACAAATGAATGATGTGGCATATTGCTCTTTTTAAAAATTGTTTGAATTGTCCATAGTAGACCTCAAAACTTTCAAATTTATTCACTCTCTGAAATTGTTCACCATTTCTCCCCCGCACACACACACAAAGTGACACCATTCATAAAGAAACTGCTTGTTGTGAGGATCTGAAACTAGAAATGTGTGTTGGATTCATTAGTTGCGGACCTGATTCTCATCTCACACTAGACAAAATTGGAAGTAATTCAGGTACAAGGAGATCTCAGGTAGGTGGTATTGCTTCTGTTCTCTTTGACTTGTATGTGGTACACCGGGTAGGGCATTATCCTAAGGGGTTGTCTGCAGGGTGGGGCAATGTGTATTATGGGGGTGTAATTTCGAAACTGTATTAACGTGTTATGCATGAATTGGTCTGTGTAGACCCTGCTTGTGTGGACTAAATGTTCCTCAGTGTGCTTTCACGTAGTACAGTACTACGTTAAAGTACACTAAGGAACATTTTGGATATGCCAGCAGGGTGTAGACAGCCCAATTCATGTACAACACATTTGTGCACTTTGGAAATCACAAGTGTGCATCACTCCTCCCACCCTTACTCCATGTAGACAAGCCCAAAGACTCAGGAGACCTGCATTCTGTACCAAAATCTGCTATTGTTGTACTGAATGGTTGAAACAAGGCACTTCTGTCTTCCTTCTCACCCTTTTGTCCATTCAGTATTTTATGTGACAATCTGCCTTGTCTATTTGGATTGTAAGGACTTTGTGGTTTGCACAGTGGTTGCTACTGCACTATCAATAACTAAGAATAAGCAATCCATCACACATTGTAAATATAAAGTATGATATGTGCGGCTGTTGATGCTAGATTATACTTATGTTTCTTACTATGTGTAGTATCTTTATTATGCAAACAGTTTCAATGAGGTAGCATAATACCAATCATTGTAGGTAAGGGTATCACAATCTGGCTCGTCATTACATAAATCACATGGTATACATTCTGTTTCTTGTTGGATGACTTATGAAATTAACCAATACTATGCAGTACATTTTACAATTAAATATGCAAACCTAATTTTGATTTTTAGCAACTATTTGAGCTTAACATTTACATCTTCCATTAAGAAAAGCTTGTGCACACAAATATTCATAGAAAGTGAGTAAGAAAGAATTGTAAATATGGTTGTTCCCAGAATGACCAGTGAATATTCATATGATTTTTGCACTATTTGTTCACTTCTTAGCATGAGTAATTGCACTGATTATAGACATCATATAGAAAGAAATCAAAATGACAGAATGTACTTTCTCATAGACAAAATATCCCTTGTAAAAATCAGGAAGACTCAATATTCTCAAAACCCTACATGAAGAGAGATACTCCAAGAAGGAGCTAGAATGCACATGTATAACAATAAGATCTCATGTTTAAAATCTGAAGAAATACAGTAGCTGCTGACAAGTCCAGTAAAGATGGCACACACCACTTGATGGCTTTCAGCACATGCCTTCCTCAAAGTGCAATGTGAAGTCTTGCTTCATTGTCGCTCAATTTGGAAAAGTCACAAAGAATCTGGAAGTTTAAACACTCTAAAAACATGCTTTGATATTAAGACCCCATGCTAGGAAGCATACATTTGGTAATTTACTTGACAATCTGCCAGTCTTTGACACTTTTTTTTCATAGATCTTTCAATGAGCAAGGAAGACTCAGACATCTGAGTACTCTTAGTGCTTTTTTGAACCTTCTGTGACAGTTTCACAGCCAAATTAAATTCTAACATATTTTACAGATTGAGATGATCTGCTTGCATACATATTCCAAATTGTTCCAGGGCAGACTCTGAGAGCGTCTGCAGAAACTGAAATCCTGTTGTTGTTGTTTTTTTAAACAAACATTCTAGATTACACTGAGTTTTTATATTAAAGACTTTATCTAAATTACAATTATTTTTATAACCCACATAAGCATACGAGAAACTGTATGCAGAAATAAAAAGACAAAGCTCCTACTCTAAGGGCTTAATAGACAGTGTGTAGTTAAAAGCATAAGGGTTGGGATCCAAGTGAAATGAGACATCTCAGCAGTGGAGTTAGACCTGTCTTGCCAATAAGATTTTTTTGTTTAATTTTGAGTGTTTATTTTGTCAGTATGTCTTTGAAAGGATCACTAGCAGCTATAAAACGCTTCCAGGAGGGGTGTGAAGGAGAAAAGGATGGGACATGGCTGAGCGGTCAGGGCAAGTGCTCCAGTTAGAGGGGGTTGCATGGAATTGAGTAGGTATCAGGCATGAATACAGTTAGTTTTTTCCCTTAAGCAAAATGAAGAGAGCAAGGGTGGAATGATGACAGAAGAGCAGAGGAGGCAACAAGAGATAAATTGTGCAGGGCCTTGTAGGTAAGCTTCAGGAGCTTACATGTGATTGGAAAGACTATGAGGGAAACCTGGGTCTCCCCCTTCCTCAGTTACTGCTGGTACCACTTGTCCTGTGGGTTGGGAGATGCAATCAGTTCCTTCTTTCTTCAGCTGCTCCAGGTGTTGCTGCTCCAAGGAGGGGGCAGGGACTTCTGAGTTCCCCGCCCCTTTCCATCTCTATCCCCCCTTTCCCTTTGGCCCTGACTCATCCCCCCTGCTCCTTTTGGGGAACTCACATCATTCTCAGAACTTGGTCCCCTCTACTGAAGGGAAGGTAATATAGTAATGTGACTAACTGGTTAAATCTATACTGCAATTAGGGTGTGTGACTGCAGCACATGTAGACATACCCGAGCTCTCTTTGATTCCGCTAGCTCGAGTTGCAATAGCGGTGAAGCTACAGCAGCGTGGACTTCAGCACCGACTATACGGGCCTGCCCAGGAACCTGAAAATGCATTTGAGCGGCTAACCCATGCTGAAGTCTGTGCTGCTGCAGCTTCACTGCTCTTGTTATTCAAGCTAGCTAGAGCAAAACTGGCTTGGGTCTGTCTACAGATGCCGCAGTCACATCTTGGGTTACAGTGGAGGCATACCCATAGTTTCCCACACACCCACTCTGTACATAGGTTTTTTTTTTTTTCTCGGAATAGGCATCTTCCTGTCAAAATGGGATGGTGTCACAGCTAGTGAAGAGCAAACATCAAAAAAGGGATGAGATTTGTTTTAGGTGAAGCTTCTCCAAACCTTAATTGAACCCCTGATCTATAAACTATAAAATGAACCGATCACAGAAATTTAAAAGATTTAAACCAATTATTACAGTGAAATGACACTGCCACTTAGAGACTGAGTTTAATATCATGGAGGTTAAAGAAAGAGTAATAAGGAACAGATAGAAGGAGGTTAGGTCTAAAGGGCAGAGACAGTGGCTTTTTTTTATTTTAACCAATAAAAAGTTAAAGGGAAAGACTTTCACAAGTTTGGAATTATAATTCAAGGTGATGGGAAACAGTGGATGTTAAAAAGAAGCAAAGATAACTCCTTTCTTACTATACATATAGAAGCTGAAAGAATTTGGATTCCTATTCAAAACACAAAAATAACATTAATCTTAAGAGTCTATTAACTTCTGAAGGCAAGCATTAATGAATGCATTGTGGTGTACAAGCAGAGCATACACTAAGAAGTATAGTTACATATATTGTAGATGTGTGTGCATTTGTGTCTGTGTGAACAATGTCTGAAAATAGAATTAGTTTTGAAGTGTAGGACTAAAATGCATGTTGATTTTTATATAAATTAGGCCTCTTTCTTGCTGTTTGCATTTCTATTTCTGTTTCATATAGTTTCTGAAGAATGAAGCATTACTGCTATGATAAACATCTCTGCATTATGCTATTAAGATTATTAAATGATAAAAAAGAGAGAGATGATTTGTCCCTACTGAGGTGTTTTGTTTTTTGTTTGGGTTTGTTTCATAGTATGGAACTTCAAATGCCAAAGCTGAGCGAACCAGTAAATCTAATTGCCAAGAAAGAAATTTAGATGGGATTTGTCCAAATGCCATGTGCGGTAGAGGGCAAATTGAGTTTAATCCACCATGGTGATTCTGGTAGGAAATAAAAACAACCTGGGTCCACAAGACCACTGTACTTCAGAAGCAGGCAGAATGGAGGGAAATTAAATCTAAACACATTCGTTTGGGAAATTAATTGCCTTTAAATGGCATGCTCATAAAAGGGATGATATGCAGCTAGAGCCTGATCAAAGTCCATTCGGGTCAGTGTGAGCCTTTTCATTGACTTCTGTGGGTTTTGGATTAGGCCCCTAGTGAAGGTTGGTATGGCATAGCTAGAGTGGTCTATGGTGATTATTATTTGCTTTGCTAGGAATAAGTGGAGTTTTTCAGAGCTCTGCTAAACCTCACTGTTTTCCTTCTTATACTGTCCTCCTTCAAAGGCACAACCCCTCTAGCAAAGAGACCTGGTTAAACTAGTGTCCATCCTCAATACATCTCGAGTCAAATCATTCTTGTCTAATTCACATGAGTAGCCCCACTGCCTTCAGAGTTTCTTTAAGGTTTATATATCTCAACTGTCTCAGCCACACAAAAGCAAGACCAAACTCACAATTATATGTGCCCCAGTGTGGTATAGCCCTCAAACATATGCTTCAGTCCATTCTTATGCAGGACAGCACATAAGCATTATGGCTGAGATTTTTAAAAGTATTTATTTAGGAGTTGCTGCACTCAGCATTGTAACAACTCACCAATTTAGGAGCCTAGGTTTCATTCGCAAAATTGATTAGGCAGCTAGGAGACTAAACAGTCAATGGGATTTAAGTTCCTAAGTGCCTAAATCACTTTTGAAAATGAAACATAGGCTACTAAATCAGTTAGGCATTGTGAAGCTGAGAGCAGCAATGCCTAATCACCTTTAAAAAATTGGACCTAAGTGCTGTCCTGAATAGGGATGTTTTGGAGCCAGGGAGATGTCTTGTGTCTCCCTTTTGTCAACCTGTTACACCCATGTATTCCAGTGTATGTGCCATTGCATAGTGCAGTAAGAGGTTTTGAAGTGAGAGACCACTGCAATAGTTAAGAACAATGGCCTGGTTTGGAAAGTGAAATGACTTTCTACTTATGATGGCAGCATCTTCATTCCCCTGGTTCCCAGCATTCACAAACTTCAAGCAAATTATTGCCCAACAGAGGATTTTCTTCCTTCTTTGTATAAAAATAAACATTTGAGAACCACTGTATAATGCCACCATTTGTGTGCCCTTATCTGGACCTGACTGTACCTAATTTAAAGAACATGAGTAATTCCATCAATTTCATTGAGACTATTCGCATCTTTAAAGTTAGACATCTGGTTGCATACCTTGCTGAGTGGTGGCCTTCATAAAGAATTGGGTGCCCAGTCTTGGGTACCAAAGCTAAAACATTAGGTGCCTTGTCTGAATTTTCAATACGTTGGTAATTATGAAATTTCCCTTTATCTGAGTTAGGAAATACTTTTCATAGAATCATAGAAATGTAGGACTGAAAGGGACCTTGGTAGGTTATCTAGTCATGTCCCCTGCACTGAGGCAGTACTTGGTATTATCTAGGCCAGGGGTCGGCAACGTTCGGCACGCGGCTCGCCAGGGTAAGCACCCTAGCGGGCCGGGCCAGTTTATTTACCTGCTGACGCGGCAGGTTCGGCCGATCGTGGCCCCCACTCACTGCGGTTCGCCGTCCCGGGCCAATGGGGGCGGCGGGAAGCCGCGGCCAGCACATCCCTCGGCCCCCTCAGTCTTCTGTTCTCCACACTAAACTAATCCAATGTTTTCAGTCTTTCCTTGTAGGTCATGTTTTCTAGCCCTTTTAATCATTTTTGTTGCTCTTCTCTGGACTTTCTCCAATTTGTCCACATCTTTCCCGAAGTGTGGTGCCCAAATCTGGACATGTTATTCCAGTTGAGGCCTTAAACAGTGCTACTATTTAGTTTGTGATCCACTATAACTCCCTGATCCTCTTCTGCAGTACTATTTCCTAGGCAGTCATTTTCCATTTTGTATTTGTGCAACTGATTATTCCTTCCTAAGTGTAGTACTTTGCATTTGTCCTTATTGAATTTCATACTATTTAATTCAGACTATTTCTCCGGTTTGTCAAGATCATTTTGAATTCTAATTCTGTCCTCCAAAGTGCTTGCAACCTCTCCCACTTTGGTATCATCCACAGACTTTTAAAGTGTACTGTCTATGTCATTATCCAAATAATTTTTTAAGACATTTAATAGAACCAGACAGGACCCCTCTCAATATGCCCTTCCACCTTGATTGTGAACCATTGATAACTATTCTCTGTGTACAGCCAATTGTGCACCCACCTTATAATGGGTCCATCTATGCTATATTTCTCTAGTTTCTTTCTGACTTAGAGAAACCTAAGGTGCTTTGGAAACTGAATTGGCTCCTAACAAGCCCCAGGATTCAAGTGGGATCCTAAAGGAAGTTTACCTTTACCCCTCTTCATCCTTGTTCCGTCACCAACAGCAACATATCTATGCTCAAGTCTTGGGTCTTTTTAGTTAATTGCAATAACTATACTAATTTTGTTTTGTTCTAGAATTCACCTTGATCACCTTGATCGATCAGTGCTTCTGCACTTGTATAGATTGCGCCGATCACAACACGTCTTCCATTCCTTTTTGTTTGTGTTTTGTTCTAGAACAGGGGTTGGCAACGTTTGGCACGCGGCTCGCCAGGGTAAGCACCCTGGCGGGCCGGGCCAGTTTATTTACCTGCTGACGCGGCAGGTTCGGCTGATCGGGCCCCCACTCGCCGCGGTTCGCCGGCCCGGGCCAATGGGGGCGGCGGGAAGCGGCGCGGGCGAGCGATGTTACATTACCGAAAATACTTTGAAGTATCGAAAAAAGGAAAAATAACAACATTACAATGATATTACAAAGGCAAATGAATCTCTTCCAATATAAAGACAACAACAGAAGACACTGATGTGTGAATTGTGGCCAACATGGAGGGAGGAAGAGAGAGGGGGGAAAAGATTCATTGCAAAAAAGGTCTTAATATAGCAGAACAAACAGAGCCTCCTTTTAATCTCACATTGCTTTTATACTGGTGTAACAGTTAAATAACATGGGAAGAGTCTTTGCTACTATACACAACAAATATTGGTCTCATGAGAAGGAAGAGATAAACTAAAAGAGGGCAAGTAATAGCATTTCCTGTTTCTGAACGATCAAGAATCACTCTTTGATCAGTGTTATCAAAAGCTGCACTGATTGTGTTCAACTAGCTCTTGTTTTGAAAGTACTAACCCTCTGGGGTTCTATTTTGCTCTCTACTAAGTCTAAGGCACAGTAATGATCCAGTCTTTGGAGTTAGATTTAGACATTTTAGGACCTATCCTATGAGGTTCTGGATTCTCTCAGTGTAGTGGGATTTGAGGGTTCTCAGAACCTCTCAAGGCTTAGGAACCCCATCTTCAAAATGTTGATCAGTCACAACTGGGCCCAGATTTTCAAAAGAGATCAGCTCCTCTTAAGGCACCTACATGAAGTAACCAGATTTTTCCCCCCCTCTATGTGCTCAGCACCCTGCAACTCCTACTGGGAAGAATGGAAGCTACTGGTTCCTGAGCACTTTTGAACATCATGTCCTAAATGTCATTGCCCAGAGAAGAAATGTTTAGGCAGCAGAGGGTCATGCTGTCATAAACATTCCATCCACTAGAAGGAAGAAGTAAACCCACATGAATGTTAAAGAGCATCGACAACATGTCCACAGTGTGTCATCAAAACCTTATTATCAACCTTCCCACAGTGGTGTTTCCATTTGCAAGTATATTCAGATGCACTCTGAATAAAAAGACAAATTACAAATGTTTTTGTATTTGATTTTTTTTTTAAATGTTTTTTGTTAAGTGCTTCAGACCCACTTGGCCAACCTCCAAAGAGATGGGAAGATTTCATCATGAAAAGACTTGGCCACACCTGGAGAAGGAAGGCCAGGATCAGAGAAGAATGGAAGACGTGTTGTGATCAGCACAATCTATATGAGGGCTGAAGGACCAATCGATCAAGGTGACCAAGATGTCTATTTTACAGAAATAAAAGACCCAGGAATGTTTACACTAATGAGTGGGTCACATGTAACCAGAGATGTAATTTGGAGACACTCCTTTATAAGATTGTCTTTATGTAATTTATCTAGAGAGAGAGAGAGCTACCATTTAGAATATGCATTTCCTGTTTCTATGATTTCAGGAATGTTCCCGGGTAGTTACAATTTAGGCAATCGCATCTAAAGGTCTAAGGGCAGGGCTTGGTGTCAGGAGCCCTGAATCCCAGTCTTACCTCTCTAATTCAGTCAGTGTGTAGCGTTGGATGAATGGCTTAATTGGACAGTCTCATCTGCAAATAGGGTAATTGGTTTTTTTTTTTAAATCCCTTTTTTATAGAAGCTTTATTCATGGAGTTGTTGCTTCACAGAGCCCTTCTCTGGAGGTGGATGAATGAGTCTGACCGTCAAAACAACAAACATGCTTGGACACAGCCCTTCCCCTCCTGCTGCCTCCATGCTCTCCCTTTAAGTTATCCTGGCAGGGAGCATGCTCTCAACCCCTCTCTATGCTTCCTCTGCTCCCTGGATTCCTCTAGAGCTCCATGGAGTAAAAACTTCTATTCTGTCTGCATTCTGCTTCTATGCTGGGGAGCCCATGGAACAGTTATAGACAGGCTGGGGGGTTGGAGGATCCCTGATGATCACTGTTTTTACAAATCTGATTGGTTCCTGACTCATGTTGAAGGAGCTGCCATGGGGCTCACCAAGTTTTGTAGGATTTGTATCGGATGACTTCATCTTGCCCTCTTTGGTCACAGCAAAGTCAGGATACTTTAGGTCCTGAAGGGGAGGCTGAATGCAATGGGAGCTATTCCCAGGCAGGAATTTCTTTAGGGTGGCAAAAACCACTCAAGGTTCTGTACCACGTTGCCTTCTCAGTGACACCAGTGTGAACCCAGAGGAACTCTGTTTGGCTCGATTCACTCTATAGACCTGATTCTTTCTACAAGAAGAAAGTCTGTTGGGAATGGCACCAGCTGTCTACCTGGAGCAGTTCACAAAGTATGCCCAGAAGGCCGGGGGCAGGGCAGAGTACATCCAGAAATGCAGTACTGATACCATAGCCTGCCATCCATCCAAGCAAATCCTCCTTTCAGTGAACTAACATAACTGTAACAGAGATTGGGATCTGACTCCTGTCTCCAACATGGGCCTGATTCTCCAGCACCTAGCACCTTGTGTCATCACTCACAGCTGTGCAACATGAGCTTAAAATGCTTCCAGATCAGAACAGCAACATTTAATACCTGGAGACTCAAGCTCAACACCTTCAGACTGATGCAGCAAAGAAGTCCTATTCCATTGTAAGTTTTTCAGAGGAAAGACTATATCTTCCTCCACATTTGTACAGCACCTAGGAAAAGGGGGGACCGATCCTGAATGGGAGCCTTGGGTGCTACAGCAAAATACAAAATAAGATTAATTAGTAGCAACGTGTATATTCATATTTTTATTTTACTCAAATAACTTGCTTTGGAAGATAACAAATCTACTGGTAAATATTTACTAAAGACTTGCTTCTTAGATTGGTCTGAAAAAGCACTCTGGGCCAGATCTTCTCCTGGTGTAAATGCGCATAGCATCATGCAGCTGTACCAGTCCTCTTGTCTGCTTCTTTGCATATGGAAGACATTGTGTTTTTTACAGCACATCATATTGAAACACTCTTTTCTTTTTAGCATTTGCTCCTGAAATTGGATATATTCATTCAATGAATATTTCATGACTTTCTTTTTAATTTGCCCAGAATCTTTAATTGTGTTGTTTGCAACGTTCATTTTCAATTAAGTTTCAGGGACATGTATTTCCATATTGTTCATATTTTGAGCACAAACATTGTCATTATTATAAAAATATTTAGATTCCTCTGAAGCAGAATTTCTGCCCATGATTTGTTGACTAGCTGTCCCCAGTGCATTGTGCTTAGTAGTTTGCTGAGAAACCAGACTCCAGCTGACTTAAGGATCGAGTCTACAAAGTGCTGAGCACCTAAACTACCATTGACTTCAATAGGATTCAAGCTCACTCAGCATCTTGTAGGAGATTCTCAGGATTTGGCCTTTATCAGTTTGGAATCCCTGTCAAAATAAGTGTAGTAACATTTCAATTCAAGCTCTTGTGTATATAAATGCATCAGAAGTGTCAGTATTAAGTAGCCCTAATTAAGGAGCTGGATATAATTAAAATGCTTTATCCCTGGACCATATAAACAAGAGAAACAGATGAGTTTGTGCACAAATAATTATTAATTATTTTTACACTGATTCTTATTTCACTATCTAATGCTTGTAATGATCTAGTGGCAGTATATTCATCCATTTTTCTTTTATTATTTCTGAACCTCCCCCTCCTCTTGCCTCCTATTCCTGCAAATAAGATCTTGATTATATTTTCAAAGGGCCACAGCATCTATTTCTATTCGGATGCAGAGGGAGCCTGACTGAATGACCACACACAAAGCACTTCAGCATAATTCCAGAAAGAAGTAAAGTTTGTGACATACCTTGTCTTCACTAATTAAAAAAGATGTTTCCTCATAGTGTGTTACCGAACATGAGGTAAACTGGTAGTGAAGACAAGACAATTGCAGTTTTATCAGGGTAAAGTAAACCCTAAGCTCCCCCCCATTTACCTTAGTCAGCTAATGTGAAAACTACAGACTACCTTGTTTTCACCAGCATTTTACCTCATGTTAGTTAACACATGTTAGCTGACACATGGTGAGAGAACACCATTTTTCCTCTTGTGGATGCAACTGTGGCCTGTTTTGTAGCACCAGGTGAAGTAGTGGCTACAGAGTGATAGGAATGAAAACTGTTTTCATGTTTTACAAGCCCTTGATCACTAGACATTTAGGAAAAAGTGAGATACAAAGAATAAGAATCTTCTCACACATTGGTATCTGAAATGTCAGTGAATTAGGTTCAAGGTAGGTACCTAGGACCTACATTTTCAAAAGTGACTAGTGGTGTTTCTTGTTTTAATTTTGGGTGCTCAACTTGAGGCATTTCAAAGGGGTTTTATTTTCAGAAACTGCTGGGAATCAGCCCTCTGAAAATTAGACTTCTTTAACTAGTCTCAAGTTAGGGAACCCAAAAATTAAAGCACCCAAAGCCATCAGTTACCCTTGAAAATTTAGAACCCAACTTTTAAAATCACTTTCTTCATGGCAGGCAATGGTTCATCGTAGTAAAGGAAATAAAAAGGGTACACAGAAATCTGCTACCATTGCACGCATTCCTGGCTCTGCAGGTAGGTTCAATCCCCTTGTGCTTAAGCCCTAATGAATCACAAGGAAGGAACTGAAGAATTTACTACTGTACAAACTTGTGGAAGTAGCTAGTGTTCTTTGAAGTGTACCAACCAGCGGAGATTTCAACAAAGGTCAGGCATCAAACAATATCATCCGATCCAGGATGTAAGTATAAGGTGAAATTGAACCTTTCATATGACACTTTTAATCAATCGAGTGTAACATTATTGGGACAGTAGGTCAACAAGACTGGCTGTTGGTAAGGGTTCTAGAGTTTCTTCAGCAAAACTGGCGTGTCAGCTCAATACTTGATTTTATTTTGTTATGTGGCACGTATTCAGGTGCCCCAATTTATGGTGTTGGGAATGAAAGAGAGAGCTCAGTAGTGTGCAGTGAATACTAAGATGCTAATACTGATGATTTAGAATGCAAAATGCTGTTTAGTTATGATGCAAAGCAATGGATTTGACACTATTGTCAGTGAGATACTATTTCTAGAGATGAGCCTCAACCAAGCCTCCGAATAGAAGAACTCCTGAACTCTGGGAACGTTTTTGGCTCTGGAACTGAGGTTTCTGGCTCCAAGCCATCTCTGACCATTTCACAGTCTAACAGACCTCACTGTTTCCTTTTCTCAGTTTTATTCTCATCGTGGTGCAGATGCTGCTAGTTCTCTCTCCCCCACCCTCATTCTCACTCCTATTTACCTTGCAGTCTGGGCTGGCTATATGATGCAGGAACTAGCTCTTAAAGGACACATACCTGAAGCAGCCAATAAGTTCCCCTGCTGGGGTGGGCTCTCCAGAGGAAACTGGCTAACGGTCATTATACTGGAACATGAGACCAGCTTTACAGATGTATTTTTTTAAAGGATTGGTTACATAGGAAAGGTCTCCCTCTCCCCTCTGATAAAAATTTGGTGGTGGGGGATGAACCCAGAGTAACTAACAGAGGATTGTCCCAACAGGAAGCAATATGAGGCTGGGAGGGGCCTGGGACCTATAGTTACAACGCCAGATAGAACTACATGGGGTGTTAGAAAAAATTCTTAATGTGTAAACTGACCACTGATAAGCTTCCAACATTTTACTGAAGGACTGCCTCAAATATTGTCTCTCTTGTAGTGATGTATATGCTATTCTCTAGATACAATATCTTTTTTGTTCTCCTAGCTAGTGTGGGGCAGTGGGACTCGTCAGCTTGAGGGATGGGGAATCAGGGCCCCAGGTTAATTCCTTGTACTACTAACTCTTCAGAAGCCAGGTTGGGGCTGAGCAGCTAGGGATGGTGGGAAGGGATGTATAGCATAGTGGTTATGGGATTCCAACCCAGGACAGCAATAGCTTGACCCCATCTCCTGTCCTCATCCTCATGTGCTACTGGAGCGGCTAACAACACAGGTGCAGACTTCACATCTATAGAGACTGGTGGAAGATGCTGCTACATTCATATTTTAACAGCGAGAGCACTCAGCAAGGTCTGTCTTTTAACAAGCAGATCTAGCCTTAGTATTTTGGGGCAGATTGCAAAACAGTTTTGTGCGGCCTCTTCCCTGTGCACAAAGCTGGCCTACGGCCTGTGAGGAGAGTTAGTGAGGTGATACTTTGGGATAGATTCTAAACTTAAATGACTCAGTCTATACAACAAGGCATGTGTAGGCATGTTTTGAGCCCCATATCCCATCTTCCTGCTGCAGAAACAGAGCCCAGCTGCTAAAGACTTAATTAGAAAAAGTGAAGAGAGCGGAGATCCTTGTTTACAGACTGCTTAACTCCTCCCCCATGGCTCCTCAGCAATCCTTATATTTGGGCAACTCACTGCTTTATGTGCACTTGTCCATTTTTATTTTTGCCATACTAGTTTGATATGTTCCTAACTACATTCCCAATCCCCTATTTTTGCCTCAGACATAGGTCTCCGGAACTCAGTTTGCTAGCTTCCTCCATATTTTAGCCTCAATGCCTCCCAACCATTACATGCTCATTATACTTCAAACATTAGCTGCCTCCTTTAGTAAACATTGGGTAGCCAAACTATAAGTATTTTATGGGACTTTTAAAAAATGCCCTCACAAATCAGTCCCTTAATTCGTCCAGAAGGAACCATTAGAGAATCTTGCCTGATTTCCTCTGTAACACAGACCATAGAATTTTACCCAGTTAGCCCTGTGTTGAGCCCAGTAACATGTATTTGACTAAAGCATATCTTTGCTGTTGTCTGAATTCCCTCCTGTGTATCATCGTCGTCATTGAAATATAAAAGATTAAGTGACCAGGCATGCTTAACAAACTTTTCTATAAGAAAAAGGACCTTTGAACCTGTCTGACCCTAATCTCTCTTCTTATAGCCTGACTTCTTGCCTGTCACAATTTCAGATTTGTAAGCTGTTGCTGGCCAAGTGGTTTATATTAATACATCACGTACTGATCAACCAGGGTGACAAAAGAAAATCAAGGAGAATAATGTCAGAAAACAGTAGTGTTATTCTGATCCCAGCTGGAGAGCTCCTTTTCTATCTTGTCAGTGTTACATAGACCAGATATGGGTTACAGAAAACTCACTACAGTGACAGTTGTTACTTTTGGGATTAGATCGATATTTGTCTGTTTCCAGGAATTAGTAGAACTACTGTCTGGAGTAATATATATCAGAGGTGAACTTGATATCAGTGAAGAATGCACATGAATTTAATTCTGCCTTTCAAAACCCCATTTACTTTTCTAATACTTAAAGTCTTGAAGTCTCACACACCACTCACAAGAAATCCTGCAGGTAAAGAGAAAACAAAAGGATACACGTTGGAGGATTAGACATGATATTAGAATGTGAAGTCTTATGTAAAACAGGAAATCAAATTTTTCTGGGAGATGTTTTGCAAAGAAATTTTGAACGTGGCAGGGCATTTAAGTTATCTGTCACTCCTTGAAGATCAACAGAGAAAACCTAATAATGCTTTCACTGTTAAGAATGATTGTCTTTTGTAAAGCAGCTATGTTTGAGGCATTATAGAGGGGGAGAAAAATGTCAGGTTTGTCATCTTCAGGAGCTTCTTCATAGAGAGAAACTTGCTTAACTTCAAAGGACCAAGCCTGGATAAAGTACTTTTTTTCTCTCTCTCGCTAAATCCTTCTTTACTGTACTCTTCTAAAAACTAATACTAAATATGCAAATATTGTGCATTGTTCCTAGTTAAAACTGAGTGAAAATATGTTTATAGTGTTCACCATAGAGTGGTGTCTAAGGTACACTAATATCTAATATTTATTTATTTAATTTATAATTTATCGAAGACTGCTGCAGTATGGTGAATTGTAATTGCTTGCAAATCTTGATGTTTGGATAACAACCACTGTCCCTAGGCTAGGGCACTGGACTGGGACTCAGGAGATCTGGGTTCAATTTCTGGCTCTGCTACTGGTTTTCTTGGTGACCTTGGGCAAGTCACTTCCACTTCCAGTTTCCCCATCTGAGATGAAAAATGACATATAAGAGCTAGTGGTTGTTTGTTGTTGCTTTTATTTTATTATTTATTATTTTATTTACTTAGACCAAACCATTTTCTCCAATCTCTGCTATAAACTTTTCTTTAAATTGATTTAGCCATGGCCTATAGCCTTTATATAATATATATTACACACACATTATTACATTTAAAAATAGTCATTATAAACATCAAAGCCTTTATTTTTCTCTCTAATTGTAAACCTTTGTTTATGACCACATTACTATAGAATACACTGACGCTGCTAAACTACAACCTACATTATATAGACGTCAAACATTTTAAAAAGTTTGTCTAGAATTAGGGTCAAATGCCAATTTATTGGTGATAGGCTCTAGATTAAAGCCTGGGAAGAAAGTTTTGATCTTTGTTGCAGGAGATCAGGGTTAGGGAGACTAAGAGGTACAACTGACCCAAAGAGAAAACTGTTTCAGTATCCTAGAATGCCACTTTGTGCCCTCAAACTTCATCAGTTTATAGTAACTGTGAACCTGAAGTAGCCCATTCATGACCACTATAATCTGTTGTCTTCTCTGCAGTGTTTATATAGTTACATAGCACAGCTGTGAGCCAAAAGTCACTGCTTTCACAAATGCATGCACGCAATAGCAGTAAAAGATTTATTTCTTATTCATCTGTCTTAGGACTAGCAGAAGCCCTGACACAGTTTATTTAGCTCTTGATGGTTAAGGAGTGTCTTATGTTTCTTAGCACCATCCCTGCCACTCAATAGTGTTGCATCATTGATGGTTGCACCAAAGAGACTAACAGATGATAGCTCATAGATGGGGCGCCACATGGAGAAAATGGGGATGATAATAAGAGTCTGAAAGCAACACAGAGGAACCCTCAAAAATAAAAGTGAGTTCATTCACTTGAATGATTGCAATGTTCTAAGGCTAAGATACGGAAGACAGTTCTATGGATATAGACACATATATCACCACTAGTACACTCACCTCTTTCTTTGGGGATGATCATTACCACTCTCCTACCTTCCTTCTCCACCAGATCTGCATCAGACGTTAAACTTTTTAATTTATTTTTGGGGGATTTTATAGAGCAAATTCAGTCCCTGTAACATTGGCAAATATCTTGGCTGGGCACCAATGTCCTTGAGGGAAGGGGGCTCCCCAAGGCTACACTGAAGCTGCTTCTACCTAATGGTTGGAACAGCTCAAGTAATCCTTGTGCACCACAGCCCAGGGGATAATGACCGAAGGATCCATGCAGCAGTGGATTGTCTGGTCCTATGACCATCCCTTCCCTCCCTCCAACTCCCTTCTTGCACATTATTGGACAGCCTCTGCTTAGCTGAGCTCCAGGCCATGTAAGGTATATGCACCGTATTATGGCTGTCCCCACAGGCAGGTCCCATCCACATCCCTTGTACAGTGCAACTGTTCTAGTTCTACTCTCAGAGAGCTATACTTATGTGGGAATAAAGGAAAGGAGAGGCATTGTATTAGCAATAGGACCTTAAATGGGCTAGGACCTTAAATGGAAAATCTGTTCTTAAGGAAAGCATTTGCACCCTTAACAATACCTGGCTTGAGAATGAGAACACACACAACGTTTCCAGATGAAAACATATTACCCTTTATTATTTTTTATATTAAATCCAGGCTATATAGACCTGATGTCCCATTCTTAGGCTGAGGAAAGGAACAATAATATGAGTAACTGAGTGACATTACATCCCCAGCTGCTTTATCTGTATTTGGATAGAAATTGAATGATTTTGTTTTGAATGATAACATATTAATACCTCGCACCTGCCTTTCCATCATTGCTAGCGGCTGAATGCAGAGGGTCAAAGGTGAACGAATGGATTGAAAGCAATACTGCACAAGTATTGTTGCATGCACTAATATTATATGCTTCATCGCTTCTTTGATTATTCATTCTTTACACCTGTCCTCTGGGACAAAATCAATGAGACACTTTATGTTATGCTTCAAAGTCATAATAATTGTTTATTTAGAAGCAACATTTGATGTTTCTTTTTTTTCTTTTGTTTTTGTTTTCCCCAACCAGACTTTCTGCTGAAGTGCCTAATTTTGCGTCAACAGTCAGCAATGGAGCCAAGCGCTTTTTAAACAATAATAATAGTAATAATCATTAATAACCTCTGAAATGCTATTATAAATAATGTCAATCTCTCTCTCTCTCTCCAGAGAGGAGTGGTAATATGGAAAGACCCTGTGGTGCTCTTCAAACAAACAGCAACATTGAGCATTATTTATAATACTTGTGTGACAACAAGGTGTCACTGCATAATTAAAACATTTCAGAAAATGTGTAGAGCAACATTTCCTGCTGAGAGCTGCTTGAATGATCAAATTTCTATATAAAGAATTTGGAGCATGGTTTCTCAGGAAAGGAGCGGCATCATACTTGTTCCATTCTCCCTATGAAGGATACTTCCATGCTATTTGTTGCACAGCCATGCCTGTAAGCCCTTGTTCTGTACCTTTACAAATATCTACTTTATAGTAGATCATTAATAAATGAATCAAAATCAAGAAGATTATTATGTTTATGACAGTAGTCCCGAGAGGCTCCAACTGAGATTGGGGCCCATTTGTTGTAGGCACTCTCCAAACACATAGAATCATAGAATATCAGGGTTGGAAGGGACCTCAGGAGCTCATCTAGTCCAACCCCCTGCTCAGAGCAGGACTAACACCAACTAAATCATTCCAGCCAGGGGATTGTCAAGTCTGACCTTAAAAACCTCTAAGGAAGGAGATTCCATCACCTCCCTAGGTAACCCATTTCAGTGCTTCACCACCCTCCTAGTGAAAAAGTTTTTCCTAATATCAACCCAAACCTCCCCCACTGTAGCTTGAGACCATTACTTCTTGTTCTGTCATCTGCTACCACTGAAAACAGTCTAGATCCATCCTTTTTGGAACCCCCTTTCAGGTAGTTGAAGGCTGCTATGAAATCCCCCCTCATTCTTCTCTTCTGCAGACTAAATAACCCCAGTTCCCTCAGTCTCTCCCCATAAGCCATGTGCTCCAGCCCCCTAATCATTTTGTTGCCCTCCGCTGGACTCTTTCCAGTTTTTCCACATCCTTCTTGTAGTGTGGTGCCCAAAACTGGACACAGTTCTCCAGATGAGGCCTCTCCAATGTCGAATAGAGGGGAATGATCATGTCCCTCAATCTGCTGGCAGTGCTCCTACTTATACAGCTCAAAATGCCATTAGCCTTCTTGGCAACAAGGGCACACTGTCGACTCATATCCAGCTTCTTATCCACTGTAACCCCTATGTCCTTTTCTGCAGAACTGTTGCCTAGCCACTCAGTCCCTAGTCTGTAGCAGTGCATGGGATTCTTTTGTCCTAAGTGCAGGACTCTGCACTTGTCCTTGTTGAACCTCATCAGATTTCTTTTGGCCCAATCCTCTAATTTGCCTAGGTCCCTCTGTATCCTATCCCTAACCTCCAGCGTATCTACCACTCCTCCCAGTTTAGTGTCATCTGCAAACTTGCTGAGGATGCAATCCACGCCATCCTCCAGATCATTAATGAAGATATTGAACAAAACCGGCCCCAGGACCGACCCTTGGGGCACTCCGCTTGATAGCAGCTGCCAACTAGACATGGAGCTATTGATCACTACCTGTTGAGCTGATGATCTAGCCAGCTTTCTATCCACCTTATAGTCCATTCATCCAGCCCATACTTCTTTAACTTGCTGGCAAGAATGCTGTGGGAGACCATATCAAAAGTTTTGCTAAAGTCAAGGAATAACATGTCCCCTACTTTCCCCTTATCCACAAAGCCAGTTATCTCATCATAGAAGGAAATTAGGTTAGTCAGGCATGACTTGCCCTTGGTGAATCCATGGTGACTGTTCCTGATCACTTTCCTCTCCTCTAAGTGCTTCAGAATTGATTCCTTGAGGACCTGCTCCATGATTTTTCCAGGGACTGAGGTGAGGCTGACTGGACTGTAGTTTCCCGGATGCTCCTTCTTCCCTTTTTTAAAGATGGGCACTACATTAACACTACATGGGCACTACATGGTAAAAGACTGTTCCTGACCCACAGATGAAAGATATAAAGAGAGGTGAACTGACTTGCCCATGGTCTTATGGCACATCACTGACAGAGCTCCAGGGGATGGAACCCTTGTATCCTGACTCCAATGATATTGCCACAATGCCTTTCCACTAAGTAAGGTATTACTTTGGGGGAAAGTATTTCAGAAATAGATTGTTAGCATCCCTGTGTCATGGTGAGACTCTCTGGAGATACTACTTGGCTATTTGTAAGCGTACTTTACGCAAAGCAGAAATGATTGAAAACTGAAGAATTTCATTCCTTGTAGGTCCGTTGGGCACTGTGACATTTACCGAGTCATAGGACCATGCATTGTATTGGCCATTTCTTGAAAGACCTGGAGGCATGAACATGTTGCTGTATGTTCAATATATGATATGACTGTTTACAGTTCTTAAAATATTTAGTATGTATTGTCTATAATCTTTGTTTCTGAAGGGTGGTTAACATGCGTACATCTGTCATGCCTTCTAGCACAGTGTAACCATACAGATTAATGAGTCTGGTCCTATATTTCCACAGTGACATTAAACTGACTTCAGTGGGTTTATCCCAGAGATGAATTTTGCCATAGTCTGTAAAACTGGTAAATATTGGACTGAAATTAGCCAAATCCTCTAGAGTCTAATGGAATGCTTATGGGCTCTGGCAAGATAGCTCAACATTTAATTTGCACTAAGCTAGCCAAGACTGTGGAAGCATGAAATATACTCTAAAGGGATAGCTCTGCTCTCTTTGAAGTCAATGGCATAATTCCCGTTGTCTCTGATGAGAGTAGGATTGGGTCTTATGTGGCATTAATTCCTTTTACTATAGACTGAAGTCCTCCTTCATTGGCCCTACAGTTTTGAAAACTCCAGTGTCCTGAGTGTGCAAAAATGTCACTAATCCCAGGCGTTCCAGGAGGTGTTGCACTGCAACAGACACTATCTTGGATGCTGAAAAATTGTGGTTTTCTTGTTTAAAAATGTTGTGTATATATAACCTGTGGGGAGAATGAAGGAGAGTAAGGCGAAAAGCCCCTTGTTCAGCAACTAGAAACCAGGAAATACAGAGACCCAAGAGAAAAGACCAATTTCTTAAAGGGCCAGCGCTTCACATTTGATACTTTATTATTGCACTTGTGTTCAGCTGTTTCCTGTGGAGCCACACAGCTTTGAGATCAGCATCAGGACCCAGCTTACTTTATTCAGTGCAGTCTTCATTAGCAAGTATCAGAGTGATGCTGTCAGTGCCTGAGACATCCCAACCCAAGAGGGCTGGCTGCATCCAGCAGAGGACATTTGAGAAGTGGTTTTTAGATTGGTTTAGTGTGCAGCTCTTCAGCCAGATAAGTGACTATTTCAGTTTATCCTTTTCATACGAGCAAAGGCTTTCTCTTTTATAGAATCACAAAAGGTGAATGTGCAGTGTTTAGAGAGAAGGCAGCTCAAGGGGTGATTTGGACTCTGGGTATGGCCTCAGAGAGACAGTGAAAAGGAAGAAAAAAGATTTTAAAATAATCCTACTTACCATGAAGTGACTGGTGTTATGGCACAAAATCAAATTGATATGCTGCCTCCCAAACACTTTGATTTGTTCCTGCAGTCAGGTGAGGTTGTGGATGCTGAGAGTCACTGTAATAATTTAGATGTGACAACAAGGATGCATCTAGGGGAGCTAGGCAGGCAAGACAGGCAGCCTGAAAGCAAGGTCCTTACACCCTGGGAAAGGCAGATGCTTGAAAAAGTGAGGAAATCTCTTTAGGGGCGTTATTGCCAGACTCAGTGAATCTACTAAAGGATTTGCTGGGGCAATTAATGTTCACTACTAAGGCCCTTTTCCCACCAAAAAGAATATTATTCTGCTCTTGTAGCCTTTGCCCCTATGATGGGCCCATAAGCAGCAGCTGCTGCTTTTGCTTTATTTGTTACCTAGTGGGCTTTTCTGTTTTCCAGCCCAGGTTTACAGTTCTTCTAACTAGATGGTTCAAAGGAGGCAGAGCTGCTGGCCTCACTCCTGCAGGAGCAAGTCTAGAATTTGATATCTGGACTGCCCATGGGCAGGAATCGGCCTCCCCTCAACCCAGCTGGAGCCTCAAACATCCAGCTGGGCTAAGTGCAAGTAGCAAGCATTTTCCTGCAGTTACTCCTCAGCTGGCCGCCTCTCTGCTTCCCCATACCGTCAGTTGGATCAGAGCTGGAGTCTGGAGAGGAACAGCCAAGAACAGAGGAGGCTGTGGAGGCACCAAGAGCTGAGGGCCCTAATATTGTTTACTCGTGGCGGCATTCTGTGCCAAAAATTAAAAATTCTACACACACTATTTTAAAATTCTGCAAATTTTATTTGTCAAAATAACTCTACATAATCACGCCAGTTTCAATTATTTTGGTAATTTATTTCAAAATAGCTGTCCGCAAGTATGCCTATAATAGTACAGACACACACAAAAATTCCCCCAGGAGTAGAGAGTTAAAGAAACCCCTATGACAACCCAGTTCCTGATCCTCTGCCCTCTTCCCTCCCCCGCCCCCAGCCCAGATACCTGCACCCCCTTCCCCAGCCCAGAGGCCTGCCGTGGGGCCTCCCTTGGCCCAGATACATGCATCCCCTCCCGCCCCCCAGAGCCCAGCCATGATGCCCCCTCTTGCCCAGATACCCACACCTCCTCCCCCACAGAGCCCAGGGATCCAGAGAAAGAATCAGCCTGATGCTCGGTCCCAGGCTTGCATGGAGTTTCCTGCGTGGCTCCCTCTCCTTCCCTTAGGGCGTGCTGGGAACTGCAGCTGCTTGGAACCCTCTAGCTCTCTCTCCTGCCCCCCAGCAGTGTTTTCTATGTGTGAGCTGGGATCTGCTGGGTCCAGTGACCCCTAGTGGTGGCTAGAAGCACTGCAGCCCATTCCTGTGCAGGAAAAGGAAATTCTGCGTGCACAACTTTAATTTCTGCAAAATTCTGCATTGCTCAGTGGCGCAGAATTCCCTCAGGAGTAATTGTTCTGAGACTTCTTCTGTACAAGTCAGTTATTCCAGGCTATTTCCCATCTACTAGAGAGGGCCACCTGCCTTAACCCTTCCCCTACATCTGACCTGGAGATAAGGTGGTGTGTAGGCAGGTGAGTCAACGGATACCTAGGAAAGGTTCTGGGGCAGCTAGGATACCCAGAGCAGCTTTTCTTCCTCCTCCGTCATTGCTCCCTGCCAAGGTTGGCTGGCAGGGAAGAAGAGCCAAAGGGGGTGAAAGAGGATCTAATGGCTGGCACTAGCTGCTGCAAGATTTCACTGTGAACAGGTGACCGGTGGGGAATGGGGGGCACAATTTTGGAGAGGATAATATATAATAGGTGGTTTGTACTTAGGATACAATTTTATAATTGGGCTTCTGCTGACATACTAGACCAATGCCCCCCGCCCCACCCATTTGATTTATTATTAAACAAGTGTGAAAGGAATAACTGATATGGCCCACTAACCCTAGCTGAGACAGAACTACATCAGCCAAATCTGGCAGCTTCAAAAAGTTTATCTGTTTATTTTTTACACCATCCTACATTTTAATTTTTGACCTTCACTGAACAGAGGAAATGCTGAAATACCACAAGAAAAATCTATCTTCATAGTATTTGGAACCTAACTACAACAGCAAGTACTGGAAATAATAGGTAATTGTAAAGCACTCTTACTAGATTTGCAGACGAAAGAGGTTCGGATTTCAATCTCCACCTCTTAACCTTTCTGCGATGTATCCATTTTTATTAGTGAGATGAAATTGATAATATGCAGTCAATGTAGACTGCTAATATTTAATGTTATATAGTCCCAGGCAGTTGTTATATCTCAAAGGATTTTAAACAACTGAGACATGTATTAGTGTTACAAGTATAGGTATCTTAAAGATGATAAAAACTACAATAGAATCCACTTAATTAGGAGATTGCATAAGATAGAAGATGATACACTGAATACATAGGAGCAAAAACTTAACAGAAATAATAAAAAAAAAACCTTGCGACATGAAATATCAAGAATAAAAAAGGATTATGATTAGAGTATAGCTGTGTTTCATCTTAACCTTGTCTTCATTTAATCTTTATTTGACAATTTTTGTATTAAAAGACTGGAGCTCAGGATTTCACCTGTTTAACACCTAATTCAGCACATTTTAACTAGATCTATGCAAAAATTGATATTTGCAATTCTATGGGGTTCATAAGGACAATTTTCTGTTGTCAGCTTGCATGGATTCAGGCTGACAACATTTAACTTTGAGTTGCAGATTTTGAACCCAAAATCTCAAAATGAAACTCAGCTTAAAATAACCAACACTTTCCTTACCCTCAGCCAAAAAACAAAACAAAACAACAAGAAGAAAAACAATTTAGTTTTGCTTGGTTTGAAGTTGCACAATTTCAACTCCAAACCATAAATCCTCGCCAAGCACTCAAAAAAAGAGTCCAGGTTCACGTAAAACTTAGCTAAGATTTGCTGCAAGGTTCTAAGACCTCTCTGAACACCTGATTTGAGCGTCTTGTTTCCCAGCCAGCACTAGACATGAGATGTGACACGTATGGGTGTGAGCTCAGAAAGACCACAGAAGGGTCTAGGTGCAGCTGTCCTTGGAACTGTGACATACTATTCATTGTCATGATGAAAAATCATCTGGTAGATATTCTAATAAAACATTTGTCCTGATTAAATATGTCCCAATAAATAGACTATATATTTAATTTAAATTTAACAGGTACTGCAAGTGTAGAAATAAAGAGACTTTTAGTTTCCTACCTTATTTTTTATGTCATTGACATATAAAGGACCCTCCATAAATAATCTATGGACCTAACTATCAAAGACCCACAATAAAATTTGACTTTCTGATGTCAAGTTACTGAATCAATTTCTAACAATATAATGATGGATCTGGATGTTAAGTATGGCTTATTATACAATAATTACCTGCATCTCTCTCTTGCTCTCATATATACAGATATCATATTGGATATATATATATATATAATTACACTGATCGCAAACATATATTTTGATCCTCCTTGCCTTTTTCACAGAAGTTTTTTTTTGAATTGGCCATACGCTCTTTCCGGCTCCTACCTTATTTGGAGGACAAAGGTCAATAATCTTAACAGAAATGGCATTTGCACTTGCCTACCTTACAGCAGTTCAAATGGTAAGTACCTCATTAAAGCTTGCAGTATCTAAGACTGAGTACAGACACAAATCTCTTTGATGTTAAAGGCCACCTCGTTAACATGGCCTTAAGATTCTGCTTGGAACTTTCAAGCAGACCATCAATTTGTAGCTAATAGGGAGTGTGATAAATGCCTTTTAGCCCTAACTTGCTATTGTTACTGCCATCATCCTTGACAGAACCTGTGTGTCTTTGCAGAGATAATGGATTTCCAAATCCCTAGGTTCTGTGTCATTTCCATTATGCAACTCTAAGTTTTACTCATACAAATGCTTGGGGATAGCAAATGTTCAGCCTGCACATGCAAGCATTCATACGTATATTTACCCAATAGAGGGTCAGAAATAATGCCATCTGATTTATGGGACCAATCACAACTAGCCAACACAGCTCAACTATTAAGCATTGAATCCTTTTGGGGAACTGGTCACAGTCAATCCACAGAGTAGAAAAAAATCCCCAGACAAACTTGCATAAAAGTTTGTTGAATGAATTCAAATAAAGAATTAATTTTGGGAAATCGCACTCTGCTTGTTGACATACTTAGGCTGGAAAAAAAAAAGGTTACATTCTTCAAGTAACTTATTCCCTGTTAATAATTTGTTCAGCTGTCCTAGTGGCAAGGCTGTTCTGATTGCACATGAAGAGTCACATTCAGAAATGTTTGCTGTGAAGTTTTATGAGACCTGGAAATACCTTGCTTTGACTTTTGATCCTTGTGTTAGCCTAAAATAATACCACAAAAACAGTACATTTTTGTGCCATGTTCCAAAAGGTCCTCTTAATCAAGTACCATTGTCTGAGGCTGTAGCTGATGATTGTTAGTATTGTCATTGCTTCTGTATCAGTGGGAAGCCCACGTACCAGGATGTTATATGGACACAGTCCTAGACTAAAATCACCCTGTGCTCTGTCACTCTTTCGTACTTTGTTCTGTTTTGATATTGGGGTAACTGCTTCTTGACAATTAGAGGTTTTCAAGATTTGGGAAACACTCTTTAGCTTCCATTCAGAAGCACTTACCACCATGTAATTTTTCTGTTGTACTTTTTTAAGGTTTCATGCCCAGATTTTTAAAGGTAAGTAGGCATTGCTATGCTAAGCATGGTAATGCCTAACTAAATTCGAAGACTAAATTTAATTCTCAAAATTAGGCACTTACAAGCCAAAATCCCACTGACAGTCAGTGCTGAGTGCAGCAATGCCTAAATACCTTTAAAAATCTGAGCATCAGTAGCTTGCTCTAAGCAGTCTGAGTGATCTTTTTTTAAATACAGAAACTAAATCTTCATTTTCCGCTCCTTACCAGTGTGTAAAACACACAGTCAAGAAAACCTCATATACAGTATAGTTATTCCATATAATAATGTAAGTTCTTTATATGATGGCCATTTCTAGTAGGAACCCTGCACTGTAGGATGGAGAAATCCTGCTTTACAGCAGATTAATTCATGCCCTTTTAGGGCTCTGACCTTGAAACATACATGCCTAGAAAAATAACTTGATGACTGCTAGTAGTCCCAGTGTAATGGGTTTACTGATATGTATAAGATTTTGAGGGATGGATGCCTTAATGAGATGCATGGTCTGCAAACATTAAAACTATCTGGTGACCAAGGAGAACCTAATTTGTATTATATTGCAGTTACAAATTGAAAATTATTATTTTAATCTAACTGGAGCATTTCAGATGGTACTTTGCTTAGTTTTAAAATACACTTTATTACATCCTGAGTTATAGACGTATCATGCGAAGACAAGTATGGTTCTTATATGATTGATTTCATGTCTGTATAGAAGATCATATTCAGAGTGTGAAAACTCCCATTTAAAACACCTGTAGTTCATGTTTAAGTTTATTCTGATGGATTTAGTAGAAATGTGTAGGTCATATGGGTAGGGTTTTTTTGGTGTTTGATAATTTCATCTAGGAAAATATATGTGCATCAGGACCTGATCCAAAGTCCACTGAAGTCAGTGGGAGTCTTTCCATTGATCTCAGTGGGCTTTGGATCAGCCCCCATATATTTTATCTGAACATAAATCTAAAGCTGAAATTTTGTACTGAAGCTTTTTTGAAGATAAGTTAGAGATTTAAAAAAAATCTTTATCACAAATCCTCTAAATGATGTTGTTTACAAATCTATTGGGATATTTCAGTTGCATATATAATTCTCAGCGTGCAACCCTCAGGGCAAGAGTAAATGATGTATGCCAGAGCTCTGGAAGCTAAGTTAGACAAACCTACATTGTGTATTGTAAAAGGAAGGAAGAATGAGCGGAATGTGTGACAAATTTCTTTAATTATCACATCAAACATGCATGTGCCAGAAAGATAAATATCTCTGTGGAAGGAGTCTTAAATGATGTTACTCAACCTTTTGCCTGCAACATGATTCTTTAGCTCTGATTTTCTTTAAAAAAAAACCTTTAATGAAACTTTCTTTATTAATTACAGCCACAGCTCTGCAAATCTGCATGTTCTGATTGGTGTTTTTTTCTGGAAAACGTCTGAGAAATCTCAATGTCTTCTGCCAAATCTTCTTCTTCTTGCCCTGCACTTTGCAAATTCAGTGTTAAGTGATCAAATAGAAGCCCAAAGCCATTCAAGGTAATTGAATCCCATGGTTTGAGACCAGGTGTACAAAGATGTTCAAACTAATTATTTAATAATTGAAAACAATAACCAATGTAGTTAAATCTCTTGCTGATTTTCTAATGTTTATTAATTTAGGCACCTGTGTCTTCTGCACCACTTTCTTTCAAAATGCTTGCAAGGATACGCATAGCATATAAATGTACAATTAATGGGATTACCTCTTGATGCACACTTGAGGTGCTTAACTGATTTGAAGAGCATTATTTCTTTAATTGTTTTGTAGATTTCACTCTTTTTAGCATGCTTATTTATTGTTTAAATTCTTAGATAACCATCACAGTGTTGGATTTTAATTAAAATCTCAACTTATTTTTTCATGTTATTTAAATTGTCCCAGAAATGTGACACCTCTATTTATGGAAAATAGTATTAATGTGTTTAACTGCTGCCCTTCAATTCCAGACAAATTAAATCTTTTATGTGATAGTTGACAACAAATAAAAATCAAAATAACCCAACAGTAGCAGCACCTTTAGCATCAAATCCATGATCTGATTTTTACGCTATTCTACTTTAACTTGTTTTTGTTATGTTTAATGCAAACTGCCTTGAAGAATCTCACTGACTGAGATCTGCCTAGCAATTAATATAATGCATTAGTATTTTATTATATTGCAAGTCAGTACCTGTCATCTTTTCCAAGGGATGTGTGTAGCAATGCAGATGTCAAACCTTGCATACTTGCTTTTGCTGCTGTTACTTCACTTAGCTAACTGTACTATTTTAATTAATTATCCTCTCTATCTCAAAGGCAATTCCTGTCACATTTTTTTACTCTGCTAATGCACCTGCTTAAAGGAGACATACTGGAAGTAGGGCACTCTGGGAAGGTTAAAATAGCAGATCTCTTTTGATTACTTTTGTTGTTCTTGTTATTATTTTATTTTTTTACTAAATAATAGATGTTGGAAGAAACAAGTTGACTGGAGGGAATTGACTGTTATTTTTGTTTGGTCCCAGTGCTGCTAATTAACAGCAGATATGATAGGTTATATAAAGGTTAAAAAAAATCCAATAAAAACAGTTGTTACCTTCCATTCTTATTCTACAGAAAGTATTCTATAGTGGGTATGCTGCTTTAGACTTAAAATCATATGATAGCAGCATGAATATAGCAGCATAACCACACTATTTAACAGCATGAACAAAATAAATGGGCAGTATTAACTGTATCATTCCAGCAGCCTACACAGCAGTCCTAATGCCTTAACAGAATGTGTGAAAGTAAATGAAATGGCAGCATGATTACACTGATTACAGCAGTTCCAAATATGTTAGGCTACATTCATGCTTCAGTGCGGCTGTAATTATACTTCGAAGAACTGCATGCGGGCAGCCTCATTCTTATGGCAACCCTGCTGTTTGTTTCCTGCTATTTTGTTCTTACTGAGATAGGCCCTGATCCTGTAGACACTTATACATCTGTGTAACTTTCCTCACACATTGGTTTCAGTTGGACTACACATCTCCGGAAAGTCACCTGCTTACCTTTGGCTGGATCAGCCCAGGGAACTATTATTAAAATGTAATACGTATGACTAGCTGTGGCATGCTGCTACAGAAGTGCCATCAAAGTAAAGGTTTTGATATGATTTAATACATTTTTCTCCCTTGTAGAATAAATCCATTCAGTGTTCATTAAATCAGTCGGTAAATGGTGTGGGGAAATATGGTTCCTTGATATCAAACATCTCCTTCTTCCACCTTGCCCCTAGGTGTTAGTACTGAACAGAAGAAATCAGAACCTTTGTGATTTGTCTTTGATTAGATCTGCCTCATGCTGCAAGCAGTACTTCAAGAAGAAAGACACATTTGCTGCTTTTGTTTCTCACTTCCAGAATGTAAGCGACCAGCAGCACCAAAGACTAAAGCTGACCGTTTTGTTTGATTTTAAGAAACAAGGTGTAGAGAAAGAAAATGCACTTGAATGTGTCTGCATTTTTTCCATACTTCAAAGGGTACTACTAACATTTTATAGCAGGCTCTTCTTGCCTAGCTAGATAATGAAGTGGCTCCACCAAGGTGGAGTGCCACAGCAAGAGATGGTCTGGTCTGAACTAGAGGCATTTGGCAGGCTAACCACATTCAGTCCTCCTGTCTCATCTGCAGCACTCATTGCAATGGCACACAGGTGCTCACAACATTGTTTGGATTAGGTTTTCTTTGAGGAAGGCCAACCACTAGATGGTACTCCATTGTGCCACTCTATGCCAGTGCAACGTTAATGTGGACAGGGATGGCTTGTGTAATAGCCTCCATAGTTCATATAGTTTTCCGCTACAGTTCCACAGTACTGCTTAAGCGGCCTGCCTGGTCTTCTCTCTGGACTCCACTGCACAGATGTCATGTTTGCTAGAAGCCACTTGGTGCCACAATCACTGTGGAACTCAGTTGTTTGCTATTTTCATATTGATCAACTTATTTGACTTTACTCTGCTTTTGTCATTATCATGTCTCAAAGATGGCCTTCCTAGGAGTGTGCCCCAGTTGAATGGAGGTTGACATATGAACATCAAGGGAGATCCAGGGCCAGCTGAACTTGATCATTCACAACACTTTGGTATATGACTGTGTGATCTAGCACCTACTGAGGTGAGCATCACTCAGGGTAGTAAGCAGTGCTGAGAGAAGATCAAGGTACTTAAAGTCCAATATAATAATGCCTGGGACACATCAATAAGGCATAAAAGTTATCTATTCTATGATGAATAGGATCAAATCCTCACAGCTCACCCTTCCTTGAGGATGAGGTGACCTGGACAGCACATAGGTACCTTTGCACTGAAGTGATGAAGAATGAGAGGAACTCTGTGAGGACAAGAGGGATGAAGAGCCAACATCAAGAGATGCGTGAGATATTGCTAGGATCTCCCAATTTCTTTGCAGGAACCTAAGATCAGAAACAGCAGTTTAAAGGCAGATGAGCAGGTTCAGATGGAGGAATCGGTAGATGCGAGATCCCCTTGACAACAGATTAACTTCAAAGTCCCAAATTACAGCATTAGTGACTTCTGTGGAGTTGTGCCATTTATGTTCATAGTAAATTTGGACCATGATGTGTGTGCACAAAACTTGCACTTTATTACAGCTCAAAGTACAATCAGGCACCTCATGGTCCTCAGGCAGCAGATTTATCAGGTGAGGCAAAAAGAGAGGCCCCAGCTGGCTGAGCCAGTGAGAGCTGAGCTAAGCCCCCTCAGCTGGAAGTTGCTCTTTGCTTGTCATACACAGTGATATATGAAGGTAATTGCTTTAGTTTGCAGTTAATTACAATATTGTAATTAGCAGGTTGCAAGAGCAGATGTAAGGGGTCCTTGCATAGTTCAGACTCTGTTATGCCAGGAAAGCATCTCAGAAAAAGAGGGCAGCACAATGTCACATTGTAATGCGACTCTTTGTGCCTGGAAAAGGGGGGTAATTAGCTGAATGCTCCAGTCTTCATATTGATTTCTTTTAAGGCACAGGGGGCTAATATCTTCATGAATTTAATTTTAAAGAACTAGCAAACAGTAGCAAATCTTAATTCCTCCTGGGCAGTAGCAAGGTAAAAAAAGGAACAGAATCTACCTATAATCCCCGCAGCCTTTCCTGGGAAAAGGAGAAAGAGTCACAAAATCTTTGATGATCTTCTCCATGGCAACTGGAGCACAGGTCTGACCATTGGCCAGCAGGTTATGGCTACCAGAGGAAGCGAAGCAGTGGTGGCTGTAGGTTAGTATTCTGTGGGGGCCCTTGTAAGTTACCTTCACTTTATGAGTACTTGTTAACAAAAAGTCACTTTTCAAAGTGACCCTCAGTTTTGTGAGGTTGGTAGCAGGCTGTGCAATGGGGTTATCCGGATCAGTTTAGTTTCAGCCATAAGGGAATCTTGGAAGGTTTTGATGATCGTTTAAGGTCAGAGCTGTTTGGTAGATGAACTGGCACGAAGCTGGGTCACACACTACTTTGAGGCAGTATGTCAGCATGAGGGTTTCAGACCACCAGCTTTGATGTGGTTTCAGGCCTTTTGAGAAAGCTTATTTTCTTGTTAGTTTTGTTGCCAAGAAAGAGAACACTGTAATGTGGGTGTTTTACAAGAATGCAAAATAGTTCAAGAACTGGTCAATTGTTTTGCTGTAAGAAAACAGATAAAGCTGAGCTAACTTTCTATATATCCAGTAGCTTTCACAGCACTCTCTAGTCTTTAACTCACACCATTATCCAAGTAAATTATCAAGCCCTGGTATTAGTATTTATTGAAATTATCTATTAAAAGGGATTAAAGTGCATAGTATCTTGAAATGTTTGCCGAAGTCAGTACAAGTTGCACATTTAATTATTGTGTACTTAGAATCTAATAATCATAGAAGATCAAATACACAGCTAGGTTGAGTCAGAAAGTATTTTTAATAGGGTAGTATTAAATTATAGAGTTAAACATTATTAGATATATTTATTCATGAGAGATAATTTGATATGTTACAAAATAAGCCAATACATGGTGTAACCTATTGCAGTCTAATTTTCATGGATGAGCTCTTGCATATTTAATATCCTTTGAGGATATATTTTAACCTACTCTAATTACTGCTTTCCTCTTATTTCTATTCAGACATGACACAGACATTTTGGTGAAAAAAATAGTATTGTTATTCCTGAAGAAATGAAGTAAATCTAGCTTATTAAATTTGGAGTCTTTGTTTACACTGTAAGCATTAGTAAATTCCTGTATGTTGTTATAACATGTGCATCATATACAGAGGAAAATAGTTACAATGGAAAGGAAGACCAATGTTAAAATTATTTTTTATAAAGATATCTTATTCATGCTGCATATCATCACCATCACAAAGAATATTTTCTAGCCAAGCAACTGCTTCAGATCTCAGTTTCTCCGATTTAGCTCTGGTAGGTCTAAAAACCAGTAGTAAACTGAGAATTGAGTGGAAATGTAGATTATTATTACAATAGTGAAATAGTTAAGCATAGTAAATGAGCAGGACAGATAAGTGGGAATGAAGCCAACCAAAAACATATAGGAGATAGATTGAGTGGAGGGACTTTGTATTCACACATAGACAAAATGAATTCATCCAGATCATGTGCGGTAGTTTTGATATTTGTATGAATTTTGAAATTTGAACACAAGGGCATTTTTAATGAGGCTTAACATTTCTTGTCATTGTTGCCAATGCAAACAATGACCTATATGTAATATGTCCTGGAGCTCAGGTTATAATTTTGCATGCAATATTCTACAACTCAAGTGGTGTTGGCTTGGACAATTTTGTTTATTTTAGTTTAATTAGTTTTCAACACCAAATCATAAATCGCTCCTCAGAAGCAGGAGAATGGAGAGAGAAGGGATTTGCTCAAAATGTAGCTTGGGTTGATGTAAAAAACGTTTTCCAAACCTCTTGGTGAATTTCTACTATGTTCTGAGTTTTGTTGGAGATGTCTTCACAGTTCTCTCACTTCTGAAAAGCAAATATTGAGATAAGAAATCCTTGGGACAGGGAAAAATAGACACAGAGAAAATTTAAAACTGAATTCACAATATTTAGATTTACTTTACATTTAATTCTATAAACTTTGATGAGTGAAAATGGTCAGTCTTGCTAATCAAGATTTAAGCCAATAAACCACAGTCTGGAAAATGTTCATCCACAAAACTATAGATGAGATGGCAAATTAGAAGCAAGATGGTTCTGCAATAATGACTCAATAAAACCGTGTCAGTATAAATCAGGAATAATTTCATTAGAGTTAATAGATGCAAAACTGGTGAAAATGAGATAAGAATCAGGCTTCTGAGCTCTATAAAACTTCTGTCATGAAGCCTAAGACCACACAACAAATGGTCATTTTTGAATTTCTTTACAAATTCCTCTGAGTTCCACAAACCCAGCAGCTGGTGAGAGTTGTGCTTTGAGGACGAAACCCTGTGGAAAATCAATTGTTTCTCACCAACCTGAAACCTGATGAAATCAGGCAGCTTTAAGTAAAATTCACGTTAACTTTTGGAAGTTTGAAAGCATGAAACTCCATGGTGCAAATCTATGTGAAACAAAATCTGATCAAAAGCTTGGTCTGAACCATTGCCAGATCACACTACTAGGCTCAGTTCCAGGTGACACCCAGCAATGACCATGCGGTACTGTCATTTATTACAATATAGTTGATAAATTCATTATCATTCTGTAGAGTTCCAGAGATCATGCATGTTGACTATATAAATTCTATGTGTCACCAAGCAGGATATCTACTGAGTTTAATATAAAGCACACTGACGGCATGGGTGTCTTGGGCGGCCCTTTATGCATGCTGAGCATTTGACATAAGATCTCATAGTCAACTCAGGTGATCAGCTCTTCTCAGGATGAGACCTGGAGGTTGCAAAACCACCAGACTGAGGTAGCTGTGATGAAAAATGGTTTGAGCTCATTCTGAATTTTGAAAAATAGCAGGTTCCATCAGTTACTAGAGAGAAATGGAAAATGTCTTTACAAATATGACAATTGGGTTTCTTTACATGAGTCCATCATAGTTTTCCATTGATTCTCAAGACCTCAACTACTACCTGCAATATCCTACACAGGCCCGTTCTTGGGTCTGTTAATTCTGTATTTTACTGATCACCTGCCCCAGAGCAGATTGGAACCCTGAGGATTCCTGAGCCAGGGGGAAATATTCTCCTGCTGAATTGCTGCCAAAATAGCTCCTACACTACAGCCCTTAGCACAGGTGGTATGTCTGGGGTGATGCTGCTCCCCAGCTGCCAAAATGGCCCAGGGGTCAGTAATAAATGCAGCAGATGGCATTAGCATCTAGCCCATTAACTAACTCAGAATTATCTGATTATGTTAATACAGGAAGATAAGAAGCTTAAAATCTTTGGATTTCAAGAAGATATTCTTTATTAAAGAACACATTTAGCTGCTTCTGATCCTTTCAACATTGGTTTGTTGTTTTCTAGTCATCCCACATGAGATTTTTTGTTGCCTATTTTCAGAATCAATGGCTCTGGTTTACTATTGCCAATATCTTGTTTCAGAACAACGCTATCACAAAAGATTTAGCCTGCTATTTAACAACTGATCATTCATATTTCAAGGAACAAACACTTAGCAGTTTTGGATTTATATTTGCTATGAGTCCCTTTTGAAGTGCAAATTATTTATGCACTTACCTCGGTAGCCTTATATTTTAATTAGGCTTCCCTGGATACAAGCAAGGCCATTCAAGTAAACTGCCCTCATATTTAAAGATGAAAGAAACATGTTCAGTGCTTAAGATCTGCCTCTGATCATCTACAGGTACCTTAACACTTTAAAGTATGGCTTTATGTGAGACCTGTGTCACTCTAGTTTATGGTAAGGAAAATGAAAAGTCTAAATGAAAAAGAACAAAGCAGTTGTGAATACAGTGTTAAAATTACAAGGGATCAGTTTAAGTTTTAAAGATTTCCTTGCTCCTGCTTGCAGGCTAGAGGGCCTGTAGGGAAGCGTGTGATCTGCATCATCAGCAGTCAGTCTGCAAAAAAGCCAGCCTGGAGCAAGATGTGTTGAGTTGTACCTCCCTGTTTTCTCTCTTTCTGTATGTAATTGTTGTGTGTTAGAGTTCCAGATTCTTAGAAATAAAGTAGTGTTACCCTGCAGCCTTTCAGAAACAGTGAGCCAGACAACTTTTTGGTACCATCTGAGTGGGCAAATCCCCATCTCCTTTTTTTGAAAAGGTCTGTGCATACACATTACAAAAATATGTGGTGATTCTGCAAGGTAGCTTAAAGATGGAGTTAGGCCTGATTCCATGTTGTAAATTGTACATGGAAGGTACTCAGAGAGAAATGGGCCATATTTTGGGTATCGGCCATATTTTGACTAAAATGAATACAGCTTCACCCAATTTGGGGTAATTTCATTATTTTAGTGAAAAAAGTAAACCATGCACATTAGTTTCTTTTAAATTGATGGTTGTTATGTCAACTGCTAAGAACGGGGTGAGGCATGCTTCATGTGAAAAAAATATTTTGATTCCACAGGCATTAGCATCATTATTTTTCAACTATAAATCAACTTGTATGTAGGTGTTGCATACAATAAAATACTGTGACCTACAATTTATGTATTTTCTCTTTGTTTGCTTCAGATTTGACTGTGATGTGGTTATGATTTCTGAATGAATAATGGAATCTGATTCAGAGGTTCTCAAGAAATGTCCACAAACAGAGCAAAGGTCTAAAAAAATGTGTGATATGTGAAATGGAGGCTTCTTTCCCAGAACTGACCAAACCGAGAGACCTGGAATGGAAGATTGTTTTAAGAGTGACAGCAATCCAAAAATGTGCTGTCATTAGGCAATATAAAGATACCAGTGAAGTTCCTAGTATATCTTATCACCTAAATTGTAGAAAGATCTTCACACGCAAGTAAACACTGCAACAACTTGAAAAAACAAGCAGAACTTTGCAGCTGTAGTGAAGAAACTGGCCGTGAATCATGCAAATCAATAAGGGGAATGAGATCATCATTCACCAGTGTGTATGAAAAAGTCTTGGATACTATGTCACAAAATATACAGTATCTGAAAAGGACCAAGTCCTGAGAGCCACTGTGTCAACCAGTAGCTTTGAGGTCAGATAGAAATCTACGGAAAAGAATAGATGAGAAGATGAACAGAAAGATATTGGCTGTGACATCAAGAGAGCTGGTAGCAGCAGAGGCACACTATCACAGATCTGGTTACAGAGCCTGCACAAGGCCAACGGAAAAGCACAAGTCTCATCAAGATGAAGATGATGACTATAGCATATACTCTCTCTCTAGAGACAAAGAGGCATATGGTAGGTTATTCAGTAATATCAACACTGATTAGTTTTCAAAGCCTCATGTTGTATCAATGGTGAACCTCACACAGAAACTGGTGGCTAATATGAGCACTCTTGGTGCTGAAAAAATCAAAACACAAACAAACAAACTCATTTTTAGAAAAATGGAAGCAGAATTCAGTAATAGCCTGGAGATTATCATCATCAGATGCTATTGGCAACCTGTCTCAGGCAGTGTTAATCAAGGAGAATCTAAGAATGGCCTTTGAGCTGATTTCACTTTTTGTCAGAAGACCCTGATCAGGTCTTGAAGCAATATCACATGGTCAGATGAGCAATTTAAATATATCTAACATTGATCAACCATGGCCTCCACAGCCAGAGAGGCTTGATAACAATTAACAACAATACCAAAATCTCTCATGGACTTCCTCAAGGTGTTGTAAACAGGGGACACAAAAGAGACTACACCACCCTCACAGGTTCAAAGATTCATATAGTCCTTTTCACAAGATTGCATATATGCCATTAGTGCAGGTGTGCAGAAACCTTCCAAGCACATCCCTGCATCCCCACAACTATGGCATATGATAACATTGACAGATGTGAAGAGATACTCAGCAGTATAGGAACACCACAGAGAGTAAATGGTATTGCAGTGCAGCCTCACATACCAACTGTTGGACAACCCAAGTAGCCTCCATACGCAGAGAAAGTCAAAAATTACAGCATAACTGCTCTGCCATTACCGTTTCCTCCTTATAATGCAATTAACCAAGCTGGCCCTGCTGTGATGAAACCAGTGGAGATAGACTATGAAGATTTCATTCAAAATGCTCAAATTAAGAATCAAGTCTGGTGTCTGATCAGGCAAACAGATGCAAATAACCAGATGGTCAGCTCCTGGACATCCAGAGAGACAAAAAGGTATGGGTGTTGTAGTTCTTGGGTTTATTTGACCATCCAGAGAAGGTGACTGGATTCTCCACCTAGCCATGTAAAGAGCCATAATACCTTGGTGTTTTGCTTATGACAAGCAGAATTATGTAAGATATCTGCCAGTGTACTACACACAAATGACACGGCTGATAACGGAACATCCTGAGATGTATGATTATTTCAAAAATGGAGGTTTCTCTATACAGATGGGGTCATCAGACCCCTTTGGCAAAATTCCTGTGGATTAGCACATTGAGGTGACAGCCAATAAGAACATACAGACAGCAGGTGGAACCAAAAGATTCAGGCTGAAGGCTGGGACAGTGAGTGGATATTATCTAACTGAGGAGTACAGAAGTACTTGTCTTGGAAAACAAAGGCAAATTGTACAGGTCCAGACACCTGGCATATCTCAAGCAGATCTTAACCCATCAAGGATAAAGAGAGATGAAAAAGATGTGCAGTCACTGAGAGATGCACTGGAGAAGATGGGTCAATTCCTCTGCAGAACCAAATTAATAATTCGCTTTCTCCACTGGTTGTGTAGCTCCTACAGACATTTGAGAAAATCTGTTTATATGCAAAGAAGAAAGGAGAAGATGCATATGCAGCATTTAGAGATAACAGGCTAGAAACAAAAGCAGCCAACCCAGAACTTCTACAAAAGGCTGCCAAAGTAAAAATTGAAGACATTCAGGAACATAAAGAAATCGAGGCAAACAAAAGCCTCAAACAAGGCAAGGAAAGTACATTAAAGTCGGATTACAAGGTTTTGGGCCATATGCTTGTGGTATCCATAAGTAGGAATCTGGACATCTGGGAGGTGTTGCAGCACTACTGAAGTCTATTGTCCTGGGCTCTTGCCAAATTTGAGATACCACAAGGAAGACAAATAAAGTAGCTCTGTCAAGGAATCTTGAGAAAATAGTAACAGCAGCTGACACAATCCCTAGTTCTTCTGCCTGTATCACAGATGAAATGACTTTTGTACGCAACAAACAAAACATATGATGATATGTCAGAGAGCATCTTTATGTTGGCTTGAAGACTGGAACTGACATTGACAGAGTAGATGTGATCTTTGACGTGTACAATAACTTCTCCATTAAAAATTTAGATTCAGAAAATAGAAGGCCATGTCCTGGAGTGCTATTGAACAATTTGAATCTGGCCATCTGCTTCCATGCAAAGATTACCTCTATCTGCATGCTCTTTGTGACATATGCTGCTGTCTAGTGTAGGAGCCAGGAGAAGTATCCTATCATATCCAGCCATGAAACAGAGCATGACTGGCTTATGGAGGAGGGTGAGCTGACAATAGAATGGATGAACAGCCTACCTGTCCCTGAGGTAGTCTTGCAGATGATGACTTGTAAATGCATCAAAGAATGTAAACTACCTAACTGTCAGTGCCTTGCTAAAGTACTCCACTGCTCTCCAGAATGTAGGCTGCAAAAGTGTGAGAACATGGATGAAGATAAGGAGAATTTGACAGTTACTATGGAGGAGAGTTCGGACAATGAAGATGGTGAATCAAATGGAGATGACATTCCAGTCAGATGCTGAATACAGGATTGTTTGTCAGTTATCCATTCTATATTACTGTGGGCTTGATATGTCACTCATCCGTGTAATTACTACAGAACATACCATAATCTTAGTAGCACTGAAAAAGCTTCCAAAACCAATGGAGAGACTTTCTATTGCATTATGTAGTATTTAGATGGCAGGAGTGGTTTAATTATATATTTTAGGTTTGAAATTAATATCCTCAACATGATACCAAAATGTACATTTTTGCTTACTAATGAACAATGTGTTGAATTAAATTGTTTCCTTTCATTTAAGTCTTATATAAGAAAAATCTACATAAAATTGGTGACTAACAAAAAAGACTCAGTTCTACCAATAAGCTACTCTGCAGGAAGGTCCACCACGACTTTTTATCATCTGTTGTGACATGGAGCTATTCAAAATGCAAGAAGAGATTATGCCAACCCAAATGGTACCAATGGGGTATTTTTTAGGGTATAGCTTATGTACTAGTTATATTTTGATTCTGTGGGCTAGACTCACAAAAGGCTTTAGGAGCCTAAATGCCATTTTTGGTGCCTAAATCCCAGAATCAAGCCCCCAGTGGGATTCACCAAACCCCTACTCAGTTGCCCCCAAGGCCTGTAGGTGCCTTAACTCCTCTGGTGCCTAAATGTTTGCAGGAAAAGTTTGCTAGATTCTATGCTTCTCCCTCTGTGAATGTGTGCTGCAGCCCCATGCCAGGCATCCAGATGTGTTAGCCCCAGAGCAATGCAAGAACCATGGGAAGACAGGTATCCCTCTACTTAATTTGCCTGTAGGGCTTGATCTAGTAGTGTGCTCAGAGCTTGCCTACCACATCGGTTCCTAAATTGAAAAGCATAACAAAATGGGGGTGGGAGTGGAGGTGGCCCAATGGCTAGAGCACTCATCTGAGAGGTGGCAGATCTCTGTTTCAATCCCTTCTCCCCTCAGGCAGGTGGGGGACTTGAACTGGGGATCTCCCACATTCCAGGTGAGGCTCCTAGGCACTGGGCTAAAAGTTATGAGAAAGCTCCTCCCCCGGCAGGTTGTTGATAAAAATGGCAAAGGTGCTTTAGGTGTCCGTTTTGAAGAGAGGGGCAGGGCTTAGCACACTTCCCTCAGCTTGACACCCTCCTTCCCCCCCATTGGCTAGGTAATGCGAGAGGCCACTAGCATGCTGGCTTTACTGAATCCCATTCTGAGGTGCCCATCTCTCCCCATCCATTGTATAGGAAGACTAGAGGCTGAACTCAGGTTTTGTGAATCCCAGGGATTTTCTAGTTGCCTAAAATTTAGTTGTGGTGACACTGAGCATCACTCTAGTTAAGTTTCTTTGTGAATCTAGCCCTGCATGTATGCCATGAACATATCCGCAGTGACATCCTTGGAGTATTTTATGGATTCCATCCCCGAGTGTTCAGGTTCATGTTGTATGCAGTGTAGTTGTAGCTCTGTCAGTCTCAGGATGATAGAGACAATGTGGGTGAAATAATCTCTTTTATTGGACCCACTTATGTTGGTGAAAAAGAGATGTTTTTGAGCATCACAGAGTTCTTCACTTCTGGGAAAGGTTCATGTTGGCAGTTGATTTCATTAAAAATAAAATTAAATGCCTCTTTTTCTCATGGAGTCAATACAATCCCATCTACTGTGATGAAATCTCTTTTTGAGCCATTCATATCCTGTGAGCTCAAGTTTGTAAAATCAAAAGTTATTTAGCAGGCAACAGATAGTATACCAGGGTTTAGGGACTGATATACCTTAAAATACATAGGAACTAAGAGTTAGTTATTTATAAAATAACTCTTCATTGGCAAGATAGTGCTAAGAACTCTTCCGAAATTTGTTCTAAACAATTAAATGAATTGGAATTACATTTAATATTTAATTTATCCTGCCAAAATGTATCCCTATGTCCATTTGCCGATTTGGTGAGCTCATTCTCCATCATCTTGATGTGAAAGTAGGACACGGACTATTACCTGGAGTGGACTAAAATCACATTCCTGGATTTCTGATGGTCTAAATCTCCCCTTATTATACCTAAAAAGGTTGTGAGATACCAGACCTCAAACCTGTTAGTTGCCCATGACTAAATATTGCCTGTCTTCAGCCTGAGGCCAGTATAATTTAGGGGAATGCCCACTACAGCATTTTGGAGTAGATATTCAAGAATTTCACAGGTGTTGTTTTGTTTTGTTTTTTTAAATGTTGGCCCTTGAAGCTACTCAGAGATTCAGAATGTTAGATGTAATCCCAGTGGAAATTCCTTCCCAAACACCTAAAAAATGTATGGTAGCAATACGCAGTTGATCTCCTGATCTTTTGGCCAAAAGGGAGATTTGTATGACCTTCTCTGAACCCATAATAATCTATGGATCATCTGGTAGAATGGGCTTGTGTTGTGAGAGGTTATTATACTCAAAGCCATGTCAAGCATACACATTAATTCAGCTAGCGCAAGGAGCTGCAAACCTGACACCAATACCAAATGTTTGTCTCTACCAGAAATGCACCATGTGAAGCTGCCTCCAAGTCTCAGCAATGGCTCTTTCCCCACCCCAGAGCTCCCTTTACAATTGTTTGCTTGATTATTCTTTATGATTGTTCTGTGCAATGGGCAAAGTGCAATGATATATCAGACTTCATCTTTCAAAATGAAAGAATTTCAATATCCTGTGAAGAACCATTTCTGGTTCACTCATGTGTGGGTTCACAACTCTGTTAATTTTCTAAAATTGGCTACCAGAATAGGCTGTAACTTGTTTAATGATACGCATCATGATATCTAGAAATGTCCGGCAATGTATGTGCCAGGGACTGAACATTTGGCCCTATCTGATTTACTAAACATAACATTCGTCTCACTTACTAAATTAAATCCCATTCTTACAATACTTCATTAAAGTTTCACAAACTTCATCTTACTCTGTTTTCATTACAAAGATGCCTTCTTTAAAATACGCCCACTGAGGATGAGTCAGGAATCTTCACCCTGCTTTGAGCAGGGTCAACTCCTATATATCCGTCATGTTGCTTCATTACTATTAGCAACTCTAACATACCGAAATCCAAAACAAGTAACACTTCAGTTTATCTACATTTTTGCATGGAAGAATTTCAGCATATGGGAATATTTGGTAACCTATTTTATGAGTATTTGGCACCCTCCTTTATGAATAAATATACTTAAGTCATTTTTCTCCATATCTACCAAAAAATAACAACATGGACTCTAAGAGGTTGTCAAACTATTTCTTCCCAAGGGAGATTTTGCTCTTCTTTCTCATTTATCTAGGCATGTGTAGAGGCTTTTGACCCAATTTAGCATAGATAAATGACCCATGATGTAAAATTTCCCAACAGTTTAATAATGCATTTAACTCAAAGTGACACTTGCTTGCAGCTGCCTTAGAGCAGTTTCCAGGCTATATATGTCTCTTTGAAATGATGTATGACAAGTAGGAAAGCTTCCTTGATAGAACCCCTACTCCCATGGGTGAGTAACGAGAAAATCCTTTTTTAGATTGCCAGCAGCAAATTTATACTTTGCAAGTCTTTATTTAATTTTATATGTTTGAATATAATTTACAGTTATGACCATTAGTTAAACTGTAGTCTAAAGCTCATAGTAACCGCTATAAAAATATTTTTTCCTGACAGTACTAAAGGATTTTATTGATTTAATTTTTCACAAAAAACCAGCAGCAAACCCCTGGGCTTGTTGCTTAGAATGTTGTCATAATCCATGTCATAACTTAGCAGTGGTGAAACTGCTTTATAGTATTTTTGAAACCAATGCAGTAGAACAGAAAACTTTACATCGTGTTTGTTAAGCTCAATCACTATAAAATCAAGAAACACTCTCTTAACAAAACTCCCCTTCAGAAGTACTCTTATAGATTAAAAGACAGAATGCTGAATTGTGAGTTCCTTGATTTCCACTGGCATTGTTTAAAAAAATCCCTCTAGTTACATGCCATTTTTTGTGTCAATGTGATTTAACTTAATCAGCCTCTAGATTAGTAACAAATATCAGAGGGGTAGCCATGTTAGTCTGTATCTACAAAAACAATGAGGAGTCCGGAGGCACCTTAAAGACTAACAGATTTATTTGGGCATAAGCTTTCTTGATTAAAAAAACCCACTTCTTCAGATGCAAAGACAAATATTAATAATAGAGTTTAGAAGTACACTTCGGATATGTGTGCAGAAGTCTGGATGCTTACTCAGAAACACTTGGAGTGTTCAGAATTGATTTGGAAAATTAGGGCCCAATCTTGTTAAATCCAATCCTACAACCTGCTTAATCAGTAGTTACCGGGGGGCATTCTAGCTCCTTACATTAGGCATTAGCATATGATAGAATTAATTGAAAAAAACAAAATATTAAAAGTGGATTTAAAAGTTATATTCTAGTAGAACAATCCAATATCCCAGGGGTCGGCAACGTTTGGCACGCGGCTCGCCAGGGTAAGCACCCTAGCGGGCTGGGCCAGTTTATTTACCTGCTGACGCAGCAGGTTCGGCCGATCGCGGTCCCCACTTGCCGCGGTTCGCCATCCCGGGCCAATGGTAAATAAACTGGCCTGGCCCGCTAGGATGCTTACCCTGGCGACCCACGTGCCAAACGTTGCCGACCCCTGCAATATCCTGTATAAATGTCCTGGAGACATTTACATGCATGAGTAATCCCATTGAATTCAATAGGATTACTCATTACAATTGGGCAGGAAACATTTTTCCCATCTGTGATGGGGCGTATACTCCAAACAGGCAACTAAAAGGTGAAGGTGGGTCTGAGAGGCCAATTATGCTACTTGGCTGCTCCTGGAATGTGCACCAAGTTTAATTTAAGATGAAGTTCATCTGGAGAATGAGCTGAGTGCTGACTATGAAGAAAGGAAGTCTGGAGCCAAAGGAGGCTGTCCCACAGCTGTTCTGATTTTCAGCATCATTATCATGTGTATTGGCAGTTTAAAGGGGTACCTCAGAAAGCAGGATCATCTACTAAATGAAATGTTTTTGACTACAGAGTTAGCAGGCTTGGGTGTAAACATAGCATTAGCATGTATTCCAGCACATGCAATGAAATGGCAGATAAGGCGATGAAAAATGCTTTAATCATGAAGAAATCAATATAAAAATTCCTTTGAGTTAGCAGGAATTGAAAAATAGTTAAAATGGTTAGTTAAAACAGGATTAAAAATTGAATGGTAAGAAATGTGGACCAAGGAGGAAAGAAGAAGAAGATTCCATGAAGTATGCCCTAAAATAGAGGATAATGTGATACACCAAGGTTATGATGGGATCAATGTACTCATATTTAGAAACTGGCCACTGTGGTTTGAATACTAATTTATATTTATTGAATAGACACCAAGATGGATTATGTAACCCATGGAAGGTTACAGAAACAGTTGATCACCTGATAAGGGAATGCAGGGAGCATTCCCAGGAAAGAAAGGCACTTTAGATGCTTTAAGGTGACAAACTATACTATGAGGGCTTTAGTGAGAGAGTTGGGAACGCAGGGTAACATTAAAAATGCTCCAATACATTTTCTTAAGAATATAGAGCAGGGTAAGAGAGGGCAGAGGCATGACTGTAAAAGGAATATGGTAGGTAATATAGACTCAATAGATGAGTCTGCTTCACCACAGAGCATAAGAAATAGAGGGAGGCTGCAAGGAGAGACTTCTAGGGAAAGAGCCCTGGGAGCCATTTAGTGGAGGTATAGCTCAAAGGGAACATGAGAGGTGTGAAAGGACTAGCCTGAGGTGGGCAGAAGTTTGGTTTAAATGTATACTTTTGGTTTGGGATTTATTGGAGGATTCTAGGGGATAGTCTTGTAAGTCCCAGCCCTGAAACCAGGGTGACCTTAGACAAGCTGTGGGAGAGGCCTGCTGATGGGCTGTGGTAGGAAGCAGTCTAGGAATGCAGCAGCAAGGAGTCTGAAGGAGCAGACTGCTGGTGGTTATAGAGTCCCTGTACTGGAACCTAGTGTAGTGGGTGGGCCTGGGTTCCGCTACCAGCCATGGGGAAGATAGTGTGAGGCCCCTTAGAAGGGGACAAGGATGAGTGAAAGCCCTTAGAAAAGAGAATGAGGACCATGGACCCCAAAGTCAGGCCAAAAGACCTTTAGTAAAGACACTGGACTGTTACTCCAGAAGGGATGGGACTAAAACTGGCCAGAGGGCCGAGTGAAGAGAAGAGGCAGATCACTGTGGAACTGGAGCAACTGTTGACAAGGGATGTTAGAAGAGGAAAACCTGCTACAGCATGTCTAGCCATGAGGGGACACCTGTGGTGAGTCACTCATTACACACCATCCTACAAATGTTTTTTGAGATTTAAAAAATAAAAAAATCCCATTTGAATTGGGATGAAAAGTCAAGATCTGCAGTTTTCATGAGCCAAAAATCAAAGTTTTCAATTTGGATGAATCAAAATATTATGTTTCAATACTTTTGAAACATTTCATTTTGATTTTGACTATTTCTAATTTTTTTTTTTTTTTTTTTTTTACTCTGGTTAGCTTAAATTTCTAAATGAAAAGTTGTTTTGAACGGGAAAACTGGAATTTTTTCTTTATGAAAATATTGAAACAGGACTGTGGCGGGGCCAGGCAACCCCGCCTTAGCCCAGAAGGAGTTAAGCCCCAGGGACTAGAGGGAGGGGCCAGGCAACCCCGCCTTAACCCGGAAGGAGTTAAGCCCCAGGGACTGACAGCAGAAGTCCCGCCTCCCTGGGCGGACTGGGCATGCTCCAAGTGCTATAGGAGTATAAAGGGAGGGAGACCGGCTCAGTCTGAGGTGGAGCCCGTAGGTGCAGGACCTGCCGGGGAAGCTCCTGCGGCGGACCAGCCACAGCCGGTGGCTACGCCGGGAAGAGACGCCGTCCACGGCCCGCCGGCGCCCCGGTGCTTAGAGGAGACCCAGGGGACGACCGAACTCGCCGAGCACCAAGTACCCGTCGACTCCTGGGAGACCCCAGCGGAGAATCTGGTAGGAAGGGACCCAGGGAGGGTGACAGAGTGGTATCTCCCCCCCCCCCCCCCCCCCGGGGAATCTCAGCGTGTTTCGGTCGGAACCCCCCCGCTGAGTTGGTAAAAAAGCCTCACGCTACCCGCCTCCCGAGGGTTGCTTTTGGGACTCCGGCCGCTAGGCCACGCTACCCGCCTCCCGAGGGTTGCTTTTGGGACTCCGGCCGCTAGGCCACGCTACCCGCCTCCCGAGGGTTGCTTTTGGGACTCCGGCCGCTAGGCCACGCTACCTGCCTCCCGAGGGTTGCTTTTGAGACTCCGGCCGCTAGGCCACGCTACCCGCCTCCCGAGGGTTGCTTTTGGGACTCCGGACGCTAGGCCACGCTACCCGCCTCCCGAGGGTTGCTTTTGGGACTCTGGCCTATAGGCCTTCCCGCCCGGTAGCCACGGGCTGGGTTCCAGACTCTTGCCTTCAGGCTGCGTCCCCTTGAGGCAAAGGGGACGTCATAGACTTTGGCCACTAGGCTATACAGCCCTGGATTAAAGGGCTAGTTGACAGACGGTGGCGGATAGTCCACGCCGCCCGCAACCTTAGGGGCGTGGACCGTCACAAGGACATTTCAACAATATTCAAACTTTTCAAAAATTTGTGAGCCCAGAAATCAGTCCATACAGGCCCTTTCCTGCTAAAAGTTTCAGTTTCAACAAATTGGCATTTTCTGACCAAAAGAAAAAGTCAGAAAATTCCTGACCAGCTCTACTACTCATATTCTTAAAGTTAAACATATAGCTAAGTCTTTGCAGAGACAAGGACTAATTTTTCTTTACTATTTGGTGTGTGTTTAAGAGGAAACAGTTGCTCCTTAAGTTCACTTTGTCCCATGTGTGGGCCAATATTTCCAATGTGACTATGGATTTTGGGTGCTTAAATTTTTTTGGATGCCCAACTTCAGACATCTTAAAAGGGTCTAGTTTTCAGAGCATGGGCATTCAACAATTTGTGAAAATCAGTGTCCTTTAAGATGTGCCATGATGGACAGTTAAGAATTGAAGCATCCAAAACAAGTAGTTATTTTGATGTTTTGTTACTGGTCTTTTTATAAGTTCTTTACGTATTGCCTGTATTTAAAAACTGTATATTTGTCACACTTATACAACATGATTCAGTCTTTTTCTTTAGTGACTCATATGGCAAACACTGGGACTTAATGCTGCAAAGTGCTACTAGAACGGCTTTCTTTCTCTTTTCTATGATTCATAACCATTTTCTAGCCATTATTTGCTCATAAAAATGCAGACATGCTGATAGAAAGATACCTTCCTTTCCCTGTGACTTTATGAGTGCTTAGGAATCTTTATTTCAGTGTGGGAGCCAAGAGGGAAGGGTCATACCTTGTAGCATTCTCAGTGACAGAGGGCAGTAATAAAATCAATCATTTTAAAAAGTGATACTTTTTTCTTTCTACATCTCATTTTTTTATTAATTAGCAGTTTCTGAGAGCTCATTTTGTGTCCTGACTTTTGGGTAATTTCCAGAGTTTTGATTGATGTGTCAGTGTAATGTTATGCATTCATGGTGTTGTAATAAGCAGTTGTTTAAATGGCATACCCTGACATTAATATTTTTATTAAGGTTCTGGAAAGATTTTGGTCAGGTCTGAACTTGAGAATACAAGCCTCCTCTTTTGTATCAAAACTTGAAGCAGCAACCTGGTGCTGGGTTTTGATCTGGATATTCAAACGCCCCTGAAATGCAAAAGGAGTCAGATTCAAGGATATAGCTTTGTTGATTCTCTAATTCTGAGGTGACTACCGATGATGTAGCTACCAGTCTCAGAAAGAGCCTGTAGGATCATCCTTAGCCTAAGTAAAGAAATCACCTCTCATGTATCAGATTTTATTTGTCTTTCTTGCTTACTTTCACAAACCCTCTTCATTTGAAACCTTTCCATTTGCCCAGGGGACTCTTTAACCACCATGCCTAACCCAAGCTGTGATACTACTATTACAATAACAAAAAATGCTACTCATTGTCTGACCTTCCAAGTTCCTGAGGGCCTGGATGACCTCTGCACTTCATGGTTCCATTCCTTGATCTCTCTAGGACTCCCTAGAAATTTGATAGTCTTTTATACACTTCAGCTCCCCGCTCAACATTGACCTTCTCCTTGGTGAATGAGAGGTCCTCCAGGGTGCATCCCCCTCAGGTTCTTCCCAAAACACAGTTCCCATATCATTGTCATTATTATCTATAAGTGATTGTTTGTTGTTGTTTTAAAGTTAGGATAAAGGTCAGATTATGACAGTTGTCAAGGCATGCTTCTTCCAGCTTCCTATATATGGGGTATGTAGAACAGCCCCTAGGAATTCAGTTCACACTTATGTTTGACATTTATTTTAGACTCAGAGGGCCAGATTCTCAGCTGGCTCATTGACTAAACTGGATACTCCTCTTCCTGGGGGAGCCCTTCCATTTCTAACTAGGATTCCTCCTCAGTGGCTCTGTGGGCTGAGGTCTCCTCATTGGTCTCCTATACTGATGGAGGCAAACCATGGAGCAAAGGGAGTTTTTCTGGAATGTTTCATAACTCCCTATTCACTCTCCTGCCATTCCTATGTTACTTCTGAGTCCTGTGAGGAGCTGAATGGGACATGGTCTACATGTCTCTTGTGATGTTAGTGCCTCTAGTTTACACAGTAAGACATGGGAGCCATAGCTAGGCTGGAATCTTCAGTTTTACTGGCAAAAAAAAAAAGTCCAGTTGCTGATATAGCTTATTTGCTCCCATGAACTGGTATAAGCTATATCAGCAAAATAACTCTTGTTTTGGTGTGAAAGGGGGCATAAGTTGTTTCTGTAAAATAGGAGAGTTTGCCCATATAGCTATACCAGTATAGTAAAATAAACTCTTTCCAGTGTAGACAAGGCCTGAGTCACTGGCAGCAGTGGTAGCTCCTCTGCTCCCACTGCATGATTGGTCATTGGAAATGGACTGCATTGTGCCACACCCTTTACACCAGGGGTCGGCAACGTTCGGCATGCGGCTCGCCAGGGTAAGCACCCTAGAGGGCCAGGCCGGGCCACTTTATTTACCTGCTGACGCGGCAGGTTCGGCCGATTGCGGCCCCCACTGGCCGCGGTTCGTCATCCCGGGCCAATGGGGGGCGGCGGGAAGCCGTGGCCAGCACATCCCTCGGCCTGCGCCACTTCCCGCCACCCCCATTGGCCCGGGACGGCGAACCGCGGCGAGTGGGGTCCGCGATCGGCCGAACCTTCCATGTCAGCAGGTAAATAAACTGGCCCGGCCCGCTAGGGTGCTTACCCTGGCGAGCCGCGTGCCAAACGTTGCCGACCCCTGCTTTACACAGAGAAGCCTGTTCTAATGACCAGGGTGAGAACAGCACATACCAGGTGAGCCTCCAGAAAAGTCTGCTGAAGGGGAGCTGCTACTAAATGCCCTGAGAAGATTTAAGCATCGGGCACCAGAAATACAGCAGAAGTGGGGTGCAGAAGACCACTGGGAATCCTGAAGATATTAAACATAATGAAGAAGGGTCTCAGGTTCCGGGAAAAGGAGGATATTGTTCCTGGGGTTCAGGTTCATGTGAAACTAGAGAGATCAATTCATCTGACCCATCTGAATTCAGAAGCAGAGTTCATTTTGAGAAACACATACAAACCTAGCCTTGCACAGTTTGCACAGCTGTTATGCTAGATCCAAGTGACTTGATTTGCTCTCTCCAACAGCGTAGTTCTGAGGTAGTAACATATTCAGAACTCCAATAGTGGGAAACAATCTCATTTTGTATCTAATACTTGCATTTCCATACACTCATTTAGCAACAACATTCCAGGATGCCATAACTAGACAAAGCATCAGCTAATCTGCTGGCAGAAATACTCACTTTTAAAATGTAAAAATAAATTTATTTTTTACCTCCTTCTCTACTGCACAAACACTGGATCTGTAAATGTTAACTGATTTTGAAAGCCCATATGATTATTGCAGGTTTTCCCCCCAAATTATACCTGGTTTCAAACATTATGGCATACTAGACTTGTGTCCAAAAATAAATAAATAAATGAATGAATAAACCCCTAAAGGAAACTTTTTTCAAGCCACTTCTTTAAAGTGCAATCTGATTTGATTTAGGCTCCTTCACCAGTCACTATTAATGAATAATTATTCAGCTTTTCAAACTGAAACAGATAGCTTTATTTAGTGTGATTAATACTGGTGTATAACCTCATTTGCATAATTAAAAAATATAATAAAATAAATCCCAAATAGGATGCTTTGTTACTGTGTGCATATTTCAAAAATTGGGAGACAGCGCATTTCTGAAAATACATTACTTATTACAAAATTATTACAAGACACAACTGTAACATTCCATGCTATCAATGTGTAAATTACTAGTTAGAATTACTTTTCATCATCATCCAAAGGTATTGATATATGCAGGTTTGTGTCTCTGGGGAAGATATAGTTGGCCTGCCAATTGTATATACCTGATTAAAAGCACCATACTTCAATACTATTTCCTTAATTTTTAATATTTGTGGTTGTTCTATGTGAAGCTTAAATAGCATTCTATTTGGTTGTTTTTTGTAATACTTAAGAGTATTTTTACTTTCTCAACTACTGCTTTTTAAAAGCAACCATCCCTTATTTTACAAACCTGAAAGTACTTTTTACCACTATAAATTTAGGGTTCTGTTCTTCACTAAATGCAAACTTAGCTTAAGCAATGCAAAGTGGACTAGGCAGACTAGAGAATTTGGTGCTTAGTTTTTATATACTGTAATGTTCTTTATAGTTTTTGAATCTAATGCTTTGGTTCTGGTCCAGCTCTAGACAAATCCATGTGACACCACAGAGTTTTGTTTAGTTGCAAATGAAACCATAAGTCCCTTCCTACAACCTATGAAGAGGGATGAAGTTCACTCAAATCTGAGCTGACAAATGGGTTTCGTAGTCATTTGGGTCTTATAGTCATGTGGTAACACAAATACACTGATTGGAGAATCAGGGGAGTCCCAGTGGAATCTTCCTCATGCTCCATTTGAAGCTTTCAGTTTGCCTATCTTGTGTCTACTGGTCCTTTTTGGTTTCTACTGGAACAGCCCCCAGAACCGACTGATCAGTAGACTCATTGGTCTGTTACACAGCTTACATGCCAAAACACAGCCAGGCCAAACACTTCAAATGGAATTTTCATTAGGGAAGTAGCAAAAAAGAGCCCAAAATTGGAGGGGTGAAATAAGTGAGGTTTGAAAGCAAGGGAGCGCAGTTTTGAGATGGCTATTTGAATTTGGAATTGAAAAAGATAATAAACATAGGTTGATTGGGGATTATTTGTTACCACCTTGCAAAATGAGTAGGTATCCTTGTATAGTGGACCCTTTGAAGTTAGAGAATTAGGAAGACTATGCTGTATCTGTATCTGTAGATGAATATCTGTGAGGGAACAGAGGTCTTCTATTTCCGGGGCTGTCAGTGTGATACCTTCTACCAGAACTGAAAAGTACAATATTATTGCACCAGTATCTACAGATAAGTACAGTAACATTGCTGGGATACTGAACACTAGATGTTCCTAGTGGATCAGTCAGCAATAATTAGTCCAAGTGTTTCAATACTTGATATACTGAAAATTCCATAAAGTCAAACGTTGCCTGTGGGAGATGGAACATAGTCTTCCCTTTCCTTCCCTTAAATTACTGTGTAGGATCAATCCTAGTCATTGCACACAAAAAGCAAAAAGAATTGCTCCAAGCTAGTTTCAAAAGCAAAGGTATTAGAGGACAAGTATCCTGTCTCCCTCTCCCTTCCCATGCACAGACCACTAGAGCTGGTCTCATACACCATTTTGGACAAGAGATGGAAATGAAGAGCATATCCAATTGCAACTGCAAGGGAGGATTTTGGTGAACTGAAATTTGGCTAGGTGCTGGGGCTTTTAACCGTTTATGAAAAGTGAAATAGCATCTTTAAAGGCCACAAGTGCTCAGGACAGAAGATTTATGCTGTCTCCCAAGGAGAGCACCCCACGTAGCACAGAGCTTCCTAACACCTGCCTGTTCAATATGTACAATATTGACACAGAAGGAAGACTATAACCCACTGAATCCCCAGCACCATTCCCTGTGCTGAAATAGCTGCACCATGCACTTTCCACTGGAATAAAGCATCGTCACATTTTTATGGCTATCTAAATGCGGCAGGTGGGCAGGCTCTGTGATATTATTGTTAACCAGACATTTATAGTGGAAGAATACAATGCTTTCATTATAGTGTTGAAGTTTTTATCTACCCATCATTGGTGAAACAGGTAAATATACCCATTTTCCTGATGCTCATCCCTTAATATAGGAAATAACTAGTAGTCATATTATTAGTTTTTAAATGTTAATTTCTAAAACAAAATCAAAGTATTTGGAGGAGGGGAAGAACACTCTAGGGTGGTGACCAGAAGAAATTCTACTCTCTGAATAGTTTAAAAGCCAACCTAGCTGGACTTTGATTTTTTACTTTGCTGCTCATAAAAATATCTCAAATTATCGAGGACAATGGATGTAGGAAGCTTTGAATTGGGAAGAAAATTCTTGCCATGTATAGTGATATTTTGTGAGCCTTTCAAAATGAGGCTTGCAGCCTCTGATTGTTCAGGAATGGTGACAGGGTTAAGAGTGATTACAAATGAAGGCAGTAAAAACAATAGCTGCACTTAAGCCTTCTTTTTTGACAGAAAAATTAGTGTGATCACAGGGAATGGATGTGAACACTAAGCAAAAGTAATTTTTATATGATGGTAATGCTATAGTGAAGCTAAACTGCAAATCACAATTCCTTTCCCCCTACACTGAATGTTGCTGATAACTCCCATTCAAACTGTGACAAAGGCAGGGAGAGAGAATGTCCTATAAAAATAAATTGTGAATGAAAAATATGAAAAACAACTTTAAAATAATTTTGGATCCATGTCAGTATATTGTCAAATCTGACGGTCTAGTCACAGGGGTTCTGGCTCATGCCTCTTTCCCCACCCCCTACTCACACAGCTTTAGCACACAGGCTGCAATATAGCCCTGCCAGAGTCTCTAGTCCAGCCTCTGGATCTGGCATAGTGTCTCAGCCCCTCTGTGTGAGAGTTGTGGACCACTGGGTCCGTGTGAAGTCTGGATCCAGCAGATCCTCATTCAGGCTGCCCCAGGCCACTTCCCGTGACTACCTCCACAGTCGACCGTGGTGCAGAGGTGGCCTTTGAGGGGGCTATGTCGACACTCTCTTCCTACTTGGGACTTATCAGTGTAGAGGGTATTATGCAAATCCTCAATATCTGGATCTATTTCATCTCTTAGCCCTGCTTCAGTCTGGTAATCGATGCACAGTAGCACCCCACTAGGTTTTAGCAGATTTTCATATAAAAGTGGGTAGCTTGTTTGGGCTTAATACTCTCTTGCTCTGAATTCTCTGAAAGTTTGTTTTACTTTCTGAAAAATATAGCCTAGGGCCTCATTCTTCAGGATACAAGTAGCTCCCATTGTCTTCACCTGAGACGTTAGGGTTTAATGATGTGAATGCCACCAATTGGTGAATGGTCCAAATCGTCTGGTGTGAAAGCACATGCTATAAGAAACCAGAGAGGAATAAATCCATTCAGTGAAGTGTGGCTGTATTTGCATTGAAGTGCCTGAGACATTGTGGAAAACGTGAGACGTCTCCTAAATCCAAAATTGTCTGTAGGCCCCATCATGTTTATGATCAACCCCAGGACAATTGCTTCCGGAAATGGGGTTGCAAACATAGAAAGTTACCAGTTTGTTGAAGCCTTTCATATCATAACATCACCTTTGGGAGGCAGCATGTCCAGGAGCATGCCAACCCCCACCTTGTTGAGTACCTTTATCTATCTAATATCAAACTATTAACAAAAATAAATTCGGATCAAAACTTTGACATTAAATTGCAAATATGGAGATCAAATTGCTATGGGCAATCTAAAACCCAGCAATTATTTAAAGGGTTTAATTAAGTGCCGTTCTTCCTGTATGCTGATTTAATAGGACATAACTTATCATTTGTAGCCAATAAAATGTAAGGAATAAAAGACTCCTTTTCCATTTATTTCTACCATAAAATGTATGCTGTAAACTATCAGGAACATCTGAAGATATTTCACAAGCAGCACCATCTGTCTTCTTGGCAGACTGTCCAGGCAGTGTGGGTGGCTTTGAGTTACTTGCCTCTATCTACAGCATGACTTGCTTAATCTGCTAGATGGGCTGCCCTTTTCTTTTTGGAATGGTTTCAGTGTCTCATCTTTGGTTCCAATTTTTATGTGCTCACTCTAAACACCTATATAAATTACCTGGCAATTCACCCAGGGAATGTTTATACAGGTAGGTCCCTTGGCATGAAAAGGAGAGATTTTGTATCTAGGTGTATGTCCTACATAAATCTCTGTTAGTGTTAAAAGTTTTTCCCAAGTGTATCCTACTCACACTGCTTTCACGGTAAATCAGGATTACAATGGGCAGACGTACACAAGCACATAAAGCATGTTTCCTCTCCCTTGAGCCTGTTCAAGAAACTCCTTGGTGGACAGGTCCCTCTATATCAGATTTTAAGTTTCAGTTCGACTGCATTTTTTTCCTATTACTAACATAACGTATTTCATAGAGGATTTAAAGATTTTGGGCCAAAATTTAACACCGCCATAAGCTGATTGTGATGAAGTTACTCCTGCAGATGACAATAGAATTTGGCCCTTTATCATACAAACCTGGGGCCTGATCCTGTGAACTACAGAGGCCCCTGCAAGGTGCTTATAGCAAAATGTTTCCTACTTGCATATACATAAATTTTTTATCAGACATACTTTTATAATATATAACAGGGGTCGGCAACGTTTGGCACGCGGCTCGCCAGGGTAAGTGCCCTGACAGGCCGGGCCAGTTTATTTACCTGCTGACACGGCAGGTTCAGCCGATCGCGGCCCCCACTCACCGCGGTTCGCCGTCCCGGGCCAATGGGGGCGGCGGGAAGCGGTGCGGGCCGAGGGATGTGCTGGTTGCGGCTTCCTGCCGCCCCCATTGGCCCGGGACGGCGAACCGCGGCCAGTGGGGGCCGCGATCGGCCGAACCTGCCGCGTCAGCAGGTAAATAAACTGGCCCGGCCCGCTAGGGTGCTTACCCTGGCTACCCGCGTGCCAAACGTTGCCGACCCTTGATATAAAACCTCATTTATATTAAATAAACTCAAAGATGCTCAGCCTGTCTTTTTGCTGTTGTCTGTTTATTTGTATGTGATAGTTCCTGTGATATTTGTGTCACTTGGCAGCAGAGCTCTATCCATTCTGCAAGGCAAAACAGTGCCCAGGCTGGGAAAAAAGCAGCTGAAAAGAAAGACTAAGCATTATACACATATCAAATAGAACAACACAAAATTGTGATGTTATTCCACAGACAAAGAGCAAACATGTATTTGCACACTGGATGACTTTTATATTAGATAGACGAAATTAAGAAATACCAGGTCTTCAGAAGAAAGTGCAGTCTGTGGGACTTGTCTTGAACTGATTCCCAGATTGTGTCCATGAAATAGGCCAAGGGTGGCCAACCTGAGCCTGAGAAGGAGCCAGAATTTACCAGTGTACATTGCCAAAGAGCCACAGTAATACGTCAGCAGCCTCCCCCATCAGTTCCTCCACCCCGCTCCCAACGCCTCCGACCCACCGGCAGACCTGCCTATCAGCACCTCCCCGCACCTCCTGATCAGCTGTTTCATGGCGTGCAGGAGGATCTAGGGGGGAGGAGCGAGGGCACGGCAGGCTGAGGGCAGGGGGCGGGAAGGGGTGGAGTGGGGGCAGGGCCTGTGGCAGAGCCAGAGGTTGAGCAGTGGGCACCCCCCAGCACATTGGAAAGTTGGCGCCTATAGCTCCAGCTCCGGAATCGGTGCCTATACAAGGAGCCGCATATAAACTTCTGAAGAGTCTCATGTGGCTTCGGAGCCACAGGTTGGCCACCCCTGAAATAGGCTATGGGCCTTCAGAGCTTCAGTGCATAGAAAACAGTTTTACAGTTCCATACCTACAAACGTTAGAGATCTGTTGGGAAAGGAGACATAAATTACTAACCCTCAAGATGAACAATAACCAGCAAGCTGTAAGAGCCAAATTCTGTGTTCACAGACCCTATATATGTCATCGATTTTATATATAAACAACATTTGACCTAAAATGTTGTCTAATGTTGTTAAATATGGAGTTTAGTAACTGAGATTGACAATTTGGTGCACAATTTGTCCCTGACCATTTGTATGAGGCCATTTTCTCTGTCCCTCTTGCCCTCTGCAACCCCATTTCCCTACCCACACACATGCTAAGGACTTGACCCTGTGCCCACTGAAGTCAATGCAAAGATTCCGATTGACCTCAGTGGGTGCTGGATAGGACCATACAAGAATATATTAGCAAATGTTATTTCTCATGGAGTTTAGGCTCCATCAGAGCTGATGTGCTACTAAAGTCAAGAATACATTGTGTGTATGTTCTAGTAGTTTCAGGACAAAACATCCCTGGAGCTAGAATACGTACCTGAAAAACAAAAGAGGAAAAACAACTATTTGTTACTGTATGTGTCAATGTTTTCTGCCAGAGAGAAATATCTCTGTGCTAAAAGCAGTGTACTGTACTATGTCAAGCACTTGCTTTATGGCATGTGCTGTACTTCTTTTTATGTTAAACTAATGAAGCAGACCAGAGTACTTTCCTGCCCCCCCATCCATATATTGTGTTGCTGTTTCTTTTTAATAGAAAAGAAGCTGAGTTTTGCAACAATAGCGGCTTGTATTTACAAATAAATTACTCCTAAGGTAGGAGCAGAATTTGTTCTTTTCTCAGGAGTGCACTTCAATCCTGGTAAATACTCATCAAGAACCTACTGAATGACAAGAATGTCATAATGATATCTCTCTGTCAAGTACAACCAGAATCAAGCTCCCAGTTGTACCCTCAGGGAAAGCAGATTGAATAAAATCCTTTTCAAACTACTGAATTGCCCATGTGGATACAAAAAAAGATAATTAGAGTAGATAAATTATAATATTCCCCAAGTCAGCCTAGAAGACAGCACTATAATGTCATCACTACATATCTTAGTGATGTAAATATATTGTGGTATACATGGGAACTTTGATGAGAATGACATGCCCTCTGCCGGAGGCTACATTGTGTAACATCCCTCTACTCAGCCAAGCAGAGTAACCCCTGCATTGGCTAAAACCTGCTCATGTCTGGATTCAGATCTAGTGCTCTGCTCTCTAGATATTTGCTGCAAGAGAGTTGGCAGAGAATGGCTCCATCCTAGTGCTTTCTAATGACCAGAATAGCTGGCCAGGCATGAGGAGGAAAGTCAACTGTACCATTTGAAGGGCTGCAGTAATTTATTTCCTTCCCTGGAGCAAGAAGAGAATAATTGTCCCTGGGAGGAGTGGCTCCAAGACACAATGTTTCCCAGGGCTACTCCAGAGGTGGCATATCTTACTTACCACCCCTTGCTCAGGGCTGTGACTAAAGGCACAGTCTAGCCCTATCTGAACAGCAGACATTTTTAGTTGTTCCTTCATATGTGACATGGGCATCCTTTTCATCCCAAATGAAATGTTCATTTTATATTCAGAACTTGGATAATGCAAAGACTACGTAAATCAGTCGCAGATTTTGTTTAAAATTTGCCTTCCTCTCATGTCTGAGATGTGGCTTTGGTTATTCTTCAAGATTATCTAATGCAGAAGTCCTGTTCTTTGGGATAAGAAACTGGGAACATGGGTCTTCTTTTCAACAGCCTTTCGTGGGAACTAATGATTAAATGCTTATCAGGAATTACAGTCTGGTGCAAGAGGAGTATCATGTTCTTTGGTTATAATGTCTGCTGCTCCTGCCATAACAATGACAACAGTTTCAAGTATGGTTTGAAACTTTAAGCTAAAGCAACATGGGGTTACAATAGGCTCCTCCTACCCATAAAGTCTGTAATTTAGCAAAACTCTTCTAATACGAGCCGTGACTGGGTTTTTCAGGCTTGTTCCTTTGACACATAGGACACTGCCTTAACTTTCAGCTTCATTTTATGCTGTCAATGCAATTAAAAGGCTAGGTTCTTCCACTCTACTCATTTTGTGCAGGGTCTTTTTCATCAGTGGGATTACTTGTGGAATAAGGTGCTATTTAGTGTAAGTAAGAGTATCAGAATTTGGCCCATACTAAGTCTGATTAATGATCAGTAATGGTTAGTCATTTTGAGTATGTTTTAAATGATTTCACATATTTCTCACTATGATGTGAAGAAAACTTCTGGAGGAGATTCAGGATGGCTCCAGGCTCTGTTATACCAGTATAGAGAAATGAGAGCGCGTGGGATTTCCTTGGATATATTTATTCAATGATTTTTTTTTTTTTTTTTTTTTTTTTGCTTTGTAGGTTGATTGCAAACATTGTGCTCTGAGATGAGCTGGACAACTGGCAGTGAAAAGTGTGTTCAATTAATTTTACTTTTCTGGGGCTTTGATTCTCTCAGGGCAAACGTGGGAACAGTTTGCAGAATTACAGGGAGCTGGGATGGCAGGATTAGGGAATTTATTTGGATATTTTAATTTTTCTTTCTGAGCAGCTTGATTTAGGCCATCCCTCCCCCACCCCCAAAAATTACTGAGGGTAATTATAGTGCCCTTCTGAAATTAAAGTCTATGAATCTGTGTCACTTACAATTAACTTTCTTTCATCACACTCGCACAAATTACTGTCATTGTTGATATGCTCTGTGTGTGCCGTTCCCAGATGTAAGGAAGATAGCCAGATCCTTTTCTATCTTGTTTAGTTACCTCTGTATTGTGGCTGTGTCCATGGGTTTTAAATGGTCCCACCTACAAAGGGTGCAGTAACATACCTATGTCCATCTCATGGGCAGGTACCAAGGCTATTCCATCTCATGGCTACACTTTATGTGCAGTAACAGGATGATGTTCAAGGTCTGAGAACAAGCTGAGAGGTCTGTCCATGGGCATGTACTCTGTCATTTCCTGCAATAGATATGAAATTTATCAAGCTTGCTCAGATGGTCCTGATCCTCTCCCACGCTAGTGATAGGCACTGTCACAGGCTGGCTGGCCTTTAAGGCAAGCCAGCCTCATCCTTGTGTAACTGAACAGCTATTCCCCCAGCTGAGCATGAGAGAGACTTAATTATGACCGGCCCCCATCTGAATGTGTGGGAGACTTAATTATATAGTCATCTCTCTGATTCCCCACAACTAGGATCAGGCATTATAAACAGAGCTGTGAACTCAGCCAAGAGGAGGCCCAGGAGGGAGGAATGAACAAGTTCCTTCTCTGGGAAAGACCTAGTGAAGTCAGACTGGAAGAAACCTGCTGGTCAGGCTCCTGTGGGGAGCCCTGGGATAGGGCTTGTAAGGAGCAAGGATATCTCTGAGGGGAAGTTGCCAGAGTCCCTCAGAGAGGAGACAGTGAGGGAAAACCTGCTTGGAACCAGCAGCATAGAAGAAACTCTCCAGGGGACAGAAATAGGGGCAAAAAGGCAGAGATTGTAGGTAGCTCAGTAGGGGCAGAAGAATTATTAGTTTGGATATTTATTTGGACTTATAGTTGGACCTTCTCTTACTCTCAGAAGGGGATTGAAATTTTAAGCGACCTGACCAGAAGCAGTCACTAAGGGATGCTAAAGAGAGTTCCCGGTAATGCAGCAGCCTGGCACAAAGGGGCGCTCTTGAGATGAAGGCACACTATTACATACACTTTGCACAGATATAAATTGTGCAATGCCAGACAACTCAGAAGGAGCCAGTGCTCGATAAAAGCATTAGCTGATTTACCAAGGCAGGGAGCTGTCCCTTAAACTTGTCATCAGAAATGGTAAAGGGTTCTTCAAAACCCTGGGTGACTAGGGAGTAATACACCAGGCCTTCTTCGGCTTCCAAATGGTGGAATTGAGTGTGTACTTGAAACACAATATGGAGGCCCTGAACTGTACATTGAACCAGTCAGAGGTCCGCTTCTCTCCTTTAGCTGGTCCCTGCGTTTTCCTAGGTCTACTTTACAATGCATAGTACTTAAAGAATGCAGTTAGCTCAAGGAACACAGGGAGAGCTGCCTGCACTATTACAATGAGACAGTTAATCACCTCTGACAACATTCATTTATGGCTGAAATGAAGCATTTACTGCCTAGAAATGTTTGACACCTTGGTATTGCATTGCCGTTAATACTGCTATCTCAATAGATGTATAGAGAGATAGTTGCTGCCCAAAGTTTTGAGCATTTATCAGATTCAGCAGAAACTTCAAATTCACACAAAGGCTGTGGGTTTGAAAATCTTGGAACAGAACCAAACACAGAGGTTTATGATCCATTAAGTAGCTGTCCTTTAAAATTTCAGTCGGGCTAGAAGAAATGAGTCTGAGTAGGAAACGAGGCAGCCCCATGGGTTAGGCATAGGGATAGATTCTGCTCTCATTGACCTAGTGCAAAGCCAGGGTAGCTAAGCTACAGGCAACAGAGTTGGGTAGGCTTTACAATGATGTCAGTATAGTCAGTCAGGCCCTTGTACCACTAGCAGCTAAGTCCCTCTGCTCAGAAGGATGAATTGTTAACTGCAGGGCTGGATTAAGGCCATACAGGACCCAAGGTACATGGGAGCCGTGCATCATCAATAGCTCCACCCCCATGCTGTGAGCCTCATTCACATAGGGAGTGACAGGGGTCCCCCTCCCCAACCCTCCCAGCATGAGAGGGCTCCCTTCTTTCTCCCCAAAAGTGGCAGCAGGGCCTCATTGCACCTAAGCAGCAATAGGAGATCTTCTTTTGCTCAGAGAGGTGTGCTGGCACTAGTGGGTTCCCAGTACTTATCCCAGCAGCTGGGGTGTGTTTACCTGTCTTGGCAGGCTGATCCCCCAGATCAGTGGGTCTTGGAGTCTATGTCCCATAGAGATACATAGACCGTTACCTTTCTCTGAGCATTGTTTCAGGCTGTCTGCATACTCAAGCAGACATAACTGCAATGCTTACACTCAGTTCATGTTTTAAATTTTTGCTTCCTGACCATGAAGGCTAGAAACTTCCCTCTTATTTATTTTTTAAATGAAAGTTGAGATTCTGATGTGATCACAGGACTCCAGTAGTTGAGGCTATAGGCAAGGGCCTGTAGTGCTTATGCCTTATTCTGAGCCTGAGTAGGTGCAAAGGAGTGATGGTACAAGGAAAAACATAATGGAAGCAGGGAGGGTGCAGATGGAAGAGGAGGAAATTAAAATGGAGATAAAAGCTCCTTTAAGCAGAGAGATGGGGCTCACAGAGGAAGCGGGAAGCCTGAGGAACAGAGAGAAAACAGAACAAAGTGAGAGACAGTGCATCCTCAAGCTAGGGGGTATTATTGCAGTAGACAGACAACAAGGATTGCTCTGTATAAGACAATCGAGAGGCTTTTTAATTATTTTTATTTACAGTTTCTTCAGACATAAAGTTACACACTGTTTAGGCTGGGATTTTACAGAGGGCCTAAGGGAGTTAGGTGTTCAAACCCCATTGACTTTACTTTGGACTTGGGGTGAGGGAGGGACTTTCAAAACCACTTAAGTGAATTAGGTGTACAAGATCCATTGGCTTAAAATAGGAGCGGTGTGCCTAAGTCACTTAGGCTGACATCCTCAAAGGTGTTTAGGTTCCTAACTCCCATTGAAATCAATGGGAATTAGGTGCCTCAACACCTTTGGGGATCTGGACATAATACACTTTTGAAATCCCATCCTGGACATGTAAATCCCTTAGGCTCCCTTGAAAATTCCAGCCTGCATAAAAACTACACTGTTTCACTCTCATTTCATTTCATTTCCAGCGAGGTGCTCTAAATAGTTCCAATACTCTGTAAAATACTGTATTCAAGAGTTGTTTTCTTTGTTTTGTTTTAACTCCGAACTTATTACTTTTTCTCATACTACAAGCTACTGTTGCTGCTTTCATTCATCAGGCTTTAAAATAGCTTATTAAAAATTACAAATGAATGTAGAACATCACCCACATGTACTTAAATAAATGCACTGTAATTAAGCTACAGCTGGAATGGGAAATGGACAACTGGGCTGGGAAATGAGTCTAATAAAAATAAATTAAAAAGGCAAAAGTAGTGGCACTAAGAGATTTTTTTCAAAGCCAGATGCTGATCAGAGTATGGTGGAAATGATAAGGTTGCTGATCTGATTTCTGCTCCAACACAATGCTATTAGTACTGTATATGGGTCAACTATGAAGAAAGTGAGCAATGCTAGATTTAGGATTAAGTAATGCATTTGATATGATTGATGATATAATGGGAAGGGAAAATCTGGTAGGCAGTAAATGCAGTTTTATTAGGTTGAATGCTGAGAATGAAAATTAAAGGTGGCAAGGTAAAAACATTAATCTTTGGCATGTCAGGGCTATACTGTACATGAGTCCAGTCAAATGGAGATGATGTAGTGCAATGGACTAACACAAAGGGAAATGGAAGCAACTCAGTGGGCTATATTCTAAGCATTAGGGTAAGACTGTGCACAAGTCATAGGCTGGATGCACAGAGATGGGACGGTAGATGGCACAAGGAACCTGTCACAATGTTGTCTTTCATAAGCATCCAAACATTGTAGTGCTTATTGATCCTGACTAGTGATTAGTCCTTTTTTTGAGGTTCAGTTACCACTAGATATTGGAACTGCTGTTCCCTTGTCAAAACACTGAGGCACTGGCGAAGGCCAGCAGCAGTTGCTTGCAGAACTTGCACTGAAACAGATACAGGAAGCGGTGGAAAGTGAGTGACATGGATGATTAATGAGGATATTAAAGCTCAGAGTCTGACATTGTAAAGATAAGCTTGCAGTGAAAATGACTCCTACCATATGTGTATCTGGGGCATCAATGAGACCACCCCAGTTTGATGGTTACCCACCCGTCAGTAGTGAGAGGACATACATAATCGGTAGGCTTATTCTCATTGTGGTTTAGTTTGGTTAAATTATTCTGAGGTCAGTGATTGATAATAAATTAGAGACAGCATAGACCAGGGGACAAAGGGCCTTGAGAAACAGTGTTAAACCTCAGTCAAGTTTGACTAGCCCTGATTGACAGCTGATTAGGAAAAGCACCCACAATACAGTGATGCATCCAGAGGGGCTACAGAAAGGTATCATTTGAGCATGGAATAGAATTAAAAAAATAAAAGAAAAAATGTCTTCAAAGCTGGATGGAGTGCAGGACAAGGGAAGGAAGCAAGGAGATGGAAAGGTCAGTGGAAGGAGGAGGAGAAGAAAAAAGCTTCAATATACTGTTGCATGGTGACAGGTTTCAGAGTGTTAGTCTGTATCTGCAAAAACAATGAAGAGTCCTTGTGGCACCTTAAAGGGTGTGCCAGGCATTAACAGACATTTTTGCCAGGGTAGGTTGGCCCTCCGACACCCTTACAGATTCGGGAACTAATTTCCTGGCAGGGACCATGAAAAGCCTTTGGGAAGCTCATGGGGTGAACCACTTGGTTGCCACCCCTTACCACTATCAAACAAATGACCTGGTGGAGAAGTTTAATGGAACTTTGGGGGCCATGATACATAAATTCATAAATGAGCACTCCAATGATGGGGACCTAGTGTTGCAGCAGTTGCTCTTTGCCTATAGGGCTGTACCACATCCCAGTTTGGGGTTTTCACCATTTGAACTTGTGTATGGCTGTGAGGTTAAGGGGCCATTACAGTTGGTGAAGCAGCAATGGGAGGGGTTTACACCTTCTCCAGGAACTAACATTCTGGACTTTGTAAACAACATACAAAACACCCTCCGAAACTCTTTAGCCCTTGCTAGAGAAAACCTAAAAGATGATCAGGAAGAGCAAAAGGTCTGGTATGATAAACATGCCAGAGAGTGTTCTTCAAAGTAGGGGACCCAGGTTATGGTCTTGAAGGCGCTCCAGGCCCATAAGATGGAAGTGTTGTGGGACGGGCCATTTACGGTCCAAGAGCGCCTGGGAGCTGTTAACTATCTCATAGCATCCCCCACATCAAACCTAAAGCCTAAAGTGTTAATTAGAGAGTTAATTCTCTAAAGCCCTTTTATTCCAGAGAATTAAAGGTTTGTCAGTTTACAGCCTAGGGAGGAGATGATGCTGAGTGGCCTGAAGGTGTCTACAATGAAGGAAAAAGTGACAGTGGCATGGAAGAGGTCAACCTCTCCATGACCCTTGGACATATGCAGCGACAGCAGATCAAGGAGCTGTGCACTAGCTTAGCGCCGATGTTCTCAGCCACCCCAGGATGGACTGAATGGGCATACAACTCCATTGACACAGGTAATGCTTGCCCAATTAGAGCCCAACCTTACCGGGTGGCTCCTCAAGCCAAAACTGCTATAGAACTGGAGATCCAGGACATGCTACAGATGGGGCTAATCCGCCCCTCTAAAAGTGCGTGGGCATCTCTAGTGATTCTAGTTCCCAAACCAAATGGGGAAATACGCTTTTGCATGGACTACCGTAAATGCTGTGACTCACCCAGACAACTATCCAATGCCACGCACAGATGAGCTATTGGAGAAACTGGGACATGCCCAGTTCATCTCTACCTTAGACTTAACCAAGGGGTACTGGCAAGGACCGCTAGATGAATCCGCCAAGGAAAGGTCAGCCTTCATCACCCATGTAGGGCTGTATGAATTTAATGTGCTCCCTTTTGGGCTGCAAAATGCACCCACCACCTTCCAGAAACTTGTAGTCTCCTAGCAGGATTGGGAGAATCTGCAGTCGCCTACCATGATGAAGTGGCCATCTTTTCTGATTCATGGGCAGAACACCTGGAGCATCTATGAAAGATCTTCAAGAACATACGGGAGGCAGGACTAACTGTTAAGGCTAAAAAGTGTCAAATAGGCCTAAGCAGAGTGACTTATCTTGGACAACAGGTGGGTCAAGGAACTATCAACCCCCTACAGGCCAAAGTGAATGCTATCCAAAAGTGGCCTGTCCCAAAGTCAAAGAAACTGGTCCAATCCTTCTTAGGCTTGGCTGGATATTACAGGCGATTTGTACCACACTACCATCAAATCACCACCCCACTGACAGACCTAACCAAAAAGAAACAGCCAAATGCAGTTCAGTGGACTGAAGACTGTCGGAAGGCCTTTAACCAGCTTAAAGCGACACTCATGTCTGACCCTGTGCTAAGGGCCCCAGACTTTGACAAACCATTCCTAGTAACCACAGATGCATCTGAGCATGGTGTGGGAGCAGTTTTAATGCAGGAAGGACCAGATCAAGAATTCCATCCTGTCATGTTTCTCAGCAAAAAACAGTCTGAGAGGGAAAGCCACTGGTCAATCACCGAAAAGGAATGTTACACCATTGTGTACGCTCTGGAAAAGCTACACCCATATGTTTGGGGATGGCATTTCCATCTGCAAACTGACCATGCTGCGCTGAAGTGGCTTCATACCATCAAGGAAAATAACAAAAAACTTCTTTGGTGGAGTTTAGTTCTCCATCATTTTGATTTTGAAATGCAGCACATTTCAGGAGCTTCTAACAAAGTGGCTGATGCACTCTCCCGTGAAAGTTTCCCAGAATCAATTGGTTAAAATCATCCTTGAAATGTGGGAAATATTGTTAGTTTTTATATAATCAGTAGAATATCTAGAGGTGCATGTGTCTTATTAACTCTGTTTTCTCCTAGAGCTCCAGGAAGAAATCACAGCCAGTGTGGAACAGGCTGTCCAGCACTGTCTGTGATTTGGGAGTGCATGTCATAAACATACAGTTAAGAGTAGCATAAAATCCCTCCTTTACTTGTAAGCAGTTAAGAAGCTCAAATAACTTGGTTGGCACCTGACCAAAAGGACCAATAAGAAAAGAAGATACTTTCAAATCTGTGGGGTGGGGGGGGGGAGGTTTTGTTTGTGCTCTCTTTGTTTGTTCTATCTCTGGATGAGAGAGGGACCAGGCAGGAAAAAACATCTCCTAAAAACCTACCTTAAATGAGCATCTAAGATTACAAAAATTGTAAGTAAAGGCAAGGAAATGAGTTAGATTATCTCTTGTTTTAGCTTGTGAATTTTCCCTATGCTAAGAGGGCGTTTTATTCTTGTTTTTTGTAACTTGGAAGCTGAGCCTAGAGGGGAATCCTCTGTGTTTTATTTTTTATTTACCCTGTAAAGTTACTTTCCATCCTGATTTTGCAGGTGTGATTCTTTTACTTTTTTTTATTTTTTAAATAAAATTCTTCTTTTAAGAACCTGATTGATTTTCAGTGTCCTAAAAACCCAGGGTTTGGTCTGGGCTCACATTGTACCAATTGGTGAGGATATTATTCTCAAGCCTCCCCAGGAAAGGGGGTGATGGGGCTTGGGGGAATATTTTGGGGAAACAAGGATTCCAAGTGGCCCCTTTTCCTGGATTTTTTATCTAAATCACTTGGTGGTGGCAGCAATACTGTCCAAAGACAAGGAAAGGATTTGTGCCTTGGGGAAGTTTTAACCTAAGCTGGTAGAAATAAGCTTAGGGGGTCTTTCATGCGGGTCCCTGCATCTGTACCCCAGAGTTCAGAGTGGGTAGGGATCCCTGACATAGATAAATGGACACAAATCTGACATCAGGAATCATAACATTCAAAAACTAGTAGGAGAACACTTCAATCCCCCGGTCACTCAATAACAGACCTGAAAGTGGCAATTCTTCAACAACAAAAAGACTTCAAAAACAGACTCCAACATGAAACCGCAGAACTGGAATTAATTTGCAAACTGGACACCATCATATTAGGCCTGAATAAAGACTGGGAGTGGTTGGGTCATTACAAAACCTAAACCTAATTTCCCCAATACTAATTTCCCTCTACTGTTACTCACACCTTCTTGTCAACTGTCTGAAATGGGCCACTCTCATTACCACTTCAAAAGTTATTTTTCCTCCCTCGGTATCCTGCCGTCAACTGAATTGTCTCGTTAGACTGACCTCACACTTGGTAAGGCAAATCACATCTTTTCATGTATTTATACCTGCTCCTGTATTTTCCACTCCATGCATCTGATTTAGTGGGTTCTAGCCCACGAAAGCTTATGCCCAAATAAATTTGTTAGTCTCTAAGTGCCACAAGGACTCCTTGTTGTTTTTTCAATATACTCTGATAGAGAGAAATATATCTGTTATATTTATAAGTTAGCAAGCAAAGCTTACCTTGTGGTTAAGTCACTGAAATAGAGCTCAGGCTTCAATGCTCTGCCAGACTTCTTGTGTGTCTTAGGATAAGTCACCTTATTTAGGTGCCTAAAGGGGAGTGGTTTGGTGTTCAGCTTTCTTGAAAAATGTCCTGAATCTCTCTGTACCTCTAATCCTTATCTGTAAAATAGGGATAATAATGATAATATTGCCTTTCTTCTACCTCTCGCCAGTTTTTTAGAGTATAAAGCCTGGATTTTTAAAGGTATTTAGGTGTAGCTGTGCTCAGTGTCACAACATCTAATTTATTTAGGAGCCTAAATCTCATTTTCAAAAGTGATTTAGGCACTTAGGAATATAAACTCCATTGATAGAATTTAGACTACGGAGTGCCTAAATCACTTTTGAAAATGAAACTTAGGCTCCTAAATCAGTTGTGTTGTGATGCTCAGTGTAGCATCACCTAAATATCTTTAAAAGTCTGGCCCTAAGCTCTTTGCAGCAGGGACTGTCTCATATTTTGGTATGTTCAGTACTTAGGACAATGGAGCTCTGATCTCACTTGGGGTCTATAGGCTCTACTTTAATACAGCCCGTAATAATTATATTTGAAGCTACTCTTTTCCAATACAAATGAAGGCAAATAAGAGGGTTGTGTATCCTGGCAACCCTTTGGTTCTGGCCGTCATCATTTGAAAGCACAATCTTCCAGTGCCGTATTGGTAGTATTAGCAACAACCACTGTTGGAACACGATTCCTGCTGCCACAGAGTTAAAATTTACTATAATAGTTTACAAATATTTCTAGCCTCCTCCAGCTAGTCACTGTAGCTATTTCCTTTCACTCTCTGAAGGGAGAAAAAAGTCCTATTCTTTGAGTAGATCCCCAAGGTAATGTTACCTTCATTCAGCTGTTGTGCTCCATGTTTTTACTCTGGAGAACTAAAAACCATAAAGTACTAAGCCCTCAAAAATGATTTGAGAAGTCCAGCAGATGCAGCCCAAATGGGGAGGAATTATTGTATCATAAAAGGTCCATTAGACAGATTCCATACAATATTAAGAGGCATAACCTGGAGTGTGAATTGGACTTCTTTGATGCAATAGCTCCATAGCCTTGCCAATGTGGTATGATCTATCACCAATCACTTCCACTGTTCTTTGGGACATCTGATATAATGAAGAAAATGCATAATTAGGTATGGATAAAAGAAGAGAGGTTATTCAGTTTCTGTATTTCATTTCCTTTTGCTTGTCAGAAACACCCTGTAAAAAAAGAAATGCCCAACAGAGTGCACAAATCCAAAATATTATGTTCTGTATCATATCCTTTTCCTTCAGCTTTCTGCAACCAAACCCCACATGGAATATAGAATTATAATCAGCATTCTATCTTGTATGTTTAAATAGCCTAATTGTAAAAGTTAATTCTGCAAAACTAGAAGACGGCTAAAGAAATTAAAATCACTGATTGGTAGAGAGGCCTAATTGATCTACCCACTCCACAATGTTAACATTTCAAATGAATGCTAAAGCAGAGACAAAATGAAACTAGTTTTCTGCAAATGTATGATAAAATGTATACTGAAAGAGCTGAGCTGGTTTTCTTTGGTATAACAATACTAGTGCTTGCATCCGACGAAGTGGGCATTCACCCACGAAAGCTTATGCTCCAATACATCTGTTAGTCTTAAAGGTGCCACAGGACTCTCTGTTGCTTTTTAGTGCTTTAAAGTTTAATTTCTTGTTGTATGTATTTGATGAGCTATGACTGCTGCTATTGATTGGCTTTCGATAGAGAGGTTCTAAACCTCAGGGCCACAATCTTCAGGGGAATTACAAATACATGCTAAAGATGCTTCACCATCCTGGTTAAATGGCAGTTGAGACTGAGGAGTTCCTTTTAGATCCCAGGTAGATGGGAATGAAGTCCAGGAATGGTCTTGGTACATCAAAGAGAACAACTGGCTTATTACATCTATGAATTGTGTGCAAAGCTACCTACTCTACTCTTTAAAAATTAGATCTAGCTACATTATTTAGGTCTATGAAAAAATTTGCCCCCTGTGCCACATAGTTAAGTTGACCTAACCCTCACTTGAGATGCACCTCTCGGAGAGGTGGCTTACCTACACTGACAGACAAAAACCCTTCTGTTGATGTAGAAAGTGTCCACACTACAGCGGTATGGTCTATTCTAAAACATCCTGCTATTATTGGTACCCCATCCTCCTTCCCCCTTTCATACTCATTTGTCTCACTGAGCTCTTAGGTCTTGTTTTTTTTACAGTGTAAGCTCTTTAGGGTAGATACTGTCATTTATTATATGTTTATATAATGGAACTGTGATATAGCAAAGGCTTCTCTAGGTGCTATTTTAATACATATGATAATAATTAATAATAATATGTACATACATATCTTGGGGGGGGGGGAATCAACTCAAGTATAACAAGAAGCAAGAACCAGAAAAGTAACTGTGTCCCGCAGTGTTTTATATATAGTATGCACTTATGCCAATCTGTTGGTCAGTTTGTTGTCATGAATTTGTTTAAGAAGACTTCTGGATATAACTGGCCTCAATCATAAATAAATTCTTCATCATTTCAATGTAAAAAATAATATCTATGTCCTGTAGTTGGATGTGATTTTTATACTGTTTGTTCCTTTTAGTAGTAAAATTTAATATATAGTTTTAAACAAAATAATACGATCTAATGAAGTGAAATTCATGTCAGTGCAGACGGCCTGTGCAATGCCCTATACATAAATTAGCAATGGATAGGCATTTATTTGTAGTGGATGCATATTTACTGTCACACTGTCTGGAGTGGCTCACAACTGTGAGCGCCTACTTCAAGGCAGACTGTCGGAAGACAGGGCAGACATCACCAAGCTGGTGGTGTGTTCTATAATTAGTTTTCAACATGCTAGTACCAAATGTGAACTCTTGGATCACTATACCAGTCTTACCATGAAGTCACAGAGAGTCCCCTTAGACTCTCCAGTCTATCTTACCACCCTCCCAGACAAACTGGACTTTGTGCTAAAAAGTCACTCAAACCAAAAATCACACCACATCAGGTTGCTCCCAGTCCCAAGATACCAGTCACTTACCCCAAATCAATGGTACTCTAGATCTTACACTGAAGACAATGCTGGTAGCCAATTCTATAGTAAACTAATTATTAGCTAAGGTAAAGAAATGAGAGTTATTGAGAGGTTAAAGCAGGTAAAATATATATTCAGGTGAGTCACAGTTTGTAATTCCAAGTGGTGGCAGTGATGTAATAAGCTGCCAATTTCCCAAAAGTCTTTTCAGTGTACCCAGATTGTCTCTGGGGATCTCTGCTTTGCATCTGGTACACTTTCCTATAAGAGTCCAAGCAGTCCAGATATGAAGGATCTTTTCTTGAATCCATATTTATAACTTCTTCTGACAGAAAGCCAGCTGACAGTGTCACTACCCACATGGGCTTTTTCTTTGATGACAGTGAGTGAGGAACGCACTATGAGTCTTTGACCTCCAGGCATCCCACACAATGGCCACTTGCTTTGCAATTAGCTCTTTTCTGTTAAAGTCCTTCATTAGCATTCCATAAGGCTTCTTTGCTGGGTTATTTAGTTACAGGGGCATACACAAATGCTTGCTGCTGCATTATAGCAGGCTACAGATAAGTGAAAACAATGCAAGTAACATCACATTAGTTTTATAGAGTCTAAACACCAAATACACTCTTCTACCTTCAACAATCACTTAAATCTAGACCAGAGGTCCCCAAACTGTGGGAATGTTTGGGGGGAGTGCGGTGGACCCGGGCCAACCCCTGGGGAGGGCAGGGTGGGACTGCCACTGAGCCTCACACCACACCCAGCTCTGCTCTGGCCCTGGCCCTGGCCCCGGCCCCAGCTGTGGCTCCACTCCCGGCCCCAGTTCCAGCCTCGCCTCCAGCCTTGGTCTCTGCCCGAGGCCTGGCCACAGCTTCTACTCCCGGCCCCAGCCCTGCCCCCAGCCACAGCTCTGCTTGCAGCCGAGCTGCAATGTGCACTCCCAGCCTTGGCCCCCGACCGCATCTCTGTTCCAGGCCCAAGATCCACCCTCAGCTGCAGCCCCAGCCTTGGCCCCTTGCTCCTGTCCATGTCCCCCCTCCAGAGCCGTGGCCCCACTCCGGGCCCCGGCTCCCGGGGACGTGGGGGGAGTCCGGACAATGGTAAGGGGGGCATGTGACCATGAAAAGTTTGGGGACTACTGATTTAGAGCAATACATAAGTGAATTGGCCTGAATGCACTTAGGCATGACCTGGTCTGCCAACATCACATTTACTTTCCAATAAATAAATAAAAGAAAGAACAATTGAGCCTCATATTAAGAATGCATAATGCCCAACATGTGTTATCATATCAATCTGTAATATGTGATCATCTTTGTTTATATTCAGGTATCATCAGTAATAGCTGTAGTATGGGAAATATAATACCCTAATACCAAAGCATAGCTCCCAGTAACATTACTGAGAGTAGTTCACACTTATTTGATTGATCTGTTCTTAAATGACTGGAAGTTGAAGTCAACATTGATCCAATAGCTGGAATTTAAAGTCAGCAAAGTTCAAACTAGAAAAATTGTGCATTTTTTTTTAACAGTGAGGGTAACCACTGGGACAGTAACCAAGGGATGCAGCAAAGGCTCCAGTACTTGGAGTCTTCACCTCAAGAATAGATGCCTTCTAATGAGATGCCCTCAGTCAACTACAGGTGATTGAGTTCAGCAAAGGAATCACTGCGTGAATATTCTATGTCCTCTGTTTTGCAGGTCAGATTAGATTATTATAGTATCCCCTTCTCCCCTTAGAATCTAAGAAATGTATTAAATAAACTGACATGTAGTACTTATATATTTCTAGAATGCATGCTGCATAATACAAAATACTCCCATTTATCTGAATGGGACATGGGGGTGTGAGGAGGGTATAAGCCCCACACTGATGAGAAAAGGGTTAAGGAGCATCTCTGGGCCCAGAAACCCCCACCCAGCTGCCTCTGCTGGGCATGCTCACAATGGAAGCTGAACTCAAAAGGGAGCAGCTCATCTCAGTCTAGGTGGACTGAACAGGAGAGCAGTTGTGTGGTGCAGGCTCCTGCCAAAAAGCTGCTGGGGACCCAGGTGGCCACAGACCCTTTAACCGCAGAGGATGGCAATGACGAGCCCTGACTGAGAGAGGAAGACCTTCTAGGCTATGACCATAGAGGACTCCCAGGGGAACTTGCCAGTGAACCAGTGGCACCAGCAGAGGAACCAAAGCTGGGGTAGGAAGTGGTCCAGGGAGCAGGTGTAGGGGCACCAGTCCCCTAGTCTGCATATTTTGAATTATTGTTTCATTGGGTCCTGGGTTGGAACCTGACTGAGCAGGGAGGGCCCAGGTTTTCCCTATCCCCCAGCCATTGACTCTCACTGCTGGGCAATGTGGCCGTCAACTCCTGCTGCTGGGTGACGTGGCTGTAGACTCTTGCTGCTGGGTGACACAGCCCAGAGTATCACCACTAAGTGGCACTGCTGGGCATGGACAGCAATCCCACCCCCGACAGGGGGACATCTAAAACTTTTAGTTAACTGGGCATTTGCATAAGCAGAAATGCTGTTTTGAGCTTCACTTTCACTTACATAGAAATGCTGGGAATGTCACTTTCACTGACAACAACATGCTGATGTTTACTTAAGGGATTAGATCTCAGTAACTGCAGGTAACTGCTCAGAACCAATAGAGAAATACAAAGCCATTGATTAGCACTAACTAGCACTAAGAGTCTAATTTAGAAAATATTAGCAGGTGATTAACCAACATGGGGCTACATGGGGGAGCTGCTGTGGATTCAAATAACTAGAATTTTCAGATAAAAGGAATCTGGATAACTGGAATTATGCTGTATTATGTATATTCATGGAGCAATACTTGGTACCAGTTGGTGGATTTTAATATTAAATAGTTTTTTCGGGAAGTCCGTATTATAGTTTTAGGCACAACATTACTGTGTATTGCTAGAAGCATAAACGTTTGTAATTTGTATCCCACCTCCAATTTCTCACAGTCCTGAAGGTACATTCCTCAATGGCACAGATACCTTCTCTTTTGCGACAGACATCTGGGCAGAAGCTGCAGGGACAGAATTTATACTTAAATGTTTAGGAAGTGCACCTGAATTTCTGAAAGTCTAGAAATTGCAGCGACTTTGTTTAGCAGAACTCTTGAAAAAAAAATCCAATTTTCACATCTTCACTATTGGTTTGCCAAACCTAACAGTTTTGTGGAAATTCATGAATTTATTAAAGGGTGTAATTCTTAGTTCCTGTCAATAATGCCAAGTTTTGATGCAAAGAAAGATTACATTTTCTTCCCATGTTGTCAGTCTTGTTGGCAACTTGATTAGAATGACCTTAAGGTTGGTCCTGCTAGAAATTGTCTTTTTTTGTTCCCAATTAGAGCAGGTTTAATAAAATAATAACAACAATAATAAAAAAAACCACATAGAAACTTTTAAAAAGAATTTTTGGCCAGTTCAAAAAATGACCACTGACACTTTTTTTTTAACAAAGAGAAGAATTTTACCTTCCAGCTAACAAATTGTACATAACTTAGTTTATTGCTGAGGTTATAAACTTGCTAGAAAAGGTTTCTGATGGAAATAATAGGACTAGTTGAAATTTTCCCATCAACATTGTTTTGGGGGGAGAAACACACTATTTTTTCCGCCTTTCCTCAGACATTCTCAATTTTTCATCTGAAAACATACTTCTGGGGGAGTTACTCCTCTCCAAGAAGGCAGACAATGACTCTGATTCAGTTGTTAGTCCTTAAGAGACATTTCAATGAATCCACTGCTGGAAGTTTATCTCCAACCATACTGGCTGAGATGCATACATTGGAATGACCACATTCAAGGGGCCCAGGACAGACAAATGATCTTTTAAATGGATAAAAAGATGGCCTCCTCAAATGGGGAGACAGAGAGTCAGCAGAGAAGCAGGGGATAATTTGGACCCCAGAAAAATGGGAAAGGGAATACCAAGGCTCAGTTCAGCCAAGCTACTTGCAAGAGGCAAATACTAAGTTTAGGTAACACAACTGGCATTTAGACTTTTGTCATTTTTAATCAATATCTCTCTGCTTGTGATATTCCTAAAGATGGAGAAATCATACTCTGCTTTTGAACAAACTGTTCTCCCTCAGTGTGTTTACCAGCTGGTCACAGCACCGGGGGAGAAATCTATAGCAATGGGCCAAACCCAATTGGATCTGCTAAAGGTAACCTGGTTGGTAAACAGGGGTAATCTGGTGATACAGTCAACAATGGAATGCAGGTGAGAGACAGTCACTATGAAAGAGGTGCCAATGGAGAGAAAGAGAGAGAGGTCAAAGATATAGCTCACCCCTGAACCATAAGTGGTTCCCTTTACTGCTGCTTCCCAAGATCCATCAGCTTGGAAGAAGCCCCCAAAATCTATAGCTCCCTTAGTCCTTCCACCCAAATGGATGCTTTAGGGAAAACTGTAAGGGTATATTTACATTCCCTCTTTAACCTATGAGTTTTCCCAGGAGAGTGATGGTCTGGCCCATTGCTGTTTCATCAGCAATAGCAGTGCCCCAGTACAATCAGACAGTCATTCTTGGCAAAAGTAAAAATAATAGATAAGTTCTTAGGGCACTTTTTTAATGACATTCTTTTATGCCATCAAAGCAGGATGCGGAAAATCTATGCTGCTGTGATAATAGTTTTCTGAATGCAACGCAAAAAGTATTTAATTGTTTTAATTTCATATGTGAAGGTATGAAATGTTCAAACTCATGCTGCCTCTATAAAAGAGACATTGAATTTATATTAATTGGCCCTAATCTAAAATTTGTGAATACAGAAAAGAAATATAAAACAAGTCATCCACGATACAAATGTTCCAAAACATACAATTAAAGAAATATTTGGATTTTTATATTCCTCTGGTCTCAGTGTAAATCTATAATGTCACTAATATAAAAAATGCTTGTTACGGAAAGCGGAGGCTATTACACAGCAGTACCACAATATAACAATTCAGACTTAATGAAACATTTAAAATATGCTATTACTGATATTGTTTCATTATACAATTTAATGTACACTGTTTTCATGCTTAAGTGACCTCTAAATTGGACTATTGCAAATCACTACTAATGGGTTTGCAATGTAATACTCCAGACACTTTTTTTTTTTTTTTTTTGCTGGGACGAAATGCAGCTGAAAAGGTACAGTGGTCACCATTACAATTTTACAAATTCCTTTGTCAGTCACTAATATTATTGTAGCATTCACAGCATCTCCTAGATTAGGGACACAATATATTGCAAATTCTTCAATAATCATAGCTAGTTGCAGAGGCAAGTATTTTAATGGTGTCTTGCGGGACTTACAGAAGCTCTGATTCAGGAAGTCACTTAAGCCCATATTAAATCTACCCTGATTCAGGAAGCACTTGGATACATCCTTACCTTCAAACATGTGCTTATATCATATTGATCTCAATGGGACTTAAAGTTCAGCACACACTTAAATGCTTTCCTGAATCAGGACCAGAAACCAGAAACAATATGGTTTAACAATGCTAAATCCACAAAACTAAGACAAAGTGAAAATGAAAGCTAACACCCCAACCTTGCAAATACATAGCCACATGCATAACAAATGGGAGGAGTCTCACTGAAATCAATATCTCATTTTTGCAAAGATAATCAAGGTGCTAATCCTGCAACCACTAAACCTTTGCATAAATTTACTCACATAAATAGTCTCATGGACTGTAATGGAAAAACTAAAGAGTAAAGTTACACACGTCCTTAGGTGTTTCAGGGTGTCGGTCTGTAACCATACCTTTTTGCTGTGATCTGCTGAAAAATATATCTAACTGCAGAAAAACAAATCAAAGATCTTTACAATGAACTCAATCCCCCATTCAACAGTGAGAGTTTTGCCATTGACTTGGATGCAGGCACGATCAAGCCCCAGATACTAATGTAATGAAGCATTATGATGACATGATTATTATTTTGTAGGGAAAGTGTCCCCAGCTCACGCTGATGTTTTACACCTGACCCAGAATGCTTTCCTCTTAGCTAGTCGAATCCCCAGCCTATCTCAACCAAAAGCTACACCAAGTCTAGAGTGAAAAGTTATCTCTTCTTGGGGACTTTTTACCAAAAGTAAGAACAACTAAACTGGAAAGGGATTGATTCTCCTCTCACTCCAGTTTTGCACTGGTGCAAAGCCCTGAATCTCAGTATAAAAACTCCATCTTTACACGAGCATAAGTAAGTGGAGACTCAGGCCAGAGACTGTAGCCTAAACTTTAGTCCAAGGCTTGGCTTCTCTAAAGCTTCCATCTTGATACCCACCTGTCTCAAGTTCTAATTTCCTTTCTTGGGAACTAAACCTTCAAAAAGCCACCCCTGCCTCAGTTAATCAGCAGAAATGAACCTCTGGCCAAGCAGCTTACTGCCCTGCTGCATTTTTGGATAGCAAAAAGTTTACTGATTATTTGCAGAAATTCAACTCCGTTTAGTATTGGTGGACAAAAGCTGAAATATATCACACTGTAGGGGAGAAAGCTGTTTCCACTGTAAATATTGGAACTAATATTTTCAAAAGTTTGGCATTGTCTGTAATACGTATTACCAGTGTGCTGTGTATATGGTCTTCAAAGCTTCACAAGAATTGCTATCAACACTACATTGTGAAGAAAAATTACATTGTTTTCCACAACGAAAAATATCAGTTGCTGGTTATGGCAGTTTAAACATTCAGTCACTGACAACTAGGAAGTACAATATAATGCATTACTATGATGTAAAAAGCAACAGAGGGTCCTGTGGCACCTTTAAGACTAACAGAAGTATCGGGAGCATAAGCTTTCGTGGGTAAGAACCTCACTTCTTCAGATGCAAGCCTTGCATCTGAAGAAGTGAGGTTCTTACCCACGAAAGCTTATGCTCCCGATACTTCTGTTAGTCTTAAAGGTGCCACAGGACCCTCTGTTGCTTTTTACAGATTCAGACTAACACGGCTACCCCTCTGATACTATGATGTATTACACTATAGTTCCAAAGAGGAGAGGCTAAGTCTAACTTCACTGAGTGCCTGAAATAAATGCAGTCAGGAGAGGTACAGAAATGTCTTGATAGGGCCTCTGAATTTCTGATAAACAGCCTAATACCAAATAGCATTTTACATCTATTAAAGGTGTACAGCAAGGTTCCTCATCAACTTTTCAGTCCTGTAGAAGGATCAGCTGCTACATTTTCATAAAGAGAAGCAAGGCTGAAAAACAAGTTCTTGCTGCTTCTGTGCAGATCCCTTGCCACTGAACTGAAGATGAAAGGTTAGAGCCAGTCTTGCCTTCACAACGTCTGACAAAGGTTGTTTTTCAAGTACAATGGAGAGAAGACATATTTAACAATCATCTGGAGGCAGTAGCAGCAAATAAATCTCTCTACTGTTGTCTACCATTCTTCCATCATCAGAGCAGCAGCAAAACTAGCATATTCCACATCAGCTGAATCACAGCATTTGACAGACAGACATATCTAGGCCAGGAGAAATTTGGGTGAAGTCACACAGGAAACAGTTATATTATTTCTGATAATGGAATTAGCCATTGCGATAATCAAAATTGCCAAGTGCCCACTTACACCTGACTCCACCAACCCAAGGGAGTGTGTACATGATACAATAAATAAGCAGAGTGAAAACATATAATAAATAATTATCATTGTCACTGTAAGTTTATGAAGCACTTTACAAAGACGTGGTAAAACACATTCCCTTTGTCAAAGATCTTACAAGCTAACTAAGACAAGATGAAAACGAGACAAGAGACAACACATCAGCTTTGATAAGTAGGGAATAGAGATCACTGATTATAAGTAAAGGGTAGGAATGCCGTTTGAAGAAGTGGGTTTCAGTGAGGGATTCAAAGGAAGAGAGTGGGTACCTGCATACAAGATCAGCGGAATTATTTCAGGCACAAAGATGAGAGTGGGAGAATATGATGAAGCATGGAATAAAGTGTCAGAATTGTGAAGTGTGTAGGGACAAGAGACTGGAGGGGGTTTGAGAGCAGAGATATACACGGTGCAAGACTTTATAGGGCCTTGTAGCCTTTGCTATACATATTACTGGAAGTCACCAAACCTTCCACAAAAGCACTTAGCAAGAGAAGAGGCAATAAATGTAGGGTAATTTTAAATTTGAGGGTTTAACCGGATGGATGAAGGGGGATGAAGGAGTCAAATACAGAACAGAGCGGAAAGCAGAAATAATGAATGTGAGGAGGGGAGAGGAGCTAAAGAGAAAGAGAGAAAAGACTGGTGCTGTAAAGTCAGTGGTAATTATGAAAAGACTGAGTGCTGTGGTGAAGGAGAGGCTGGGGGTGATGGATAGTACAAGAGAGTATAGGGGATCATGGAGAGGAAACGCAGTTTGTAGTAATCCTGCAAAGAACCAAGCTCAACAGTCTGGAAAAATTATGTGTGGTGAGAGCTTTGTATATTCCAGACATATCAAAAGAAATGGGAAGAAACATTTACCTGTGACTAGAGTTTAGTGACTTTCCCCATCAGTATGCTGATAACCTTAGCTATTGCTGTGGCTGGTGATTCCGGCTTAATTCCCTCTCCAAAGGTTAATACTATAGCTGGCTGTATGTATCTGCTATTAGCCCAAGATCTATAAATTCTAGTGCTTGATCCAGCTTCAGAGATTTTGCTCAAATATCTTACCAGGCATGTCCCTGGACAAACTGCACAAAACAGACAAATCCTAGGGTACATATTGAGATTTTGAGAATGTCAGGGGCTGCTTTTCACTTTGACCAAACAATGCAAAGGGATTCTGGTGAAATTGGTTTCTCACACATCTGGAATGCCCGAGATTACTGCTTTCACAAGAAGACATTTTCTATTTGCATGTGAGGAGATGTATCTATATCGATAATTTGTTACAGCTGCACATGACTAAAATCACATATGTGTAGAATGGCATTTACAGTGTGTGAGCGTAGAGAAATAAAATCGCTACAGTTGTGTTACCGGGGTGATTACTGAATATATTTTTTGCTTACATAACAATGAACACATTCAGACTGCATTAGACACAGACCACCTACAGCTCTTTTTGAAATGACTGAGAGAAATCCTTTTTTCTGTTGACATGACTTGTAGCCACACTTCAATTATTATTTCAATCTACTTTGTCCCCCTCCCCCAACATCCCCAAAAATTAGTAGGTAAAGATGAGCTCTGCTTGTGAGTAGTAAATTTATTCCATCAAAACCTATTATTTATCTGAGGTAAATATTTGGTTTCTGATATAGATGGTATTATTTACCAAGACTGTTTCGAGTGTGTTCCATACTTACAATCCCACAGCAGATCAAGAACTGAGTATCTTTCTCAATGGACCTCACTTGAAACATGATTCCCACCCAGTCCACCTTGGAATAAACCTCAATAGATCTCTCACGTATCTTAGCCACCTGAGGAAAACTGTAGCTAAAGTGAGGATACATAATATCCTTTTTAAGAAAATTGGTAGGAAATTGATGGGGAGCAAACACTCAAACTCTCTGATCATCTGGTTTAGTCCTCAGTTACTCTGCAGCAGAATATAGTGCTGTGGTCTAGCTCCATTCACTTCATGTCAAGTTGGCTGACATACAACTACACTCAAATATGTATATTGTAACGTGGACGATTTGACCCGCCCCAGAACCGTGGCTTCCCATGTTAAGCAACGTCACTCCATTGTGAGGATGCTACAGCCAGAATGGTTGAGAAAATCAGGCCAAACCTGAGCCTACCAGAATACACAGACCTCTTTGATAACCCAAAAGTGCTCTTGTCATTGAGGCACTTATTGTGGGCCCACTTTCCCTGCAACATCAATGTAGCATAAAAATGGTTGGCAGCTGATATCAGAAATCAGTCTTTTATAACTAACCAGTCCATGCGTGCACACACCTTTGATTTGCCACACTACTCATGGGCCCTCCTGAACAAATTTTGAATGGGCCAGGTGTGACCTGGTGTGCCTTAGGCAGCCCTCATTGAAAATGCCAAGGTCAAGGCAGGCTGCAAAAAGGAGAGCAGATTCTCCCAAAACTGGCGGTTAACACTGAAGTTAGTCTCACCAACCAGTCACAAACTGTGCTCCTGATCCCCCATACTGATTATCAAGAAGCTAAGAAAGAAATCACACAGCCCCCTTTATTGCATTCCTATTCTCTGGCTCCCAATCAGCACATAGGTCCAGTTCAGTGAGAAGTTATTTAAAACTGCTCACTATACAAAATGTTCTTCTGAGCCCAAAGGCGCCAGCCACATTGCCAGGTCAATATTAGTTTGGATCTTACCCAAAATATCATGCTGCCAGCCAATCCTTTAGTATCTGAAACTAAAGGTTTATTATAAAGAAAAAAAGAAAGAACAAGAAGAGAGTTGATAAATGATAAAGTACTCAAATACATAAAGAGAATTCAAAGTCCATATATCAGGTTCTCCCCAGTGTTGGTGAGTTTGCTGGCTTGAAAGTCCCTCTGGAACACATCCACAGCTTGGATGGGTCATTTGATCCTTTGTTCAGAGCTTCAGTTTGTAGAAAGATTACTCCAGAAGTAAGAAGCAGGAATGAAGACAAAATGGGGAAGATGCAACTTCCTTTTATATTCTTTTGCCATGTGGCTGGTACTTCCTTTTTCCCAAACACATGCTCCACAGCACATGGCATGGAAAAGCCTCTGTCCACCGGCATGCCTCTACATGTCTGGCTGACTCATAAGGTGTATCCCCTGGCTCCTTTCAATGGGTTCGCTGTCCAGCTGATGACCGCAATGGGCCATCAAGCAGACTTAGTGCTGCTGATGCCATTCTGTCTGGGGGTGTCACCCAGAAACACAGCACAAGTTTTGAATTACAAATATACCCTACATATCTATAACTCATAATACAAAGGTGATGCAAACATATAGACAAGATTATCATACTTGGAAAATCATAACATTTTCACAGACACCTTACACGGCATATCTGGCCAGATTCCTTGTAATTTTATAATATTGGTATCAACAACATCATACAGTGTTCCACATATTCCATACAGCGTCGCACCAGGGTCTGTGTGCAACCAGAATTCACACCTGTAGCAAAGGAAAGGATTCCTCCATGCAGCTGTGGCCAAAGACAAAGGTCACACATCACTGATGACTGTCCACTGATGGTGGTTTGAGGGCTCTGCACTTCACTGCTGCAAAATTGGCTTGGCAAGCTCTGCGTCCGATAAGAAGATTTACTTGAGGTAAAATTCACATTCCTATTTGTTTGCATTCGATATAAACATTGAATATTTTGCTTACATACTGTCTGGTCATACATAATTTACAGCATTTTAAATCTCTTTCACTACCTGAAGGGGAATGCAAACTCCTCACTCCCTGTGGATGTTATACCGTGCTAAAGATTTGCATTCTTTAGTGTACATATTGGGTTGTTATGGGGAGTTATGTGATTCCTGAATTCTCATCAGCAGAGAAAGCAAAGTTTATCTGCAAGTGTCAAGATAACATGTTCCTTTACTTTTGATCAGTACAGTTCCTTTACTTTTGATCAATGCAAACATGGCAGACATATAGATAGAAAGGATTCTGGGTTCTATTAACAGCTAAGCATTTTGGATTAACAGATTTCAGAAAGTAACCTTCTTATCTTTTGATCAGAATTGAAGACTTGTTGAAAGATAACAACTGTTATATGCTTTCCTATGTGGCAAAGTGGTTGTCTTGTTTTGTGGCAAAGCAACATGTTACAACATGACTAGTCAAAACTGTAACATTGATTCAGCAGCTGACAGCATTTCCCTTCATTTCTCATCACTGACCTTGTCTAAAAGAGAAACTTGGTGTATTACTGATAATGTTTACTTAGTAGGTAAGCAATATTCACAGTAACTGAGTGTACACTGTGTAACATTTCAGCCTATACATGCTTTAAATTTAACATCTTCTGAAGTTACAAAATATAGATCTTGAAACAGGGGCATCTTTATTAGAGCTTACAGTGTATGAGAAATAACTTTGATTTCTTATTGTACATATTCAGTGAGTGCACATTTTGAAATGAGTGGTGTGTTTGGTCTCCAAAGTTTATTTATATGTACGCTTTTCTATGATGCTCAACACCATAGTATCTGAGCACCTGTTAAACAGAAATTAATCTTTGCAACACCCATGTGAGGTATAGAAGTTTTATTACATGGGGAACTGGAGTTCAGGGAGATAGAGGGCTTTATTCTTTAGCTCAGTTGGTGCAAAGAGGATGTAACTCCAACTGCAAATCAGCAGTAGAAAATTCCTCTTGTGCAGGGGAATTTAGACGTGCCTGTCATTTTTCTGCAGGGAAGCAAAGAAATCTGCAGGGGACATAAATTCTGTGCATGCGCAGTGGCACAGAATTCCCCCAGGAGTAAGTTCATGGCTGACATTGTGTGAAACTCAGCAGTTTCAACTGAGTTTTGTTGTGAACTTTTTGGGTTCATTTGAACAAGAAAGTAAAATTGACACTTGGTAGGATACGAACCCATGCAGAACAAAATGGATAAACCCTTATCAAGCAAAACTACTCAATTTTGCTCATTTAAAAAAAAGTTTTAATTATTGTATTTTGTAACATGCAACACACTTTTGTTATGCCAGCCAGTGAGATTCTCACAGAGGTAAAAATACTGAAGCCAGCAAAAAGGAAAAGGAATCTTTGTGTATTGATTTTTTTTTCAATATGGGTTATGGGTTCGGTTATTTCCCATTGTTCATATAACACATGGTATTTGTTCTATGGTACAGCCACATTTGGGTGGGGGAGGAGAAGAGTAGAGTAGACAGGGGATTTAGCTGAGTTGCTAAGCACTGTATCTTCCATGCACGTTTCTCTATGAATCACGGGGTGGTGGGAAGGGGAAGGAAAAATAAATCTCTGGTTTGAAGTCTTCAACTTCTTTATGAGTTTGCTATCAGTCTTTTTACTGAACCAGGTGTACTTATGAAACATTCTTGATATGACTTGGAATAACACAGAAATAAAACTCACTATATTGGTAATTGGTTCTATCTATCTGAGTATACAGCCCCATCCTTGTCATATATTTGAACCTCAAAAACATCAATGAAACCATCCACGCAATATGCCCATAAGATAGAGAAGTGTTACTGTCCCCATTATACCAATGGAGAATTAAGGCACAGCAAGATGAAGTGACATGTCCAAGATCACATAAAAAGACTGGGATAAAGTCAGGAATTGAACCCCGATCTCCTGAATTCCAATCTGGTGCTTTAACAAGAGCATCCTCCCTTCCAGTTTGAGGCCCAATCTGTAATTGTTATTAGAATAACTCAAATGCATTCATTGTATCTTGGACCCAGGATATGAGAGAGACAAGATAGTAATATGTTTTATTGGACCAACTTCTGTTGGTGGAAGGGACGAGCATTCAAGCTAACATTCAGCAGTCACTAGCCATTCCATTTCTAAATAAAAATAAAGTCCAAAGGCACCCACTGCCTATGACCAAGATGCCTCATCTGGAAGACTTTCTGTGCTGTGATGAGTCAAAGTTAAAAGCCGAAAGATAAGGGATAACAGTTGCATGATGACGCGATGAGTGTGACCTTAGGCAGATGAACATCTTGTTGGTTTAATGAAATTTGGCTCTGTTTTAAAAATATATTCATAATCACAGACTGGGCATCATGGAAAAAGTGAGTTTAGAGGAGGAATTTGAAGGACCACAGGGTAGTAGTTGGCTGGCAAGATTTGGGAGGATATTCCACTTGTGGGGGTAGTGAGCAGAAAGGTAGAAAGATGCTTGTTGGAGAATCAAATGGATGGAGCTTTGAGGCAGGTGAAAGGGAACACCCCACTAAGGCCAAGATTTTCAAAATGTCTAGTAGTTTGGAGTGCTTCAATTTTTGGATGTCCAGCATGAGACACCTGATTTTCAATAAATGTTAAGTCCCCACCTTTTGAAAATCAGGCCCCTTCCAAGTATCACAAATTAGACATCCAAAAAACTGAGACATGCCAAATCGAAAGTCACTTTGGACAATCTTGGATTAGTTTGGCTAGAACACCATGGGGAATAATCTCTCTCAACCCCAGATATGGTGATCAGATTCACCTTGAGCAAGTAACTGAGGATCTATCTGGATCCCTGGTAGGTACTAGAACCATTCATCACACAAAACTCACCTCTGTTATCACTGTGTAAATACAGCTGGTTGGTGAATACGATTTGTTTCCATGGAAAATTTTGAATTTATATATATATATTAGGGCTGTTGATTAATCGCAGTTAACACACACAATTAACTCAAAAAAATTAATCGCGATTGATCACAGTTTTAATCGCACTGTTAAACAATAGAATATCAATTGAAATGTATTAAATGTTTTTGGATGTTTTTCTACATTTTCAAATACACCTCTACCCCAATATAACACGACCTGATATAACATGAATTAGGATATAATGCAGTAAAGCAGTGCTCTGGGGGGCGGGGCTGCGCACTCCGGCGGATCAAAGCAAGTTCAATATAATGCGCTTTCACCTATAACGCGGTAAGATTTTTTGGCTCCCAAGGACAGCGTTATATCGGGGTAGAGGTGTATACTGATTTCAGTTACAACACAGAATACAAAGTGTATAGTGCTCACTTTATATTATTATTTTATTACAAATATTTGCACTGTAAAATAGTATTTTTAAATTCACTTCATACAATATAATGCAATCTCTTTATCGTGAAAGTGCAACTTACAAATGTAGATTTTTTTTTGTTCCATAATGCACTCAAAAACAAAACAATGTACAACTTCAGAGCCTACAAGTCCACTCAGTTCTACTTCTTGTTCAGCCAATCACTAAGACAAACAAGTTTGTTTACATTTACAGGAGATAATGCTGCCATCTTCTTATTTACAATGTCACCAGAAAGTGAGAACAGGCATTTGCATGGCACTTTTGTAGCCGGCATTGCAAGGTATTTACGTGCCAGATATGCTAAACATTCATATGCTCCTTCATGCTTCGGCCACCATTCCAGAAGACATTCTTCCATGCCTATGACGCTTGATAAAAAAAGAATGTGTTAATAAAATTTGTGACTGAACTCCTTTGGGGGAGAATAGTATGTCTCCTACTCTGTTTTACCTGCATTCTGCCATATATTTCATGTTATAGCAGTCTTGGATGTCATTTTCCCTACAGATTTGACAAAACACAAAGAAGGTACCAATGTGAGATTTCTAAAGATAGGTATGGCACTTGACCCAAGATTTAAGAATCTGAAGTGCCTTACAAAATCTGAGCAGGATGAGGTGTCTTAAAAGAACAACACTCCAATGTGGAAACTACAGAACCCGAACCACCAAAAAAGAAAATCAACCTTCTGCTGGTGGTATCTGACTCAGATGATGAAAGTGAACATGCATCAGTCTGCACTGCTTTGGATCGTTGTCGAGCAGAACCATCAGCATGGATGCATGTCCTCTAGAATGATGGTTGAAGCATGAAGGGACATTTGAATCTTTAATGCATCTGGCACATAAATATGTTGCGGCGCCAGCTACAACAGTGCCATGTTCTCACTTTCAGGTTACATTGTACACAAGAAGCGGGCAAATGTAAACAAACTTGTTTGTCTGAGTGACTGACTGAACAAGAAGTAGTACTGAATGGACTTGTAGGCTCTAAAGTTTTACATTGTTTTATTTTTGAATGCATTTATAAGTTCAACTTTCATGATAAAGAGATTGTATTACAGTACTTGTATGAGGTGAATTGAAAAATACTATTTCTTTTGTTTTTTATAGCACAAATATTTGTAATAAAAATAAACATAAAGTGAGCTGTACACTTTGTGGTCTGTGCTGTAATTGAAATCAATATATTTGAAAACATAGAAAACATCCAAAAATATTTAAATAAATGGTATTCCATTATTAACAGTGCAATTAATCAGAATTAATATTTTAATCATCTGATTAATCATGATTAGTTTTTAATCGCTTGACATTTTGTCAAAATATCAAAAATTTCTGTAAGAAACCAAAATATTTGTATTAAGATGGTAGCAATGTGCCTCATGGGATTTGTAGTCTGGGTTCCTTATGCTCCCATTCTCTTCCATGGGCCAGATTTACAAGCCAGAATACAGCTCTCAGGATGCACCATTTTCTTTCCTCTTCATGAGGAGAATGGGGTTGTCATAGGAATCAGTGCCTGTGGTGTATCATGGGAGATGTAGTGTGGGCAGAGTCAACAGGAAGAATGAGAGCATAAGACATCTGAATGACAACTTCATGAGGCATGGTACCAATATTTTGAATCAATTTGTTTTGGTTTTCAGCCAAAATATTTCAATTGTCATCCAAAATCATTTACAATTTTGTTTTTTCAGTTTTGGGGCTTTCAGTTTTTCAAGGAAAAAATCTAAATTTTCTGTGGACAGTAGACATATGTGAAAAATTGTCTACCTCCTCCTCCTCCTTAAAACTCTCCTGTGCTGTGATGCTTGTGATAGATATGGGCCTGGGCAAACCTTACTGAATTAAGTTAAACTTTATTAAAATTTTAAAGTATTTTTGGAGTCCACTGTATTGAAAATGCAAAATTTATGTATTATTGTGTAATTGTATGCAATGTCTGGGGGGGGAGGGTAGAGGCAGCGTGACTGGTGCCAACACTGAGAAGTGTTTTGAGCTTCAAAGTACCTTATTACTGAAGCAATTATGTTGTTTGTAGCCTCTGAATATATGTCTACACAGCAAAGAAAACCCTATGGCTGTCCTGTGCCAGCCGGCTCGTGCTTACGGGGCTCAGGCTACGGGACTGTTTCATTGCTGTGTAGACTTCTAGACTCAGTCTGGAGCCCGAGCTCTGGGACCCTTCCACCCCTCAGGGTCCTAGAGCCTGGGATCCAGCCTGAGTCTGCAGTGGAAGTCTACACAGCAATGAAACAGCCCTGCAGTCTGAGCTCTGCAAGCCTGAGTGAGCTGTCACGGGCCAGCTGTGGGTTTTTCTTTGCTGTGTAGACGTACCCTGGGGAGAAAGCAAAGCAGGCCTGCATACACAGGATTGCTTGCTGGGGAATTCACAATGTGGCAGAGAACTGTGCAGCCTAGAAAATCCCCAGTCAGGAGGGAGAGAGATGCATGTCTCCAACCAAGAGAAATGATGGCTAAGAAGCCAGTAGCCTAGAGTGGGTACCGTTGCAGGACTACAGAGTTGGATTACAGGTGCAGTTGCCCTGAAATGTGACAAATGCCTACAGCAGTGGTTCCAAAACTTGTTCCCCCGCTTGTGCAGGGAAAGCCAAGCGACGTACTGGCTGCCACTTCCAGCAGCTCCCATAGGCCTGGAGCAGCGAACTGCGGCCACTGGGAGCTGCGATTGGCCGAACCTGCGGATGCGGCAGGTAAACAAACCAGCCCGGGACGCCAGGGGCTTTCCCTAAACAAGTTTGGGAACCACTGGCCTACAGAAAGCTTCACAACAAGTAGGCTGATGGTGTGCTGGGAACACAGCCTATCATGCTGACCAATATTGGCTTACTGTTTCCTTGTGCATGTCTGCATCCACCAGTTGTCTCTGGTCTTATATTTAGATTGTAAGCAATTTGAGACAGGGACTGTCTTTTTTATTCTGTGTCTGTGCACCTTTTATTCTGCACCTACCGCAGTAGCACCATGGATCATAACTAGGGCTCCCAGGCACTACAGTAATGCAAATAAATAATAATAATATAATGATGACTCTGTGTACTCCTTGCTTCCTACGTCTCTCTCTCTCTCTCTCTCTCTCTCTCTGTTTTTTTATATTGACACCCATCACTGAAGTATCTGAGTGACTATTGTCTGACCCCTCCTGCTCCTCCTTCCCAAGGAAAAAACGGAGGGACATTTGTGTAATCCTTTCTTGCCATTCCAAACTTTAGTAACCTACTTCCTATTTCAAAGCAGCATAATATTAAGAATCTCATGTCTAGGTTTAGGAAGATTTACCTTCTCTAATGGATTTTTTCTCTATTTTCCAGTTTACTTTCTTTCTTTCTTTCTTTCTTTCTTTCTTTCTTTCTTTCTTTCTTTCTTTCTTTCTTTCTTTCTTTCTTCTTAGAATTGTCTATATTTATTTTGCATGCATAATTTCTTAAGGATTTTTTGTCATTACTTTCATATAAAGCCAAGCTGTATAATACATTCATAATAAATAAGTGTTGGTATTGTAAGCTTGAGAGAGAATTAATTAGGAATCGGATAACAAAAGAGCATCTCAAAAAATAAAATATGAAAAATTAATAGATTTATTGTAGAAGAATAGAGAGCAAAGAGAATAAAAAAGAAAGCTTATGGCAGGAAAGTATGTTTAATGTTTATTTATGTAAAAACAAAAGGTAAAGAAAGTTGGATTAGTGGGTAGATGAAAAAAGACACCTGATTAAGATAAATAAAAAATAAGAAAATAATAATGTTTATTGAAATTTCAGAAATTTCACATTTGTCTCATTCTGTTTTCTATGTCATTTGTTCTCTCAGAAAAAAATAAAATAAAATAGAATTAGCCATGATCATAGAATTCATGTTACGTTTCTTTGTACCAAAAAAGTTGATGTCTTTAAAAGTGCAAATATATTTTACATGAAAAATTAAGATTCCTGGTAGGAGCAAAGAACAGAAAATAATAGTATTTGTGCAGTAGCTATTTTCACTATTTTCTCAAAGCACTACTTTGGGTCTGGTGAATAATTACATATCTGCAGCCATACACACAAATCTTTTTGGCCCCCAAATTAAGCCATCCTGAGGTATTTCATTTTCATGTGTGTGTGTATATATGTAAGTAGTGCTGGGGAGGCATTGCGTACACAGGAAGAGATCATAATTTTGAATATAGGCTTCACACCTATTCACATCATTAAACTATCTAAACAGTACAGGGTGAATGACGTACACCATTGACTGGGCAAGACAAGTCACCATTAGAATGCTAAATGTAACATCTCAGCTTTAAAAGAATTCTGATAGTTGCATATTACAGCCCATGTTTTGGGAACTGTGCACAAAAAATCCCTCTACATGATTTGTATGTGTGTAATTACCATGCCTGCACATGCATTCATAGCAGTTTATTTACTTACTCTAATTTTTAAAGATATGCCTGTCTAGATTCCCTTCCTTCCAAAGTCTGGGAGAACAGATATACCTTGCAGAATGCCATGAAGATCAACAGATTTGGGTGAAGGTATGGAGTGAACTCTAGCTGCCTTCTCGTGGCTAACCCAATGAGCTGTCAGCTGATCTCAACTGCAGTCATAGCAGACGAGGAGATAGGTGGTTTCTCAAACAGCCAAGATATAAAACATCAAGGGTCCCAGTTCAGTAGGGCACTTAAACATATCTGTAACTTTAAGCACCTGGTTAAGTTGAATCCTATTCAGTCAATGGGACTGTTTCATGTACCACGTGCTAAATCATCACATAAGAAGACTTAGTGTGTCTAAAACTAAACTGGTTCTTTATTAAGAAAGCTATTTACAGAGATGCTGCAACTGTAACTAGCATTCATGCCATGTGTACACAGACTGCCTTCCTTGTGCCTTCTCCATACTCTTGCTTCCTGCAACCTGTGCTCCTCCCTCCAAGTTCTATGCAGATTGTTACAAGGACTATATTTAAACTTAAACACATGTGTAAGTGCTTTGGTGAATTGGGGCTTTATAGAGCAATAAACTCTTTGACCTGGATTTTGAAATGAATTGGAAACCTGTTCATGTCTGGTCTTGGTGCACAGATGTGATGTGGTTTCCATGTGAAGTATGGCTGAGAAGTGTAGACTGCCACATTCTGCACTAACGTACATTTCTGAACAGTCTTCAGGTGTAGAGGGCATTGCTGTTATGCATTCTCAGAATGACATAGGATGGAGGTAAGTGAGGTCTACATCTGAGATGCAGTCACAGCTCTCTAGCCAGCCTCGTATTGTAAAAGATGTCTAGGCCAGTTCTGTCAGCAGTAGTGCTGGAGGGACCTCCAGTTCTGAATTTATATGGCAAACAGTGGGCACCTGAGTAGGGAGTGTCAAATTGTGCAGGGGAAAAAAAGAAACATATTCAGAAAAATGTATGCAATTAAGAGTTGAATTGAGCTGACTGTTTTGTGGGTCATATTAGTTGGTATTGACAAGATGGTGAACAACAATAAACAGGAAGCATCTCTAAAATTCAACTTATTTTAGAAGCCTGGACCAACTAGTCATCATATCACCTACATGACACTGTACTGTCTCCCAGCAAGAACCCAGAACAATGAGCATTTTAAACATAATCAAATTAATAAATAACTAGAATAAATAGACCCAAGGTGCTAACATTTCATTAATAATCCAGGTTTGCTTAAAAATATATATATATTGACTCTTCCTGTCAACAGCTATTTTTTAATTTTCTAAAATCTCCTGAACTAGCATGTTGTTGTTCATTTGTTTATGGATTAAATTTTTCACATCACTGTAAATAACTTCTGAAATGTTGTTCTCTCAACTGTGCTAAGATTTAATATAGCATGGTAATGAGTGGGATGTATAACTTCTGCTTATCTGGTATATTATGGACAGTGCCAGTGGCTCATGGTTATTAAGGATGTTGGCAATGAAACTGAGTCCTTGCTTTCCCAGCACTAGATAAACGGTGTCTGAGCTAACACATATAAGTATCTTGGAAGACTCATTTGAATACAACCCCTAAGGCTACATACTTTCCTGGATTCCAGAACAACACATAAAGCTTTCACTTTTTGAGATGCATTTGGAACTGATGATTGAATATTACAAAGTCTGGCCATCATTTTGTAGAAGGCACCAAGTAGCTATGTTTGAACAGCATGTTCAGGCCATTTTCTGTTATATGCTGGCCTCTTTTCACAGTGAGCCATATATTCTTTCAATGACTTCAAGCAGAAGATAGAGTTCATCTTGCCATCCTGTTTTTATTTGTACCATAAGATTCTTCAGTGTTATAGACTTTATTAGCCATCCTCACTTAAGAGAAATTGAAGGTGATTTTTCCTCCTTCCCTCAATACTAATAGTGGATGCATCACTTTAGAATCAGTGCATTGTGTCCTCTACATGCAATGCTAACCTGTGAACAGTGTCTTTACTTAATCAAAACATTTCTTTAATCTAGATGTGTCAACTTTGCATGTCTGTCTGAAAAGTGTATTTTCTCTAACAGTCTAATCTATTTGAATCAATTCTGCTGTTAAAATATATGTGTGATATGTTTGTCAGCTGTTTAGCCAATGGCCTTTATTTCATATTATCACTGTTCTGAATTCCCAGTGGGCAGAACCAATCTGAATATATTTGGGTTTCTCTGAGGAGTCAATAGGAAGGGTCAGGTAGGCAGTAGGCACTAGGCAGGGTCAGGTATTTGCCTGTCTACTGAGTCCATACTTAATATTGCAGGTGTTAATCTGTGTCTATAATTGTCACCTGTGCATCATATAAATCTAAACAAACTGGCCAATGGAGAAGTGGCATTTCACAGCCTGCTGTCTTAGGTCGCTAATACATGTGATGTGGAATAGCCATGAGATAGGGAAATGCTTGTCATGTTTCCATACGGGGCCATATTTTCAAAAGACTAGATTTTGCATTTGTCTGATCTGTGCAGACACAACTTTCTGTGTTTGTGCACAAGTGAGATTTGTATGACCAAACCCTGACTTTTATGTGTGCTAAGGGATTGCAGATGGACAAATCTGCTGCTTTGAAAATCTGGATCATAGCTTCTATTGTGGGGAAATTTTACATTCCAGCTTCCAAAGAAAGGAAACGTACAATAGTACCGATGGTACATAAATGCCTGAAAAGCCCAAACCTTTGATCTGAGATCCCCAGAATTTTGTAAGGCTCGGATCTGAATCTGGTTTTCATCACTGTTCTCTAAGCAATTGATCCTGCTTCCTTTCCGGTTAGTGGAAAAACTCTTATTTATTTGAACAATGCAGGTAACTGTCATAGCCTTAGCCAAAATACTAGATGTGAGTATTAGCTGCTTTGGAGAAGCTTGAATTCAGATCCTAACTTTCGTAGCTCAGTCTCATCTCTTTGTATGATTACACTGCATGCATGTTGAGTCTGCCCAATTGTTGGCCCAAGGACTGTAAGAGAACTTGAAAAACAATGACAAATCTAACTGGGCCATATATGGAAATATAGGGCTCAATTCACTGCTGAGGTAAGGTGGTGCAACAATTCTGATATCAGTGAAGTTATACCAGCTTGTGCCAACAGCTATTGTGACTCAGAATTCAACTGTAAATGATTTTAAATGCAAAATGTCATGAATTGTAGTTGTAGCTGACATCATGTGGCATTTTCATCTCACCTGTCCCATTCAGGGGCAACTTGCTGCTGCCTTTCTGAAACCCAGTCCATTGGTTTAAAATTTTACTGCAAAAGTTCCTTTTGTACCAACATTTTCCTTGAAAAGTACTTATTTGGGGGGAGGACTGTCCTGTGCTAGAAATTACAAGGTTGAGAAACTTTGTCATAAAATCATCTTGCTCTTCTACCTCCTCCCCTTTATGTTTTTTTCCTGACCAGAAGAGATTAATATGTTTCCTTCCCAGCACTCCTGATGCTCTCAAATAAGGCAGACACTCAGGCTGCCCGTTCTGCTGCTAGTAATCTCTCTCTCATTCACATGGAAGGTTGAGAGCAAGACCTGTTTTATTATTTATTTCTTGTTCAAAAAAAAGAAATGTTCTTCAAAGGAGATACATTGAAACCAAATCCTGATAGTTTACTACTGTTAGTCACAGGATATACCAGTAGTGTGTACAGTGAACATACAATTCAAAGAATCAAAGAACAGCTCTAGATTGTTTCAATAAGTCTGAGCATTTTGGCCTCTCTGTTGACTGTGTAAGCCAAGAAGATAATCATGATGTTAATATCTGTCATCCAAGAAATTGAGGGAGACCGTGAATTTATCAAGGAGGTATCGGATGACAATGCCTTGTATTCACTCCTGACCTGGGCTGAATTATAAATAGTAGCTTATGGGTATGTCTATACTTCGAGCTGGGAGTGTGAATATCAGCTCAAGGAGGCATACTCTCATGGAGCTAGTGTGCTGAAAACAGAGTGCAGCCTTGGCAGCATGGGCAGTGGGATGGGCTAGCCACTCCAAATACGTATACATCTGAGACCCTAGGCATGTATCTGGGATAACTAGTCCATCCCACAGCTCACTGCAGTGGCTACACTCTATCTTTAATGTGCTAGCTGAATGAGAGCTAGAGGGAGTATGGCTCCTTGAGCTAGGAATCATACCCTCAGCTGGAATTCTAGATATACTGTACCCTATGTCTACATTACAACCAGAGATGTGACTTCAGCATGTGTAAACATATCTGAGCTAGCCTTGATGTAGCTATCTCAAATAACAATAGCCGTGAAATCACAGCAGTACAGGTTATACAAGTTCACCCAGGATCCAGGTTATATACTCAAGCAATTAGCCTGTAATGCTTCCCATGCTGTCATGGTTTTGTTGCTATTGGTACCTGAACTAGCTAAATCAAAGCTAGCCTGGATATGTCTACATAAGATGCAGTCACATCACAGTCTGATTATAGTGAAAGATGGCAGATGTTCATTGCTAGCCCATCAAGCAATCCAATGTAAACCACCTAGGGTGGGCTTTTCAAAAGCACTTGAGGTGCTCTACTTTAGATCCCTCTGAAGTGAATATTAAGTCTCCCATTGACTTCCATGGGAACAGCTTTAGTTCAATACTATTTGAAAATCCCACCTCTAATGACTCAAGCCCATATCAGCTTTACATGAAAATAATTGATACACCCACAAAAAATCATAGAAATAAACAGTTCTAGAAGGCAGCTTCCACCTAATACTCAGTAGCAATGTCAAGGGGCCCATAGACAACTGGATCCAAACCTCTTGGAATTCCAGGTGGAAGGAGTAGAGAGAACATATGGATTTTGAATGTCAACAAAGCAAGTTTTGGAAGTTTGAAATGCTAGGTTCATTCAAATTGGATTATAGGAATTGTGGGGCAGGGAGGAAAACTTTTATTGTACAATATTGTGATAGGTTCAGTCACAGAAACCCCCTTGGGACTGTCACCTGATCTGCTGAGACTACCTCTGAGCCTGTTTTCTCTGCCAGTTTGGGCCTTCAGAACCCTGCCTTGTTGAGCCAGATATGCTAATCTTCTGCAACACAGACCCAGGGTCTGACCCATGCCCCCAAAGCTGCAGATTTAACTGAAAATGGCTTAGTGAGTGCTCCTGTCTCTAGCACCCAGACACCCAGCTCCCAGTGGGATCAAAACCACAAATAAATCCGTTTTACTCTGTATAAAGCGTATACAGGGTAAACTCATAAATTGTCTGCCCTCTATAGCACTGATAGAAAGATATGCAAAGCTGTTTGCTCTCCCAGGTATTAATTACTCACTCTGGGTTAATTAATAAGAAAAAGTGATTTTATTAAATATAAAAAGTAGGATTTAAGTGGTTCCAAGTAATTACAGACAGAACAAAGTAAGTTACCAAGCAAAATAAAACAAATCACACAAGTCTAAGTCTAATACACTAGGAAACTGAATACAGGTAAATTTCACCCTCAGAGATGTTTCAATAAGCTTCTTTCAAAGACTAGACACCTTCCTAGTCTGGGCCCAATCCTTTTCAGACCAACGTTGTGGCTTATGGTGTGGGTCCAGCAATCACTCAAACCCCCGTAGTTACAATCCTTTGTTCCAGTTTCTTTCAGACATCTCTTTGGGGTGGAGAGGCCATCTCTTGAGCCAGCTGAAGACAAAATGGAGGGGCCTCCAGGGCCTTTTATATTCTCTCTCGTGGGCGGAAACCCCTTTGTTCTTCTGTGCAAAATCACAGCAACAAGATGGAGTTTGTAGCCACCTGGGCAAGTCACATGTCCATGAACAATTTAGCTTTTTGCAGGCCGACACCATTATTTACATGTTTGTTTGAATGTTCCTAGGAAAGCTCAGATGTGGATTGGCATCTCCCAAAGTCCATTATCAGGTAAGTGTTTCTTGACTGGGCACTTACTGAGAATAGTCCTTTCTCAAGAAGCTAACCAAATGCATCACTGAGGCTACTTAGTATCAAACACATTGAGATACAAGTACCCAGCTAATATTCATAACTTCAAATACAAAAATGATACACACATACAGACAGCATAATCATAGCCATCAAATTACAACCTTTCTATAGACACCTTACTTGACCTCCTTTGTACAAGATTTGGTGCAACTATAGGACCTTGGTTGCAACAATGATCGATAGGGTCACAGTTCATGTCAATAACGTCAGAAATATATCAACCCAAAAAATAGAGCACATTTTCATGGTTAAAATTTTAATAAAATTTTATCTTAGTGTTCCACAAAAGAAAAAAAAAGTTACAGGTTTTGGTAGAGCTGTGAAATCTTTCAAGAGAGACAACAGAAATTCTCAAGGCAATTGCCACTTTGTTTGAAAAGGCAATAATATAATTAGAATATCAATAACTAGGGCATGCAATGAACGAGTCAAGAATTATAAAAGTGCTGCATTAAGAAAATAGAAGTTTTTGTAGATCAAGAATATTCATTTTGGAGTAAGTGAGGTACTGATAGGAGGGGAGGGATAGCTCAGTGGTTTGAGCATTGACCTGCTAAACCCAGGGTTGTGAAGTCAATCCTTGAGGGGGCCACTTAGGGATCTGGGGCAAAATCAGTATTTGGTTCTGCTAGTGAAGGCAGGGGGCTGGACTCAATGACCTTTCAAGGTCCCTTCCAGTTCTAGGAGATAGGATATCTCCATTTATTTATTTAGGTTCTAGCAGCACTGAAAAAGATGCTAGAAATGCTACAGCAACAAAAGGGAAACATGGAAACTTATTCTTTAATGGACGATAGCATGTATAAATAGCTCTGTTCACATTTTTGGGGGGAAACAACTAAAAGACTTCACAGAGGGTGGAGATCATAGATCTAGTTGTCTTGGAGGCTGGGGACCCTGTGAATGACAGTAAACAAGAACTCAGTCATTACCAATTTAGAAAGACTGCATTGTGACTTCATTGCTTTGCAGCGGAAGATACACAACTCTGAAAAGCATAAAGAGATAGATGGAGAAAAGGTGACTCGATTCAGTGTAATATCGCTTAAGGGAGTATGAACTTAAACTAAAGGGAGTCTGGCCCTAAAAGCATTTTAGACATATTTCTTAAAAAGCAATAAACAAAATAGTGTCAGAGTTAATGTATGCTGGCCTTCTTCCATCCTGCTATGTCATGTGTCCCTACGGCAGATGGATAAGAATACATTATTTACACAGAACTGTCTTTTGAATGCTCAGAGTCACATTTTTCACCTACTTGTATGTTGTACCCCTGAGATTTATTAACAAGGCATCTGGCTGCGGAGCAGGTTATTCACAGAGGGGATTTTTACCATTGTATTCTTACATCAGCCTCTCTTCAGCCTTTGGTATGGACATGAGCCTATTTTGCAAACACATGCACCTAAATTATTGGCGTGCTAGTGAATTCCGAAGATGTCATCTCCAGACTTTTTGAGCTACAAGGGTGGAGGCTGGTTCTATGGTGTGCGAGGTGAGGAGATGTGCAGCTAAGAATGATGGGACACTTGAGACTATATTTAGTCCTCTAAGCAAATGGGGAACTGTGACAACATATGATTATCTTATGTGAGGGAGGATATACCTGACTAGTTTCCCTCCAGTTAGAGCATTATCCAATTATTTTAAAAGCCATGATGATTTCACATTGGTATTTTTTTTCTTCCAGCCCATCTTTATTCTTAATTATATTTATGGTTTTAGAGCCTTGATAGCTTTCTAATTGCATATTCTCCTCTGCCAGATAAAGACTGAATCTGTTAGTTCCTCTAGGACTTTGTTGTTATTGTTTTTGTTTATAGCTTTGTTCCAGTTAGAAGGATGATTTAATATTAAACATTAACGTATTCCCTTTTCACCTCTCAGAAACAGGCATTTTAATCCTCAGTAAGAGGCATCATATGACTCTAACGCTGACTTAGTGATTTGGTCTTGTATCAGCAGCCTGCATGGAGCTGTGATGGTGTTAGAATTCAGGACACCAAAGACTGCATTAGTCAAAATATATGCATAAGCCTCAGGATTCAGCTCTCTGTGATGTCACTCACGTAGTTGATCCCTGCAAAGAATGTCAAAACCGTCCAGAAAAAAAAAAGAGAGAGAAGTGTTTTCCTTATTCTAATAATATTCATTGTTCAATTTTAGGAAGTAACACTCTGTGAGTTCCTTTGCTATCATTGCATGACGACTAGATTATAGTTAAAGTATTTTTTAATTAGCCAAAAGGAAGATCAGACTTGTAAAATATAGAGATGGGAAACTCCTATTAGATCTTCAGTCCATCTCCCTTCCAATGATACTCTTCTACAGAGTATTCTCAAGTGCTTTAGCCTTTTCTCATTGATCACTCCTTCCATGACCTCAGTCCTCTTTAATGCCCTTTTCTAGACCAAATCCAATTTGTCAATACCTTTCTTAAATTGAAACACTGTCAGATAACTTTCCAAAGGTGGAATGATTCCAATGATTCTAAAGAGGAATTGTTACCTCCTTGGTCTGTGCGCTTATGAGCTCATATGTGCAGCCCAATCTGGTGTAAACACTTAAAATTTATAACTTTATAACATTTTGTAAAACACTGTATCCTTTCTGGTCACAAAACTTAACAGTCTAGCTAGCCTATCTATCTATTTTATCTCTCTTATCTATCTGTAGGCTATCTCTATTCATATCCACAATGAAGTAATTTATTAGGACAATAATGAACTTGATCTTACAATGGGAGTTTTGCTGCAGAACTTCAGAATTGGACCGAATGTTTTTTTCCTTTCAGAAGTGAGGCAATTTCACAGCAGAAACACAGTCCATGCTTTCCTCCCTCCCTCCACTTTAATTCTGTTTCTGTCAGAAATCAGAATCCTGTGACTGATGTTCCAAATGAACTGAGGTGATATTGAGGTTCTGAACTTTACCTGAGCATGTCATTCACTTGAAGGAGCTCTAGACCTCAGATGGCTCAACACTATTCTTCAGAAATGAGACAAGAACAAGTATTGATTTTTTTTCTTTTAAACTGAGTACCTAATGAGCAAATGAAGATATGGTCGGCCCTGGATTTATTAGGTGATCTAACAGGCTTCTTACAGTTCAAATGTACTGACAACAATTTGCTGCAATCCTCCCTTCTATCTATCTAATCTATCTATCTATCTATCTGTATGTTATCTTGGTTTTGGACATAAATTAGATCAATTATGCTGCACTGCATTTCTATAGCAATTTCAGAGATCTCACATGTAAAATATATGCTTTGGACCTGACAGGAGTCTGGTACAATATTGCAGCATGTTCTTGTTGGCTACTTAACAAAGTAAACAAAATTAAAAACCATGGGGAAAGAGAATATATCATTCCCCGAAGGCGCAAATGTTTCTTCAAGTAGAAAATTACACATTTATGAGAAAAGTCAAGTGCTTCACAGTAGAGAATGAGGTATCTCAAATCAGCTGAAGTTAAATGAAATACACATATTGAACAGATAACTGAATCAAGCACACAGGTTTAAGGTAAATGTATGCTCTCTTTGCATACATATATTGGTAGCTTGGAAGATCCTATGAGCAACTGGAATCAGGAATCATGTCCAAGAAAATATTTATATTAAAATGTAGGACCTGATCCTGCAAGTTGCTGATGTATTCTGTGAGGATAAAGTCAATGGGCAATGAAGATAAAAAGGACCAGATTTACCAAGGTATTTTTAGGCACCAAAAGATGCAGATAGCACCTAGTGGGATTAGCAAAGGTGCATAAATGAGCTAGGTGCCTCTCACTGACTTTCAATGAAAGTTAGGAACCTAACATGCTTAGGTACTTTTATAAATTTCACTAGGCATCTATCTATATCCTTTGATGCCTAAATACCTTGGTAAATCTGGGGGCTTGTCTACACTGAACGTTAGTGCGTGGCAAGCCAAGGAGTATGTAAAAGCATACTACAGAACTTTTGGTGAGCTGCAGCTGTGTCCACATAGGACTTTCCTGCTCAGCAAGCTAGGGGACTGTAGATTCACTAACTTCCCATTTAATATGCCACACAGTTTAACAGGATTGGGTTCTAAAAGAGTTCCCCTCCCCCAGTGCAGTCTCCCTTCTCTGAAAACATAAATGATCTCTTCAGTCATTTGCCTTCAACAAAATCGTTGTGTTCCTTCTTTTTCTAAACTACAAAGACCATCAATTTACCTTAAACCTGAGACAAAGTGTTCAGCACCTGTATGTTTTCAGAGTTAATGTAATTGAACTCAAATTGCCTCTTTCAAATTTGTAGTGCTAATGATAATTGATATTATTGACTCACCTCATTATGTTTGCTTGTTCTTTAAAAGAAAGACACAGTTTACATTTGATGTTTGAATGCATTATTGCTGAAGCGAAGACAAGGAAGTGCTCGGTTTGAGAGGCAGAGACATGGGGAAGACATCTTCAACATATCAGATAGGAATCTTCAGCACATTGATGAAGGCTTTACTTTCTATCCATAAACTCTTGTGTTGGGTTGCTGGAGTCATAATAACTACTATGTTCTTCTTCAGAGATGGCTTCATTTTGGTGCTGGGTAAAGAGACTTCTCTGATTGGGTGATATTCACCCCAGTTAGGACCATCACATGGCCCACTTCACCACTTAAACCCTGATTAGGGTCTAAGTGCTGAGTACCCATGCATAGGACCCCTTGTGTGCTGCTGTAAGAGTCTCAATGTCAGCCACACTGGGAGCAAGCTAGGGATGGTCTGGTGTCATTCTAAGAGAGGGGCTGTGGACCTGTGTTTATGTGGTTCCAGTGGCTCTGCATAACCATTTTAGAAGGGCTGCAGATGCTATTCCAGTTTCCCGACTGCTTCACACTTGGCCCTCATGGAGCCAGAATACTCCATCTCAATGTAGAAGGAATGAATTTAACAGTAATGAATATGAATACAGTAATGCATCCGAAGAAGTGGGTATTCACCCATGAAAGCTCATGCTCCTATACGTCTGTTAGTCTATAAGGTGCCACAGGACTCTTCGCTGCTTTTAAAGATCCAGACCAGGGGTCGGCAACGTTTGGCACGCGGCTCGCCAGGGTAAGCACCCTGGCAGGCTGGGCCAGTTTATTTACCTGCTGACGCGGCAGGTTCGACCGATCGCGGCCCCCACTGGCCGCGGTTCACCATCCCGGGCCAATGGGGGCGGCGGGAAGCTGCGGCCAGCATATCCCTTGGCCCGCACCGCTTCCCGCCGCCCCTATTGGCCCGGGACGGCGAACCGCGGCGAGTGGGGGCCGTGATCGGCTGAACCTGCCGCATCAGCAGGTAAATAAACTGGCCCGGCCCGCTAGGGTGCTTACCCTGGCGAGCCACGTGCCAAACGTTGCCGACCCCTGATCCAGACTAACACGGCTACCCCTTTGATACTATGAATACAGTGACACTCTATTTGTTGTCCTGTGGAAAAAACAACAAACAAAACAACACAAAACAAACAAACAAACAAAAAACCCCCAAAACATCTTCACCACAAGAGGGTACAATTATAATGTGCAATTCCCCATAACATTTGAACATGTAAAAGACATGAGGCAAAACGCACAAAGCAAGAACAATCTATATACATAAGGTGGGATCCTTTTGAAATTTCAGGGAGGTGTTTTTCCTATTTAAAATGTTGCATGTAGTTGAAATGTTGTAAATATATGGTTGTATATGTTATTAATTTTAATTGGAAAGAGCCAAAATATTATTTCCCTTTACTTTGGGCTGTGACAATATGTTGTAACGTATGATATACTGTGATGCAGCAGTGGAGAGAGAAAATGCTATATTCCTATAGTACATAAACTGCAGCAATGTAGGAAAAGCTGCCTTTAAAAACAACAATAAAATTGATATTAACAGGGTAATTCATTATAAGTCATATAATAATTCCAGGAGTCTTTTTATATCTGTCTTCCTACAGCATAAATGATTCTATGTAGTAAATGAATATGTAACAATTAGTTCTGAATTACAGAATCCAATTTAATGCCCAGTGATAAGTCCTTATGCTAAGCTGGAAATTCAACTGCTGTCAATTTGTTATGAAACAACCTCTGTGAGAATCTGAAATAACATAATGTACTGTCCAGGTCATGTATCATCATAATCTGAGATTAGATAAGGTAGTGTTGATAAATTAAATGCATTTGCAACAAAATGCTTCATATAAAAGAGATGAATACTTTGGTTGTTAACTTTTAACATGGGCTTATATTTAAAATACTAGACAAAAATGTTGGAGTAAAAATAATTCATTAACTGATAATCCTTTATTATCTTTGCTTCCCACTTGGGGGAAAGGAGGTTTTTCAAATATTAATCAATCAGTCAATAATGTGGAAAATTTCAGAATGATAAATCCAAATTTTGAGAATACACTCATATTGACATGAGTTGCTCTGTTGAAGTCCATGGGATCAGTTGTGAATGTCAGAACTAATCCTGTGAGAAAAGGTTTCAGGCCTGGGACCTTCAATCAGCATAGGATAATTTTCAGTAGAGCTGCCTAGCAAGCCTAAAGCTTGCAATCCTAGAGTTAATTAAAGTAAAAGGAGAAATCACAACTATTGTGTTGTATTTGTATTTGTTGTTTTTGTTTACTACCCAAATATTTTGTCTGACTGATGACGGTAAGAGCCATTGCTCCAGTAAAAATTGCAGAGAGGAGGCTTGTGAGATGGACTGGATGGGGGAGCATAGGGTGAGCAATGGCGCTCACCTGTTCCACTAAGCCTTTGGCTCACACTGTATTTGCTCTAGCTGTGAGTGATCTTGGCTCAGGAAGGTTATGCTGGAAATCAATGTTGCTGTTAGTATAGGATGTTTTCTATGGCTTTTGCTGGGCAGCTAGAGAAGGGTAGGTTGAACATGGTAGTAAGTCTCTTAGAAAGCTCTGCTGGTTGTGGACACCTTGGATCATCAATGAGGGAAGACAATCCATCTGGAAGCGTTGGGATCACAGGGTTTGGCATGGATCCATGGACTCTGTAGGTTAGAGGCCCAGGCCTCTACTCTCTTCATGACCAACTCAACTTCTTTCTGTCCCTGATGGGAGCAAAACACACAAGTGAACTTTACAAAATGTCTAGGCCCTCCATCCTTAGGAAAGTTTCTGTGGTAGGGTACAAAAGGCTGTGAGTACTTAAAGTATGTGTTTTCTTTGTTCTGGGCACACCAATATGTTCTCTCCTGAACCAGTTGTGCTTTCAGAATCAACTACAGATAGTCCAAATATAAAAATATACAAATACTGGCAGCCAATAGGCAGCTTTTCATCCCAAGCAGGAAAACAGAAATAATTCTGAAAGCTTTTCCAAGAGATGCCTGGAGGGGTTTATTTGCCAAAGTTTGAATCTCTAATAAACAGCTCGCTGCTGTTCTTATTTTGAAGTCCTTATATTTAACATTTGTTGATGTATTGCTATATTCAGAATGTGTACAAACAAGGCAATGAAAAGAGGCTTTTGCATGAATGCCATCAAGGCAGACTGTTTACAAGGACTTTCATCTTATATAGGAGGCGTCCTTTAATTTTACATTTTATGAAATAACTTGGAATCATTAAATGAAAGACCCTTTATCTGTGTTTTTGGTATGTGAATTGCACATTTACCAATGATTTCTGCCCTGGGAGGAGGGGGAAATAAGTCCTGAAGCTTTAAAATGCTACGTGTCTTGCAGGAAAGGAGTATGTGTTTTAGAGAAACTCAAAGTTTTCAATGAAATTCAAGGCAGGTTCTACCTTTCTCATTCTCCCTTCTCTGCAGAAGTGGAACTTGAATATGCCAGGACTGTAGGCACAAATCCTTCCCCTCGATCTGCAGGTGTGGAGGGCCCCCTGACACAGCAGAATTACATTTAATTAAAAATTATTGATTAGAACAGAGTCACCATAGATTTATACCCATGAGACAGAACAGAATTCAGAACCTTGTTTATAATGGTATGATTTTGCAGGTATGTACTTTATACTTTATGGTATGTGTACTCTTATAGGGGATGGTGAGGAGTGGTATGGTGGTTTTATTGGCATGATTTTGGGATGTCTGTATTGATAAGACATGAGGGCATGCCACAGGAGTGCCTTTGTGTGCTATACCACAGCATCATGTATTCTGTGTACAGCATACCACATCAATTACAGAAGAAAAAAACCCCTATGATCAAAATGTTTTAGACCAGTGATTCCCAAACTGCAGTCCACAGAGCACTTGCTGTTGGTCCCTAAGGAGCTGATTGGACACAGACTGCTGGCTTCCGTTTATTATTTTCAGCTGCTAAATTGCATTAAAAAGCTGAAATACATTAAACACTTTCCTCATATTTCTTTTCTATGTAAGCAGGATGTGAAACAGCAAATGAGAGTCTTGGACTTTCCTCGCTATGAACATAATTGTGGGGGGGTGGGCAACCCAACCCAAAGTAGAACTATTTAAACAACTTTTATTTAACTCAATAATGGTACACAAAATCAGTTCCAACCTTGGGGATTAACTTGGCAAAATACCACATAGGCAGGTGCTTTTCCAGCATGATGCTTCCTAACCTATATTTGAGTCAGATGCCTAGAACTCAATACAACTAGTTTATAGAAACTAAACTTTCTTACCTCAAAATGAAAATGTTTTGTTATTTTTGTGTCCTCATTGTAATTCACTCTGTTGCTGAATAGACCACATTTTCTTCTACAAACCTGTAGTATATAAAATGAATTATTGCTAAAGACTTATTTAAAAGTCATATCTAGTTGCTCCCTCTTTCTACCCATGTGAAAGAAAAGGAAAGCTAGTTTTAACACTATACTCCTAAAACTTATGTTTTGCTTTTTCCACCTTACTATATTAGCAGTTTTGCTAAAAGCTGGCTTCCTAATAGCAGTAGCAAAATTGGTTTTATATGCATTTTACTATGTGTTTTCAGGAGCCATTTTCATTCTTTACATTAGGAAGTCTCAAAGCTCTAGGGAAATTTAGGTAAAAATCAATGGATCAAATTCAGACCTGGTGTTAATAGGTACAACTACCACTCAATTCAATGAGAATTGTGTCTGCTTATTCCAGGGCTAAATTTGGCTCGAATATCTTATGTCACCTGACTCCCTGGGGCAGATACACCCATCTTGCACATCTCTGGCATTGCAAAAGGAACAGAATCCACTGTGATGGGCCATATGCCCCATCCTGGCTCTGATAGAATTAATATGGGCCTGAGCAGCCAATTAGGCTACCTGGCTGCACGTGGAGGTGAGGGCAGAGAGTCAGGCTTACTAAGATATGAAGACTAGCTGGGAAAGGAACTAGTCCTGACTATAAAGAAGAGAAGTACAGATAAATAGGGGGCTCCTTAGAGAAATTCTGCAGTTACTTTTAGAGATTAAAGACTAGGGAGAGTTAGTTTAGTGATTCTCTCTTGAGTAGGAACATCTGGGAGGGGGTAAGAAGAGATACAGAAAAGATACTGGTATACAGAAAGCTCTGGTGATGAGGAGCCCTGGTAAAAAAGCAGGAACTGGACTTCTGGACAAAGAGTGCCCTGGCAGGTGTTCAACTGAGGAACCAATTTGAATGAAATATCCTGCCTGAGGAGGGAAGAATTGGATTTTTATTTGTACTTTTACTTTGGGATTTTTCTTAAGTGGTTTCTATTGAAGAGTCCTGGCCCTGTGAGAAGGTGAACTTTCAGAGGCTGTTGGAAAGCCCTGCTGATACGCTAAAGTAGGAAAAAGTAAAGGAATTCAGCAGCAAGGAGTTTGAAGGAGAAGACATTGGCTGCTAGTTATAGGGTCCCTGTGCTGGAACCCAGTTTGATGGGTGGGAGGAATTGTTCTCCTATCTGCCACTGGGGAACGTGGCATGAGGCCCCTGAGAAGGGGACACGTATGTCCGATAATCCTCAAGAGAAGAATATAAGGACCATGGGACCCAGGGTCAGGACTGAAGACCTTTTGTAAGGACAATGGACTCTTTTTCTGTTGGACTTTGTTATCCTAGAGGGGGTGGAACTAAAGAGTGACGTGGCATGAAGGCTGAATTTTGAGAAGAGAGGCCACTGCAGGACTGGAGCAATCATTAGCAGGGCGTGCTAGAGGAAAGAGCCTGTTATGTTACACCCACCCACAAAAGAGTACTCCAGAGGTGAGTCTACCCTTCTACACCACCCACATTCTCCCAGCTGGGAATTTTGCTTGCTGACAGGTTTAGTGCTAATGACACTAGTAGCCCCCTAAGAGGGAGTACTTAATAATTGTACAGATGCCTGCTGCTATTCCCAGTGAAGTCAGTGACTAAACTCCCATCCACTTCATAAGGAGCGGGATTGGCCCACAAGAGAGTGACATTCATTCTAGTTAATGACAAACTAGTGGCTCTCTACATCGCTGGTCATTAACTACCAGAAATTGCCCAACTCAGAAGTCATTCTTGCTGTTGAAAATATAAAAATGTAATGAGCAAATAACTTATCTTGTATGCAATGAAAAATAAACAGCTGAACTGTAGGATTTCCTGGATGTGGAGTTCTGTTACTGTGCCAAGGTAAAATCCCATTGACTTAAATTGTGCCAGGATTTCACCTCTAATCTTTTCCTTAGCACAAGAAGACCAGCACAGTAACTAATATAGAAAGGAAGGACTTCATTCTTAGAGTTCCGGTAGGTCTATAATGCACCCTAACAGACATTGTTCCTTTATAAACAATTATTTTTAGTGACTAGGCTGCTTAGTTATCAAAGAATTTTGCAAATATATTCTGTCTTTGTAGTGCTTGCTGTGTTTTGGTACATGTAAATGAAAAAGATTTTGACATTATCTTGATTTTAAAAAGTTGATTGCAGCTGAGGAAAATAGGATATAATTTGCCTTCACTAATCACCTTGCACACCCTTCCCACAACAGAGAATTAGTGCGGTGGCTGCTCGTTATTAATTACAGAACTGGAGAACATTTTCCAGTGGAAATTAATTAATTAGGTTCCTTTGGGTGGGAGAAGAATAGTGTGGCAGAGGAGTTAGGGTCATGATTCCCTACATCAGGTTTTTTATAGTTCATGATATTAGATCTGACAAGTTCTGCATTGAAGTTAGTCTTGTTCATACAGTAATGATATTGTTCTCCTATTTTGGTGCAACTTACTAGCTTTTGTACTCTTTACTTGTTGACACTTTGGCTTTTCCTTATAATTACAAAGTATTTCTGAAACCCGTTTCCTTTCTTGCATGAATTCTGAGATAGGAACCCTAATTATGTTTGTTTTAGTTTGGCTGGGTACCTTAACCATTTGAGAGAGAGATCAAATGTGTACTCCCAGGCCAGTAAATTGTTGTGACATCCACTGGCAACTGAGATATAAATGTGGTTTAACAGGATAGCTTATCCCTGCGAATTTAGGGGAAACACACTCTACCCATTTAAACACCTTTTTATATAGGATCCACACTAGGGCTTTCTAAACCAATATAGTTAAATCACTCCAAAAATTGTGTGTGGATAAGCCCAAACATGTTCACATTTTATTGCCCAAACTAGGAGAGCAAAGTGAGCTCCCTCCTTCCCCCCCCCCCCCACACACACATTGTCTCTCTCCCTGTAAACAAATCCCACTCATTTACAAGTATATCTTCATGGTTTTGACTAGTTAGTTTTGTTTACTTTGGGGGAAAGAACTGTTCTTAGTCGAATTCGTTGCTGATTCACTTTCTTCTATTCATTCAATATTGTCTACTACAGCACGGCAATTTTTTTTATTTTTATTTTTTTTGCACAAAACGTTCTTTGTTTGGGGGGAGAGGGGAGGCAAAAATGCAGATTTGGTGACACTCCTATACACTGGTATAACTGTCCACACTAAAGGTTGTACCAATATAAAATCTCACTCTAATCAAAATAATTAAATCAGTTCAAAAACTACGTGTAGACCAGGCCTTTGTTTCAGCAGTTCTGGGTTTTCTTTGTCAGTTGACATACCTAACAAATCAAATGATATTTATTTTAAAATATTTCTCCTAGGGTCTGAACTTGCATGTGAAGTTGCTGCACAATATGAATTCAAAGTACCAAGTTGCAAGTACCTAAAAAGCAGGGTGTGTGGGCACGCGTGTGTGTGAGGGAATTTATAATAGAAAGTCTGATGGAGCTCTAACTCGAGCAGCATGACTACTGCAGTGATTATTCTTTATTGCCATGGCATTTGCTGCTGAAATAGTGGTGGGCAGATCCTAACACTCTCAAAATTAATGTGCAGTAACCTCCTCTAGGTGAGGTATTGCCCAAGGTATGGTGTTTTGAAACCTAATATATCAAAATGATTATACTTCTCCATTTAACTTGGTTGGGTCGCTCTCCACACACGTGCTGCTTCAAAGTTACTTTCCATAATTTCAGAATAAATATACATAGAATGGGAGAACCTGGAAAATACCAGTCAGAATATTTTCCAAGTCTTCATTAATACAAGTCACAATCTGTCTCTGCTCGAGCAGCTTTATAGCTGGGAGAATATTATGGCACAGATTTGCCTTGTAAGATTGGGGGTTTTGCTGTTTATCTCCCTCTCCTATCCTTATGAGCAACACACTTATGGCCCAAATAGCAACCACTCCATACCTGGACTGCCCATTGCTTTCAGTGGGAGTTCTACTTTAGAAACAGAATCAGACCCACTAGAGCTGAATGACAATTGTGGTAGTCATAGTCTGATGTAACCCAGAGAGACTAACTCCTGATACGAATGTGCAAATGAAATGGGGAGCCCTGGCCTAAGTGTGGTCCGACAGATGCAAGCAATTGTCATGTGGTAAGTCTCTAAAAAGTTCATCCTGCTGAATTTAGTTACCTCTGAAAATAGAGAAATCACAAAGAGTGATTTCTAGCTTGATTTTTTTTCACATGTTCATGCAATCATTCAGCTCTCTGCAGGCACGAATGATGTATGGTCCACAGTCTGAAAACCACTGCTTTAGTGTTTGCAAAGCACCTTGGGATCATCCAGAGGCAGGTGCTGTAGAAATGCAAAGTGTTATCAGTAGTAGCTTAATTGATCAATAGACTGTAATTAAGTAGAATACTTTTTTTAATTGGCATGAGTTTCAAATGGGGTCTGATCATTCCATGCCCTCTAAGAAAAATGCCAAAAGGCTGGACTGAGTATGTCTGTCAAAAAAGTAATAATCACAAACCAAGGGAGGTGAGGGGGTGAGTTTCAGCTCTGTACTGGGAACAGGGGCAGCGGAGCCTTCCCAAAAGTGGAGGGGGCAGGGCCCCATCCCTGCCCTTCCTCTTCTCCCCAAGGCCCCTGCCAAGCTGAAAGCTGGAGTGGGCTGGGAGCTGCGGATGGACCCTCCATCTGCCCAGGGTGGGGGAGCTGAGAGCACGTCCTGGCCCGTGTCCCTGCCCTGAGGGTCCCCCCACCCAGGGCGGGAGTGTCTGATGCTCCACCCAGCTACCCAAGTGTCTCTTACCCCGACCCGGCTCCAGCTGGGGGCAACAGCCCGGCCATGGTAAGAGCCGCACGTGCAGCTGTGTGGAGCCACAGACCCTGCACCTGTCCTTATTGTGGGGGGGGGCATGAGTTGGGGACACAGGCCGGGAGCTGCTCTCAGCCCCCCAACCTGGGCAGGTGGAGGATCCACAGCACAGCACCCCACAGCTGCTCGGGCTCCCTAGACAGGCTATAGCTGCCAGCCTGGCCAGAGGGGGCAGGGCATCTGGGGGTGTGGGGAGATGAGGCAGGGCCTGTGGTGAAAAGTGGGAGGGCCATGCCCCTGTGACCCTCCCATTCACCCCCTAACTGGGAAAACAATTGGGTAGATGCCAGCAGGACAATGAAAAGAGACAAGAGTTGGTGGAGGGGTAGACGCAACAACCTAATAGTGAGACTACTCTTAACCCCCCCACCAAAAAAGGAAAAACAAATTAGCTATTTTGGACCGATGAAGAAAGAAAAATAAAACCTACCCTTGACTTCTGCATGCGATGAGTCAGTGCGATGAGGATGATACTATTGACATTATTTTTCAAAATGATGTTTGTTACAACCTAATGCTTTCTTCCCTTTTTATCAAGAGAATGATGTACTCAATTTTAACTTCTGGCCATATGATTTAATAGCTTGTACATGACCACCTACCAATGATGCATCATAGGAGAAGGCTATCTTCTCTGGGCCTGATGCCAAATCATGCCAATGATTCCTTCACGTCTCCATTTTTTTTTCACTCCAATTGTTCAATTACTTCTACCTGGGCAGACCCTTACCCCCAGGCAAAGCCCCACCAAAGGCATCTATGCAGTCTCAGGGACTGCCTGCATGGAACAGGTTGCAGCAGATCTGGGGACTTAGCTGGGAAATGTTTTACACTGTCATAGTGAAACCTGTCTAGTTATATGTTAAGATCTTGGAAAGTTAAATGGACATAGTCAACTTAAAAATCATACATCTGTTTAATGGCCAGGCTGTTTGTGAACAGATACTTGCATAAATTCAATTACAATTGTCTAACATCATTTATGTCAACAATTTATTTTAGTTACAACTTGTAGGTGCAAAGCTCAAGGCTATTTTTGAAAAGTTAATCCTTAAAATGCAATTTGTCTGCCATTGATTAAGTCAGTTAAATTATGCCCTTTGTGGGTATAAAATAAGAAATCAAGGTGGCTTTTCTTATGAAAATGTAGTGCCAAAGGTATTCATTCCATTGCTTTTAATAGTTGTATAAAGTACTATAATATGGATTTTGTATGTGCTGTAGATATAGCGGCAAATACAAACACAGATACATTTATGTTCTTCAGTGCTAGGTATACAGCCCTGAGTTAAGAAAGACCATCCTCACTATCAAACTTGCACGAGCACCAGAAATACAATATAGATGCACCCACACATGTAGAGCAACATTAAACTAGGATAATGTTTAATTCAAATTGTAATGTCTTTAATGTGCAAAGCCTTTTTATACTTTGGATTTGCTATGTACTTGTTCTTTAGAAAAGTCCGTTTTCAAACCAGATGGCTTCCCTTAATTAATTCTTATCACAGAGACATCTTTGTCATAAAGTACTTTTTATAACAGATGAGCAGAATTTTATAAGTGCTTTTGTTTACAAGATTACTAAAAGAATAACGATTTCACAGGGGAAGTGCTGTCGTAATTTTATCTTTAATTCTTCCAACATCCTTGACATTTAAAGGCAATTCTAATATTATTGCTATTGAATTGCAAAAAAGAAAGGTGTTGGATTTTTATTGATTTTTAAATGCATACGTGTGCTCAGAAAGATGGCATTTCAAAACCTCCTCTAAATGTAAGTTTTCATTTTCAAAATAAACAACACATAATAGGCTTCATTGATGTCAGGGCCTGAATGTGGAGGGGGAAATGTTAGTTTGTGTCTCAAGCTCTGAGGAACTTAAGAATGTACTTTACAATCCACAGAGAGAATGAAAGGTAACAGCAATGTCACGTATTAAGTTCAGAGAATTTGACTATACAAGCACCAAATCTTTAGCAGTGACAACAACCTTCAAAGTTGAAGGTTATCACTTTATTTTGCAATGCCAAGCATAAAATGACCCCCCTCTTTAAGGTAACTCAAATTTGTCATGCATGGTTGTAATCATACTTGCTTTTTTATGAGCTCTGTGCATTTTTAAATGTGTTGCAAATAAAGAGCACAATTCCATAGTGACTGTAAAAGGCAGACTGATAACATTTGCCCACTCTTATGTTATGAAGGTTTCCTTACATACACTATTAGTTCTCTCACTGTATCTTAGTCCTAATCTGCAAAAGGCCAAACTTCTTTTTGACCTTAAGATCTGTGATCAGTCGAATCTAATTATGTAGTGGTGGTTTTATGATATACACGTGTCCATTAGATTCCAGATTCAGGCCATGAAAGAAATCTTCATTTATATTTGAACCTAAGTCTGTCACCTTCCACTACATTGGGTACATTTATACTTACTTCCTGGTCCGGACGTAAGCGATCGATCTTCTGGGATCGATTTATCACGTCTTGTCTAGACGCGATAAATCAATCCCTGATCGATCCCGGAAGTGCTTGCCGTTGATGCCGGTACTCCAGCTCAGCGAGAGGAGTACGCGGCATCGACGGGGGAGCCTGCCTGCAGCGTCTGGACCCGCGGTAAGTTCAGACTAAGGTACTTCGAATTCAGCTACGTTATTAACGTAGCTGAATTTGCGTACCTTAGTCCGAAGTGGGGGGTTAGTATGGACCAGACCATTGTTTTCTTTTGTGCTTATTTTGTCAGAGTTTAACAGCTTTTGCAAGCAGGTGTGCATCTCTATTTCCAGGAGAAGTTTATAGTTTACACTACTATATGCAATCTTTGTAAACTGACATCAGCTTTGTAAGGCAAAAACACTTTTCCCCAAGTGCACAAAATTCAGTTAAGTTTATCCAAGATATATCAATATTCATACCTCTCATATCACCCCCAACAGTTATCACAGTTTGAGTACTCTGATATGCTGAATGTAAAACTAGGTGGAGCTGGTCTTGCATCAGATTTATAGAACATAAGAATGGCCATACTGGGTCATACTAATAGTCCATCTAGCCAAGTAGCCTGTCTTCCAGCAGTGGCTAGTGCCAGATGCTACAGAGGCAATCAGTGGCACTGGAACATTTTTAGTAGTGGGGGTGCTGAAAGTCAGCCCCCTTACCCTGTCCGTGCCTTCCACCAGAGCTGTGGCTGGGAGCAGGGCGATGTCTCCCGTGGGGGGGGGGGAACCTGGACAGGAGTAAGGGGGCTGAGGCTATGGCCACAGCTGGGGGCGGGTGTGAGGCCAGGAGCAGAGCCCCGGCAGGGGCCGGCAGCCGGGACACCATGTGTGAGGCCGGGAGCAGAGGCATGGGGGCAGGGCCCGAGGCATGGGGGCAGGGGGCAGAGTTGGATGCAGGGAAGTGCTAGGGTGCTGCTTTGGGGTAAGGAGTGTCACAGTGGTAACAGCTCATTTAGACCCCCACCATTTTATATGTATAGTTGGGATTATTATTTTTTCCCCAAATGTGCATTACTTTGCACTTGTCAACACTGAATGTCATATGCGATTTTATTGGCCAATCACTCTGTTTTGTGAGATTCCTTTGTAACTCTTCTCAGTCTTCTTTGGACTTAACTATCTTGAGTAACTATCATCTGCAAACTTTGTCACTTCACTGTTTACCCCCTTTTCCAGGTCATTTATGAATATGCTGAACAGTACAGGTCCCAGTAGAGATGGGGGGGACCTCACTATTTACTACTTTTCATTGTGTGAAAACTGATAATTTATTCCTACCCTTCATTTCCTTTCTTTTAACAACTTACTGATCCATGATAGGACCTTCCCTCTTATCCCATGACTGCTTTACTGTGTTTAAGATGCTTTGGTGTGGGATCTTGTCAAAGTCCTTTTAAAAGTCCAAGTACACTACTTTATCAGCTGGATCACCCTTGTGCACATACTTGTTGACACCATCAGAGAATTATGACATTGGTGATGCATAATTTCACTTTACAAAAGCCATGTTGACTCTTCCCCGACACATTGTGTTCATTTATGTGTCTAGTAAAGAACAGAATTATCATAGCTTCAACCAATTTTTTTCTGGTATTGAATTTAGGCTTAATGGCCTGTAATTGCCAGGATCACCTCTTGAACTTTTCTTTTTTAAATCAGCATTATGTTAGCTATCCTCCAGTCATTTGGTACAGAGGCTGATTTAAGTGATAGATCACAGAATTACTGACTGTGGTATGTAATATCATATCTGAGTTCCTTCAGAACTCTTGGGTGAATACCATCTGGTCCTGATGACTTATTACTGTTCTAAAACCACTTCTTCTTCTCCAATCTGGGACAGTTACTCAGATTTGTCACCTAAAAAGAATGGATTAGGTAAGGAAATATCCCTCACATTCTCTGTAGTAAAGATTGATGCAAAGAATTCATTTAGGTTCTCTGCAATGGCTTTATCTTGAGTGTGCTTTTAGCACCTTGATCATCCAGTGGCACCATTGATTGTTTGACAAACTTCCTGCTTCTTATGTATGTACAAAAACAAATACTATTTTTTTTTGTCTTTTGCTAGTTGCTCTTCAAACTTTTTTTTTGTCTGCCCAATTATGTTTTTGCACTTTACTTGCCAAAGCTTGTTCCTTTCTATTTTCCTCAGTAGGATTTGACTTCCAATTTTAAAGATGACTTCCAATTTCTGACCTTCTAGACAGCCGTGGTTCCTAAGGAGTTATGGTCTGCTGTATTAATGTGACAGACTGTCATGTAGTAATCTTCTGTGTTGATCTCATTACTACACATACACAAGGTTGGGATAATATTCTGATCTACTGGACCTTGGTTGGCAGACACTGAGATGCTGCATGTTTCTGTACATGATAGTGAACATTTCTGTATTTCCAAAACTACATGAAAAGTCCTCATGATCTGAAATGACTAATAAGGCCTTTTCAGGACACCATGGAGATTTTCAGTCTTCATTATTGACAAACCAAAATACACTTAAGTTTGTGTTGTTTAAACAATCCCATCAAGGGCTTTAAACAAGGGAGGATGGAAGCTCTTCTAACTACTTGCATCCGTGGCTGCAGATTAAAAGGGCTACTGATCTAGAATCTTCACACCCATTGTCGTAACTGATGAGTCTGTATGTAGTGACTACCCTGTCTAGTGTGCACTAGATTTATATATTGCCATCTTACCCCACATTACGTAACTGACATGTCTGAGCCCTGACTGTAACAGTATATCCACAGCTGATGTCTGTCCTTTTGCAAAAATCACCAGATATAAAATGATCAAAATGCCTGAGAGGAATATGGCCAATAGTAGTCTGAACTGTCATTTTACACCAACCTAAAGGGGATCATCTTTGTGCTAGAGTGTCGTTAGATACATATAAATCAGAACATTATCAAAAAACATAAGTACTTGAATGAAGCATTTGTTTTTGCTGCAAAGGTGCTGCTGAAGGTAAACACAGAGATAGAAATGATTACTAGAACTCATGTTTGCAGCATTCATATAATCTTCTGAGATGACAAAGGAGGGACGGATACCTCAGTGATTTGAGCATTGGCCTGTTAAACCCAGGGTTGTGAGTTCAATCTTTGAGGGGTCCACTTAGGGATCTGGGGCAAAATCAAGTACTTTGTCCTGCTAGTGAAGGCAGGGGGCCAGACTCAATGACCCTTCAGGGTCCCTTCTAGTTCTATGAAATAGGATACACAATATAATCCTGATCTATTTGTTTTTTATCTTCCCATTTACTTTGATATCTGGAGACTTAGGCATCAGTTTCTTGCATTTATCAGTTTATAATGTTGTCTTTGGTGAAGAACCTTGTGTTTCAACCTTCCTGGATGGGTGGAGCTCAGGCACAGATGAGGCAGAATTTGTAGCCTTATAGACACCTCTGGACTTCAGAAGGAATTTTATCTGCCAAATTCCATGGAAGTTGGATTGGTCCATAGGGCTTCAAGAAAGTACTGTAACTTTGCTTCTAAGATAACTTTCTTTCTAATCTATGGATTGCTAGTGAAAATGACCTTGGGAAAATGCCATCCTCCTGTTTTTTCTCAGTTGGTGGAAGAGCATTGTGACTGTCTATATAAAAAAGAGCTTTGTAATGAAAATGAGAACCACTAAAATCAAGAAGTAAGAGACTGTTCCCTCAAAGAACCTAACCCTATATGAAAGCTGGCCCAGCCTTGATACAATCTACATAGCTCTCAAATATTAAACTGGTTATATCATATAAAAGTTAGATATGGAAGACTAACTGTCATTTAATCTCTTCCCCTCAGAGTGCTGGATTGCTCTATACTGTATATCTGGTAGTATCTTCAACAATTTTTCTTCAATGACTATTCCACACTGTAGTCAATCTCCTCCTTGAGTACACTGATGTCCCTCCGTAATTAAATATGGATCCAAATGGTCAAAAAGCAAGAGCATTTATTCTCTGGTAATGTCAACTATAAATAGGTTTGAAAAAAAATAGCACTGGAAACCCTCTTAGTGATCTTTTCATTCTACTGTTTCATCAAATAAAGCCAGTAGAAATTAAGGAAAGGATCAAAAGCAATAGGCACTTAAGTAATGAGAAAAAGGAAACCTACAGTTCAGCATTCTCCTGTAAAAATGTTTTAAATTCATTTCTCGTTTCCATGCACAAGAGGAAGATCACTGCTCAAGTTTAATCCAATAACCATTCTACAAAACTCCTTGTGTTTATTTCAAGCCTTGGTGCCTTAAACTTTGATTCTACTCATAAGGCTCCTACTCTCTGATACCGTGTTCATCTCTTCTGTGTGCATCTTGACCTTTTGGAGCTGCTCCCCTCCTTTCTCTCACTCCCATTCTCTCCCCTCTTTAATCTTTCCATACATATTAACTCTGCAGGGTTTTTGCTCTAACCTTAATTTTCCTGCATCCTGAAGCTTCATAGCTAAAAGGTTGCTACTAATCCTTTTTCTATTTCTTCTTCCATAGAGTGTATTTTGTTCATCCATTTTCATCTCCTGAAATACTCTGTATACATAGACATTTACTCAGACTTGTGTATGCTCCATAAGAAACTGCTTTCATAAGCCATCTTTAATACATTTGAGGGTCACAATAGGGGTCAAATGTAGAAAAGTGTCTATATGTTGGGAAACATTTTTCTGTTCAAACTGAATTCATGATGCATCATTAAAGCTGTACAGTGCTGAGAAGTCTATTAATAATGATTGGGTGTGGATGAAATGACTCCTGTTCACAGGGATGGCAAGGCAAAGGAGGTCTTCGTACCTGCCTTCTCTTGACACAAAATCAGGGGGACAAGCTACCGATCAGTGTTTGGTGACAAACCAGATCTTCAGTGATTTGCATTACGCAAGACTGGATTCTTTATATCTGTTGGCACAAACTTGGAGGGAGGGTTGGGGCAAAGGACTTTAAACCACGCTTTTGCTTCACAATCCTTGTGCCAGCCAGCATCATCCTGGTCCCCAGAGCAGATTATCTTTGGTAAGCAGCTCTATCTCTTGCTGTTCATCTAAAGGAAAAGAAAAAACAGGTGAGCCTTTGTAAAAGGCTCGTTGTGTTTTTCTGTGAACCCACAGGTCCTGGCACTTCCCACCAGAATCAAAGTGAGTCCAAGGACTTGCAGGTTGGTTCATTTCCCCCCTCCCCCTCATCCCTCAGATACAAGGGAGGTTGCAGACGCCCTTTGAAGAGGTTTTTGGGATATGTAAACAATCCTTGGGGAAGAACCCTAGGAGCATCAAAGCTGCGGGAGGAGAGTTGAGCTGGAGTTTGTTGGAAAACTGCTTTGTAAATAAGTTAGAGGGTTAGTTTTGGCCTTTTTCAGGTTGGAGGGCTGTGTTATGGAGTAGACTGGGATAGTCAGTTTCTCTAAACCAGAGGCTTTATAATTTAGCTATAGCATGTAGAGTTGTAAATCCCTAATGAAGGCCTTAAATATAAAATATTGAATAAACAAGTTTTTGCATAAACTTCTGTCCACGGGCAAAGAGGCAACCTGTGCTAGAGGAATGAGCATATACCTCTGTCAAGAAATCTTGGACGCAACCCTGACCCCATTGAAGTCAAAGGCAAAATTTACCTTAACTTCAGTGGAGTCAGGCTTTCACCCCCTGAGTCTTAATCTTGATGCCTTGTCCAAAGGCAAATCCCACTTAATCTGATTTTTAGTTTTCCCCAGCTGTTAAATGTGGATTTCAATACTTCTGGGGCTGGTGGAAGACATTCTTAATGTTTACAGAGTGCTATGCACAAAAGATGCTAATTATTTTGGTTTTCTCTTCATTAGAAAGCACTTTACCAACTGGGAGTTGACTGCAAAAGGGAGAGGGATTGGGACACTATTTACCACACATTCAGAAATGATTTCCCTACTGAAATGTATTCACCTCTAGGCTGGAGCATGAGCAGCAGGGAGTCAGCATGTGTACTGTGCACTGCACAATAGACAAAGAGGGACCTTCTGCTCAAGGATTTTAAGTGTCCATGTGAGGCAGATGTGGGGCTTTTCATCACCTGGTGCATCCACCTGCAACCGACGCCTGTTTTCCTGCCATAGAAAGACTAACCAATTGCATCAAAACTACTGGGATTTGAACTCTTCTAAGCTTTTGCCTCTGCTTTTCACGTCAGCATGTGCTTGTAAAACATCAAGTTAACATGCAACAAATGTTAGAGGGAATTATGGGTTTTTTTCCCCCCAATATATCAACAAACTTCTTAATTTCCAAAAGGTTTTGTCATGGGAAGAATCCCATGCACTGCTACAGACTAGGGACCGAATGGCTAGGTAGCAGTTCTGCAGAAAAGGACCTAGGGGTCACAGTGGACGAGAAGCTGGATATGAGTCAACAGTGTGCTCTTGTTGCCAAGAAGGCTAACGGCATTTTGGGCTGTATAAGTAGGGGCATTGCCAGCAGATCGAGGAACGTGATCGTTCCCCTTTATTCGACATTGGTGAGGCCTCATCTGGAATACTGTGTCCAATTTTGGGCCCCACACTACAAGAAGGATGTGGAAAAATTGGAAAGAGTCCAGCGGAGGGCAACAAAAATGATTAGGGGTCTGGAGCACGTGACTTATGAGGAGAGGCTGAGGGAACTGGGATTGTTTAGTCTCCAGAAGAGAAGAATGAGGGGGGATTTGATAGCAGCCTTCAACTACCTGAAGGGGGGTTCCAAAGAGGATGGAGCTCGGCTGTTCTCAGTGGTGGCAGATGACAGAACAAGGAGCAATGGTCTCAAGTTGCAGTGAGGGAGGTCCAGGTTGGATATTAGGAAACACTATTTCACTAGGAGGGTGGTGAAGCACTGGAATGCGTTACCTAGGGAGGTGGTGGAGTCTCCTTCCTTGGAGGTTTTTAAGGCCCGGCTTGACAAAACCCTGGCTGGGATGATTTAGTTGGGAATTGGTCCTGCTTTGAGCAGGGGGTTGGACTAGATGACCTCTTGAGGTCCCTTCCAACCCTGATATTCTATGATTCTATGATTCTAGGGAAAGAATAAACAGAATCACTAACTCATTTTAAAACTATCCAGGTCAGCAAACTCCTGCCAGGCTGGGGGTGTGCCACCACCTTCACGTGCAATAAAAGTAACACAAAGCAAATGAAAATAATCTGGGATATGATTTAGATGACACACACCTTCATAAGAATGTGTGCAAGGAACCAACCCCACAAGCTTGTCCTTGCCTAGTTCAGAAGGACATAATCCTACACTTTGTACTTGAGGAACACAAAGACTGCTTCACTCAAATCTCTAAAAGGGTGGCATGATGGTTGAGATCTAGATTCCATCCCAACTTGTTCACAATACTCAGCATTTTGGGGCAACATGGAGGGCTGTCCATGCTTCTAGGGCTAGTAAAAATGGCAAATATCTTCTGCAGAAAAAAGTGTGTAAGAAACAAAATATTTTGTTCTTTCATTTTTATCAACTTATTTTTAGGTTTTCCCCTTTGTCTCCAGAGAAAATGGAAAAATTAAAAGGGGGGAAGCCCCAGGAAAATTCAAACATTTATAGTATTTCAGTTAAAACCTGAAGGGTGGAATTTATTTTTTGTAGCGTTTTTTGGAACCACAACATGGTGTTTCTGTTCAAAAGGGTTTTGGTGAAAACCTTCTTACCAGGTCTAAATGCTACAGCCTTATGTGTGTATCAGCAGCCATACTTACGTTATGGATTTAATCTCGCAATTTTTTCCTCAGAAACTGAAAGCAGTTGAATGTTTCTGCTTAGTGACAATATCAGAGGTTTTCCTTCCCCCCCACACATACCTTTTATTTTATTTTTTTAATGAGCTACTCTGGTTTTGAATAAATGCTGCCATGTCTCTCCTCAGGCAGAATAAAAATAACTTGCACTCTTTCTTTGGTATTTCAATAGCTTTATATAATTAGGGGGGAAAAACTGACTAATGATGATTTCTGACAGTTATAAGCAGTGCACAGCCAAAGCTAGGTTACCTCTCCTCACGTAACCTGGTACAATGTGATATATTAGGCTAAGATTGTAAAATTTCCCCCCAGAGGATTTCATTTTTAGAAGCTGTTGCTGATAACAGGTGGCAAAATACTTGCATTCTCCCAAAGTCATTAGTTACCCCATGAACCTGCTGATACAAATTAAGCCTGGGTAGCTCACGGCTGCTATATGTTGCAAGGATATGGAGTAAACTTTGCAGAAAAATTGTTTTCACCTGGAATGTAGCAAATCTGTTGCCAGTGCATTTTTTTTCATACGTGCATCTTAGTGCCTGAGTTTTCAAAACTGTTTGAATAGTTGCACATGCAAATGTGTGCAATTTAATACCTAAATTGACAATCATGTATTTGTATGTGAAAATGAGAGAGTATGCCTTCTACTGGGCATTGTGTACACCCAAACACCTGCCTTCTGCACCCAATCCTGATAATTAGGTGCACAGTTGAATGCATAAACTCTCTCAAAAAATCAGGCCTCTCTTTGTCTCTCTGCTGTATGTGAGAGTTTTCATAATGAATCTTAATTGCTGTTGTGTTTTTCATTTCTATAAACTGACTACCATATGAAATTCTATTCGAGGTAATAGGTACAATAGTAATTGGCGTCTCTTACAGGGTCTACTCACATCTTGGGAGTAGGCATTCTGCATTTCAGTTTACGTGTAAGGACCCAGTCCAAGGTATTGGGTCAGATCCTGACTTCCCCACTCAGGATGCTTTACAGAAACCTGATGGAAAGTCAATGGATCTGATCCCCTGAGCATTCTCTCTGTGTGGAACAATGCCCTGGTATAGACCTGCAGTTACTCTGACCCATGCACTCAACCCCGCCATGGGAGGTAGTATAAAGGAGAGGGAGTGTAGCCTAAGTGTTTCAATGCCCTGGTAATCATTGGCTTATGGAACAGTCCTTAGGGGGTGTGTGTTGCTGGTGCAAGATGAAGCAGCTGTTAAAATAAGTTACCCACCCTAGACTGGGGCTAAAAGTTAAACTTGGTGCCACCTTTATCCCACTGAGAAGATTTAAGCTGCACCTAGTGTGGCTCATATCCAGCGTGGGATCTGGGCCTGAGTTCTCTGGATTGTATAAACAGTCTGTTTGACACTTTACATTATAAAAAGGAACATAAGCATTTAGGCTGATTAAATGGGGGAGGCAGGGAGAACAGCTGAGAGAAGCCACCACAGTTAGGAATGGCAACATGAGCACTCCAAGGGGTTGGCAGGTATATAAAAACTTTTAGTATAAATTATATAGTACTATCTTAATTGGTTTTTAAAACAATCATGTAGAATATTGAGGGAAGGCACTTTAACACCTGAGGATATTGCTATATGGCTGGAGAGATAATTTAAGTGCAGGTTCTATCTAGCAGTCATGAGTGGGATCACTTTAAAATCTTACTGTGCCATCCAGACCCCCAGGGCCTAACACAACAGTCCTACAAAGAGGATATTTCCATAGCTAGCCTACTGACAATTATTTTAATTTGTTTAAATTGGTATAGCCCTGTGGACAGCTTACTTAAAAGCTCCACACTATTATGTGTTCATTTCCCTAAAGGTGCTTTTTACTTTAGGCACACTTTATGAGTTGAATTAATTATCGCTCAAAAATGTACTTTTTGAATCAACCTAGTTCTAGTCAGATGAAAAAGCAGTGTGTGGAGAAGTGGTGATTGTCACATACAATAATTTAGAGTCCATAATGGTTTACAAATGTCAGCTCAATTAGTCACTTAAGGAAACCATGCCCATTGTCCTGAAATTAACTGAACTGAGTCTCTAAAGGCTATTAATTGTAATGGCATATAATCTACTTTAACATCATTAGAAGTCCACAAGAACTTGAAATCTCCTTACATGGTCTTGTGGAATATTAAGCACAATAACTTCTGAAAAAAGATATATTGGTCCTACCTAAATATTGAGATAATTGAACATCAGGAAATATGAGCTTAATCCAAAACCCATTCCAAGTCAACTGGAAAGACTCCCATTGACTTCAATGGGCTTTGGGCCAGACCCTCAGAGGATAACAGTAAGGACCCACATTCATGATAAAAGCATCTTCATAGTGAAACTGGAGGGAAAACGGGCTGAACCTGTTGCCTTCCCTTCTGTGGTCACAGAGCTTTGCCAAGAGTAGAACCAATACCTACGGTTCTCTTGTACTGGAGTACCCCACAGAGATGCACAGTTGATGTGCACTTGTGGCCAAGCTGCACAGATGCATGATTTACAAGTAGGCTGGGAAAAACAGGCAGGGCAGGGCGGTGGATCCACCAAATGTTCCTTCCCATGGGGCAACCAATGTAGGTGGTACAAAGGATGCTAAAGCCTTACTAATATAGATGGGACAATATCTACTGCCACTGTGCGTCCTGGCTGGTTACCTGGGCTTTGTGCCAAGGAAAGAAGTTGGAGCAGAATGAATGCTCAGGAAACATCCAGATAATCTATTATACACAAACACCGGTTATCCAGCAGTTACTCATTAGTCGGCTATCAATTTTTATCCAAATCTATTCTTTAATGCCAAGTTTCTGTAAAAGAAAAAAAGATGAGACTTGCAACCCGAAACAAGCAATGGCACCCAACATTTCATATATTGGAGTGGACATCAATAGATGCAACCTAATACGGTAGTCATTGTCTCATTGTGGGTAATATAGCCACACTAATGCTGTGGTTCCATTATTTATGGGGAGAGTCCCAGCGCACTTCCCAGTCTGATGAGTATTTCTCATTTCCCAGTATGTACCATTACAAAACCATAGCTTTGGATATGAAAACAGGTTTCTAGTACTTTTGGATGTAGGACCAGCATGGAACTAGTGACAAGCAGTATTACCCCAACTCCAGGAGACTTGCAATAAGTCACTGATATTTGATGTCTGTCTTGAAGCCCCAACAGCTGGAATCAAGAAACTGAGGTGTATGAGGGGTGGGTGGGAAATCTCAATAGTTCGTTTAAAAAATAAATAAATGTAGCCCTCATAGTTACAGAGAAATACATGAAGTGAGTGGCACACAAATGGTTCGAATCAAATAAAGAAACCAAAAGTGTTCATTTAAAAAAACAACAACCTAATTATTTTCATGCCAGTGTCATGATCTTTGGTGGCCTGATGCATGATTTTTGAATGTTTGGGTCTGGCAAGGTGTTACACTAACACTGGGGGCTTATTTTAGACTCAAATTTAGGATGAAAACATCTTAATATGTAGATTTCCCCCCCCCCCGGGCTCAATCTTACTGTCTGGGTGTGGTCTGACATTCCTGCAATTTTGGCAGGAATAGAACTCCTGGGAGGGCCACCCAAGCCAAGCAGGTTGAAGGGCAGGAGCCACACTAAAGGCAGTCCACTTCTTCATTGGTCACCTCACAACCGCTAACAGCCTGTCCCCCCCCCCCCCCCCCCACACACACACACGCTTTCTGTTACAGTAACAAACCAGAGACAAGGTGAGTCTGACACCATTTTGCAAATGTGGTTGACTATCAAAAACCATGATCTGCTGGACGTAAAGCAAGATAATACTGGTCAAGCAGCAAATCCAGCTGATGTGGTGATGATGGAGAATCAAAGTCATAAAGAAGTTCTTAATCTTATCTGTGAAGATACCTCATTTCAGATTAAGACAAGAATTGGGTGTTGGCATGTTAGATCACTTTAGAGCACAGGTAGACTGACACAAGTTATGAGAGAAATGAAAACCTTTGGCCTACATATACTTGACTGAGAGAGATAAGATGGACTGGATGAAGCAAATTATCACTGGAAGGTATGATTTTTATATTCTGAAAGAGAGGATGATAAACACTGGAAGATGTAGGATTTGTATTGAGCAAGAAAACTGCTAAAATGCTGAAGGAATGGGAACCTCTCAACTCAAAATATTGACTGCTCACTTTGTGATGAATCATCCAAAAGTGATAAAAGAAAAAAGAAAAACACTCCCCCCCCCCCCCCCAAGCATAATGGGTTCTCCAATGCAGGCATCCATCTGACACTCTGGACTGAGCTTTTAGGGAGTCTTTCCATATGGACTAAAACAATAATAGCTACCAGAGCTCTTTGACACCATACCCAGCATGCTTGGAGTCAGGTGTGGGGAGAGAATGGACTAGAAACTCCGGCTGAAGCCAATAGGGAGGCTTTTGCATGAGTCAATACGCAGTTTGCTGGGCCAGCAATGAGCATGGGCTGCTCGGCCCCCTCAGTGGGAGGGGATAGCCTGACCCAAGACTAGTTTTAGTTTGTTTTGAGCTTTGAGTTTGGGACCTGAGAGAGAAGCAGAACAGCTCGGGAGTCCACTTTAACTCTTCCTCATCACAAAGGGAGTCTTTGAACTGCTGTGGGAACTAGCATGTGTGTCCACAGTTCCAGCCCTGCAGAGACCAGTGTCCAGAGTGGCAGAGATCCAACCCGGTGCAAGTTACTGAGAGGCTGTAAGACCTCTTCAGGATTCCAGTCCAGGGACCCAGGGGTTAAGACACTGCAAGAGGATGACTTTTTAAGCCAGCCAACGTTCACAGCACGGCAACACTGATCTCTGAACTAATCCTCAGCATACCATCTGCTTGGAAAGAGCTGGAGTTGGGAAGGATTGTGAGAGTTGGGAGATGAGATTTGTTTGGTTAATGTATTAAGTCGTTATTAATTAAACCAAACCCTCTTTTCCCCCCAGATCCTATTCTTGTTCCCAATAATGTCCTTGATTTTTATATTTTTGGGGGATGTCTTTTTTACCCTTGGATTTGTGTTGATGTCCTGTGTTGTTTTTTTGTGTATTAGTTCTTATATTCACCAGCAGGGATGGCATTATTCACTTCTCCAGGAGTGAGCTCCCCCAGCATCTCGAGCATAGTGAGGACTCTCCTTGTATGAAGGCACCAGCCATCACAAAAAAAAACCCTAAAAACAAAAAAACAGCTACCTAGGACACAATCCATGTGAGGAGAGGGAAGAAGTCAATTCAAATTGCAGGAACTACGAAGGAGGATTGAGCCATACTTCAAAGGAGTGGTATAACACCTGTGAATTGGCTGATGTTGGAATGGACCACTCTATCGATCATAGCATCCAAAGACAAATCCAGAATTCCCCTCTTTCCTTCAGTTCTGTATTTATAATGCACTCTTTAAAAGAGTGCAGAAAATACTTGCTAGTCAGATTGCAAGGACACATCAAATCAATGGAAATGGTGGAAGAAAAGCTGGGGAAAAGGAAACAATAACAGAAGGGTCTTACATAGTATTCAAGGATTTGGGAATGTATCACCAGGTGCACTTTTTTGATGCAAATATACTTTTAGTCTGTAGTTTGCAAACTGTTATTTGTGGTATTGTTTCTGCTGCTGATTGTGTATAATTGAAAAAAAATATCTGCCAAACATCTGTGGAGCGCCATCGCAGTGATTGTCTTCAGGTACTCCTGGGATATCTCTAATGAACGCAGATGTAAAATATCCCCCCTCAACCCCCGCCCTACAACAGTAAACACTCCTAAAATTTCATTATGAATAGGAGAAAATATTAGGATTTGGAGAACATGGTTATGTTGTAGGGTGGGTGGGTTTTTTTGTTTGTTTTTTTTAAAGCGGTAGAGTTGGTCAATTACTGGGAAAACAAATATTAACTCCTCCTAAGACTTGAGTTCAGTGCAAATGTATGCAAGCCCAGTAGCATATTTGATTTCAGAAAGGTTTGGAACTAACCTGTTTGACTTGGTCACATAAAATTTTTTTTTTCTGAAAAGTAGTGACATGGATTTGACTGCAGATAAACATAAGCTGAATAAATGCATTGAGTTGCAGTTAAATATTCGGGAAAAATACCTATAGTCAACTTTCTAGATACTTGGGTGACCAATACTGAAATTCAAATACTGACTCCTGAACACACCATTCTTTTTTCTTTTTACATTTACAAAAAGAATTGATGCCCAAAGAGTCTGAATCAAAAATTCAAAAGTGGCACTTTGTGGGTTTTTTTTTTTTTTTTTTTAAAAACACTAAAATTGGCTGTACTCTGGACTTCACCATGGTTTTGTAAGGTTAATGTTATTGAAAGAATGCATCTATTGTATAACTGCCTGGTAAAGTGTCAGGCTAAAGGCCATATTAGAAAAAGAATCCAGCCAATCAATTGATCATGCAACAAGGAACATCACTCCAGAGCAGTAGTGGGCAACCTACGGCCCGCGGGCTGCATGCAGCCTGTCAGGGTAATCCGCTGGCAGGCTGCGAGACAGTTTGTTTACATTGACCATCCACAGGTACGGCCGCCTGCAGCTCCCAGTGGCCGTGGTTCACCGTTCCTAGCCAATGGGAGCTGCGGGAAGCAGCGTGGGCCACAGGGATGGGCTGGCCACCGCTTCCCACAGCTCCCATTGGCTGGGAACGGCAAACCGCAGCCACTGCGAGCTGTGGGTGGCCGTGCCTGTGGATGGTCAATGTAAACAAACTGTCTTGCAGCCTGCCAGCGGATTACCCTGACGGGCTGCAGGTTGCCCACCACTGCTCCAGAGTGTTTGTTTCAAAAATGTTGTTACAGGGCACATAGTATAGACAAAGGATTCTAGGACATAGTAACTCAATCAGGGGAAAGAACCTTGGCAAGCACATGTATATCACAAAGTACAGCTTCCTCAGTATGTGGCAACATTTCCACTCTTTCTAAACCATCACAATCATTGCAAATCTATTCTGGTCAAGGCTTTCATAACAGAGATAATGGCCTCTAGCATGGAAGGTGCTGTGCACTTGCTGAGTGCCTTGCACTCCCATTGAAATTAATGGCAGCTGAAGGTGCTTAAAACCTTTCCAGATCAAGGACAAAACTTAGAACTGAAAGAAAATTAAACCATGACCTTTTCAGGTTCCAATCTTCGGCTCCAGCTGTGCTTGGTACAGAACTCAAGGAGAGGAGGGAGCAAATCACTGGAAGTTTCATGGAGTGAGAATTTGGCCTCAGAATGCTGATTTTGTTGTTGTTTGTTTTGTTTTGTTTTCATGATTCATCTGGACTGGTAATTATGTACTAGTCAAATGTTTGTTCTAAACTACAATGGAAATACAAGCTCTATTTATATTCAACATCTTATCTATTTAATGGAACTGGAGTCCAATTTTCAAAGCTACAATGTCAGCTGTGCTGGCCTTCCTAGAAGGTTCTGTCTGTACTATTGTCATTGAGACAAGATAATGGGATTGTTTGGGGAGAGTAAAAGCCCAAAATGAATTGAATGTTGACAATTAGTCACTCCTTTCCCTTAGTTTCACCTTCCTTTCAGACCTTGCTTAGTGATTTATTCCCCTGTGTATCATGATCAGTTGAACTGGTGTCAGAGGTCCCTTGTTCCTTGGAGGGAGTGTTATGAACCGGACACCAGGGGAACTGGGGAAGATACAGAGTGAGGCTGGAAGCAATGCAGCCACATGGGCTGAGCACTGCTTGGGATTTAAGAAAGTTCTGTTTGTTCAACTTAACTAGCATTGAGCTTCTCATGTTGCTAATGAAACAAGGTGGCAGCGTCTGAGCTCATGGGGACTTTTCAGAGGTGATGGGCCTTGATGGACAACTGTGACTGGAAGTAGACCCACCCCATTGTAACCAGCATGCATATCACAAAGGACACTGTGTTGCCCTAACTACACCGACATAAGCCCTACGCCTCTGATGGAATTATTATGTTGGTGTAGTAGGGCACTTACATCTGCAGGAACAAGGCTGTAGTGTGTACACTGACATAATTAGGTCAGCATAAGCTGCCTCAGGCCTACCTAACTCTGTAGTGTAGACCAAGCCTTATAAACTTATAAATGTTACTGATGCAAAATGGTATCACTTTCATCCATATGACACTTACTTTCCATGGGTATAAATGATTGCAAATTTTTCCACACTGTGGAGAATCAGAGAGATTACCAATTGATGAGTGCTCCAATTTTTTAACACCAAAAGAATGCTAAATACCTAGTCCAGCTTGTTGTAACACTGAGGTCAATTTTTAAAAGTTAGCATTTCAATTTCACTTGATGTGCAAATATTTTCAGACTTCTAAAAGCATGCTGAATTTTGTACCAGAGGTGAGGATCTTGATTGTGACAACTGGCCCTAAGACTTCAAAGGTAATGCATTAGCATCAAAATTAGTGGCCAATTCTATCTGGCTGTAGTACTCAGATTTCCTTTTTCATGGAGCAAGAGTCAAATGTGTTTTGTGCTTGTTGAAGATCATTAATTTTGTAGGAAGTGCTATGTACTTTTCAACTTGCTGTGTCATTATTCATAAACTTCCCTTTTTAATGGCAGAACATAGCTTTTGATCTGACTATTAAATGTAGGGGTTTTTTTATTTTGTTTTTTACAAGCCTCTTTGACTCTGCTTGAGATGAGTCAAATCTAGAAGAGGTATGGTTACAATTGGTATAAACAAATCTATTGTAAACTATCCAGTTTTCCCAGACTGCCACATTACCTTGCATTTCTGCTGTGAAATCAGCATATGAAGTGACTGAGACTTATTCTAGATTTCACTTGGGAAAATCACTTTATATTTTTGTCAAAATCTCAACACTGTCAGACAGGCACATTTAGGCCGATAGATTATGTAGCAATGTATAACTGGATTAAATGGAGGAACCTCAGCTCTGTGCTGCAACTGAACACAGTAGCTTTTTAGACAAGAAGCCCCTACAACAGGGGTCGGCAACGTTTGGCACGCGGCTCGCCAGGGTAAGCACCCTGGCGGGCCGGGCCAGTTTATTTACCTGCTGATGCGGCAGGTTCGGCCGATCGCGGCCCCATCTGGCCGTGGTTCGCCGTCCCGGGCCAATGGGGGCCATGGGAAGCGGTGCAGGCGAGGGATGTGCTGGCTGCGGCTTCCCACCGCCCCCATTGGCCCGGGACGGCGAACCGTGGCCAGTGGTGGCCGCGATCGGCCTAACCTGCCGCGTCAGCAGGTAAATAAACTGGCCCGGCCTGCTAGGGTGCTTACCCTGGCGAGCCGCGTGCCAAACGTTGCCGACCCCTGCCCTACAATATCATTTGGAACTTGCCCCTCTGGTCAACTGAGCCGTTTTGTCAATATACAGCTCCACTCAACCAGTACAATCAGTTAGTTAGTTGGCTTGTTTTACTTTGGTGTTTTCTGCATCAGAGTAACTTTTGTTGTCTTCAATTTATCCATTCAGTGTTTTTTTTGTTTTTTGTTTTTTGGTAGTTAGGACTTCAATGAAAAATTAAATCTTATTTTATTGTTGTATAGCACATACAAATCCCCATGCTTTGACAACTCCTCTCTGAACCGTGGCTTCATTCACAATCACTATGTTCTGTTTCTCAATGAGCTGAACTGTTTACACTATTTTATAACAACTAACAACATGGTTTGATACATAACATTTGGCATTACTCAGCTGTTCCCCTCCACCCCCCCTTGCTTTTGAAAGACATTTCTTCCATCAGTGCCGGTTTGAAACCTCCACCTACCATTGTACTGTACCAAAATAAGCACGGTTGGTTTGCTTGAGGGGGATTCTGAATAACATCCATGAATAAACCAGTCACTTTCACATTAGGTGAAAAGATGTGAGCATTTTCTTCCCTCTAATTTTCTCTTTGGATAATTATAGACACTTTGAGTGATAATGTGAACTGCTACATGACTTCACTTTCTCCTCATAAATGAGAGAGGAAAATATGAAACACTTTGACAAAGATAGAAAGGATCTGAAGTAGAACACTTAAACTGAGTTTTAAATGAATCTATACCATCAAGGAGAGCGTAATTGTACCAAAATTCACTGTGCTGTAACTGTGAGGAGATATGAATGTATTGATGCCAGTCCAGCGTACTACATAGTGCTCAGTCTAATTTAATTAGGAATCCTGCATAAGATGTGAGCAGGAGACAATATATACATAGTTTGCAAGCAGGCTCTACAACAGACTTTTAATAAAGTAAAACTAGAACTGTACAAATAACTGACATTCTTGTCTGCTGTCAGGATTTTTTCTTTTTCTTTTTTCAATTGAAACAAATTTCATGTGGGGTATACCCAAAACTGAGCTTTAAAAAAAAAAAAAAAAAAAATCAGCAAATTGAGAAGTCGGGGGGGGGGGGGGGGGAGGATAATTTAGGATAAAACAAAACATTTAGTTTGACCTGAAATTAAATGTAGTGGTTTGATTGTGGGCATCTTTAACTGTTTTTAATAAAAGCGAAGGAAATGAAGGCCCACGTTCAGAAGTGGGGTTAGGTGCCATTCAAGGAAGAAGTGGTATTCTCCTTATACCCCGTAGTCTGGTGGTTAGGGCCCTCACATGGGGGGGGGAGATACAGGTTCAAATTTCCATACTGGGGCAGGGAACTGGACCCAGATATCCCTCCTTCCAGTGAGTGCCTAATCATCAGGTTATTGGGTACGAGAGGGATCATCACCTCTAGGCTACTTGGGTTCTGATGGGCGGAATCTTAAATGATTGGACAGAGTTCCCCAAAACACTATTTTTGGAAACCTTGAGGAGCTTATGGAGAACTAGCAGACATCACATCTCTGCATCATTTGGATTATAACTTTGATTCACTTATAATGTATTTTATTGGCTTTAACCTTTCAATAACTCTAATTTCTTTTTCCTGGCTAATACATCTTTGGTTTTAATTTATTAAAGGAATTGATGACAGCATTGTTTTTGGTAAGATCCTCAGTATCTTGGGAGAGTGACTGATCCTTTGGGGTTGGAAGATCCTAACGTATGACGATTTTTGGGTTGAATAACCTTTCATCATAAAATCCGGTTTGTCTGGGTGGTAAAAAAGGCTGGAGAGCTAAGGAGACTGCCTGTGACTCCATGGCGAGGGTAGTAGAGTAATCCAGGAATGCACATCTGCTACTGGTTTGGTGAAATCTAGTTATAGAATCTGCCACCAGTTTGGGGTGTCTGCCCTGTTTTCTGACAGTGTGACCTGAGTTTTGCTCTCCCAGTTGCAGCCACATACCAGGCAGTATGACATTTGTGTGTTTTAGAAATTACAGCTCTGTAGAGCACATTGCCCCATGGTGTAGAGAAGCCATTAGTGTCATGTACTGGACACGAGATCTATAAGCAAATTCCAGAGTCCTGCCAAAGTCAAGCTGTAGCATCATAAAATTATTTAAGAGGCTGAACAGTAGAACCCTCCTTGATGGCAGAGGAATCTGTTTTAAAGGTAATGGCTGAAATGCCAGCTGTGACTCCCAGTTAAAGGAGTTACCATCATCTCCATTACCTCTTTCACTATCCCCTTTTCACTTAAATCTGCAGTTGCCCCTTTAGTTTATTTGATATTTGCATTCCAGTAACACCTAGAAATGCAAACCAAGCTTAGGGCCCCATTGTGCTGGGCACAGTACATGAGAAACAGTCCCAACCCCAACTACAATCTAAAAAGGAGGGGAGGAAGGAAATATAATTTCCATTTTACTCAGGGGAGACTGAGACATTGAAAGAGTTAGGGACAGCTTTACAAGGGTTTTTCGGTGCTTAAATGTGCAGGTAGGTGCCTACTTGGTATTAACACAAGCACCTAAGCAGCTTAGACACCTAACTACCATTGATTTCAACAGGAGTTAGGTGCCTAACCTGCTTAGGTAGTTCAGTAAATTCCACTAGATGCCTGTCTGCATCTTTGGGTGTCTAAATACTTTAGTTAATCTAGCCCTTAGGGACTTGTGCAAGGTCACACCGTAAGTCAGTGGTAGAATAAGCTGTAGCACCAGTTCAGTGCCATGCTGCCTTAGTTAGTTATTCATATTCAATTTTGGGGGAAGATGATGCCATCTACTGGGTACGCTTATTTACTTTAGTATTGAGAGACAAATACTAATTAAGATTTTTTGAATGCACATGCATACAAAAGCCTTGTCTATTTTGTGCCTCCCATCCACTGCATCATCAATTCCCCTTTCATTAATTCATCCACTTTTTAATTAGCTGTTTATAGGGCACCAGCAGCAATTGGAGTGGGAGAGGGAGGGAAAAAAGGTGGCTTGGATGGGGAGGATAAGATGGAGCTACTTCTGATGTCGTATTGTCTGCAACTGTGTATATTAATGAGTACCTGCTTGTGTAGTGCTGGTGGCTCACTGCTGCTCTGTGCCAACATTCATCCACTGTCCTGCAGGCGCAGACCCTAAAGTAGGTGCTAAATTGGTTAAGGAGTTAACTTCAGATGGCTTTGTCCTCGTCGTCCCCCACCCTCCCATCGCCCATGCGTTTTTAAGATGTTCATGATTATTCTGCTCCATAGATAGTATCTTTAAGTGGTGCCACCCAGTGAAGTGCTGACTAAAGAAATTTAGAAAAGGAGAGGACTTGAAGGTGGAATGTCCCAAAGCAGACCATCAAATGCACATAGAATCAGAGGACAACCCGATAATATAAACATACTAAATAATAGAGTTGTGTCAATAAATATAAGCATATTACGAGTAGTAGCCGATCTTTGTTACAAAAACAGAAGCAGGCTGGTCAATTTGTGCCTAAAGTTCCTAGTAGTCTATTGATTATTTTTTTGCTGAACATTGGTGAGGAAATTATTTAAAATTGAACATTTTACTCAGTGAAATTAACCTTTTCTGGTTGAGGGCTATGCCCAAACATCAGTTTCTTCTATTTTAATTATTATTTTATTTTGTGAATATTTTTAACTCCAAGGATTGAGTGCCAAGAGTTCTCATTGAGTATTTGATATTCAGCATACAGTAGTTGCTTAGATGTGATTGGTCAGATAATTCTCATGCTACTGTTTCTGCTTCCTGATTTGATGAATTCGCTCCTTCTGTGAATACTCATGAACTTAAAATTAAATTTCCATGAAGTATCTGTCATTCATGCATTTGGGAGTCTTCTTCCTGTGAAACTAAACACCAGTAAAACTTGATTGTGTGCATGTTTGATGGAAGCAAAAGCAGGAAGGGTACAAAGGCAAACAAACCAAATTCACTGAAATATCCAGGTGTACATGTTCAGAAAATCGCTTGCAATATTTTCCCTGCTCCATGCTGAATGTCATCTTAAGAAAAGTCTGTTTTAAGCACAGTATGTCTGAAAACCCTTAGTTTGTCATTTTTCTCACTTTATAAGCAAAGTGATGATAAACTATGGGGGGAAGGAAAAGCTCTTGTAGCACATCAAGAAAAATGATGATACTGTGGCATCTTGCCTGAAATGATATGCCAATTTTGGCTTTTTGCCAACAAAAGTTGAGCATTACCCAGGAACATATTGAAGTATCAGCTTTTTAATTTACCATATTGTTTTCCAGATGTATTCTTCGGGTACAAAGTGACTACTAAGCAAGCACTTGAGGACTTGTAGGAGAATTACAAATTTAATAATACACCGCTCACATTTTTGATGGTTGCAAGAAGTTGCTCTAAGACCATTCTTAGATGTTCAGAAATGATTGTTAATATTAGATGAGGAAGACTATTATCTCCATGAGTGATGAATTGGTATGTTGTGATATTGCATATTAGGCATGCTTCCTGTGGTGGGGGTGGGGAACGGGGTAGTCCTTTGCCACACACTGAGCCCAAATGAATATAACCGCTAAAAACTACAGTGCAAACCTGTGTAAATACAGAATGCTGTATGGATCTAACTTTCATTTTATTTATTCATGTGCATCTTTCACTTATGCCCTAACTTATTTTTATAGCATTGAAAGGTAGTGTTTGGCATTGTTTTGAATGCATTCCCTCTTTTAAAATGAGGTTATACATGTACTTGGAAGAAGTGCATCATACTATAGTTTGGGGAATTGAACCTTGTATCTCTAGGTATAAATCTTAGACTTCTACTACTTGAGTGAAAAGACAATCAGCTGAACGCAGTAGCAACCAGCTGTTTTCTATGGCTCAAACAGAAGCATGGGACACAGATCCACTTGACTAGTTTATTACACACGTACTTAGACAGCACACACTAGTTGCATGTTATGTATGCATTACATAGCCTGCATATGTTCCACCAGCTATGTGCTGTTCACTTGGTGGCCTGTGAGATGATTCCATTCATCCCTGTTGGAGGGCACGGTTTTGCAGAACAAAATGATGTCCTCTGCACAGTGTGACTTCACATGCACTGTACATGACAGGTCACACCACATGGAGGTCACCCTTTTGGACCTCCTAAGGCATGCAAGTGAGTTGTTGCATGCCTTATTAAAACTGTTACAGCATGCCACTGCATGCAGCTGACATATGTTTATCCTATAATTGTGCGTCTCAAGTCCTTGCAATCCTTACTGGTTGTTGCATTCAGACTGGAATAAGACAGTCCATCAAGTATATATGGAATTAGGAAAAATCTAAGCTGTAACTCACACCTTTCTTAATGAAATGAAAAGAAGCTATAGAATGTCCTGGTCTGACAGTTCTGCCTCTTTCCATTCCTTGGATATTTTCTTCACACTGTTTGGATGACACATACAGGAGGTCACAAAGGCCTTCAGTCTCAAGGAGCATTTCTACATTTGCCTGAGGGTTTTCCTCTCCTCAGATGCTTCACTGCCTGTTCTATGCCCTTCTATATGCTGCATCTCTTGCTTGTCAAACCAACTCCCCTGTCAGCTCATTCTGCTTTTTATTTTAACTGAAATTAAATGTTTATTATAAAGGGGCAAGGGGGAAGAGAAAGATAGAAAATAAATCCTTGAAGTAAACAAACATTTTGTCAGTGGATTGGGAAATATATCCAGTTTACACAAAATCTACCAAGAGTCAAGTTTTGCTTTCAGTGGGAGTTTGTTTTTTGCAAATGAATGCAGGCAAATTCTTGAGTAGAACTTGCCCCTACCATTCTTAGCTAAATTTTTCCTTTAAGGAGTGGGAAGGAGGACAAACAAACCAAAAAATTGCATATCCTTTGAAAGTCCTATCAGTTATCAAAGAGATCTCTACCCTCTGAGTCTTCAAAAGTAGTCAGATGGAGGTGAGGTATAAATGTTTTTAAGGGGTTTATAGACTTGGGGGGGGGGGGGGTCGACATTTTGTCCCCAACTTGAGGCACCTTTAAAGCAGTCTTATTTTCAGAGGTCGACTATTCAGTAGTTTCTGAACATCAGGCCGCTTTCAGGTGTCTAAAGTTGGCCGGTCAAAGACTGAGGAACCCCAAATTAGTAGTCGCTTAAAAAAATAGTCCTAAGTGTCCTTTAGTTATAGTATATATTTCATGTTATATCCTGTACTTGGGATCCCAAAACAAATCTCAATTTAAATTAATATTCTCATGGCAAAAACTGAAGGATACTTACATGTGTTTTGTTTGTGTGTGTGTGTATGGCCTATTCTACTCGAATAATTATTCTATAGGATTTGTTTAGTATTAATTCATGACAACAAGGTAATATCTCTTTAAAGGAATCATTTAAAAATGAATTCCAGAATATATGAAGAATAATTCTGATAATTCCCCAAATTGTTTTGAACCAATAATTTTGATGCCTGTATTTCTGCCTTCCCCCCGCCCCCTATATAAGTCTCAGTGGACATAATTAATTGTGAAATTGTTTCTAATTTTTAACATGAATATTTATCTCCCCATAAAGATGAGGGCATTTTTTCTAATTAATTCCCTCTGTAAAAACTAACTACATTTCTCCTGCATGACTGGGAGGCAGTTGTTGAACCTACTGTGAATTTATAACTTATAGACACAATTCTGAATCAAGTTCTGAACTGGTATAGAGAAGCATAAATCTATTGAGTTTAGCAAAGCTATATTCCTACAGCAGCACTAAAATTGGCCCATGTTAACATTCAGGATATTACGCATACCAACAAGTCACTGCCTTTCTTGTTTTCAAAAGTTTACAGTGCATTCAGAAGCTATAGAAACAAGTAGTATGGTAGATCGTCAATTTAAGATGATCTAATGAGACTGTATCCACAGAAGTATGTTACGTGACACAAAGAATCTTTGAGAAGTGTGCAGCTCTGTAGTCATCTGTGGGTCTTTTGTTGACATGATGCAACTAATATGGAGAGTCATTTTCTAATTACCTGGATAAAGGGAGGTGTGAGGGGGTTATGGGGAAGACAATGAAAAGAAGCGTTCTCTTTTAATTAAATTATCATTGGCATAATATATTCTTTTAAGAATCTAGTTCTCTCAGCATTTTAGAAATAACATCAGTCTGTTCTCACCCCCCCCCCAAAAAAAATCTGCTCAGGAAAAATTTTAATTAAAAAATAAAAATAATTTAAGAATAGAACCAGAATACTTGTCTGCCTGTAAGCAAGTACCTTCAACTACCAGATCTTGCAAACATTCAGCATCTTTTGGGTTGGTTGCTTTGTTTGTTTCCCCAGATATACCTATCTCATAGAACTGGAAGGGACCCCGAAAGGTCATCGAGTCCAGTCCCCTGCCTTTACTAGCAGGACCAAGTACCGATTTTGCCCCAGATCCCTAAGTGGCCCCCTCAAGGATTGAACTCACAACCCTGGGTTTAGCAGGCCAATGCTCAATTGGGATTGTGAATTCCATGAGGCAGCAAGGCATCCAAAAATTAGTCACTACAATGTCTAAGTCCACCTTGTGTATCTAGCCTTATGATGTTCACATGGCTGCCATTGTAAATAGAAGCAAATTATATGTAATTATCTGTGCCATCTCATCTGATCATAACAATAAGGGCCTGATCCAAAGCCCATTGAAGTGAATGGAAGTCTTTCCATTGACTGTAATGGACTATCGATCAGACCCTAATAGAATAAGAGAAGGGGGTGGGGGTGGGGGAACAGTGGAAAACATTTGAAAACTGAATAGGGTATGAGGAATAGAAAAGTCATTTGCTCAGGCTTGAGGTAAACAAAATCTTCACCCAGCATCCCGCATGAATTCACAGCTGAAAAATATTTACTGAATACATTTAAACAAATGGATTTAAGAGCATATAATCCATTTACAACTCTCTGGTAAATTGAGCTCATTGTTTGTATGGTTGTCTTTGCAATCGAACTGTAATCATGTGTAAACTGTGTGCAATCATGTGCAGTTCATCTGCAATTACTTACAAACTGTTTTTGTGCAATCCAATTGTATTACCAGTGATAATGAACTTCAATGTGTAATAGTTTTGTAGACATCTTTAAAATGCTTATGAGTGCATTTTCCCCTCATATACTATGACTTTTGGAAGTTAAAGACCTTTTAACTTATGCTATAACTTTGGGATTACTATACCATGTATGTAGTAAGTGCCATGTGATCAATTGTACAGCCACGTGACAACGTGTATTTAACATGCATTTCTGGTCACCTCACCTGCAGTTTTCCTCATAACCTGTCTCAACAAACTACTTTTAACATTCCAAATAACCACTGTTTCTTCTTCTTAAAAAAATCTGACTTTTTCAATCTTTTTTCACAATTTTATCTAAAAATTGAATTTAATAGATAATTACCAACTTGCTAATTTTCCCTGTAGAATTTTGTCATGGATATAATTCTGCTGGAGGACTAAACACATTGATGGGTCGTCTTTCTGTATTAAAAATGAAATATATGTAGAAAATTTGTTTCTATATTCAGTATTGGACTAATCACAAGTTTAAGGCCCAACATCATGTATTGGATAGAGCACTGGATTAGGAATTGGGAAAACTGGGTTAAATGTCTCAGCTGCCTACCTGCTGAATGGCCATGTCTCAATGCTTCTGTTTCCCTGCCCACCACTCCTGTGTATGTTAGACTGTGTATGTAGAGACTAGCACAATGGGGACGAGATATAATTTGTCACCTCTAGGTGCTACAGTAATACAATTAATTGACCAAAAAAACCCACACCCTGTTTCTTGGGCCACTAGGGCTAAAATGAAGGCTTTAAACCACAGGAGACCTTGAAATCCTCTTTATGACTGTTTCTAATCCTAGCAGATGATGAGACATTGGACCTTTAAAATAATGCATCTAAATAGAGATTTTAGATCACTTTCAGAGGCTTCTAAAATGTATGTTACAATTTGCCTCCCCATCAAGGTCTGCACTGATTAAATTCCTAGTACTATTGCACACTGGCTTTACATGGGGAAAGAAATGAAAAAATATTAATATCACTTTTTATTCAAATATTCCAAAAAGTCGCTGTAAAGTATGTAACATAAAAAAATCCAGAAGATTGTAGTATGATACAAAAGATTTACTTGCACCCTTTAAACATGACTCTCATAAACCAGTCGCAGCTTCACCATTTGCATGTAATACATTCATTCCAATAACTCTTTTATGCCAAATCACGTCTTTGTGTGTTGTCTCTAATCATAAAGTGCACAGTATTGCTCCACCACAGGTTTTTCTGAGTCTCTTTTGGCTTGTGACACATAAAACAGCTGAAAAATCAACCTAGGCACCACTTCATTTCATGATCCTTCTCAGGTACAAAGGATTGTGGTGGGTGGTGGGTCATGGGATGACTTTTTGTGGGATGCAGATCAAAAAGAGAAGGGGGGGTGATAGGTAGCCTTGCTGGTGTTGTGGTTTTGGAGAGTATGGTGATGCTGGAGTGAATGCCAAGGTTGGAATGAGAGAGACTGGTGAGCTTACGGTGGTGATGGGGTTAATAGGGAGCAGGGGCTGGTGCAGCTGAGATGTGGTGGAATTTGGCTTCCTCCTTCCCCTACCATACAGCATTCTGCCCAGGAAAGGTAGGGGAAGGTATTGGGCAGTATATTTCCAAGGGGCTCCAGAATTCCTAGAAGCACCACTTCCCTTCCTTTGAGCTGAGCCTCAGGAGCAGTGAGAGAGTGGTAGAAGAGCTGCTCTCTCATTGAGTGGGCAAGAGGAAGGAGCAGTGTACAAGTTTGCGAATGCAATGTCAGAGGAATTACATACAATGAGGGGAGACTACAGTTCTACCAGTCAAATTCTTCAACCCTTGACTTCACTGGAATTACTAGTGTAAGTGCTACTTTTCGTGAAGGAAGTGAAGCAGAGTGAACAGCAGAATAAACTTCCCCTCCTTAGTCTTAGATAGCAAATTATGTCAGCAACTGTGTACGCTTGTGACTAAATTGTTGTGTGTTTCTGTAGGTGTGTCACTTCTTTACAGTTTCACCCAATTTTTTTTTTTTTTTTTTTTTTTTTTATGAGCTGTCTTCCAAGAAACATGTCACAGGACAATGGTCTGCTACTAGGAAAAAATGTCAGTGAGCCTAGTCATGTATCATCTCTAAACACTGAGGCACAAGAATTTCAAGGGACAAGGTATTTATCATGTGATAGTGTTGTATTATGACTCTCTTTCTGTTCTGCCAGGTGATTGATGCACGGTGTGTATAATCATTCTTTTAGTGCACGAGGGTGTCAGTTGCTCACTTTACCTTTATTAAACTGCTGCATTCTGATTGAGTTCAACAAAAGACTTGACAATTTGAAACTAGGGCATTAAAAATACCAGTGCATAGGTTTAATATTTATTAATCAGAAAGGAGTTTGATTATTCTTTGCACTACAGCACAACTTTGTCATTAACTTGTAATAAATACTTCCAAATTTTTCCATCCATTTTGTCTGTGTAATCTGGAAAATAATGTGTTACTTTAGATCCCAAATGTGCATTTAGCTGTACATGGGGGGGATACCCACATCCACACAGAGCCCCATAAAAGTGGTTAATTGTATTGGGGTTTTTAGAGACATTTAATGGCCATAATTACACTGTGGCTAATGCTGCTTTATTTACTCATGTGAGTTATCCCATTGAAGCCAATGGGAGTAATTGCAGTTAATGCACAGTCCTTTGTAATTATCTTAATTATAAAGAAAAAAACATTTGTCTTGTGTTTTAACTAAGGAAAATGGAAATTATACCCATTGATTTTAAAAAAAATGTTCTATACATGAACTATTCACAAACAGATCCTGATTTTTATAAATGTGTTTATTATTTATTATCTTTGCTGAACGTTTGCAGAAACCAATCCCAGCCAAAGGGTGGTTTGTGAACTATCCATTTCCACATTCAGCTTGGCATTCCTGTGGTGGTTTTACTAGATGCCAGGGACTTGTAGTATTTTGTCTTCTGTATGATTTGATGTCTGACCTTTCATTTTAAACAGAAGAATAAATAATGCACTTCAGGTCACAAATTTCCATCAAATAATCATTCATGCTAAACTTCATGAACCTGTTGTGATTCACGAATGTTTTCATGAATAAACCAGGGACTGTCCAAATACTTATGACTAATACAGCCTCACAAGTTCCAGCAAACTGAGTTGACCATATATAGTTGCACAAATATTTGATTAGGACAATGTATAATCAGCTCTAGCAGATATACTTATAGTTGTAGTACTTTTGTGTATATTATCGTAGAAATAGTCTTGTTTGTATGTAGTCCAACTGAAGTGGAGATCTTTATTTCAAGCCTAAGTACTTTGACGCTTCCACAAACATTTTCCTCCTCTTCCCACAATGTGACTGGTGGAAAGAGGGGGATTCTAGAAAGAATCAGTCGTCATGTGGAAATATATTTCAGTGCTGCACTCTTTAGTAAATATGAAGTGGAGAAGTCAACCGTGGCCAGCGCTAATAAATGTTAGTTTTCTTTAATTGACTCCAGTTAAAAACAAAACACATACAGTAGGCAAAATGGGGCAATTTTCGCCATTCTTCTATTTGCATTCCTAGGTCAAAGGGAGGCAGTGTGGTCTAGTATACAGTATGCAGGACTCTGATTTAGGAGAGGTGGGTTCTGTTCCTAGCTTGGCCTGCTGGGTGACATTAGCCAAATCACTTCCCCTTCCTGTGCCTTATCCTCATCTATAAGATAAGGATGTAAAACACTTTAATGATAGGGAAAAAATCTACGTAAGAGCTAAGTATTATTATCTGGGGATCCAGATTGGTGACTGTCAACTAACTTAGCTCTCATTATGGTTTACTTAGGGCCAGATTGCAGGTGTACTGTCCCATGTTGTGGGCCCACTGTTCCACTGAACACACAAGGCATTATGAATCCAGGCAATACTTTCTGGAGCAATCTGGTAGATGGGTGGAGTGCTTTAATTGTGTTACACTTTAAGGAGGAGTGGAATTCACCCCCCTGCATAAACCTGCCAGCTCTTCCGGAGGGAGTGGACAATGGAACAATAGATTAATTGCCTCCTTCCTTTCCCTTCCCATAAGTTTTGGGGTGGCTTGCTATGAAGAGGAGTTTAGCAGGGAGCAGTCTGAGGAACTGCAATTATGGCCATCCATGAGGACGGAGTGAAAGGAAGTGTGGATGATTCCTTCCACCTTCCCCACACCCCTTTAGGACCAGCTAAATTTTGGCCTGATCTTGAAGCTTTCATATTGGCTACCAGAAAAATCCAAAACAAAACTTAATAAATATGGTTCCATTTAGAATTTAGGAATGTACAATGTTTGAGTAGGCTTGAAATCTATCAAAATACATTTTTCATCCTTGAGATCTTGCTTTCAAATAAAGGATTTGATTGGGGTGGAAGTGCTAATAGGAAAAAAGATCCGAGTCCTTGTTTCACCTAAGTACATTTTGATTATTTTCTTCCTTTCTATCTGAAGAGCTCATTCAAGTCATATGTGGAACTGATTGTTTAGGAAACAAGGCTAATTTGTTTTTAATTCAACAACCTGTTCAGATAAATAAGCTCCAACTCTATGCCTTTTATAATAACTTTATTGTGCATTGCTGTCCTGTTGGAAGGAGACGGGTTTGAGAATGTCATGTGCTTTTATTCTTTTGTGTGTGTTCCCAAAGTTTGAAAGACACCTTGAATCATTTTGGCCTCAATTTTCATTTTCTCTAAGGCTGCGCCATTCTATCAGTATAAAGAAGTCCTCAGGTGAGTGTAAATTATACTTACATTCCTTTGACGGTCCCTTTACACTGTGAGAGATGTGAAGTAGTCTTAATCTAAATAACAATTTGGGCCTTAGGTCATTTAAAAAAAAAAAAACTAACTAAATCTTCTAAAACACAGGACTTGGTGGTGATGGGGAACTTCAATTACCCAGACATCTGTTGGGAAAATAATACAGCAAGGCATAGATTATTCAAACAAGTTCTTGGAATGTATTGGAGATAACTTTTCTGCACCTTCTGCAATCAAAGCAACTAGGGGAGAGGCTATTCTAGATTTGATTCTGATAAACTGGGAGGAACTAATTGAGAATTTGAGGGTGGAAGACAGTTTGGGTGAAAGTGATCATGAAATGATAAAGTTCATGATTCTAAAGAATGGTAAGAGGGAAAGTAGCAGAATAAAGACAGTGGGCTTCAAGAAGGCAGACATTAGCAAATTCATAGAATTGGTAGATAAGATCCCGTGGGCAGCAAGTCTAAGGAAAAAAAGGAGAGTTGGCAGGTCCCTTCCAGTCCTACATGTCTATGATTCTATGAAGATCTCTGTCTTGGTAGATACCTGACTTATGTCCACTCTTCTCACTTGAATGCTCATGCAAAGACATTTTTCTTCTAATGTCCTGAAAGAAGAACACTCCTGTACTGTTGGTGTTTCCCTGTTTCTTTGGCCAACAGGCATTCAATCTAGGGTGACCAGATCACCCAGGTCAAATATCGGGACGTAGGAGGGGGATGGCAGGGGGGGGGGGGGGGAGGGCAAAAAAAACCCAACCCCCCCCCGCTTCCTCCACAAGCGCTGGAGGGAGGCCCGGGAGACGCAGGGGGAGCGCGGGGCCAGGGTGAGTGAGAGTCCGGCCTGGCCCCGAGTGCAGGCAGGACTCAGTCAGGCGGTAGGGAGAGTAGGGGGGCGGCCCGCGGGGCCAGACGGCGGCTGTTCTCCCCCCCTGGGCAGCAGGACTCGGGAGAAGCCGCTGCTGCAGCTCCTACTGCTGCGGGGGGAGGAAGCGGCCGATGACCAAGCTCGGCGGCTGCGGCTCTGGCGCCCGGGCCCGAACCCGGGCCTGTTGCGGGGACCCAGCAGCGCGCACGCTGCGCCCAGCCCCTGGCCAGTCGCGTCTGGGCTGGCTGCCCAGCTGGTGCGATCCCGCAGCGGCCCCGGAGTGGGGGCAGCAGGCCCCAGCCCGCCCGTCCTGCTCGGGTCCTGTAGGGGAACGAACAGGGCTGCCGATGCCTCCGCCCCGGGGCCGCCACAGGATTGCACCAGCTGGGCAGCAGCCCAGACGCGACTGGCCAGGGGCGGGGTGCAGCGTGCGCGCTGCTGGGTCCCCGCAGCAGGCCCAGGCTCGGGGGGTTTGGGCCAGGGCGCCAGAGCTGCAGCCGCCGAGCGCCATGGCCGCTTCCTCCCCCAGCGGCAGTGGGAGCTGCAGCAGCGGCTGCTCCCGAGTCCCGCTGCCCAGGGGGGAAGAACAGCCGCTGCCTGGCCCCGCGGGCCACCCCCCTACTCTCCCTACCGCCCGACTGAGTCCTGCCTGCGCTGGGGGCCAGGCCGGACTCTCACTCACCCCGGCCCCGCGCTTCCCCTGCGTCTCCGGGGCCTCCCTCCAGCACTTGTGGAGGGAGGAGGAATGGCGAGCCTGGGGAAGAGGCGGGGATTCGGGGAGGGAGCCAATGGGGGAAGGAGGGGGTGGAGTCGGGGCGGGGGGGGCGCGAGCACTTCCGGGCTCCGGAGTATTTGCTTGTTTGTCCAGTGTCCCGACCTAACATTGGTCGGGACGCGGGACAAACAAGGAAATATCGGGACAGTCCCAATAAAATCGGGAAGTCTGGTCACCCTAATCCAATCCCACTAGACTGGCACCACTTGCAAGAATATATTCACGTATTTGTATTCTGTTTCACCGCATGTTCCTTCAGCATTTTTCAAGCCTATGAAACTAAGATGACATGGATATAGGCCTGGCTTGACATGGGTAATTGAACATGAGTAAGGCCTCATTTCTGGGGAGACAGGATTAGGTAAATAAATCAGCAGGCTGGAAATTTCTGTATTAGCTAAAATAATGAGAACACCTGAGGAACCAATTACAATGGACAAAATGACAATGAATAAAATAACTTGAAAATGTAAAAATGAGTTAAAAAGTAAGCTCTACATGGACAGTGCATGGACAGAACTTGCTGTACAGAGATTGAGTCCTACAAAGTTGATCCCAAAATGCATGCGTGTGTGTGTGTGTGTGTGTGTGTGTGTGTGTGTGTGTGTGTGTGTGTGTATAGAGGTTTGCTCTGCAATATTCGATGTCTGGGGTGCCCAATACTCATCCCCTATGCTTGAGTCTAATCAACTCAGTGTATCTTTGCTGCATGCTAAATAAAGAAACATAAGTAACAAAACTGGAGTCCCACTCAGATCCCCCAAGAACTCAGTTTAAGAGGTCTCACGGAAACCCCAACACCAGATTGTGTGTGTGTTGCAATCAACATACTTTTCATGGCTTGTGCTCTGTGAAAGTCATGCACAGTCAGGTTTCAAAAATTGCTCAAATATGTATGCTGTCACTATTGTACCATTGACTCTATTATTGGATGTTACAGTTCCAAAGCTGTGAATAGGCAACTGTCAAGAAGACACATACCATAGAATCATAGAAGATTAAGGTTGGAAGAGACCTCAGGAGGTCATCTAGTGAAACCCCCTGCTCAAAGTAGGAACAACTCAGAGTAAATCATCCCAGCCAGGGCTTTGTCAAGCCATGCCTTAAAAACCTCTAAGGATGGAGATTCTACCACCTCCCTAGGTAACCCATTCCAGTGCTTCACCACCCTCCTAGTGAAATAGTTTTTCCTAATATCCAACCTAGACCTCCGCCACTGCAACTTGAGACCATTACTTCTTGTTCTGTCATCTGCCACCACTGAGAACAGCCTAGCTCCATCCTCTTTGAACCCCCCCCCCCCTTTCAGGTAGTTGAAGGCTATCAAACCCTCCTCACTCTTCTCTTCTGCAGACTAAACAAGACCTGTTCCCTCAGCCTCTCCTTGTAAGTCATGTGCCCCAGCCCCCTAATAATTTTTGTTGCCTTCTGCTGGGCTTTCTCCAATTTGTCCACATCCTTTCTGTAGTGGGGGGCTCAAAACTGGACACAATACCTCCAAATATGCTGTTAGCCTTCTTGGCAATAAGGGCACACTGTTGACTCGTATTCAGCTTCTTGTCCACTGTAATCCCCATGTCCTTTTCTGCAGAACTGCTGCTTAGCCAGTCGGTTCCCAGCCTTTATCAGTACATGGGATTATTTCGTCCTGAGTGCAGGACTCTGCACCTGTTCTTGTTGAATCTCATCAGATTTCTTTTGGCCAAATCCTCCAATTTGTCTAGGTCACTCTGGACCCAATCCCTACCCTCCAGCGTATCTACCTCTCCCCCCAGCTTAGTGTCATCCACGAACTTGCTGAAGGTGGAATCCATCCCATCATCCAGATCAATAATGCAGATGTTGAACAAAACCGTCCCCCGGACCGACCCCTGGGTCACTCTGCTTGATATCGGCTGCAACTAGACATCGAGCCGTTGATCACTACCTGTTGAGTCGGACAATCTAGCCAGCTTTTTATCCACCTTATAGTCCATTCATCCAATCCATACTTTTTTAACTTGCTGGCAAGAATACTGTGGAGATGATATCAAAAGATTTGCTAAAGTCAAGGTATATCACGTCCACCGCTTTCCCCATATCCACGGAAGGCAATCAGGTTGGTCAGGCATGACTTGCCCTTGGTGAATCCATGTTGACCATTCCTGATCACCTTCCTCTCCTCCAAGTGCTTCATAATGGATTCCTTGAGGACCTGCTCCATGATTTTTCCAGGGACTGACGTGAGTCTGACTGGTCTGTAATTCCCCGGATTCTCCTGCTTCCTTTTTTTTTTTTTTTTTTTTTTTTTTTTTAAAGATATCAATTTGCTCATGCAGACATCTAAAAATGTTGGTTATTGCAGGATGTTAGTTAAATCACACCATGGAACAACCGGCAACTTACAAAAATAGAACAATTTTTGTCTATTGGCAAATTTCATGTTTGGCAAAATTATTTAGGAACTTTAGACCCATTGTTGCAATTGCTCTTAGATAAGCAATAGTAAGGCATGGCATTTTCTAGAACAGTATTCTGTTAGCCTAGAGAAATACTGGGGAGTAGAAAACACAGTTTTTGACATTGGATCAGAGTCGGTGTTTCAAATAACCTGAATATTCCAACTCAGACTTCCATTTCTGAGTAAGGTTTAATAATATTAGCATTAAGATCCTAGCAGTGATGTAAACAATGAGCAAGATTGTCCATTGGAGGGACATAAGAGAGGGTAACTCCCACTCTTATGGCCCTGTGTGTTTGTCGGGGAGAAAATGGGTGAATAATTTGCCCTGGAACAACGATGAAGTGGGTTGGGGAACTGTGGCATCTCTGTGTCGCCAATGAATGTTCCTGGAACAGTACAGCAATTTTCTGCCCCTTATTATGGGCTGTGTCCTCATGGGACAATGAACACTCTGAAAAATTAGCTGGTTGAAGAACAGTTAATTCTTTGTGTCTTGCGCTGGGTTACCTGTGAGTGATCACTTTGATTTGACAATGATAATGCATTCAGCCCTACGTATATTTATGCATCTGCCATATATTTAGGGATAGCTGATCTTGTACTGTATCTGCACTGAGATTGGTTATTGCTTAAATTCCACAGAAAAGGTATGTCTCTATTTGAGCTGGGATTGTGATTCCTGGCTCACACAGACATACCCACACTATCTCTGCTTCAGCTAGCGTGCACATGGTACCATGGGTAGCAGCCACCCACTTATATATCCAGGGGATCCAGGCTGGTACATATTGAGGCAGCTAGCCTGAGCTGCTGTCCTGGCTACCCTGGCTACCCTGCTATTTTCAGTGCACTACCTTGAGCAGAGCTAGCATGGGTATGTCTATGCAAGTTGGGAACCACACTTCCCAGCTCAAATTCAGACATACCCAAGGAGAGAAATTCAACAACTGTAAGGTGGCAGGGAAGATAACAGAGGTGAACTTATTGAATGTAATTAACTTTGTATACATAACCAGCTCAAGATCCAGGCTTAATTAAGTCCCACTTATGCCCTGTCTTGAAAATGTAAGTGCATAGAAAATGTGAATAGATAATCACTTCACTTTGACTGACAGCAGTGTTTGAAATAGAGTTGGTTGGAAATTGGAATTTTTGTCCAATGGGAAATTCAAACGTTGACATCTGCTTTTGTCCCAAATTAGGTTGAAAAGTCAAAATATACAATTTTTTATGACACAAAATCTTCAAAAATTAGAAAATGTTGAAATGAAAAATGTCAATTTCAATTGAAATTGACCATTTAGACATTTTCTAAATGAAATCGTGTTCTGCATTGACATTTTGAAACCAAGCAATTTGTTCCCAAACAGAGTGTCAGAACATCACCAAAACTGATATTTTCCCCATGGAATATTTTTGTGTTTTGTGTGAAAAACTTTAACCCACTCTAGTTTTGAGCCGAGGACCTTTAGCACTGAAAGCGTAAGCCTTTAACACCTGAGTTAAAGGACTAAGTCTCCACTCAGAACTTGCAGGTTCACTGTGTAAAGACCCCATTGTCTTCAGCCACATGCAGAGCTGGTTGAGAGATTAGGAACTCCTCAAACATTTGTTCTAACTTCATAAACAATACTCTTCAGACTCTAATGGCATCATCAACAGTCATTACTTCATTTTTGGAGTAGAAATCATTTTAATAGAATTGACCTTTCTCCCCAGGGGTAGGTGCAATAGCTTCCATCTGTCAAAATCTTTGCAGGATTTTAATTAATGGAGTAAAAACGTTTGCTCCCCATATGATATCATTGAGATTATGTGAATCCCAAATACCTCGGCACTTCAGACTATCCTGGCACTGTTTAAAAAAAAAAAAAATCCATGATGAGAACAGATTTCCTGGAGCAAAATCAGGAAAGCGGTAGAACTGACTTCTCCCAGTTGCTTTTGAAGCCAGAAAATAATGAAAAGTCATTAATCATGTTCAGCAGGCTAGGAAATGATAAATCCAGCTTCTAGAGGACAAGCATTGTAGTAAGACAGCCACTTTTTTGAGAGAGAGCACGAGAGAGAAACTAGTTAACCTGAATTGTGTATCAAAGACTTGTCCTCGTCTCCCCCTAGAACATTTAGTGTTAACAGGAGTAACAATAGGGTCAAAGGACACTGCTGGCACACAGCCCTAGTCAAATCACTCTCTTTGTTTGTGGACTGCAGAGTTGTACTAATCTTTGCTGTATTTTGTTATCTTTTAAGTGATATATGTTGCTTTGTCTTTGGTGGGGAAAGTTTTTTGCCCTTAAGGGAAGGCGCAGACTCAGTGATGGATAAGATCCTGGGACAGTCCCAGTCCTTTCTCTCAGGGAGCTGAAAGGCTGCTCTGTCTGAATGTTGGCTGCCACTGGATGCACATCTTTTCCAAATGGGTAAGAAGGAGGCAGGGCCACTGCCCTGCTTCCCTCCACTCCACTCCCGCATGGTTCGATGGGCACAAAAGGGGCAGCAAGCTGCATTCTCCGAGGGGGTTGCACCATCCCTTTAAGCACCTGGGGCCTGTGAGGGGAACAGTCCCTTCCCCTATTCTTTGTAGATAGCATGGTTCCTCTACTGAGGGCTGTGCCTAAATGCTGCAATCCAGCCTTTGATATTCGCATTTGCCCATCAACATTAAATGCTAAATCAAAGCTCCTTCCCTTACAGGTCTCTGACCACTGTGCAGGTCACCTGACTTGTGACTCTTTTGAAAGCTGCTGCTACCAGGCTGCTCTGCTGTTTCATTATCCTTAGATTTCAGTTAAGACTACTTAAGCATTCACAGCTTCTCTACATACATTAGTGAAATAGGTGTTGTTATATGACCCATATACACTAGTAGACCTGTATTTCCTATTTCTTTTACTACTGTAGTGAGTCTTAATCCCCTACAGTGGCTCTATAATATACAGAAGCGGCCACCACCAGTACATGTAATAAATTCCCACCACTGTAAAGCATAGCAGTTATAATACAGTGAGATTTCACGTGTGTAGGTGTTCTGGCTCTCTCTCATTAGTCCTGCTGTATAGTTCTCAGCTTCAGCTTCATTACACCCGGCTAAGGCATTGCATTCCATTTAGAAGCAGTCCACAAAAAGTCAGTGATAGTATAACAAGACAGTGAGGAAGGTTCAGTTCAGACCCACTGTTAGTTATTGAGCAAATACCAATACCAGCGTTCATTACATTGCAGAGACAGATGGTCTGGACTGAGAGACATGCAATTAATGTGCAATGTGTTCTGTCTTGGCATTTACCACAAAGGGAACTTTTTTTTTTTTTGTCAACTGTCTTATTTTTAAGGCTTATTTTGTTTGGTGGCTGTAATGTCTGTGTGAGGGGTGGAGGGAACTCTCTATCGGCATAAAGAGGAGAAATCACACACTCTCTTGCCCACGTTCTATGCTGTAGTGCCTTTTTTTTATTATTTTATGTTTTTTGCTTTTGAAAGAATTTTTTTTTTTAATTAGTTACAGTTGTGGAGTCTTGACATTTTGCCTGTGCTGGAGAGGGTTTTCTGCCTTGTAACATGAATACCATTGAATAACATTGAATTCCTGGTTTTGGGTTATTGTTTTTTTCCCAAGACACTTCCTTTTTCCTGCACAACAGGTGGCATTTTAATACTTCAGGACTGTATAAGTTTGAGACAGTAACAACACTTCCTTGGGCAGACTTTCAGCTGGTGTCAAACAATGTAGTTCTATTATGCTAAGAATTTGATTATTTTTTTTAAAGTATGTATTACTTTTATTTTCCCTGTTCAATGAGCAGATCCCAGCTTTGTTCACTATATGCTATCCAACCTGATCATGGGAAGAGCACAGATGACCTTTGGGTCTATGTTTAGGTTCCTGTCTCATTAACTGTATATCATCTGTCCTGTGCCTAATTCTTCTTTCAGTTGCACCTGTTTAAGTCCATTGGATTTACTCTGGATTTACTCTGGATTTGCTATTTGTAGTAGCAAATACAGACCCCAATCACTGATGCACATGTGCAACTTTACTTGCCTACAATAGCCCCATTAAAGTCCACGTGACTACTGATGTGAGTCAAGTTATGCCAATATTTCACTGTTTGCAAGTTTGGGGCCATAATTTGACCCAGAATGAGGTGCATATCCACAAAATCCTTTGCTTCAATACACCCCATGCATCATTCACTGTAGTGTGCCCATTCCCTTCAGTGGGACTTGAAGGTTCTGAACATTTCCCAGGAGGTGCTCACCACCTTATTTGATCAGGACCTGAATGAAGCTCAGTTCCTGATGAAATACTAAGAAGTAATCATGTAGTTAAAATCTTCATCCTCATGGACAAAGGCCTGAGTTAAAGTTGTTGAGCATCCTCACCTCTGGCATTGCCTACATTCTGAGTGCTTCATTGTGCAACCTTAATTTTCTCTTAATATAACTTTTTTTAATGGAATTATGTGAACATAACTGTCCATAAATGTATATTGCACCCACCTCTGCAGTTTATGTATATATGGCTCCAGTTCTTCCATTAGATAACTCTTGTATGTGTAATTCATGTAGGGCCAAATTCTGTAAATGGATACAGTTCCTTTGAAGCAAGTCATTTACACCAGCAAAGAGTTTGCTCCACTAACCTCAAGGAACTGCCCATATGAGTAAGAACTACTTGTTTGTAATAATTTGCAGTATAATGCCCAGCTGCTGTTACTCCTGTTGAACTGGAAATGTTCTTTCCAATGCAGACAATGATTTCTTAAGAACAAGCTGTTTCTGTGAGTATCTTTCTAAATGAGAAGTGATTGCCATACAATAAATCGAGGAAGGTATTTAAGTACTCAGAGCTGGCAGATGCTGATGATTTGTTGGCTTTTTCTGGCATTTGTTACATCTTCTAACTTTTTAAATTAGCAGCTCCAGAAGACTCATCTTCGTTATATATTCTGCAGAAAGAGCAGTGTGCCTACATGCTAGGTCTATCTGATGATAGTATTCTCAGCTCTCACTTGCATTATTAATTGTTGTTGTTAAACTCAAACACACCTTTTGTGCATATAAGTACTAGCAGGCTCTGTACATTATATCTATATTACCTCTTAGCTCTTCAGTTAGTTACACGTTATTAAATATGATAGTGATAGCTCTATAGAATACTTTAAATGCTTTCCCAAAAGCTAAAAAGGTATATTATTTTCCATTTCATTTCCTCTTTTCTTATTCTGATTTGTGATAGACTCTGAAATTATAGACATGACAAACAGCACAGTAATCACTTGAGTAGAGTTGCTTTATTCAGAGCAGCAGTCCATTTCCCCCAAAATAAATAACAATAGTACCTAGCACTTAGTTTCAAGTATCTAACACATGCTAACTAATTATTCCCTGCAATAACCCCAGGAATTAGGTGTCATAGGATTCAGGGGGCAATCCAGACCAGTGAATGGTTGTCACCAGTTGCCCTGTAACTCTGACTGCCTTTCTATGTAGCTCCCAGCCTGTGATGCTCACAACCAGCCTACAAGCATGCAAGTCACACCCTGATGCATCTGTGGGCTAGACAGCCCTGGTTCAGCAGCTCTGACCCCAGCAGCCTGTCTACAACCCCACTCTGGATTCCACCAGCATTGGTTAAAACCAGTGAAGTGACCCGAACACACTCCCAGTCCCAAGTGTCCCCAAAACTGTGTTCTGATATGTTGAGCCCTCTCCAGGACAGTTCAGAGAAATAATAAGGTTTGTTTGTCCTATCCCAAGTAAAAGGCACAGGCTTCCATTTAGATTAAATCTTAGGAAAAGCTTCCTAACTGTGAGAATAGTAGGACAATGGAACAGATTGCCCAAGCAAGTCATGGAAGCTTCTTCAGTGGAGGTTTTTCAAAAAGAGGCTGGATAACCATTTGTCTTGGATGGTATAGACCCAACAAATCCTGCATCTTGCCAGGAGGTTAGACTAGATGACCCTGGCAGTTCATCCTAAGCCTGTGATTCTAGATATAAAATTGATTATGTGGGTTATTTTGGTGGTGATGGTCTTAATTGAATCTCCTTAAATAGGGGAGAAGAAATACATTTACTGTCTTTGTGTTGTGTGATTCTACGATGGCTAGCCCTGTTGGGTCCTCGACCAGGATGCAGGCTCCTGGGCTTTACCCCAATACAAATAATTAATAAATAATAATAATTGGGGCGGGGGAAAGGTTTGAAATCTTGAATTTTTTCATGAATATTGCAAATCTCTGGCAAGTTGTCACACACCATCTACCTTTAAATCAGTTTCCCTATCAGATCCACTATATGTGAAGCATTTGATCCTGTGCACCTAGGATCAATTCTCATTCCTCTATTGATCTCTTTTAATCTGCGTATGGGCTGCAAGATAGGAGCCACAGTGAAAGCCAATTTCAACACAACTTCTTTTCCACAAGCTCTATTAAGCACATCTCACTCCAAAATACTGGAAACTCCGTTGAATTAATAGAGTCATTGGGAGATAGATATATATTCTACTTTTTTGTGTGTTTTTTGTTTTTTTTAAGGGATGAAAACCTGCAGAATGTTTGTATGCAAACATGGTAAAATGTTTTGTAATAAATTAATCTAAGACTCTCTCTCTTTAGTGTATACCTCTTTTCTGAGAGGACAAATCTCTGGAGATATTTAAGAGTAGGTTAGATAAATGTCTGTCAGGGATGTTCTAGACAGTATTTGGTCCTGCCATGCGGGCAGGGGACTGGACTCGATGACCTCTCGAGGTCCCTTCCAGTCCTAGAATCTATGAATCTATGAATCTATGAAAAAACATTAGATAAAGGCATAATCTTGATTTTTTGTTTGTTTGTTTTGTTTGACTGTTGATTTGAGATTTCCTTCATATTTCACAAAAGGTAGTTAAAATAACACAATTTCTCACTTTTTCGTTCCCTCCTTTGCTGCACTTTCTTTCTGACACTTTGCTGAGATGTTGACTTTTCCTCAGTTACTCTTGTAGAAATAAAGTTGAAAGTGAAACATATTTATTTTTGTAAGTAGAATGAGGCTACATCTACTTAAGTTGGCAACAAATGTCTCACACTTGGGTGTCCAACAAGGCAATAAGAAAGCATGTATCAACTGCCCTCTTACTAAAAAATAAACAAACAACCCCCCCCACACACACACACACACCTTTTATGGAGGTGAGCTTGGTGCTTCTGGTATGAAATCACTCTTTAAGCCACTTGCTCTTGAAAAAAATAATTGAGTAATCGTCTTGGTGTGATGGAACCCAGATTAACTTCAGTGAATGTGATATGGATTTACAATGAGTAGATGGATTGTCTTCTGCTCAGAGCTCCGGTATGAAACTGCAGAAAAACCTGAGAGTCTCTGGATAAAGTTGAGAAGTGTGAGCAACTTGGGTGATGTCGTGGTCGGAGTCTGCTATAGACCACCAGACCAGGGGGGTGAGATGGACAAGGCGTTCTTCCAGCAACTAACAGAAGTTGCTAGATCGCAGGCCCTGGTTCTCATGGGAGACTTTAATCATCCTGATATCTGCTGAGAGAGCAATACAGCGGTGCACAGAAAATCCAGGAAGTTTTTGGAAAGTGTAGGGGACAATTTCCTGGTGCAAGTGCTGGAGGAACCAACTAGGGGGAGAATTAGTAGGGGAAGTAAAAGTGGATGGGAACCTGGGAGGCAGTGACCATGAGATGGTCGAGTTCAGGATCCTGACACAAGGAAGAAAGGAGAGCAGCAGAATATGGACCCTGGACTTCAGAAAAGCAGACTTTGACTCCCTCAGGGAACTGATGGGCAGGATCCCCTGGGAGAATAACATGAAGGGCAAAGAGGTCCAGGAGATCTGGCAGTATTTTAAAGAATCCTTGTTGTGGTTGCAGGAACAAACCATCCCGACGTGTAGAAAGAATAGTAAATATGGCAGGCGACCAGCTTGGCTTAACAGTGAAATCCTTGCTGACCTTAAACGCAAAAAAGAAGCTTACAAGAAGTGGAAGATTGGACAAATGACCAGGGAGGAGTATAAAAATATCACTCAGGCATGCAAGAGTGAAATCAGGAAGGCCAAATCGCACTTGGAGTTGCAGCTAGCAAGAGATGTTAAGAGTAACAAGAAGGGTTTCTTCAGGTATGTTAGCAACAAGAAGAAAGTCAAGGAAAGTGTGGGCCCCTTACTGAATGAGGGAGGCAACCTAGTGACAGAGGATGTGGAAAAAGCTAATGTACTCAATGCTTTTTTTGCCTCTGTCTTCACAAACAAGGTCAGCTCCCAGACTGCTGGACTGGGCAGCACAGTATGGGGAGGAGGTGACCAGCCCTCCGTGGAGAAAGAAGTGGTTCGGGACTATTTAGAAAAACTGGATGAGCACAAATCCATGGGGCCGGATGCGCTGCATCCGAGGGTGCTAAAGGAGTTGGCGGATGTGATTGCGGAGCCATTGGCCATCATCTTTGAAAACTCATGGCGATCGGGGGAGGTCCCGGATGACTGGAAAAAGGCTATTGTAGTGCCCATCTTTAAAAAAGGGAAGAAGGAGGATCCGGGGAACTACAGGCCAGTCAGCCTCACCTCAGTCCCTGGAAAAATCATGGAGCAGGTCCTCAAGGAATCAATTATGAAACACTTAGAGGAGAGGAAAGTGATCAGGAACAGTCAGCATGGATTCACCAAGGGGAAGTCGTGCCTGACTAACCTAATTGCCTTCTATGAGGAGATAACTGGCTCTGTGGATGAGGGGAAAGCAGTGGATGTGCTATTCCTTGACTTTAGCAAAGCTTTTGATACGGTCTCCCACAGTATTCTTGCCGCCAAGTTAAAGAAGTATGGGCTGGATGAATGGACTGTAAGGTGGACAGAAAGCTGGCTAGATCGTCGGGCTCAACAGGTAGTGATCAATGGCTCCATGTCTAGTTGGCAGCCGGTTTCAAGCGGAGTGCCCCAAGGGTCGGTCCTGGGGCCGGTTTTGTTTAATATCTTTATTAATGATCTGGAGGATGGTGTGGACTGCACTCTCAGCAAGTTTGCAGATGACACTAAACTGGGAGGCGTGGTAGATATGCTGGAGGGTAGGGATCAGATACAGAGGGACCTAGACAAATTGGAGGATTGGGCCAAAAGAAACCTGATAAGGTTCAACAAGGACAAGTGCAGAGTCCTGCACTTAGGACGGAAGAATCCTATGCACTGCTACAGACTAGGGACCGAATGGCTAGGTAGCAGTTCTGCAGAAAAGGACCTAGGGGTCACAGTGGATGAGAAGCTGGATATGAGTCAACAGTGTGCTCTTGTTGCCAAGAAGGCTAATGGAATTTTGGGCTGTATAAGTAGGGGCATTGCCAGCAGATCGAGGGATGTGATCGTTCCCCTTTATGAGACATTGGTGAGGCCTCATCTGGAGTACTGTGTCCAGTTTTGGGCCCCACACTACAAGAAGGATGTGGAAATATTGGAAAGAGTCCAGCGGAGGGCAACAAAAATGATTAGGGGTCTGGAGCACATGACTTATGAGGAGAGGCTGAGGGAACTGGGATTGTTTAGTCTCCAGAAGAGAAGAATGAGGGGGGATTTGATAGCTGCTTTCAACTACCTGAGGGAGGGGTTCCAAAGAGGATGGAGCTCGGCTGTTCTCAGTGGTGGCAGATGACAGAACAAGGAGCAATGGTCTCAAGTTGCAGTGAGGGAGGTCTAGGTTGGATATTAGGAAACACTATTTCACTAGGAGGGTGGTGAAGCACTGGAATGCTTTACCTAGGGAGGTGGTGGAATCTCCTTCCTTGGAGGTTTTTAAGGCCCGGCTTGACAAAGCCCTGGTTGGGATGATTTAGTTGGGGATTGGTCCTGCTTTGAGCAGGGGGTTGGACTAGATGACCTCCTGAGGTCCCTTCCAACCCTGATATTCTATGATTCTATGATTAGATCTTGGTCCTGATGGTGACTGTTGCAAAAAGCATAGACAAATGTTTCAATTTACAGTTTCCTTCTCATTCTTCTGATGGAAGGAACCACGCCACCTCCCCCCGCCCACCAATCTGTGGGGAACTGCAGGGGGCCCCTGAGGCTGAATTAACTAGATTTGAGGGGAGAAACCAAACTGGGTCCTTCACTAGATCTCTTACTGCTCCCTGCAGTGCAAAGCCATGGTTAACATGGGATAAGAACAATGGGGGAGCATATGCCTAGGTGACACTACCTTTTCCCTTGTATGTGTGGTCTCTGTTTTTAATGAGTTCTTAACATAACTCTTTTATTGCATGTATATCTACTCACTGATATAGCATCCCAATTTTCTTCCCCCAATTATTATTTGTAATTAATATTTGATATTAATTTGTAATATTAATTATTGATAATTTCCAGTTACCTGTTGTTACTCCCAGTGTTAGCTTTCAAAATCCAAAACGAAACTGATTTAACAATGTTTATATTAAGATTCAAACCCCATAGTGCCAATGGCTTTCTTCTCATGCCTAAGGGCAGCAGGCACAGTACAACATTCCTCTTGATTATCTGGATGGCTGAGAGTCATTTTCTCATTATGAACTAATTTACTATGCAAGAATCTCAATATCATCTGTTTTACTACCAGCGCTCTCTGTAGCACTTGCCAGGAGCACTCACTTAGCTGATGCTACTTTGAGGGTTGGCTAAAGTGCTGAAGTCACAGGAGGAGACCCCTAGTCTGACCACAACGCCATACCTCGGGGCATTGCAGCCTAAGCTTTGGATTCAGATACAAGTGTGATCACATGGCAAAGCTCAGCTATTGTCAGAGGGACCATGTGTATGGCAGAACCACTGCATCACTCATGCACGAAGATGGGAAATGGCTGGAGCAGTCATACAGGGGGACTTCTATCAATCCTGAACACTATGCAGAAGAGCTCTGTGATGGATGTGAGGCTAGCATGGATACTCGTGCGAGGGAGGGGACAAATGGGGACAGGCAACTGGATCCAAAGGTCATAAAATGTCTCAATGGAGTCACATAAGGATCATTGCTAAACTTGGTCCAAACACTTTTAAAATTCACAAAAGAGACTGAAATGTCAGAGCAGTGGTGGCATTTGTCTTTTGGGGGGACCCTTGCAAAGTTCAGTTCCAGGGCCCCTAGCAGTGACCTCATGTGTACAGTGCATACAAGGTCACGTTGTGTGGAGGATGGCATTTTGTAGAACAAAATGGTGTCCTCCATGAGGCAAGGTGAGTACGAGGTCACGCTGTACTATTCTGAGCCCCGGGTGGCACTCAGCAGAATGGAACAGCTGATGCCCAGTGGACTGGATCTGCTTCCTTTGGGCCCCCTGTGATTGCATGGGTTGCCAGTGCCTAATACCACCACTATTTCGAGGTAGTTTATATCTTGCCGGGTTTAAAGCAAATCCATCTTTCATGTTTTCAAACTGTTTTCATCCATTTTTAACTGCATTGATTCATCAAAAATCTTACAGAAACTATTGCCAAAATGGCTATCAACTTGTAATGAAAACCAGGTTTCTGGTAAAAGAGAATTTTGATAACTTTATCAAAAATTCAGTTAAAAATGTTGGGAAAATGAAGTACATTGAAATTAAATTTTCCCACCTCCACACAGCCCATATATTCAAATGAAGGTTTCTGACCCAAAGTACTTTAATTCTTCCTGCTGCTGGTCATGTGAGAGTTGCTGCCATTTGTACTAGCAACAACTCCCTAATGATTGCTGCCACTTTCTTTTATTCTTAATACGGATTAAGCTACTTTAGGGTCAGAGTTTTCTGCCAGAGTTGTTTTTTCTTCTCTGTTCTCACTACTGAGAGTTTAAATGCTACTAAATGCAAGACTGACTTTTTGTATCTAGATCTACAGAAAAAAACAGTGCATCAACAGTGAAAATGAGCCCCAAAATGGCTGGTTTTCCCTTAAATGTTGTCCCCCCCAAGCTATTTTCGCAAGAGAAAATGGTGGCAGAGGCAAACCCCTCTTTCCACCCCCCACATTTTGCCTTGGTCACACATTTGTTAAGTTACAGATGAGAGTTCCACTCTCTTCTGTATCAGTAATGGGTACACTTTGCCTTGGATCATATTGCTCCGCTGTGTTCTGTGCTGTATGAACACATGCAGTGAATAATTGAACTCCCATATTCCATTATAAAGCACACCTTATGTCTCCACTTAGCACTAAGCATCACTGTGACAAAACCTGCTTCAGGTGTTTGGTGACAACTCATTAGATAAAAACATCAAAAATGTTGCTATCTTTTTTTTCTTCCCACCTCTTTTGAAAAGAAACCTAAAAACCCCATCTGCTTATTTTACTCTGAGCATCTCTGCACGCTGGGCCAACTCCTGTGGGCCTAAAGAGTGGCCATGGTATCTCTCAGATGCAGTGGAACCAATGAGATTCTGCTACACAAAAGGATCAGCAGCTCAACAGATCCACTGCTCACCCTACAACTCAGCTCCAGTAGGGTTTCCATGCACCATAAGCCACAGGGAGATCTATGCACCAAAGAGGAATGGGGGAGGAGCAGGGCTTAGAGGAGTGGTCTAGTCACTGCATGGGAAGGGGACAACTGAGCTGCAGGGACTAGAGCAGCCTTAAGCCTGTAATAATGGTACAGTTCTGCTGCTGATCCGTGTGTGTGTGTGTGTGTGTGGAGGGGGTGGGGAGGAGGATTCCACCAGCTGTCCCCAATACACTGTATGTGATGCTCATTGGGACTGTGTGCTAGGGAGAAGATTTGGAACATGATGCCTGCTTTGAATAGCTGTATAATGTATAATAGCATGCAGTGAACAGCATAGAGCATTAGCACCCACTGACACAAATACAAATATATTTCTAGTAGCTCACTACATAAAAAGGGGGCTTATCTATTCTGGAAAGGTACTAAGTATTTTGGCAGGAGTGGATGTCTCCTAACATCTTTGCCCTGAGAAATATCTATCAATTTGACTGAACAGTACTTCAAATGAGGACTAAGATGTTGTTTCAGAAAGATCTGGTTTATTTTAGAATGCATACAAACAGAATGTTATGAAATGTCTCAGGACATTTAAAAGCATGTGAATAATTTAACTCGTGCGCTACGGTACTGAACAGTGAACTGAGCAGGGCTAGAATGTGAATAAATTTTCTCACATGTGTAAGTGTTCAAAGGATCAAGCCATTAGATGATATCAAGTCATATTTTAACACTAACAACTCTTATGGTCATTGACAATAAGTGGGGATCGATAGACACAATACTGTAACTTCCCTCCAACTGTCAGATAACACTGGTGTCTTACAACAATGTGATCAGATTTTAACATCTATGGCATTTTAAAGAAGTTAATTTTGCAATTTCATTACAAAATGTAATGTGTAATTGATAAAATGTCATAAAATTCTGATTGCTTTATTTGATTTTAAAGGTCATTCAATAAGGTGATTTTCACTCATTAACATGAAATGCAGGGAACCAGATGTTAAAATCTTGTCTATTGAATGAGTACACTTAGCCTAATAATACGAGCACAAAAACGTGAGACTTTCTGCTAAACCTTTTTTTTTTTTAATCTCAATTTTAAAAATCCTCAAATTCATTAGGACCAACCAAATCCTACCAATGGTAAATCATTCCATTTTTAGATTGCATGGTATTTTGATATTTAAAATGCATAAAATCTGGCAATTGTTTAGAAATGAAGCATCAGCAAAGAAGATTATTGGTCTACCTAAATAATAATACAACCATTAAGAGGATAATATTTTCCAATTGCAATTACATGCCTTAATTTTAAAGAAGCTATCATTTACAATAATTTGGCAGATTCAGTCCATATTTCTTTAACAAATTTATTTCTTCATTATGCCTCAAAACAAATTTATGGTGCATTTATGTTAGTGGAGATAATTTGCTTAGTTTATTATGAATGGAAATCAGTAATTACATACAATCTCATTTTCTACAGACATAAAGTTAATTCATGGTAGTAATTTTACACAGAATATTAGCCTGTGTTAGTTATGATGAAAATGTTACTGTGGCAAATGCCTCTATTATGGGTATAATTTCCTTGGACTTGATGAAAAAGGAAATATTGACTTAGTAATAACACTTCAGTGGTTGATTTTCTGACAAATCTGGGTCATTCTAGTGATTCATTATTGGTTATAGACAACAAAGCTTTCATCTGTCCCTAAAATAAGAACTTCTACAAACTTTTCCAGTGAAGCAGAGAAGCTTATTTAAAAAAATAAGGCAACATTCACAAAGTCAACTGGTATAGAACATCAAGCTGAATATCAGGAAAAGCTCCTCAGCACTAAAATGCATTAGGCTCTGGAATACATTCCCAAGAGAATTTGGAGGTAATCCCATTGCTTAAAAACTTTTAAAGCTAAGATGGACAGAAAAAAAATATATATATATATATCGGTAGCTGGAGTGAGTGAACAATTCTGCATTAGCAGGGAGCTGACTTGGATGTTATAACAGGCCTTTTCAGTTTTCTACCTTCTATTATTCTATGAAACGACCATTGACATTTAACAAAATGGGCCTTGTTTGCTAAAGTATTAGGTACATAACTGCACAGGCAAAATTTGAGAACACTTGCATGCTTAATTATTATGGACAATTGCCTCTTTTACACATGGAAATTGGTTAAATGTATAACTATATGACCTATTATTATAGGTTGTTGTTTGTATGACCTATTAGTGTAACTTGTGCTCACAGTTACCTATGTGCAGTTCAGTGGTGGTAACTGCATGTTGTGACAGACCCAGACCAGTGGGGTACAGGAGTCTGGTAGAGGGCAAATATATTGGTCACTGGATGAGTAGTTTTCTGTTCCCTGAGTGACCAGAGCAGGGACTGCACTAGAGTAATCAGGAACCTGCTAGAACCAGTTAAGGCAGGCAGGCTAATTAGGACACCTGGAGCCAATTAATTAGAAGCTGCTAGAATCAATTAAGGCAGGCTAATCAGGGCACCTGGGTTTTAAAAAGGACCTCACTTCAGTTTGTGGTGCGAATATGAGGAGCTGGGAGCAAGAGGTGCAAGGAGCTGAGAGTGTGTGCTGCTGGAGGACTGAGGAGCACAAGTGTTATCAGACACCAGGAGGAAGGTCCTGTGGTGAGAATAAGGAAGGTGTTTGGAGGAGGCCATGGGGAAGTAGCCCAGGGAGTTGTAGCTGTCATGCAGCTGTTACAGGAAGCACTATAGACAGCTGCAGTCCACAGGGCCCTGGGCTGGAACCTGGAGTAGAGGGTGGGCCTGGGTTCCCTCCAAACCTTCCATTTGACCTGGACTGTGGGTTCTTCCAGAGGGGAAGGTCTCTGGGCTGTTCCCCAACCCACATGGTGAATCTCTGAGGCAAGAAAATCCGCCAATAAGCGCAGGACCCACCAAGATAGAGGAGGAACTTTGTCACAATATGTAAATAAAGTACAATTGCACAACTACGGTAATTATTTGTCCCCCTTAAATCAGGCCCAGTGTGTCAGCCTGGAATTTTCTTATAGTGGTGAAGGGAAGCTCTAGATATTTGACATTCTCTTTTATGTGATTGGAGATGTGTGTATGCTTCTGGCTTAGGTATTAAAATTGATGAGCCAGCGTCTTCAATGTTTTTTGTACCCAGTATGTGATGCAACTTACTATTGTTGTATGGAGTAATATAAGTGGGTGTCTTCTACCTATTTTGTGTCTGCAGGGGCTCCATGGATTTGATCAAATATTCCATTTGAAACTGCTTCTGAGATATGTACACCTTCCAATTTCAGTGATGGGATTAAAAACAAACAAGAATAGTAAGCTTTTTGGAAGTCTGACTTCCATGGGGTATTGGGTAATGCTAAATTGTCTTATTCTTCCAAATATGTTGCTATAAGTAAAGCTTGTGTTCTCCTCACTGAGCAGAAGGAACACAAATCTGTCATCAGCCTTTATATCACAGAACAAATTAAAAACAAAGATACACACTGTAAAATATCTACCATCTCATTAAAAATAAATGAGCTTTGGCAAACTCTAAATGCTTAGAAATGAGACATTACCCAAGTGTTTAAACTGGGAAGGCTGAATTACTTGTGGGATAGTTTAAGGAACTGTTTGACCTCAAGAAATATTATAGAAATTATTGATTGCTACTGTGTCACATTTGTTGAAATATTTATTTAAACATTTCACCTTAAACCGTATTTAAAGTCAAGAAAGCACATGGAGCTCTGGCAGCATTTGAAAATGTTTATCGCAAGAGAAACTGACATGTCATTAAATATTTCTTGCATAAATTAACAGGATCAGAGATGACAAATACCAACACCAAGATTTTCCAAAGTGATGAGTGATTTTAGGTGCTTCAGTCTTCTGAGCATTCATCTTCAGACCTCTGAGATGTTACTAATTTTCAGAACATGCCAAACACCCATCCGGTGACAACTAGGTTGCTTTAAAGCACCACAAGCTAGGCACCCCCACAATAGAGGCACTGGTAAGAACATATGAGTTTCACAAGTTAGTTGTGTGGTGGTTTGTGAAAAAATATTTTCCCTTGTTTGTATTAAACTTTCTGCCTTTTAATTACATTGGGTGTTCCCTGGTTTTTGTATTGTGTGAAAGGTTAAATAACACTTGTCTATTCACTTTTTCCACACTGTGATTTTATAGAGCTCTAATATAGCCCCCCTCCACCTCCCCTTACTCATCTCTTTTTACTAAGCTGAACAGCCCTAATCTTTTTAGCCTTTCCTTATATGGAAGACACTCCATACCCTTCTGTGGTCCAATAATCACTATGTTGGAAAATGTTGACGAAAATGAAACTCCAGTATTTAAAGGAACTTACAATATGCTTTATTGGGCAGCCATGGTCTCTGATTACCCTTTTGGCAATATCAAACCAAGTAATCACATATTCCCTCTTTTGGTCCTCCATATTTATGCCAAACCCTTAAGCATCCTCACTATCATTTCACCCATATCATAATTTCAAGGTCCCATGTCTTGGCCACCATCCTTCTGAAAGAGCAGAGTTGGATGACAAAGCTCCCTTGGCAATACTCTTTAACTGGCTACTAGGGTTGCTCTGAATAATTTCCTCTCCTCCAAGACACGACTGCTCTGTGTCCATTGGCTGGGTGTGGGATTTTGAGACCAAGACTGACAATAGAACCCAACACTTAAATAACATGAGAGGAGCAGAATAATATAACCAAGTTAGTGGGGAAATAGCTTGGATTAACATTAGTTTGTATTGAGCAATAGCATTGTCACAGGGTTCATCCACTGCTGGGTGGCTTCCTTGTGGCTACATCTGGGGAACCCAGGCTCACCTGCTATTCTGGGTTCCAGCCCAAAGACCCTACAATAGGAGCCAAGCTCAGCATTATCTCTAACCTTGCTGCTCTTTCCCTGGGCTGCTTCCTACTCCACCTCCCAGAGGCTTCCTTCTCCATCCTTCTAGGTAAAACTTTCCATCAGGGCCAGGACCCAGGGCTTCTCTCTCTCTCCCTGGGTTTCCTCCTTTTCCCTCTCTAAGCCCAGAGAGTGACTGCTAGCGTCCACACTGCAGCCCTCCTCTGTTCTCAGCTTGCTGGCTTTATACAAGGTCAGCCTGACCCTGCCCACCTGGGCTTCCTCATCAATTAGTCTTTCACTCTGAGACTGTTCCCCAGATACAACCTATCAGGTTAATTGTCCTAATAATCTGCTCTGCCTTATATTGGATGGACACACCACTGTGCGTATGTTCATATTTTATAAAGAAACTACACCTGGATTTCTTAAATCCAACTTTAGGGCTGCTCCTCAGGTGACTGGGGAGCAGTTATGAGCATAATTTTCTATTATCCCATGGTTCTCAGATACTATGATGTTGGGGACCATAAAAATACCTAGATAATATCCATGAGAGTCGGGAATTAATCCAGAAGCACAATCATGAGTATAGTCATTTAACATATTGTGCATCCACTCCATACATCTAGAGCAGGACACATTTAGTGGGCAGATATCTTAAAGACACTGGTCCTGCATTGCCTCAATCAATGATTGAGTCTCTCCTCCCCCCGCGCGCGCGCGCAAAAAAAAAATGAATACGGAAGCAAACATTTGACCAGAAATGCATCTTTAACTATGGGCTTTCCCCTGCTCCCACTGAAGTCAATCGTAGAACTCAGCAGCAAATGGGATATTTTGATCATTTTAAAACTTTTTTCAAAAGTTTTTGGAATTGGCATATTTATCAAAACTGACCCTTCCCTTTGGACAGTTTCAGTTTTGATGAATCAGCTTTTTCTGTTGAAATAACATTTCATCAGAAAAATCCCAACCAGCTCTAGTCAATGGCCAAACTCCCTATGGTGCAGGACAAAGCCCCAACCTCTGAGGGAACACCTACTGAGATAAAAGACCTGTGACACGGCCACGGCTGGTCCAGGTCAGTTGACTCGGGTTCACAGACCTTTGGCTGTTGGGCTATAAATTGCTGTCTAGCTGTTCGGGTTTGGGCTCCAGCCCAAGCTCTGGGACCCTCCACCCTTTCAGGGTCCCAAGTCCAGCCTGAGTATCTACACAGACATTTTTTTTTCAGCCCTAGAGTCCAAGTCAGCTGACCTAGGCCAGGCACTGTTTTTTTTAATTTCTGTATAGACATAGCCTGAAGATCAACAGTAGCATTGGTAGGAAATTTTCTATTGGAATAATCTTCTGGCACAAAAGGCCCAAAATCAGAATTTTCTGCAGGAAAATTTCAGTTTTACCAGAAAAATTGGATATTTTTTTTCCCTGTCAGCAAAGACTGAAATGATGGCTCCCTGGCTGCCTATGTGGATGACTTGTCCATTTCACTTTCAGCCTGCAGGGAGAAAGCAAAATTGATGAGCCTTCCAGACAGGAAGCTGGGGAACTGTAACCAGACTGCTGGGGGCATGAAGGATGAGTGCTCTGCAGTCCGGCTGTCCGAGAGACAGTTTGTGGTCTTTTGAATGTCCCCTGAATGCCTGAGATTCTTTATAGGGAAATGTTAATGCTACATGAAAATTATCCTAAATGAAAGGAGCCCTGGCTCTACTGCCGTAAGTGTTAAACATCACAATTAGAAAAAAATGAACACCCAGTTCATTGAAGTATTTATTCAGAAATACTTTCTGGTAAAATCAAAAAAGTATTTCAAAGGAAACTGAGAAACATTTTCTTATAAGGTTGTGTGTGTCTGTAAAAAACAGTATTCTGAGATGTTTTGTAGCTTTGGATCCCTGAGTTTAATGTTTTGCCAATTGGAATGAATTTTACAGTATATAAAATTCTGCTTCATTTCTAGGAGAAATATTGAAGTGGTTAATGTCAGTCTGTTCCTTATAATCTTCACAGTCTGTGTCCCTTTTTTTTTAATCTTGACTCCTATATTGCAACATATTCAGAGCGCTAAGATGTAAGGCTACCTTCTGAAAGAAATCATATATATGAAACAAAAGAGTTAAAACATTATGCAAATCAGAACGTCTCAAGGAGAAGATGAAAGAAATTGGAGATTACAATGTCATTCTTCAAACAAAAAAGTTATTCTGGAAATACTTTATTAGTTCAAAATTAACTCAGAAGTGAATATTACTTTTAAGAAAGACTAAATGGACTTTCAAATGGTGCAGTAGAGCATCCAAACAGTTACAGTAATGGTTATGATTACATGGACTTTATTAGCGATAGCTAGCTCTGTTAAAGTAGATCTTTCAAATACAGTGAGATTTTTTTTAAACAATTACAGAATAGACTCAGAGCTGAAAAGCAGTTCAAGAGAAATACAATGAGATTTTTCCCACCTCCTCAGTGATCAGAGAACTAAACATTCTGAAGTATTCATTTCACCTTCTTGGAAAGTAAAAGAAAAACCTACAGTATGTAGAATAATACAAATGTTAAATTCTGAGGCTATTAACAACTTCAAGAAAAGTGTCACCACATAAAGCTCATTTCCTCTTACTTCTCTATATCAAATCAAGTGCTATTATTTCTGATCATTTCAGTCGTTAAGTGTTTTATATGAACTACTCTACAGGAATATGAATGTGGTCTTTCATACCCTCATTACTCTTCCAGAGGGTTGGCTAAAGGCAGATGTCCCCTTCTGCACCTATATCCTAAAATTCTCTTCACTACTAGCTGGTGGAAATAGGCGGTTCCAGTTTTGGCTTGATCCAATGGCCATTGAACTCAGTGGAAAAAAATCTCATTGAAGTCCATGAGCTTTTGGTCAGGCCCATTTTGTAGATACTGTGGCAATATAGCTGCGTGTGGAGGTCACTAGAGATGCAGGGTAACACAGTGCATGGTGTAGAGGAGAGTGGTTTAGAACACCTGAGTTCTGTTCCGGGTTAGGTCACTGACTTGCTGAATGACTGTGGTTGTGTACTTTTCTATAATTTAATGGTGAAGTAATCTCACTGTACTTGCCTTACTGGCTGTATTGTGAGGTTGGATTCATTTACGTTTGCAAAGCACTTTGACACTGTAAAATAAAATGTGCAACGTTGTTGTGTTAGAGTTAGATTTCTTTTAAAGCCAATCTGCATCTTCATGTGTGGCAAAATCCTTCACTGAGATAACATTTTTGAGTGTAGCAAGTCTGTGAATGACAGAAACACATGTGATCTCACCCTGTGAGTTTATAAAGCAGCCAGGTGCCAAAACATTCAGCCCAAGGTCTAGAAAACTCCTTTCTTCAAAGTATTCAATCCTTTCTTCTGTTGATTTGTTCATTTACCAACTAGCTGACTCTTGCAGAAATTGTGTGCCTCCAGTGCATACAGACACTTCCCAGAAACAACATGGGCAGAGACAAAGCATTTATAATCAGTTGTTCTACTCTAAAATTGATTACAAACAATTCCTGAATCCTGTGTGACCATGAGCAAACCACTTACTCCTTCCGTTCCCTCTCTGTAGAATGGGGATGATCCTTCCTTTCTAGAACTCTTGAGATTGCAATTTCCTTTGGACAAAGGAAGTCTCCTACTATGAGTTTGTATAATGCCTTACACAATAGGCCTGTTCTCATTTGGGCCTTTAGGCACTTATTATAAATAATACAAATAATAGCCAAACCGCTGACTGGGAATGCTAATGCAATAATTAGTAGAACGTAATATTGTGCATATTGTATATCGCGCATATTATATGTCAGGCATACAGTAATCTCTGTCCACCCCATTTCATTACAATTTATTCAGACTCATCAAGTGCAGCTCATTTACCACATCTAATCCAAATACTTCCCCACAGGTAAATATGCAAGCTCTACAGGTTGCTAATATTTTATTAAAGATGTTCTGTTTCCATGCCATACACATTAGATGCAACATTTTTGTGCTAGCCTGAGGATTATGAACAGATAACTTTGCCTCCCCCAGCTATGTATTTCGATGTAACTCTCAGTAGTCAGGAAAGGTTGATTTAACCTTTCTTGTTCCCATAATTTCCCAGTGCCTCCCTCCATGGCGCACAAAAATGATACCTGCTGTTTCCATGCTCAGCAGTGTGATTACATATGGAGCCTCACTGGAGCTCCTCTGGGTATCTTTCCAGGCTCACAAAGCATCATAGAGACAATACAAACAAATCTCTGCACTGAGAGGCAGCATGACCTAGTGGATAGTGTAGTGGACTGAGTCAGGAGAGGTGGGTTGTATATTTTGATTTCACACTGACATATTTTGTCATGTCTGATTCTCCTCCCATCCTTTGACTGTTTTGTGTATAAGCTCTTCAGAGCAGGGACTGTTTCGCATAGTGTGATAGGCACAGTACAAACTCAATAGAGCATCAATCTCAGTTGGATATTGTTGGAGCAAAGCCTATAAATAAAAAGTAAATAAGCCTATAAATAATAATAAAAAAAAATTTCTTGCCATATAGCCTTGTTGAAGTTTTTTGAATCAGGTTTTATCTGTGGCCCTTTGTGCACTCAACTAACTGTTTTCAAATCATATATACAGCACACTTGACTAGCTAATGGTTGTCATGGTTGCTTGTCACCTATGCCCTAGTGAAACTGTCTGACCAAGTAAACCTCACCACAGAGGGCAAAAATCATCTTGGGCACGAGGCATTATTGATATATTGTTTGTTTAAACCTATGTGTTTACAAAGTGTAACTGAACAGTAATCAGTGTCAAGGTTAGAGTGAACCTTTGCACTATTACTCTGATGTGGGAGTTTTTGTTCATTGTGCTACATGGATTTTCTAAGTGGAAATATAATGATGTCCTTTATAATTTATCAATCTATGCCCTGAGCTGTCTCTCTCCTATTAGTGAGTTGTCTCATGTTCAATGATTTCCAAGAACCGTGAGTAGACACATTGTAACAGTATAAGTTCTAAGATCGGGATGTGCAAAGCTCTAGCTCTGTTTCTCTTTTCAGAATTCTAAACTCTATCTGACAGAACAAAATTGAGACAGCTTATGACTTGCCCAAAGAAATGACAGAGGAGCAGCAAGCGTTTCAGCTTTAATACCCAAAAGCATGACTACTCACCAGACTCTCTTTGTGCTGCATGAAACCTTTCTGAGATTCTTCCACTTTGACCCTCACTTTTATTCTGCAGAAGTTCCCCTTCCTTTCTGGGGAGCTGCACTCTTTGGGGGAAGTTTGTCAGCCAACCTTCCTTTGCTCTTTCTAGGGCTTGTTGGGGCAGATTCTAGCCCTTGATTTTTCCAGTGCCTTGCACTTCATGTCATTATTTACACCAGTCCAAATTAGAGTGAAACTATTTCACAGCCCCCATGCACTCACTTTGCACTGGTGTAAGTTACACACAAAGAACAAGGCAGAGGAACACCACCATTCTCTCCACTCCGCACCACAGGAGTCATTTCAGATGAAGGACCTATATCCCACAACTGGAAGGATTCTTGGGGTCAGGAAATATCTTCCTCCTTTTCCCCTTGACCCTGCATGAAGTTGTCTCATTGCAGGCTGATCAGCTCTTTCCATAGCAGCAGTTGGCCTGTGGAGTTAAATTTAATGGAATAAATGGGCCCAGAGAGTCAAAGGAGTTAACATGACCCTGTCACTGTACAACACTAAACAATTAAACATGGTTCATGGTTTTGACTACACAGACCTTGGCCTGCTTAGTTCCATGGCAACAGCCAGCACTCAAAATGTAACCGTTCATTAAAGATACAGAACATGAAGGGAAAGCAGTTAAAGCATTTAAATGAAAAGTATTAAGTAAGGCTTTCATTTTTAACAGCATTTCAGATTCCCTTTAGCTGTACATGGTATTTATGGGGAAAGCCCCCTGTTTGGCAGTCTTCTAGATGGTATTAATTGTCCTTTGTGGGGAAAAGAGAAGAAGTTAGTTGAGATGGTCTGGAGCTGCTGCTGTTATAGTTTAATCCTGTTTATCTGAAAATAAGAAAACACACAAAAGGGGACTGAAAAGAATAGGAAAGAGAGAAAATGAAGCTTCTGTCTCTACTGCTAACTCTCACTTGCACCCTCACTGTTGGACACATGGGCTCAGCACACAGTCCTATCAGTCACTCTGAGACCTGCAAACTTGTACCGACATTGGGCGGTTTAGGGATTACTTTGAGCTGCTTCACATGTCATGCGTTCACAGCAGTGTTGCAAGTCTTTGCCGGCTAAGTTAGGCTCTTATTAAACAGAAGGCAAAAGGGGAAAGAGAAGAAATAAGGTGGGGAAGGACAGACAAGAGAGGGGATGATAGCAGGAACCTAAGTCTCACAGTGCAGGTGCTGTTTGGGACTTAGTAAAGCCAATGGCCTGATTTATGGAGGTGGGCCCTTCTAGGCTAATACTGAGGAGAGATGAGCCACTAGTAAGATTCAGAGTCTGAGACGCTGACCCTCTTATACATGGGATTTGAACCTTCAACCCTTGCATTCTCGGACCACTGCTCTAACCCCCCTGAGCTATGCCCTAGTTGCTAGCCAGCTCAGTAAAGGATACCTTTCAAGATCAGGATGATGAAGGACTAATGAGGTCATGGTGGATCCTGGGGATCTCAGCAGATGTTGGGAGAGACAGCCACGATGGTAAAACTCACTCCTTCCATCCGTCCCAAGATGTTGATCTGCAGATAAACAATGCATAGAGGCATTACCTCATCTCATTAACATGAACCAATCAAAACACATTTTGATGATTTCAGCTATAAACATTTCCTCCCATTTCTAGAACCTTTCACCTCATTGTCACATCAAACCATGACAGTACCAGGGGCTTTGAAGACCCCGTATCATAGTTATTTCAACTTAAACAATCCAGTTGGTACCAGTCTACTTGTCTTTATCTTTTGAAAACCCAAAATGCAGTGAGATTTTAATCAAAATGTTGATTCAAAATGAAAATTTTCCTTTTGTTTAGATTCTTTCACTGGCCAGAGAGACAGAAATGGCTTGAGTTCCATTTGACATGAAACAGTTTGTATTTTTCCTAAATTGTACCCACAAATCACATTTATATGTTGGAACTTTACTCTCAGATAACCTTTGTCTCTGTGTTGTAAGAATGGGAGCATGAGCATTCTTCAGCCGCTTTTGCCTGAACAGCATTTGCTTAGGTTGGTGATCCCATCAAGTCTGTTCAAGTCCAGCTGAGTCTAGCTCACAACAGCAGTTGGAGGAGACTTTATCTAGAGCGGTGCTGGTGTTTCAAAAGGGTATTGGTCATCTGAACGGCATCAAAGTCAACTTCAGTCTGACAAAAGGGGCAAGCTCTCAGTTTTTCAAAGCTCAAGAGGTACCACTTCCCATCAGAGATGCAGTTGACAAGCAGCTGGATGTCTGGAAGCTATAATAAAACTATCTAGGATCAACTGAAGTGAATGGGCGACTGCCATTGTTCCTGTCCTGAAGAAAAAATATCATAGTGATGTGATACTCTGAAAATGCCAGATATATTTTATGAAAGTCACCTATATGAGCAGCATATAATAAATTCATACTCTGGTAAAATATACTACAGTCTAAGAATAGTTTACAGAATAGAATATATACATAGCCACCTAAGTTAGCTTGCTTAAATAAAGCCAAGTTATAGTTACTAATTTGATATTTTCCTGGTGGCATTTTATGTTGGATACACCTATGGACAAATAGTGTAAAAGACTAGAAGAGAAAAGAAAACATGAACAACATTTTACTGTTTTGTTAGATAAAGAGTGATAACTTCCCATGAAAAATCTCAGACTATAGTGAGAACCAGAGCCCCATTCAATCATTCTCTTTGAGAGAGCTCAGATTTGTTTTTTTCCATTTGTCTTTCAATTGGTTTCTAAATTAAACTTAATTAAACTATTTAGAAACTCCTTCTCTTTTGAACCTTTTTAAAAACAAAATAAAAAAAGCCTTTCAGTTCCTTCATTTCATTGATCCCTTCCTTTTAACTACTGTATATCATCAGCAATTGTCTTTCTTAGACTCGAAGAGCTTTATGCCATTTTTAGATTGCCAACCATGCACTCCATTTCCAGATCAATGAGATGTGATTAAGTGCAATACTTGAAAGACTCTTGAGTGATACAAGATCCCAGTACCTTTGCACACCAGTAAAAATGCTTGTTCAAAAGTTGTCTAATTTAAAAACTTGGAGGCTTAGAAAGAAAACATTGTTAAAAAAAAGGCATCAGTAGTTTAGTCACGTATAGTAAGAAGACTTTTACTTTGTGCATCATTAGCTGATCTTTTGAAAACACAAAAGCAGCATGGTCTAGTGGGTAGTGTACTGGATTGGGTATCGAGATGTAGGGTTTGTACCCAAGTCTGCCACTCACTTGCAGGGTGATGTTGGGCAAGTTACTTCACCTCTCTGTGCCTCTGTTACCCTTCAATTGTAAATTCTGTGGGGGTAGGGACTGTCTTCCTATGTTTTTGTACAGCACCTTGCACAACGGGGTATAGCTTTGCTTGAAACTTCTAGAAAGTACTATAATACAAATAATAAATAACAGCTTAATTATAATTGATACACAGCCCTGGTACTAGTAGACCTGAGTATTCATAATTACCCCTATGAACAATCCATATGTTGGTGAAATAAATATATGACAATATGCAACTGTTACATTCCTGCTACTTTATTTTTTGAGACCAACATTATGCTACAGATATTTCTGCTTCTTTAAAATGTTGTATGTTTTTTTTCATCCCAGGAAGTTAATAATAGTCCTGAAAAAAAAGCAATTAAGCTAAAAAGTAAAGCTTCATTTTGAAGAATAAGCAACTTGTAACCTGGTTTAGAGCTGATGCTGCACTAACAATATAGCACTTATGATCTAACAGGGAAAATAAAAGCTTTTTCTTCACGTAAGCAAGTGCCGTCAGGGCCCTAAAATGCACAATCGCCAGTTATAGCCTTAGATTATATATTAATATCTATCTAACTCAGATGTTTCCTTGTGAGTAAAATATCCCCCATTTTAGCAATTTAGCTAAATAGTTTATTTGAGCTAAATACATAAACAGTTCTAAGGGCTTTTAAAGAGACAGTAGCAGCATAATAAGATTATAGGGAAACGTAAAAGGCTTGATTCTCCTTTCAGTTACACTGGCATAAAGCCAAACTCACTCCAATTAGAGTTACATGGCTGTAAAATTGGGGCAAGACAGAGGAGAATCAGGCCCAGAATTTTAAAATCTTGAGCCAGGATTAACTCCTGTTAGTTCTGGGGATGTGTGAATAAGGAGTGAAGTTTAAATCAAGACTGGATTTTCAATCAATATTATTGGGGTCTTTGCAGAAATCACTGGGTGAAATTCTCTGGCCTATGTTATGTAGAACATGGACTAGATTATCATAATGGTTCCTTCTGGTTTCAAAATCTGCAAATATATGAAAATAAAAAAGGATCCGGTTCTTCACACCAAACTGAACCTGACCCTTTTCTGAGGTCCAGGACTCTTTAGGTAACATTTTTATTTGTTTTCATTTTGGTTGCACCTTTCAATTTCCAGCTTTTATAGGAGCTCTGTGTGTGTGTTTGGGGGGGGGGGGGAATCTCTTCTCACTGTATTTTTGACCCAATGGAACTAGATCTCTTTGGGGAATTTTAAACTGGGAATTTTGCTGAATTTTAAACCCATTTTCTAAAACTAACAAAGTGTTAGTCTGTTATGTCTGGACCCAGGAACTTTCCAGTTAAGACACAGACAGAGAGCTATGTAACCTGCTTGTTTATTCAATAACCACATTGCTTCTTGTTCTGCCACACTCTACTGCTCCACTAGTAGGATCTTGATACATACAGATGCCTCTAGTGGTGAGGCATGGAACATGCACAATTACAATGCATACACTACATTCCTCCCCACTTATTGAGTTATCCCCCCCGCCCCCAAACATATCTAACCTAACATTAGAAATTGCAGCTATGAATAAGGACATCAGAATAGACTACCTGCACTTCTCAACTATTTCAAATACACATTGAATCACTCAGGTGGTTTCCTTTGGTGCACAGGTTAGCATTTCTCCAGTTCTGGAGTAGACACTTCAACAGATGCTTCGGAAGACAATTCTGGTTCCTTTGTGCTAGGAATCAATGGAGCTACAGTGTCCTGAACTTCAGAATTCAAATCAATCAGATCGGGTGCAGACAGTGTCATGACTCTTTGATTGGGGGATACATTCTGAATTGACTCAATGTGGTGATACCATATCACATCAGGTTTCACTGTGATCGCATAAAAATAAGGTCCCTTCTAAACTCGCATTGTGCTAGGAACCCACTTGTGATCACCTCTGTAATCTCAAGCAAGAACACGTCCGATACGTAACTCTCTAACTGAAGAGGGCCATGGTCCTTTGCTTGATCAGTCTGCTTGTTAATTGCCTCTCTTCACAGATCAGGCTTTAACTAATCCAAGTGAGACAGGTGGTTGCATCCTAGGAACAAACTTGCAGGCAACTGGTTTTGTTGCATGTGTGGCATCCCAATATGCCAACAAGAAGTTTGCAGTTTGGCCTGTAGTGAACTTGGTTGTTCTGTTGCACCTCTCAAAGATTGGCGGGGGGTGAGGGTGAGGGGAGCCAGCTCCTCTGGCCATAGGGGGCAGAGAAAGTGCCTCTTCAAAAGCGGACACATTTTTATTCCTGTGCATGCCACGCCTCCGATGAAAGAATGGCTTTAAGCTCTCTACTGGTTCTGTCTTCCAGCTTCATAAACCTCTGCTAAGGTAATGTCTTTACTCAGTTCTTGTTTCAGTGTTGCCTGAGTAATAGGAAGCATGCCAATTTGTGCCACATCTAACATTTCAACAGCAGTAAGTTCATCTTGTGGTTGTGTGGGGCTTGTACCCAACAATGACACTCATGATAACTGATCAGAATTACAACATTGAGCTGTTCCCTTAAATTTGACATAATTCTTATGGGCCTGCAAGAATAAAGCCCATCTCCAAATATGAGCAACACCCATTTCTGGAACACCCCCCTTGGGGTTAATCATGGGCAACATGTGATTACGGTCAGTCATGAGTATAAACTTCTTACCAGACAGGTAAAGTCCAAATTTCTTAACTCCCCAGACTAGACTCAAGGCTTCATGGTCTCTCTGATTATAGTTATATTCTGTTGGACCTACAGATCTGGAAGCATAGATTGTTCCTGACCATCCGGCATCACCAATTCCATAGGGTGATGCATCACATGCCAAGGAGACTGCTAGTTCTGGGTTGCTGGGAGTTAATATGTGCTCAGAAGTAACTAGCTGCCTCGCCTTCTGGAAAGCCTCTTCACATTGCTTAGTCCATTTTCAGCATTTTCCTATCTGAAGAAACTGATTCAGTGGGTACAATAGTATTGCCAGGTTTGGCAAGAATTTATGGTAATAGCTAACAAACCTGATGAAGGAACAAACCTGTGACATCTTCAGGGTGAGGAGCCCTCATAAATGCTTCAACTTTCTCCAGTGACTTAGGCAGTCTTTTACCATATATGATGTGTCCACAGTATGTAACTGCTTCTGCAAAGAGCTCACATTTATCACGGTTCACCTGTAATCCATATTCTTCCAATCTTTTGAAAACTTGTGCCAGATTTTTCAAATGATCCTTATCACTGAATCTGGTGACAATGACTCTGTTTAAGTAAAACCTACAGCTTGGTATTCCTTGGAGGGCCTGGTTCATTGCTCCCTGCCAGACTTCAGAGGCAGATGCCACTCCAAAATACCATTTGGTTGTACTGGGACAAATTTTTTTTGGTGTTGATGGTGAAGAGTTTCCTTGACCCTTCCTCTACTTCATTTGAAGGTAAGCCTGAGCGAAGTCCAGTTTGCTGAATGCCTTCCCTCTGGCCAGCGATAAGAAAATATCTTCAGTGCGAGGAAAGGGGTATTGTTCCATCCTGAGTACAGAATTAATCATCACCTTTATAATTTTGTAATATTTAAGAAACAATAAATAAGTCTGTATTAATGAGTTAAACTGGCATGTCATCTGCTGAAACAACAGATGACAAGTTACCCTGTGGCATGCTCCTCAAAAAGAAATTGAATGTATAACCAATTCAAGTAAAGCTAATTCATGAACCAAAGTCAGATTCTGTGAAATTTTGGGGTAAAAGAAGACAATCTGGGGAATTTTAACTTCACCCTTGTAGTGCAAACAAACCAGTCAATACTGACAGCAGCATTTGAGTAGCAATTTTACTAGGAGGAAACTGTTTTTGTCTCCAGTTGTCTGGCCCTTTCATTTCTGACAGACACGTATTTTGGCATGGTAGAGACCTAAAGTAGTTATTTTCCACAAAATAAACAAAATCCCAAACTCTACTTAAATTTGAATTCTCTTCTGCCCTCTCATACATTTTACTAGGCCAATAATGCAGTCCAAGATTTGTTTCAAACCTGTGTCTGTTAACCTCCTTTAAGACTGCGTGGAGGAAAAGCAATAGCCAGTGTTTAATTATGTTCTGCACCAATAGTTCTGCCTCTGGGAAATAGAAATTTATTTTTCTCATGTCAGCATTCAAAAAAACCTTCATGTGCCCTTTGACCCACTTACTGAGAATCTGCAGAGACAATACAAGCAGAGGATATAAGAGCAGAAAAGTATTGAAGAAAAGAAGTGACAGCACCAGTAGCGTTAGCATGAACCGAGTGAGTTAAGATTGTTCTTTCACATTTATGTTGTGATGCTTTGGAGGTCTGTACACTCACTGTAGCTGTGGAAAAGAATATGTTGGCATCCACTCAGCTGTATTGCAGGCACTAAAAATAAGTCATTGATGTGTGGGACCTGTTTGTTGTATCTGACCTTTGTAAGACTGGCTCAGCTAATTTTTTAGGGATATATTTTCAAATAGGGATATCCCTGCCATGTTGCACTTTTGTGCAGCATCAGTGGAACTGCCAAAGGGTGTTTGTGTTGGTAAATATGCATACAAACACCTACTTGGATGTACAGTTGCTGGTTACACATGCAAATATATTTTCTCTAAGGGTGAACATATATTTTTGGATGGATATTTCTGTATGAAAAATTAGTCCCCTAGTGTTTCCACACTGAGAACAGAGTATGGTGAAACTATTTGAACAAATGGATTTGCCTTGGACACCCTTTCTCCCTTTTCCTGTTCACTTCCTGTGAGCCTTCCTGGAACCAAACTGCAAAGTCATACATGATCATTTGCATCTAGTTACTGTTTGTGCTGGAGATGTTTTGTGGTCTTGTCCCATCAGGGAGTATCATTTCTACAACAGATTGGAAAATGCTTTTATATTTCTCCCAGGACACATTTTGTCAAAAATTAAAGCTTTTATTATTTGTCAAAATGTTTAACAGAAAATTTAAACTTTTCATCAATAAACAGAAAAAACTTTTTTTGGCTTCAGTTTTCAGCTCAAATTCTTTGGGTTTGGGAAGTTTTTTGGCCCAAACCTGAAGTTTTCAAAATGACAAGGCACTTTCAGTGAACCTTTTCATTTAGTTGAATACCTAATTTTCTGTCCAAAAATAGGCAGAAAATGTTTGCCCAGCCCTGGCCAGTTCTTACAGGCTGCATACCTGGGTTGATGGGATGCAAGGAGACCTGGGCTGGGTGGACACACAGAGGCGGAGGCTTAGAGGTCCATCCTTGCTTCTCACAGGGCTGGAGATATTTGATGTTTTAAGTGTGTCAGTGGCGAGGAAATGGCGGGGAAGTAAGTATACTTTGCTGTATTGCTCGCAGCTGCTTCACCTGCTGCCCCCAGCTTCAAGCTTCTTATCTTCTCCCAGGTGCTTTATACTGACACTTATTTGGGCCTTCTTTAGGACTCTCTATCCTAGCTACTTCACACTGCCCCAGAATGAGAACATCTTTTGCCCTCTTCCAACTGCTGCCTCTTCATGCTACCCAAAACTTATTTTCTTGCCCTTACAGCCCATGCCAGCAGCCAACATGTCTCCAGACCACTTTTTCCCCAGCCAGCTGGCTCTCTATCCATTCTATCCTACTACAATCAGCCTGTCCTCATTTATGAAAGTTGTATTCATTTATATTAAATAAAACATCATACAATTGTAATTACTATGGACTAATTACAGTGCTATTAACAAGTGTGTGGAGTGGTGCTGGTACTGGCTTGAGTCTGCAGAAAGCTCCAGATGTGTTCGGAACAGGCCCCACAATCAGTGAGCAGAAACATTTCCCTGTGACTTATCTGACCAATCACAAATAATCAACACACTTAAATATCCAGTATCCACCACTGGATCAGAGAGATCTGTTTCCCGTAAGGAGAAAAAAAAAGAAAAAAAAACAACCTCGCTCCCAAAATGTCAAATAATTTTGAATAAGAAATGCCAATCTGCTTGCAGACATTGTGCAAGTCGAACAAGTAGCTAAAATCTCAGTAAAATATTTATTGTGAATTATTTGCTCAGCTTTAGTTGAGACCTTTTCTTTTCATTCTAGTGTGTGTACACACACACACACACACACACACCAGCAATTATTGACCAAAGCCACCATGTCTCAAGGTATGTTTAGAGGAGAAACAAATATGGTGCTATTTTAATTCTGCACAAGCAAAAGTAAAGACAGTTGAAATTTTTATTTTGGTTTCTATTTCATAAAGCTAGATTTAAAGCTAAGGTTAAAGTAATAAGAACAAGTTTCAGATTATAAGAATAGTTGTGAAAGGGATGAATTAATTAGGATAGAAAATTAGAATATGAATATTGTGCCAATGACTCATTAGAATATGCTTGGAATGGGTGAGAATATAAACCATTAGATTCACAGGAGGTACATGTGCCATCACTTCTGGTTGGAAAATACAGGATTTAATTAAAATGGTTATTAATTTGAGCACTGTAATGTGTCAGGTCTGAATATAGGATGAACATCTAAGGCTAATTAATAAACAGGTAATGTGCTGTCATATGACAACACAAGTGAACCAAACCCCATACATCAACACAATGCAAGTAGGGATGTAGCTCATATCTTGACTTGTACCATTGTTCCAATGTTCTTAATTATAGGCCTTAGGGGACACTGTTGAGGGTCATGTCATTCACATTTTTATTGTTAGGTCTTAACATCCACTCTAAGAGTGGGTTGGTTTTTCTTTGTGTTTTGTTCTTTTTCTCCCTGGTCATGTACTTTGTGACAATCTGGCAACAATTTCAACTTCGTGCTCCATTTTCACTGCATACTGAGGCAATTTGCTATCAGTTCACTTTGTTATTTCCTCTGCTTTGTCTTTCTGACCTGTGAGGTGCTTCACGGCAACAACTGCTCTTTGAATACAAACATTTAGGGAGCTCTTCAGGCTGAATGCTTTCTGTGTAAATTTGCAGACCATTTTTAATCTATAGGTACTAGAATTCTGTTTAAGTGCACTGTGTTGGCTGCAGGCCAAGTTATTGTTTTACCAGTGTGTTCCATTGACTACATAATATCACTGTGTAGCTTCAAAATGATTAGGGCTGGATGAACTCAGAGGCTTGGAGTTTGTTTTCTGTTGCATGATCATTCCTTAGGCAATCTCAGACATCCTCAAATTTAACACAGACCTAAAGTAAGACTTCAGTGTTTGTCTTCTCTGATGGCTTCCCAACCATTATTTAGGGACATTGGAGCCCTATTTGAAAACAGCTAGTATTTTCAGCACTGTTTAAAAAAAAAAAAAAAAAAAGGCAATTGCCCGCCTTAGGAGCTGTGGCGTACTGTTAGAGTGATACAATACTGCAAAACAGGAAAATATGTTTCATCAAGTATATTTGCTAGAACAGTGGTGGGCGGCCTGCAGTCTGCACGCGGCCCATAAGGGTAATCTGCTAGTGAGCCGCAAGACAGTGTTTACATTGACCGTCGGCAGGCACGGTCACCCGCAGGTCCCAGTGGCCGTGGTTCGCCGTTTCCGGCCAATGGGAGCTGCGGGCGGCCGTGCCTGTGGATGGTCAATGTAAACACTGACTCGCGGCCCACCAGTGGATACTACTGTGCTAGATTAACTCAGTGTCTAATATTGTGCATACACTGCACAATGTTAAATACGAACATCTACAGCCTATATATCTTTTTTCCTTATGTTAACTGTAAAACTGGAATTAATAGTTTTTTGTACACATAAAGACACACATGGCTTAGCACGTGTCCTTGTTTTCTTCTGTTTAGAGCATTACTGCTAGAAGCATGGAGTAATTATTTACCATGTATCTACAATACACTGCAATAGCATTATTGAATATTTTATCCACAAAAACATACATCCATACACAATCTACATCATCAGAGATTGCCCATGATGATGTTGCACCATTAAAAGGAGACAAATGCAAAACACTGAAGGAGCCATCTTAAGACCTTCACACCTGACTATTGTACATTTAGAAAGTAAATATAGCAGGTTGATTTTTATAGTTTGGTTCCTTTTGGTAGCCTGAGTGATACATACACCATTTTTAGCCAATTAACTACTGTGTAACACTGCTAAATACAACTAATAACAAATGTGTCCTCTGATGATAATGCTACTTCTAATACCTAGCTCTTACATAGCACTTTTCATCTATAGATCTCAAAATGCTTTGCAAAGTATTTTATCTACCATTATCCCCATTTTATAAGTGGGGAAACTGAAGCCCATATGGATAAACTGACTTCCCAAAGGGCACCAAGCAGGCCAGTAGCAGACCTGGGAATAGACTCAGAATATAATGGCTACAAGTCTAGTGCCCTATCCACTAGACTATCATAGCCAACAATTGTATGCTCTGCTTCATGTATATGCACGCACACACAAACACAAGGAGACTAATGAAGTCGTGTGTAGCCTAATGAAATATTTTAGTTTAACTATTCTAAATTGTCTTTTGCTCAGACACTCCTAATATAAACAATATTATCAGATTCAGGCGCTTCGGTCCAGCTTAAGGTCTGAATGATGGGAGATAAGATTAAAAAAATAGAACTGGACATCCACAGCAGTAAAGGCCCCAAAGCATGATGTGTGTTTGTTGTCATGGGCGCATCTAGACTTGAATGTATTCTACTTGTCAAGCATCTATTTCTTGTGTGCCTATTAGGAAAACCACTGTGCCTTTTTCTTAGAGAACCAGTATTTGCCTTCTTTTCAACCAAAGGGTAAGTCTCTGACTCCATGACTCTTTGCAGTAGAGGCTTCTACTTCTTGCATCTTCATGAAATAAATTTGTAGGCCAGAAAGATCCATCCTTATATTCGAGGCTGACCTCCTGAACTCAGGCCATAGATTGTCATCAGATTCTCAGTTCCTTAGCCATACTTTTTCAAAGCAAATTGTTCCTCTGTCCAACTTTTAACTCCCACCTTTGCCTTTCACTTTAATATTATGATTATCACTGTTATTCATATTAATATAATCTTATCTTGGCTGGAGTTGTTTGTGCTGTGCATGAGTCAGGAAGTAGCAGAAGGAAGAACAAAGCCTTATGGTCAGGGGTTGTATTTAATGAAGAATGAACTCATTTTACTTTTCCTGTGTTCCTTTTTTAACTTTTTTATTTTATCATTATTAATATACATGAACTTTCCGTTCATGTATCAGCAGATTACCTTGCTGTTCTTAAAGAGCATTTGTATAGGACTCCTGTTCCCTGCTTGCTGGCTTCTTTATATTTCTGAAGTTTTATCCAGGGAGGATTAGGGCCTGATCCAAAGCCCACTGAAGTCAGTGGAAAAGCTCTTGATTCAAAGCCCTTGACTTCACTGGGCTTTGAATCAGCTCTTTAGCATTAGTGAGAAATGATGTATGGTTGTTAAAATGCATAGTGATATCCAGGGTATAAGCAATTACATTCTCCCTGTGGGTCCGATAGTTAAGTTTGTTCTGTATATAAGCATAAAAGTATATATAGCTGTACTAGGAAAACATTCAGATGGAGATGCTATAAAAACAGCTACCATCATTCTCTCAATAATGTAAAAGTTTTGCCATTAAACCACCTTTCTGAGTACATGAAATGAATCGTTGTCAATAATTTGCTGACAAATCAGTTGAACATTTATGGCCAGGAAGTATTTGTTTTAACCCATCAGTATCTCGCCAACTATTTGCCAGCAATACCAGCATGGCATCCAGCACTCGCATCACACAGGGCATGGATTCTGTAGGAAGAATAAATCATTTCTAAAATAAACTGTTCTAGTACCAGTTTACAGGGGCAACTCTTTGGCAGTGAGCAAATGATAAGTGATACATTGACTGTCCCTTTCCTCTAGGTGTTAAAGGCACCTCTTGTTTTGTAGAACTTGGTCTTTGTCTTATAGATTCAGGCTATTTCTATTGCCTGTTAATATTTTAAAGTTCTCATCTATGGTTTTGTAGCTAGCATCTGGAATAGAGCCAGTACGTACTGTACCATAGCAGAAGGTATGGACTTAGTGGGGTGACACCACTTATTCATCCCTGTTTTTTCCCTGTTTTCCCAAGGTTCAGATTTCCATGGGGCTGTTAACACATCTTTTAAAGATCTTAAAGAACTAACCGACTCATCTTGAGCAATAAAATAAAAAAACAGAACAAGAACAACAAACCAGTGGGCTCATTACAATAACAGCATGGCTTTGTCTGACAGCAAGGCAGGAAACTTTAAATTGAACTTGGTACTAACTGTGTATATTACAGGAATTATGTTACATTTAGGTTACCACTGCAAGTAATGTTTCTAGTCACTGTGCTAGCTACCAATTCCATCCTAACTTTTGACTTGTTTCCAAGGGTGACTGTAGTGTTGCATTACAAGCTCTACATATTTGCCCCAGGTAGCTTTAAGGAAAGTATTACTGCTGAAGATGAGCTACAGGTAGATAATAGTTTCCTCTCTCTTTTTTTTTTCTAATGCGACTGTGTGTGGGCAGATACATGGCTAGAGTAGCAAAAAATCCTTTCACAGAGACGTTGTAAAATACTGTATGCTGGTATGCAACATAAACACTTCAGAATAGGCCATTTGGCCCATCAAAGCCCATGGACCAGGTCTTCTCTGATTTGGGAAGTATGATGGAGTGTCCATGGACCAATTAACCACCTAGGCTGTACTGGAGGAGGAGCCAGGGAGCAAGGAGGACTAAGTAAAGATGAAGTTCAGCTGGACAGGCATATGAGGGGCCTGTATAAAGCCCAATAGCAGAAAGTAGAAAGGGGATGCAGAGAGAAGCTGCAGTCTCTCTGTGTGAGAGAAGGGAAGGTAGGAAGTGCTAAGGGATACAGCAGTAAGGTTTAGGACTATGCAGACCGTAACTGCTTGTTGTAGGGTCCCTGAGCTGGAGCCCAGCATAGCGGGCGGGCCTGGGTTCCCCTACCAGCCACTGGCACCATTAAGGGGCAGTAACAGGGAAGATTGTCTGGCACAGTGGGTCCTGAGACTCCCAGATACATGCACCCATCATCCCCGCAGAAGGGCAGAACTGCAGTGACCTGACTGTTGGGCCAAGTCACGAAGCAGGAGCAGCTACCTTTGAAGAGTATCCTATGTAATTATCTCAGAGGCCTGCTCCAAAATCCTACCCCACCCCACCCCAAAACACAGTGTTGGTTTAATGATGGACAGGAATTGGTTGTTTGGATAAGGGGGAAATGTGTAGGGTAGGGGGAAGTGTCCCAAACTGGTTTGCCAATAGACTCAGAAATAATCAAGCTGGCTTTGAAATGGAGATTAAGTCCATGGGGGTTGGGTGGGGGGCTGAAGGGGTGACAGATTTGTATACAATGGTAAATGTTTAGTATAGTAATCCACATTATTTTTCATTTTTATGTTCCAGCTCTGCTTCTGACCAGGAGCAGAAGTGGTGAAATGCTGTGGGAGAGCCCAAAGAGTTTCCAGCCCATATTTTTGTGCCCAAAAGATTTGGCTGAACTTCAGTTCTGAGATGAGTGTGAACCAAAACCAAATAGCTTTGTGGCTAAATTCAGTCTTCTGATATACATCCACACACCTATAACTTCAACTGCATATGCATATCTGATTTGACCTCAGGACTCTAGAGAGATTTGAAATTCAAACCTAGAGATGGATCTGAATTTTACAGATGGCACCAATTTTGAATATGAAAGGAAATACTGTGTTCTGATAATTAAGAATAGTCTAGGTGCACATCCCTATTTTTAAAGATTAAAAACTAGAATTCATTGGAGATGGGGGGGAGGGGAAGAATGACTAATATGTGCTGAATGGAATGAGGCAACCAGAATGTAGCCTGTGATGTACTGTATAGTTCTCTTCTTTGTTTCTACTTCATCAGGCAAAGTGATATGAAGTGCTTTAGAAATATCTTAAGTAAACAAGGACAATCCCTTGCAGTGGAAAGGAAGCCCTCTTTCAAGGCATATTCATGCAGAGACAGAGGAAAACAGAATTTCAGCTTTATCAGCCGTATCAATATTTTACTGCAGTTACAAATCTAACACAGATGCTGAGATATTTTATGTTGCCAAATGTTGCTTTTATTTTGCAGCACGTTGTACATTCTTTTTTAGAAGTGAACACATCTGTTATGACTTCCTCCAATATATATGTTGTTTCCTTCCCTGCAATTTGGGCTCTGAAGATGACAGAGACATAAATCAGAAATGTTACAAATGCAAGAGATATGATTTACAAATATGGTTAATCTGCATCGCCGCAGGTACTGCAGGGAAGCTGGTGAATCCATGGCTTTGGAAGATGATACTCTCTTCCCTTTTGGGGGGAGTTAAGTGATTGGAGCGCTTCTCATTTGCCTACATGCTTTAGCTTTCAGTTATTGTTTAGACTCCTAGCTGAGCGTGGAGATTAAGGGCAGCAGCTGAAATGTAAATTCTCCCTGGGAAGGGGAAGAGAGAGGCAAGGAGGAGCAGATGCCCCCTGTTTGTTTTGGTATCCAGCTGGTCTTTAAGCAGCACAGCTCTTTGTTTTCCATTGAGGCTGGTTGCCAGCTTGCTATCAGAAATGGAGTACAAACTGGACTTCTGTATGTATGTGCTTTTGTATTGCCAGGCATCGCTCAGCTTAAAATTGCCCCTGACAGTCCATCCTTCCTTCGGCTGCCATCAGCCCGACTTTCCCCTGCTGAGCTGACTCTCAGAAGCAGCATCTCTGGAGTGTGTGGTGAGAGGTGCCTTACTGAGAGGGGTGTGAATGATTTTTGCAAGTGGAAAAGAGGCAGATCAGCAGCAACTGGTAAGAAGAGCTTGGAAACGCTGATAGTGGCTCTTAAAAACCTGCAAATAGCATTGAGGAAGTGAGTTGAATGAAGAAGTGGTGTCAGGGAGGAGAGGGGCAGAAGAGAATTGGTGCTACTTATTGGCGCTAGAGTTATCCTGGAAGAGACCTCCTCAGTTCCAAGACAATTCAGCTGAAGCTGAATGACCCAGTGACACACAAAGGTTTTCCTTGTGAAGCCAGCTATTTTATTTTAAATGGGCTCAGGCCTCTCTGCTGTGGATTCAGGTTCAAATTCTGGTCTCAAGCTATTGGCCTGAGAAGTCATCTTTGGATCTAGATTAATAGACTTAAGGCCAGAAGAGGCCATTTGATTACATAGTCTGACTTCCTGTATAACCCAGGCCAAAGAATTTCATCCAGTTTCTGTTGCATTGAGCCTAATTACATGTGTTTGACTAAAGTATCTTCCAAAAAGGCATCTAGTCTTGAACTGGCCAGATCCTCAGCTGGTGTAAAATGTTTTTTATGCTACATTTTTGACTTGCCTTTTCTAAGAGGTGGTTGCCAGGTACAATCCCTCTTACTCCCACTCCATCATTCTCTCATACTTTCCCTTCCTCTCCCCCAGCACAGACAGGGCCGCTCAGAGGATTCAGGGGGCCTGGGGTCTTCGGCGGCGGGGGTCCTTCCGCTCCGAGTCTTCTGGGTACTTCGGCGGTGGGTCCCGGAGCGGAAGAAGCCCTCGCCGCCGAATTGCCACCGAAGACCCGGAGTGGAAGAAGCTCCGGGTCTGCGGCAGCGGGTCCGGGACCTGCCGCCGAAGACCCGCCAAAAACTTTCGTGGGGGGCCCCTGAAAACTCTCATGGGGGCCCCGGCGGGGCCCGGGGCCTGGGGCAAATTGCCCCACTTGCCCCCCCCCCTCCCCCGGGCGGCCCTGAGCACAGAAAGCCCTCCATGCCCCTCCCTTCCTCCTACTTTGCAGAGCCTCCTATCACAGCTTCCTTCCCTCTCCCACCTGACTTGCATTACTCTCTGTAACACAACCTGGCTCCAGGAACACCACACAGCCCCTTCTACATCCCACTACTGTCTCATTTCCTCCCTGCCTATCTGAACTCTAGGGATATCCTGGAGCCACCTCTTCCTTCCTGTCTCTCTTGTCTCTTCCACAGAGACACATCCCCTTAGCTAACCATCCTTTCATAGTATGGTATGAATATTAGAGAGGCCTCTCTGAGTTGGGGTAGATGCTGGGCCTCCTTTTCCAGATCTCTGCAGGGCAGAAGTGCATGATGGGGAATTTTGTGTGTGCTCCAAATCCATGCTTAGCCTCTGGTGGAGATCCTAGAAAATCACCCCCACATACTGTGGAATTCCCTGTCTGCTCATACCCTCTGGAGAGTAGAGCCATCACAAACCTCTCCAGAAGTTTGAGATTTGGATGAAGTATGTATGTGGCGGGAGTAATCAGGGATTTCTTTTACTGATCCCTCCCCTCCCACACATTTTTTGACCAGTTGTAGGGGTTCAGGAGGGCTGGAGCAGTATCAGTTCAGTTGGACCAGAGTGCAGGGGACTGGTCTAGAAGACCTCTCAAGCTTCCTTTCCGCCCTACAATTCTATGATTCTGTGAATTGCAAAAAAATAGCCAATAGGAGTAAAATGTTCAACAGCAGATCTTTTTATCACCACAAAAATGTCTACACAAATTACTGGAGTGGCTGAGCCCTGCTAGAATCTAGTGGCCAATAACCACTGGGTATTTTTATTCAAGTGGGTTGTTTATATTTTAGGTTTTACTGATGAAATGTATTATGAACCTTACTTAATTTTTCTTTTAATGCCTCAAGTTAAAATTAAGTTGCAGTAGTATGATCAGTAACTCATTTACTTTGCTGTTAAGCCTTCAGTTACATCGAGCTTTCATCATCCTTTGATAATCAATGATATTTATAGTTGGCACATGTCTCCTGTAGCAACAACAACAACTGTGTTGCCTGAGATAACCTACTTTATATATCCATTTAAAAAAAACTTTTCATTGAAGTTTAACAACTTTAAAAATTCATTGTAAACCTCTTGAATCCTCCGAGGACTGAGCCAATGAAAAGATTTGTTTGTAGCTGGGATGTAAAAGACGATGGGCCAGATTTTCAAAAGTGCTCAGCTCCCATTTAGGCACTTAAGTGCTCAGATTTCCAAAAGCTCAGTACACTAGATGTTGACTGAGCCTTTCGAACTGGCCATGTCACAAAGATAGCTGCTGGATGCTGAGCACTCTTAAATATCTAGCCCTAACATAGATGCCCAAAGCGGTGATGGGCTTCTTTTGAAAATCTGGCCCTGACTGTAGCTGCTAAGCACTTCACGAACTGGCCCTAATTTCTTTTGAAATATCTGGCCCTATGCAATGTTCATCTTGTGTGCTGCTGTGGGACTTCTGTGTTGTTTTCTTTCATATAAAAACATCATTGCCCTACTACTTTCCTATGTGTTTACATAGAAAACTTGTGGGATACTTGCATCTTGTCCTTGGATTTAAATATGACTGACAGTATTTATGAAAAATAAATGTTTCAAGGTGCATATGTATTGGGCATAGAAACTGGGTAGTATCCCTTTAAATAGCTTGTGAGCCATCCAGTGACCCACGCTTGTTTCAGAAGCCACCAGAACCTGCCAGAGCAGCAGTGGGTATATGTAGCCCAGGACTTGCATGTTGTGTATAGTTAGTGAACATGGTTATTTGATCTCCACTGTGCCTGTTTGGCTCCTCTATATTGCATTTGCTGTGTAAAGATCAAGCACAGAACAGTGTGGATAGGGAGAGAGTTTGAATCCTTAGCAGCACCCTTCCTGATACTGTCTGTGCATATCCACTGGGTGATTCAGCATATCACTTGCTATGTTCACTTACACTCAATACTGAAGTGTAATGTTGTGGCAGATGCCTATTGATGGAAGCTTAAATTAGCATTAGGGACTAGCCACAGACTTTGCAAGATAATCTGGCTTTATTTTTGCTTTTCCTTCCTGGATTCAATGTATACTTATCTTATTACCGGGGAAAATTACTTTCCTTTGTGCTGCCCTTTGGAATTGTGAACAAATTGTACAAGTACATAGAATTGAAATGTTAGCCTTACTGGTGGTGCTGAGATTAAACTTGAATGCTGTCAAACTGCTACAAGTTAGTGCACTAAACAACCACAAAAAACACCCAGGGGAAAAAAGGAAGATACTGAATTAATCATGGTATCGTATGTGTTCCTTCAAGAGCTTACAGTTGCAGAAAGATATGTATAGTCAGAGGAGGGAAACAGAAAGCTTTGTGCACATTGGAAAGTACACAGGAGAGACACCTACTGGCACCTGTGAAGAAACACAGCTAAATGATTAGGGCTGATTCCAAACATTCATGCCATGAATTTAAAACAAATATATCAAGTTGGAAGAAATAGCACGGATATCAAATATATTATATAGTTACTAATATCTAAAAATCCTATTAATATATTAATGTTGGCTAGGAAATTATTCCATATTGCATGGCAGGATTTTTTTTTAAAAAAAAATCCCTTTAAATGTCTAGGGCCAGATCCTCCGCTGGTATAAATTGGCATAGTTACATTTCAGAGAACTTTACTGATTTACACCAGCTGAGGATCTGATCTTCAGAGTCCTTTCTATGTTGTACAATGATATGACTAGTAGGTATTTGAGCTGGCACTTTATTTTTTGCCCTGATGTCCTTTGGCACTTTCAGTAAATGAATGTATTGTCCTTATGACAATTTCCCTGGACTCTGTGGGTGCATGGGTGGATGTGTGTGTAAATGAAGACCTAATTCTCTGCAGTCCCTCTTATGCAGCAGTCTCTTCCCATCAGAGGTGAAGCTGATGCATAGTGACTGCTGTATCTATAATTAGCAACACAGCAGACATTTAAAACCAATTTCCCATAAACAAATGCGTTCATTGTCATAATTTGTATGTGTTTGCCGCTGGCTCAACATAGTAACCTGTATTTGGCTTTTGCACTCATGGTTCCTGGCCTTGATGCATCAAGACAAGGTGTTTGAGAAGTCTGATGGGCTGATCAATCACTGATGAGATCAAAGACTTCTTTTTTGCATCAGATGTCTACATACTACCACTTGGGCTGATGTTACTGGTGTCATGTAGTGAAAGAGTAGCACAGAGTGGTGTCCTTTTCCAAGGGAAATTTCAGTGATATACCATCAATCCTGATAAAGCAACAGTTGAATGTACTACCATTAGTTAGTATATGCTAAGGCCCCCAGTTTTCCGGGAGAGGGGATTCAGCTTTTTGGATCATCCTTGTGTAGAGTAAAATTATGTCTCTCTTTGGACCTTGGAACCCTAGCACAGTCTGAAGGAAGAAGGGGAAGTTCTACCAATTCTGGCAAATGCAGCCCCAATCCTGATTAGAATATGTAGGCCTTACCATAATGCAAATAATAAGTGCTGTTAATAATAATTAACGTAGATAGTGGATTCCATCCTTTTTTTTTGTTACAGACTAATCAAAAGGTCTGATTAATGCTGGTAGAAACTTTGTGTTTAAGTTGTGAAACTATCAAAAGTTTCAAAGCCCTCCTTGCACTGAGATTTCAAACAGAAATTTTTCTTAAAACGTTTCTGCGGATTTTTTATGGAAACGTTTGTTTGATTTCAAATCAGAAATGTTTAAAGGGGAAATTATTTTATTTCAAAATTGAAATTCCCACCATATGAGTAAAATGACCTGTTAAAATGGGCAAGGAGAAAAAGAACAAACCCTCTCCCCCCCCACCCTTAAACTCAGAACACTTAAGTGAAACAAAATCCAAAAGCAAATGAAAAATAAAAGACATTTTATCAGAGGAAAAAAATGTTGAGGAAATCATAATATTTAGTGAAAATTCCCATCTTTGGTGCACCTGAGGTATTCTCAGCATACCTGGTGTGGCTTTTCACCACTTCATTTTCCTCTACTCCTGGAGATGCAAGCTAGCACAGCACATGACCATGACCTCTTGTATTGTCATTAAAAAATAATTTTGCAACAGCAACAATTAGAATAAAAAAGCCTCTAAATCTCAGCTAAAATCTCAGCTTTCTTGCTTAGCATAACCATGGCCAAAATGTCTCTTTATTTCTACAGGGGATTCATAGCTATGTGGCTGCTATAGGGTTGCGCAGGAAGTGCTGCATATAGGGCTTAATACTGCTTCCAATGAAGTCCATGGCAACACTCCCATGGGCTTCATTGGAGCAGGATCAATTCCATGCTCCTGCACCAATAAGGTCATATGTCTCCACATCAAGTCAATCCTGAGTTTAAGGGGCTGCTTGTTCTCTGGAATTATGTCCTTTAGTTGTGTGATTGGCAAGAAACTTCTCAGGTGGAATAGACCATTTCTTCGGGTCCTGATGTAGGAAAACATAGGGGTGATAGTACATTGCCCAAGTCTTCAGCGTCCTACTTCTGGGTCTACTGCAGAATTTCTACAAATTGCTAATGAAGCAATTTCTAAAAAGTTTGTTATTCAATATTAAACTTTAATGAGAGATGAATATTGAAGATACTATTTGAGAGAGCCCTTGTGAGGGTTTAATTTGATTTTTGGATAAAGCAATAGTGTTAATTAAAAGTATATAACCATTTATCTTCCTTTTCCTTCTCCCATCAGTTTTAATTTATTTTCATTTAATGCTCCTTTTTGGGACATTGAATTAATCCCGCCCCATCCCCACTCCTGTTTTTAACTGACATTTACAGCGCTTGTTCAGGAGCAACAAAATACATTCTACCTCTACTTCCCTCACAGTCCATCTCTTGAGAATGTTGTCATGTAGTGCCATTTTCTAGTGTTCTCCTCATCTTCTCACCAGCACATCCCATCCAATTTGTACAGTCAGATACATATAGTAGTTTAGTAATGAGCTGTTTGCCATAAAAACATATAATGGGCAAGATCCTCCGGTGATATAAATTGACATAGCTCTATTGAAGTAAAAGGAACTAATTTATGCCAGCCAAAGATCTGGCCCACTGAATCAATTCTTCTACAAAATACATGATAAAATGAATACCTCAAATAATACATCTCTAAGATGAGGATGATGATAACCCACATTTAACCATCCTGTATGTGTCAACCACTTATACTGCAAAAGCACAAGAGAAAAGTTGACCTTTGTCGTGTGCATTAAAAGTTCATGAAGCTAGGCTATGGGATGAGCAATATGTTTTAAAGTCCAAGGACTCTTGCACCTGGATTTGGTCCATATTTTGATAATTGTTATCACCTCAGCTCATTTATTCACACTGATGGGATTAAAATGAAGATGTATATTTCTGACACTTTGTAGACAAAGCTGGCAAGTATTTGCTGAGATCAGTCATTCTAGAGTTACAGGACAGTTGTGTGTTTGCATTAATAGTGCAAGTGTTTGTTTGTAATACAAAGTAAATCTTGTTTACACTGGTGCATTGTTTTACTTTTTATCCAGAAATTACTAGGAGAATGATACCTCTGAGATTAAAATCTTCTAGATACATGTCTTTATAACCTTATACTGGGCCTCAACCAAAGCCCATGGAACCTTTCAACTGATTTCAGTGGGCTTTGGATTAGGTCTGTGGTGTCTTCCATTGACGTTGACTATTTTTCATTTTTTCGTATTTTAGTTATGCCAACTTGTAAATGAACTTTCAAACTATTCTTCTAAAGAGACGCATACTGTAAATTGAACCTTATTATCAATGAAATGCACCCGATCCTTCAAAATGATGTGTGGGCACTTGGCATCTTGCAGTTTTCAGGGTACAATAGTTGCTTACTTCAGGCTCTTGTTCCAAAATGTGCCTCTAACATACTTTGTTGCATAAAAGACAAAGTGTTTTATTTCTGTGAGTTTCCATAAGTTCTATGGAAAACAATATTTAAGGCTGGCATTTTAGGAGCCTGGATCCCTTAAAATGGGATTTGCAAAGGGGGCTTAAAGAAGAACTCGTTCTGAGCAATGTGTGTTTGTATGTACTGTATGCACAATGGATTTATTTTTGTTTTTTTGCAGTTGTTGGTTGGTGATGGTGGTGGTTCTTGGTACATATAGAGTTTATTGGTCCTTATTTACTCTAGGCACTTGCATTTGATTTTAGATAAACATTCTGTTCAAAAACATGAATTGCAGCATTATAAGAAGATAAATTGAATAACGTGCATGGTAATTTGATAGCACGGGGTAATCTATACTTTAATCCAGCTACAAAAGCCTTTCCTTTTAAAGTATTAGTATTTCACACACACACTTTGATTTTTTGATGGACTTCTGAGACCTTTCATATCACTCTGATTAATTCTTATCATATAATTCAGCCCAGGAAAAAGGTAATAAGCAGAAAAAATATGTACTTCTGGCTCCAAATCCATTCCTATTTCAGTAATGAGGAGTTGTCAGCTATAATTAGCTGAAAAATAGGCAATTTTACTCTTTGGATTATAAAATACAGGCTATCAGAGGTAAAAAAAAAAAAAAGAAATTTGGGGAAAGCTATTAAGGACAAAATTATGCCTAAGTCTAAATGATCATAGGTGGACAGATGTTAGCAGCAAGGTAGCAGATGTCCTACAGTAATACTCTGGAGGAGAGCGGTTCTCATTTCACACCCCAGAAATGTAAAATAAGATGGAGACACCGAGGATATATATCCCTTTTGCTCAGTGAAAATGACACTCACTCACTCATTACCCTTCATGTTTGAAAAACAGATCTGATGCAGACTCATTGGAGCTGTTTGAAATGCTGATGACATCATATCTCGTTTCCTTTGGAGAATGCTAATGTTATGAATGTTTAATTGGACCACCTCATATCTTTTCAATCAGGGACCACCTGGCAATGAATATTCTCTTTGGTAATAACATTCTCTACTAAGGGATATGGTGGTGCCTAAATTCAGAATCCAAATTCTGCCCTCAGTTACATTCAAGCAACATAAGGAAGTCAATGGGGCCGTGCAGGTAAGTCCTATGTCGCAGTTGGGCACATGCATCACAGCGCAGGTCGACGGACACGTACTAGCTCTGCTCAAGCTATCATGCTAAAAATATCAGTGTGGATGTTGCATGGGTGGTAGCGCTGGCTAGCTGCCCCCGGACGTGCCCTGGGTACATACTTGGCCAGCTAGCTTGAGCCTCTCTGCCCATGTCACAATATCCACACTGATATTTTTAGCTCACTAGCTCTGCTTGAACTAGCACATCGGTCTAAACAGGCTAGGAGGCAGGCTCTCACCTGTAGATGTACCATGAAAGGGTAACTGAGGGCAAGAATGTGGACATATAAAAAATAGACAAAGCATCTCTTTTTTAGATAGATAGATAGTTACACCTACACACATATATTTGTAATCCATGTGGGCCTGATCCAAAACCTGGTGATGCCATGAATGACTTTCCATTGACTTCAGTGGGCTTTGGATCAGGCCCTGGTAGAACTGGAAAAAACTGAAACAACAGGAAAAAAGAATTAAGAAAAATCTGAAAAGTGTCTATTTCTGTAAATATACTGTAAGTGTCTTCAGTATAAGTGAAAAAAGGTGGGTTGGTTGTAATACATTGTCAGACTGCATTTTCATCCAGGTTAAAAATAGATATCGTTTAAGCCATAAAGATAATACCTTTAATTTATCATTCGGTAATGCTGAAACTGACAAACATATAGCATAGCACTAAGATCTAGGGAACTGACCACTTTACTTCATGCAGATCAGATTTCTATAAAAATTCATACATGGCAGGACAGTAAAACTGAAGTCCAATTCCATTACTGTCCATAGTGGTCAAAGACCGTGTCCAAAAACTAGCTGGGTAACATATATGTCTCACAGGCACCATTACATCAAACAAACATCAGTTGTCACTTGTTGGGACCATTAACTAGACGAGTCCAAAATAAAACGCAGACCAGAAAGGACATGTCATGCATTCTATAAATTGTATGGTCTGAGAATCTATTAAAGCTGACAGGGAAGAGAGCTCTGAATTGGTGAGCAGGCTGATTACACCTCGTTCTGTATTCCCTATTGACTTTGGTTATGCCATACCTTTCCATTTCCTAGAGAAATAAATTAAAAGTCAGAAGTAATTTGCCTGATGGAGGGTGCAGGTGGAATTTTGCTCTGAAGAGCATTCGCACAATGTGAAAGCCAATTTAACCCCTTAATGGAGGATAGCTTATTTTCTTTTGTTGACAGCTTTGTGGCAGCTAAAATAGGAACCTGATTAAATAGAGACAGTGAGAGATTGAGGTCTTGTTCTAACAGCAGGCGGATCAAGGCCTCTAATCTTATCTCTCAGAACACTGAGATGAACTAAGGATGTTGGCAGAGAGATAATCCTGGCTATTTTTGAGCTATAAAAGACCCCAGCAAAAAGAAACAGGGGAGAGTGGGGGAGAGATTTTTCACACATAATAATATGACATTGTTTAAACACACTTGGGTCAGGTGCTTGAAATTCATGTGGCATTATAAAAGTGGAGATTACCTCCTATTCTCTAGGCTTGTATCAGAATAGGAAAAACAAAATAACTCATTCATTCAAAATATACATGTCTTCAAACTTCCAAAGATTTATAATCAGCTTGAAATGTATTAATATGGGCTGGGAAAAGTCACCATTTCTGATAAAAATGAATCGATTCCTACCAGAATATAACTATTTTTTTTCGTATTTTGAATGTAGCCAGACATAGAACCATTCAGTAAAATATTCAGCTATGTACTTAAATACAGAACTGATTGTAAAATGGGGAAACAATTGTGTGAAAATATACAAATTTTGAAGTTGTTTGCATTTCATAAGGTTCACAGTTGAATGATTTTTCTTTCTTCCCTTAACATTTCTTCATGTTTTTTTAAATACTTCAAAATGTTGAAGATTTTTTCTGCTTTCTCTCTTCTCTCCCTCCCCCCCTTTTTTACCACTGAATGCAATAATTTAAATGATATGCAGATTGAGATCCCCATCCCCATTTTTTTTTCTTTTACCACTTTAACTTTTTAAAAGTTGAGGCAATTTTGAAAAATTACATGGTTGGGGTGGCGGGGGGGGGGGGGGGGGGAGAGGAAAGGAAATGGAAAAGTGTAAAAACCCAAACCCACCATGGATATAATTAATTGTATTGCATTTGGCAGGGGGGGGGGGGAGGAGAAAGAAGAGAAAAGTAAAAAGGAAGGATAAACGCAAAAAAAAATCAACATTTTGAAATGTCACAATTTTTTGTTTAAATTAAAATCAGATATCTTGGGGGGAAAAACATTTCAGAAGTTTTCAGAGTTGATTGATTTTATTTAATTTTATTTTGGTTGGAGAAAGGTTGCAACTGAAAATTTGGTTAGCTCTAATTAAATATTATGTACAAGACAGTCAGCTTGTGTAAGTCATTATAATTTTATTTACCTCAATATGGAGCCACAGTGGTTTACCCCAGCTGAGGAGCCGGATAGTTCTATAGTGATCACATAAAATTTTGAGTTAGATCTTTTTCCCACTTGGACACACTCAAAACTCTGCTGATTTTAAGTGTGTGAAGGATCAGATCCTACTGCTAGCTGGCTAATTGGGCATCTGTAATCAGAAAGGAAGATATAGTAACAGGAGTTTTGTGCCACCACTTTTATAAAAAATGGTACAAACCCAATTCTGTTTTCAGAGTTTGACTTTCCATTCCCCATTTGAATTGTGCTTTTTAATATGATGCAAACTCAAAATTCTCATCTCCAGTGTGCTTTATTGATCTCTGTCACACACTGCAGCACCTGTAATAGAAATCTAAAGTAGAGACCGGGAAGGATAATTTTGCTCTGGCTTTCACATGCTATTTTAGTCACTGCTAATGATCTATGGTCAGGATCAAATTTTGCTCTTAGATTTCTATGATGAATGTCAGCTCTGATTATTTTTGCTGTCCCAATATGCTTTGATGTCAGTAGGCCAAACTCTGTCCATGGATATTACTGCACAACTGCCGTTAGTCCAGTGGCATGTTGGTATCCAAAGCCAGAATTTATCTCACTGAGATATTGGTGACTGTGGAGAATACAGAAAATCAGAGTCAAGCTCCACTCTATGAATAGAGTAGAATTTTGCCCTAACCCACTGTCTTTCCCTTTTATGTGCCATGGAAGATACTGTTAAAAATCACTTGCAAAATTGTTTGTGCTCCTGTAAGGCTTTTGAGAAAAGTAGAAAAGCTATTTAAAATTAATGACAGCCTCAAGATTCATAAAAGACTTCAGCTCTTGTCTCTCTTGCTCTCTTTTTTTCCTCTCTGATGATTTCAGAATATCACACTAATAAACTAGTAGACTAGTAGTGGTTTGACTAGATATGTATGAATAGCTTAATGGCTGTCATGTATATAAATTCTGCTTGTCACTTAGCACTTTATTATTATGCTCATATTTAAAGTTTGATACTTACAGGTTAGATTATTTTTAATCAGGCAAAATTCAGTTTGAGAGACATCTATTGGTTTACCTAATAAAATTCAGTTAAAAGATTTGCATGAAGAAGGAAATAAAACTGAAAAGAGGGGGGAAAAGTCAGAACTGGCATTATCTCTTGAATTGCATTCAACAGAAAAGGATTAATTCAAAATGGCTGTGTGTTTCATGCATATATGTATCTCTGAATGTATGCTTAAGGCCTAATATGGAGATAATTGGGGACCAAATAATATTAAAAAGAGGAGTCCACTTTTGCATGCAAAAATATATGCACAGCTGCTCGTCTTTGTTTATGTGTGAAATTACTAGAGCTGTGTGCTCACATGTGGTACTTGTGTGGACAAACTGACATTTGGATGTCTAAATCTCCAGTTAATTGTGTAATACCTATTTGTCAAGGAAATTCACAGTAATAAGAAGTTCATTTTGCAGTCAAATAGGCTTTTTCTTTACATTTTGGCCCTTAAATTGATATATAATAATTTCCTAATTTTTGAAATATTCCTATCTGAGGTAATAAGTCATTTTAATGGAAGCCAAATTGGGTGGGTTGGCTGGTTGTGTGTGTGTTTCAAATTTATGCCCTATGGAATTCCATGGAGAGAGAATTTTCCCCTTTATATAGAGACTTCTGTCATTTCCTTTGAGAACTGACTCTGTGACACCAATCTGTGACACAGTTGCTATCAAGATGATGATGTATGGTGAGACAGATCAGCCACGATGATGTGTCACAATTCACCCCAGATCAGGCTGCATTTTCACTGGTGAAATGTTCCATCTATAGAATTTGTGAACTCTTATAAAGTACTTAAGCATCTTTCTGTATGAAAGTCACTGTATAAATATTAGATCATTATCAGTAGTGCATATCAGTTTTAAAGCTGACTCCCACTAAAATCTTTCAGACAAGCTCAGCACTGTTTAACAAGGTCTGATTGTGTCTAACACTGCTTCATCACTTCATGCTTAATGTAATGTCCCATTAGGTAATATGAAGAGGCACTGCCATTTGGAGAGGAGGGGAGCTATATTTTTCATTCCTAAATCATCCACAATATCTTAACCTAGTGAAGATAGGAAAGCTATAGGGATTCATTAGCTTCTGTGGCATTATGATGATTTGGGAGATCTGTGTGTACAACTTTTTTATTCTGTGTGATATTATTAACTTTGGGTCTATAACTTTACCAAGCTGCAAACTCCATTTTGTCATCTCTGGTGTCCTTTCAACTCCACGTTACATTTAAATTCCAAGGGTTTCTGATTCAGTGCTGATAATAGAGTTTTGTTAAATTGGGATGGTCATCTATTCAAACACAAATGTCCTTGACAATAGACTGGCTCCCACCAAGGAGAACTTGTTTGTCAGGGGAGAGATTGCTAAGCAATGAAGTCACCTGGTATGGGTCTGGTATCACCTGAGGACGCTAATCCAAAAGTCACCTGACACTGGCCTGGGAGGTTACAAAAGGGCAGGAGGTGATTTATTTGGGGTCTTTACCTGTTTTCACAAGCTCAGTCAGAGGGAAGCTACTGCAGGAATCTGATGAGGTTTTGGGGTATCCTGTCTGAACTCAGGTGGTCTCTCTAGGACTCCAAAGGGAAGGGTGAGCTAGAATGATGGGCATTGTGTTCAGGGTGTGTGTGTGTGTGTGTGTGTGTGTGTGTGTGTGTGTGTGTGTGTGTGTTTCCCAACATGATCTCTACTCTCTGCTATTTTCTTTTTTAATGTTTAAGTAAAAGGTAATGGTGTGTTAGATTCCTCTGCAAAGTAAGTCTATGCATGATATGTACTACTCCTATCACTTGCCCTTGGATAATTAACCTGTGGGCCCAGGACACCAACATGAATGGAGTTCTGGGAGAAGGCATGTTTAAGCTGTGTGGAGTCGGAGGGTCAGTACTGATCCCAGGGGCCAGACAGTTGGACCACCAGGTCTCAGGTGGAGATGCAAGACAGAGAGGCTTCAAGCTGACCGTGTGCCTACAGGACCCAAGCCAAGGGAGGTGTCTGGACTTGGTTCAGTGCCTGGATTCTGTAAGCTTAAAGCACATGGGATCCCATTACATTAGTGTGGTGAGTGGCCAAGAGACAGTGTGAAAATGGAGTTGTGATGGAATCATTTGTCTTGGAACATCTACATTTTCCCCCATTCAACCAGGAACTCCTCACTGAAGATTTCAATCATGTATCGGGGGGAAAAGTGTCAAAATGTAAAGTATATTTTTAAAACTGAGGCAGATACAATAAGTATCAAGACAATGTACACACAATCCATTTCACTAATTCCCACCAGTGGCTTGCACATTCACTACACATCACGACAGAACCCCATGAACTAGCCAATAAGCAAACAAACACAGCCACGGACAGACTGTACACTGAGGCTCAGCCCTCAGTAAAAGGGTGGAACAAATCTGCCCCATCTCCTGAAGCAAAAAGGCACAATGCGTCCCAGAGTTCATCTGATATACCACTCCTTAGAAGAGTGTCGTCCCCCCCAATGAATACAGCAGTAGGAATATATTACCGATCACATGACCAGGATGATGATAGTGACTGTGAAAGAAAGGGAGATTAGAGAGGCTATAACAATTAAACTGCAATAATAATGGGGGATTTCAACTATCCCCAAATTGACTGAGTACATGTCACCTCAGGACAGGATGCAGAGATAAATTTTCTTGACACCTTAAATGACTGCTTCTTGGAGCAGCTAGTCCTGGAACCCACAAGAGGAGACACAATTCTTTCGTTAGTCCTAAGTGGAGCACAGGATCTGGTCCAAGAGGTGAATATAGCTGAACTGCTTGGTAGTAATGACCATAATATAATTAAATTTAACATGCCTGTGGTGGGGAAAACACCACAGCTGCTCAACATGGTAGCATTTAATTTGCGAAAGAGGGACTACACAAAAATGAGGAAGTTAGTTAAACAGAAATTAAAATTACAGTGCCAAAAATGAAATCCCTGGAAGCTGCACGGAAACTTTTTAAAGACACCATAATAGAGGCTCAACTTAAATGTATGCCCCAAATTAAAAAAAAAAAAACATAGTAGGAGAACCAAAAAAGTGCCACCATGGCTAAACCACAAAGTAAAAGACACAGTGACAGGCAAAAAGGCATCCTTTAAAAAGTGGAAGTTAAATCCTATTGAGGAAAATAGAAAGGAAAATAAACTCTGGCAAGCGAAGTGTAAAAATATAATTAGGAAGACCAAAAAGAATTTTAAGAACAGCTAGCCAAAGACTCAAAAAGTAATAGCAATTTTTTTAAAGTATATCAGAAGCAGGAAGCCTGCTAAACAACCAGTAGGGCCACTGGACAATTGAGATGCTAAAGGAGCACTCAAGGATGATAAGGCCATTGTGGAGAACTAAATGAATTCTTTGCATCGGTCTTCACAGCTGAGGAGGAGAAGGAGATTCCCAAACCTGAGCCATTCTTTTTAGGTGACAAGTCTAAGGAACTGTCCCAGATTGGGGTGTCATTACAGTAGGTTTTGGAACAAATTGATAAACTAAACAGTAATAAGTCACCAGGACTAGATGGGATTCACCGCAGAGTTCTGAAGGAACTCAAATGTGAAATTGCAAAACTACTAACTGTAGTTTGTAACCTATCATTTAAATCAGCTTTTGTACCAAGCAATTGCAGGATAGCTAATGTGACGCTAATTTTAAAAAGAGGTGATCCTGGCAATTACAATTAAAAACTGTAGTAAAGAAAAGAATTGTCAGACACATAGATGAACATAATTTGTTGAGGAAGAGTCAACATGGTTTTTGTAAAGGGAAATCATGCCTCATCAATCTACTAGAATTCTTTTAGGGGGTCAAAAAGCATATGGACAAAGGGGATCCAGTGGATATAGTGTATTTAGCTTTTCAGAAAGCCTTGACAAGGTCTCTCACCAAAGGCTCTTAAGTAAAGTAAGCTGTCATGGATAAGAAGGAAGGTCTTCTCATGGATTGGTAACTCGTTAAAAGATAGGAAACAAAGGGTAGGAATAAATGGTCAGTTTCAGAATGGAGAGAGGTAAATAGTGGTGTCCCCCAGGGGTCTGTACTGGGACCAATCCTATTCAATATATTCCTAAATGATCTGGGAAAAGGGTAAACAGTGATGTGGCAAAATTTGCAGATGATACAAAACCATTCAAGATAGTCCAAAGCAGACTGCAAAGAGTTACAAAGGGATTTCACAAAACTGGGTGACTGGGGAACAAAATGGCAGATGAAATTCAATGGTGATAAATGCAAAGTAATGCACATTGGAAAACATAATCCCAGCTATACATAAAAAATGATGGGGTCTAAATTAACGGTAACCACTCAAGAAAGAGATATTGGAGTCATTGTAGATAGTACTCTGAAAACATCCACTCAATGTGCAGAGGCGGTCAAAAACTCTAACATAATGTTGGGAATCATTAAGAGATAGATAATAAGACAGAAAATATCATATTGCCCCTATATAAATCCATTCTATGCCTACACTTTGAATATTGCATGGTGATGTGGTCGCCCCATCTCAAAAAAGATGTATTGGAATTGGAAAAGTTTCAGAAAAGGGCAACAAAAATGACTAGTGGTATGGAACTACTGTATGAGGAGAGATTAATAAGATGGGGACTTCTCAACTTGGAAAAGAGACAACTAAGGGAGGATATGATAGAGGTCTATAATATCATGACGGGTGTGGAGAAAGTAAATAAGGGAGTGTTATGTTCTCCTTCTCATAATGCAAGAACTGGGGGTCACCAAATGAAATTAATAGACAGCAGGTTTAAAATAAACAAAAGGAAGTATTTCTTCACACAACACACAGTCAACTTGTGGAACTCTTTACCAGATGATGTTGTGAAGGGCAAGACTATAACAGGGTTAAAAAAAACCTATATAAATTAATGCAGGCTAGGTCCATCAATGGCTATTAGCCAGGATAGGCAGGAATGGTGTCCCTAGCCTCTGTTTGCCAGTAGCTGGGAATGGGCGTCAGGGGATGGATCACTTGATGATTACCTGTTCTGTTCATTCACTCTAGGGCACCAGCATTGGCCACTGTTGGAAGACAGGACACTGGGCTAGATGGACCTTTGGTCTGATCCAGTAGGGCTGTTCTTATGTTCTTAGCCCTTGATATAGGGATGTAAGGAGGAGGAAGGCACCTTCCCCCAACCCCTTAAACATTCTCACGTGGATTGACCATTAATAAACCTTCAGGGAAGGTATTTGTTTTTTGTCAAGTGAAACCTAGTTTTAATTTTCAATGTGAATGGTAAATGGCAGACATGTGACCATACTGTATTTTTATGGGTTTGCTGCTCCTATTTCAATCAATGGGAGCTTTGCTATTAACTTCAATGGGACCAAGATTGGACCCTTTATATTCTTAAAGAAAAGACTAAGTCTCAGTAAAAGGAAACTTCACTCTAGCTCCTTGCTATTGCATGTCGGCTGAGAACAGATGAGACGCTGCAGTATTTGAGTGTGAATTATGGGGCACGTGGATTAGCCAAGCCCCAAATGATCAAAGTTATGGTATTGTAGCATCTTTGAAAAATTCACACTTTAATATGCACTGGAAGATAGTACTTGAAGCTGAGATTGGGCCTTATTACTTCCACTGAATCAAAAAATCAATGGCAAAATGCTCATTGACTGCAGTGGGAACAGGATTAGATCTACTGTTCAAGAGATTTTGCTCCCAATTTACCTTAACTCATAGAGGTCTGTGCCATAATTCTTCCACTGGTTTTCTTTATTTCACATTGCAAATGACCATTTTATTTGACAGGCCTCAAACAGGGTGCTCAAGTTCCCAGAAGGGTAGCTAGATTGGCCATAATGTCTTGTGGACAATCATCCTTATGTTTGAGCTGCAACAAGTCACTAGCATTTTCTTTACAAAGCCACAATTGACTAAAGTAGGTTTTTTTTTTAAATCCTTGATGGTCAAGATATTTTTTACAGTACAAAAGTTCTACCATTATCACAGTCATCAGTGTATTTTATCTAGGAGGGTCAAAACTTGTCTGACAATCTTGCTCTTCATTCATGTTGAAACGGCACTAAGGAAATGACAGTCATAAACTAAGAGTACAATACATACAGTAGATCCTTTCAAAACACAATTACTTATACAATGCAGGCTCACTTACTAGTGCTCTGAACTACTATGTCGATCTATTTCATGCAGTATTCCTAACAGTCTTCCTTGCCTTGTGAATTCAGTCATCTTCTCTACAAAAAAGCAGGGGATTTAAAGCAGGTGTGATATTGTCAGTTGCTTATCATTCATTTCCTGTTGTGATCTCCTGAGGAAGGATTTTTTTGACACTGCATTTTTTCTGAATTTTTGAGTGCTTGATGCAACAATGTTATCATTCTTTCATCATATGATTTTGTGTGTGTGTGGTGTGAAGTATATGAGAGAAACTCAATCTTAACTATGGAACCGCAGACTAATGCTTCCATAACAATAATCGAAAAAACAGATGGCAATACTTTTCCTGAGTAAAAATGTGAAGAAACTTTCCAGACAGTGCAAATGGAAGGCCTCTATTCCCAAACAGACAAACAGATATGTTACTTTCGAGAGATCCGGGACCCGTGAGGATTAGAATCAGGTTCTGGAACCAGATTTATAGTGTAAGAACAGATGCCATTGTTTGTTTGCACCATAACATCTTTCACCCAAGGTGTCCCTACAAGATAAATTGTTCACCAGATAGCAATAAAACGTCCAACAAATTAATTGTTAGAAGCCTTTGAAAAATAAAGAACACACAAATGATGGGAGACAACTCTTTCCCCCTCTCTTTAATTTGTTTTGGGCATTGATTTTAGTGTTCATAATAAGTGGAAGCACTGTCAAGGGATGAATGTGCTGCGGGCAGCCACCATGGACGTGTTATGAGAGTGAGCTCTGCTGTGCAGGACCCCTGCTATTCCAGAGTGGAGCTGTTCTGAGCTGAGTGTAAAGCTTGTATGGTGTCAACTTGTTTTGTGGTTGTGAAATGTTTACACATGTTAGCCTGAGACCACCCTCTTTATTTAATCTCTGGTCTAGGCCACATTTGAACTGGTATCTCCAGAAGTAAAAAATATTAAAAGTATTAAACTCCACCTTCTCTCTCTCTTTTACATACTACAAACATACACAGGATGGGACAATGGTATAAAAATAATCAATAATACTACATTTTATACTACCCTAACCAGATTAAGTAAAATGAATGTGACTTTGTGCTGCAGAGACATTATTTTGAAATTGTTTTGATTAACACCATTGGCTGCTTTCCTGGTGTTGTGACTATTCATGCATGCCTGATGGATGTCTCTTCATATAGTGGTGACAAGCATTAATACTAGCTTTATCCTAGACTAAGAAAACACTGCTGATACAATTTTAAAAACCTTTTCACAGCCCATTATTTTTATGGGAGACCTCTTCCCAATGAGAAATCTCAAAATGGGTATAGAATCTGTTGGCTTTCACAAATGAATCACAGACAAAGGCAAAAACAAAGCTGCTATTGACTTGGATTCATAATAATAGTAATAATAATAATTATACATTGTCTATATGGGTATTATAATTAAAGATGTTCTCCACACACCACTGAAACAGGAAATGATTGTTAGAGGATTGTTGTTGTTTTTTAAGGAGTTACTGAACATCCATAACTACTCTTGAAACCAGTAGGAGTTGCAGGTGAAAATTAAGCCATGAATGTATTGAACTCCCAGTTTACCTTTCTCAACGTTTTTTTTTTTTTTTTAAGTTTCCTCTTAGATAGTGAAGTTACACTATTTCAACTTTTCCCCTCAAATTTTGTTAAAGAAAACATGTGTTACCAGAAACATTTAAATAAGAATTAGGTTCAGCTTTTCTCAAATTCCTAGCTAGATCTCTGAGCTGGATACTTTCTGCCCAAAGTTATGCAAGGAGTTCTGTATAGCAGAAATGGCATTTTTAAATTTTCCTATTAATTTATCATATGTATACCTGAGTCCCTCTGTAGTCTTTGCTTGAAAATGATTAGTATAATGGTGGTATAATTTTACTGTGAAGCCTTTTGGAAATGTCTTGTAAACAAATATTCATCCCTCAAATAAGGTTGCCCAAGGTAAACTTGGTGGACCAAAGTATAATAACAAAGGGTATGTCTACACTACGAGAGTAGTTCGATTTTACTTAAATCGAATATGTGGAATCGACATTACAAAGTCGAACGTGTGTGTCCACACTAAGGACAGTAATTCGACTTTGTGAGTCCACACTAACGGGGCAAGCGTCGACATTGGAAGCAGTGCACTGTGGGCAGCTATCCCACAGTTCCCGCAGTCCCTGCTGCCCATTGGAATTCTGGGTCGAGCCCCCAATGCCTGCTGGGGAAAAAAATGTGTCGAGGGTGCTTTTGGGTAACTGTCGTCATCCAACCGTCACTCCCGCCCTCCCTCCTTGAAAGCGCCGGCAGGCAATCAGTTCGCGCACTTTTCTGGTCAGTGACAGCGCGGACGCCACAGCACTGCGAGCATGGAGCCCGCTGCGACCATCGCTGCAGTTATGGCCGTTGTCAACACTTCGCACCTTATCGTACACCTTTTCCAGAGGCAAATGCTGAGAAATCGGGCGAGGAGGCTACGTCAGCGCGGTGAGGACATGAAGTCTGAGAAGGGCACAGACCTGTCACAAAGCACGGGACCCCGCGCCGTGAACATCTTGGTGGCAATGGGTCATGTTGATGTTGTGGAACGGCGATTCTGGGCCCGGGAAACAAGCACGGACTGGTGGGACCGCATAGTGCTGCAGGTCTGGGATGAATCACAGTGGCTGCGAAACTTTCGGATGCGGAAGGGAACTTTCCTGGAACTTTGTGAGCTGCTGTCCCCTGCCCTGAAGCACAAGGATACCCGGATGCGAGCAGCCCTGAGTGTCCAGAAGCGAGTGGCCATAGCCCTCTGGAAGCTTGCAATGCCAGACAGCTACCGGTCAGTCGCGAACCACTTTGGCGTGGGCAAAGCTACCGTGGGGGTTGTTGTGATGCAAGTAGCCAACGCAATCGTTGAGCTACTGCTGTCAAAGGTAGTGACCCTTGGAAACGTGCAGGTCATCATAGATGGCTTCGCCGCGATGGGATTCCCAAACTGCGGTGGGGCTATAGATGGAACTCACATACCTATCCTGGGACTGGACCACTAGGCCAGCCAGTACATTAACCGAAAGGGGTACTTTTCAATGGTGCTGCAAGCACTGGTGGACCATAGGGGACGTTTTACCAACATCAACATCGGATGGCCGGGCAAGGTTCATGACGCTCGTGTTTTCAGGAACTCTGGTCTGTTTAGATAGCTGCAGGAAGGTATTTACTTCCCGGACCACAAAATAACTGTTGGGGATGTGGAGATGCCTATAGTGATCCTCAGGGACCCAGCCTACCAGCTAATGCCCTGGCTCATGAAGCCCTATACAGGCGCCCTGGACACTGAAAAAGAAGTCTTCAACTACCGTCTGAGCAAGTGCAGAATGGTGGTGGAGTGTGCTTTTGGACGTGTCATAACTATAAAGGGAAGGGTAACAGCTCTCCTGTGTACAGTACTATAAAATCCCTCCTGGCCAGAGACTCCAAAATCCTTTTACCTGTAAAGGGTTAAGAAGCTCGGGTAACCTGGCTGACACCTGACCCAAAGGACCAATAAGGGGACAAGATACTTTCAAATCTTGGGGGGGGAAAGGCTTTTGTTTGTGCTCTTTGTTTAAGGGGGTGTTCGCTCTTGGGACTGAGAGGGACCAGACATCAATCCATGTTCTCCCCATCTTTCTAAACAAGTCTCTCATATTTCAAACTTGTAAGTAAAAAGCCAGGCAAGGCGTCTTCGTTTTACTTTGTTTTCTCAACTTGTAAATGTACCTTTTACTAGAGTGTTTATCTTTGTTTGCTATACTTTGAACCTGAGACTAGAGGGGGGTCCTCTGAGCTCTTTAAGTTTGATTACCCTTTAAAGTTATTTTCCATACTGATTTTACAGAGATGATTTTTACCTTTTTCTTTAATTAAAAACCTTCTTTTTAAGAACCTGATTGATTTTTCCTTGTTTTTAGATCCAAGGGAGTTGGATCTGTTTTCACCAGGAGTTGGTGAAAGGAAGGAGGGGGGAAGGGTCAATTTCTCCTTGTTTTAAGATCCAAGGGGTTTGGATCTGTATTCACCAGGAGTTGGAGAAGGAAGGAGGGGGGAAGGGTCAATTTCTCCTTGTTTTAAGATCCAAGGGGTTTGGATCTGTATTCACCAGGGAATTGGTGAAAGGTTTCTCAAAGCTTCCCAGGGAAGGGAATTAGCTTGTGGGAATGGTGGCAGCGGACCAGATCTAAGCTGGTAGTTAAGCTGAGAAGTCCTCATGCAGGCCCCCACACTTGTACCCTAAAGTTCAAAGTGGGGATACAGCCTTGACAGGATGTCTCAAGGGGAGATGGAGAAGCTTACTGACTCGCTCTGATCTCAGTGAAACCAATATCCCCGTTGTTGTTGCAGCTTGCTGTGTGTTCCACAATCTCTGTGACAGCAAGGGGGAGACCTTTATGGTGGGGTGGGAGGTTGAGGCAAATAGCCTGGCTGCTGATTACGCCCAGCCAGACAGCCGTGCGATTAGAAGAGCCCAGCGGGATGCGCTGTGCATCCAGGAGGCTTTGAAAGCTAGGTTCCTCAGTGAGCAGGGTAACCTGGGACTATTAAGTTTGTTTAAAGAGAAGCTGAATCTGCCCCCGTTTCTTTACCCGGTTAATGTTGACTATCCTCTCCAGCTACATACCCCGTTCACCCCGTCCGTCCCCCCCCCCCCCCCCACGTTTAAAAATAAAATAAATGGAACTTTGTTAATGAACACCGTTTTCTTTATTATGGATTTCGCGGTAGTGTTGAAACTGGGACGCAGACTGTGGTGGGAAGCGGGTGTAGTGATGGAAAGAACGCTTCTAAACTCGAGAAATGACAGGCTCCTGCTCCTAGAGCGGTCCGCAGCGGTGGACTGGTTGTTTCAACGGAGCCTGCCACCCCTCCTTTTCGGGACTCTGTGTGTGGGGGCTATGTGACTTTGTTGCGGGGGAGGATGGTTACAGATCCCCTGCTGCGTGGCTCTGTGATCCAAGGTAAAGAACCGCTGCATAAGATCTCTAACCACCCTCCCCTGCCACAAAGTCACATAGCGCCCCCCCCCCCCACAGAACATGAAAACCACCTCCCAGACTAACCAGGGTGCCTAGTGACTGCAATGTGTGTGTGACCTGCTGCTGAACCTGCCCCCGTGTCTGTACCCTGGTAAAGGTGACTGTGCTCTCCAATTTCCAACCCCCTTCCACCCTTCAAACACACTCTGCTTTAAAAGAACATGATGGAAACAGTAATTAACAGAAACATATTTTTTATTAGCAACTACACAGTTACGGGATGAAACTGGGACGGGGGCTTGGGTGAGGCGGGAATGAAAGGACTTATCAAATTTTGGGGAATGAGAGCCTTCTAGTACTCGAGCAGTCTGCAGGGGTGGAGTGACAGTTTTCACGGCCCCTGCCGCCCCTCCTTCTTGGGACTTTGGGTGAGGAGGGTATGGGACTTTGTGGCGGGGGAGAGCGGTTAGACAGAGACTGCAGCGGGGCTCTGTCTTCCTGCCTCCGGTCCTGCAGAACATCCACAAGGCGCCGGAGCGTGTCCGTTTGCTCCCTCATTAGTCCAAGCAGCGTTTGAGTCGCCTGCTGGTCTTCCTGCCGCCACCTCTCCTCCAGTTCAATGTTTGATCGATGGTATTGCGACATGTTCTCCCTCCACTGGGTCTGCTGGGCCGCCTTGGCTCGGGAGCAGCCCATAAGTTCTGAGAACATGTCGTCCCGTGTCCTTTTCTTTCTTCACCTAATCTGCGCCAGCCTCTGGGAGGGGGATGCCAGGGTAGGTCGGGAGACAGTTGCAGCTGTGGGATGGGAAAAAGGGAGTGAATTCCTCAAAAAGATAATTTTTTGTGAACAATGAACATAGTCTTTCTCTGTGAACAAGACCATGCACAGCACCTATCACATGCGCACTCAGGACAAGGTCGAATTTTCGGCCTTCGCATTCAGTGCCTGGGGTCTTGCAGTGGAGATCAGACAAGCGGGGCAGGACAGCGGAATTCGGGTAGCAGGCTGACATGGTAAGCCGTAGACTTTTGGCTGCTTAAAACTTAAATTATAGCAGTACCCTCCTTTCCCGTTCAAAGCAATGCCCCTAGTGTTGGCCAGTTCCTGCTGCCAGCAATCCGGCAAGCATGAACTCAGCCCCTGTCCCACCCCCACGCATCTGTCCCCGGGAAATATCCCTGTATGCTGCCCCTCTCCCGCCTCCACCGCGTGGCTGTAAACCGCCGGTTACAGTTCTGTAAAGGAACAGGCAAGCAGTCCCAATAGTAACATTCCCCTAATTCTAAGCAGGTCACCATGAGCGACATCACTCTGCTGAGGATTTCTGAGACAGAGAAAGAACGCATGCTGCGTGAAAGCCTGCAAAAACCAGGGCCGTATGCCGCCATGCTCTGCAAGGCAATGATACCAGAGTACTTGATGGTAGCCTGGCGCGGAAAAGTTTCCTACCACGGAGGACACAATAAGGCCGCTCTCCCCAGGAACCTCATGCAAAGGCTTTCCAATTACCTCCAGGAGAGCTTCGTGGAGATGTCCCATGAGGATTTCAGCTCTATCCCCGGACATATAGACCTTATTTTCCAGTAGCTGCACTGGCAAGGACTGAAAAGTAGAGCGCCTAGGGCAAACTAATCATGATAAACCGGACATTGTTAGATTCTTTTGCAGTAGTTGCACTGCCAAGGACTTAAACGTTAAGCGCCTAGGGCAAACCGATCATGAAAAACCCATTGTTAATGTTCCTGTTCTGTTCAAAATAAATGTTTACATGTTTACAACACTTACCGACTGATCCTTCCACTGATTCAGGGTCCGGGTTAACGCCTGGGGACAGTTGCTAGGGGATCTCTGTGAGGGTGATGAAGAGATCCCGGCAGTCTGGGAAATCAGCGTTGTAAGCGCTGTCGACTGCCTCGTCCTCCTCATCTCCTTCTTCATCTTCCCCGTCCGCTAACATCTCCGAGGAAACGACCCTCGACAATATCCCATCCTCTGAGTCCACGGTCAGTGGTGGGGTAGTGGTGGCGGCCTCACCTAGAATGGAATGCAATGCCTCGTAGAAACGGCATGTCTGGGGCTGGGATCCGGAGCGTCCGTTTGCCTCTTTGGTCTTCTGGTACCCTTGTCTCAGCTCCTTGATTTTCACGCGGCACTGCGTTGCATCCTGGCTGTATCCTCTCTCTGTCATGGCTATTGAGATCTTCTCGTAGATCTTTGCATTCCGCCTTTTCGATCGCAGCTCCGAAAGCACGGACTCATCGCCCCACACAGCGATCAGATCCAAGACTTCCCGATCACTCCATGCTGGGGCCCTCTTTCTATTCTGAGATTGCATGGTCACCTCTGCTGGAGAGCTCTGCATCGTTGCCAGTGCTGCTGAGCTCGCCACGATGTCCAAACAGGAAATGAAATTCAAACTGGCCAGACAGGAAAAGGAATTCAAATTTTCCCGGGGCTTTTCCTGTGTGGCTGGTCAGAGCATCCGAGCTCGGACTGCTGTCCAGAGCGTCAACAGAGTGGTGCACTGTGGGATAGCTCCTGGAACTATTAGCGTCGAATTCCATCCACACCTACCCTAATTCGACATGGCCATGTCGAATTTAGCGCTACTCCCCTCGTTGGGGAGGAGTACAGAAATCGAATTTAGGAGGCCTCTATGTCGAACTAAATAGCTTCGTTGTGTGGACGGGTGCAGGGTTAATTCGATTTAACACTGCTAAATTCGAAATAACCTCCTAGTGTAGACCAGGCCAAAGACTGATGTCTTCATTAGTATGATGAAAGTATGATGAAACCTAGCTGATGAAATGCAGTATGGACCTCAAGATATGTGCTAAAAAAGTGGGCTGTGATCTTTGGTCTAGGCCCTGCTGCTCAATGTCCCCACATCCCAATGCCCCCTCAATAGTTCCAGTTGCAGTGGTATCTTCACTGATTTGAATTACACAGAATACTAAAGTTCTCCCTCACATAGCTGCCTATTTTCCCATGTATGAGTCAGAGGCACCTTTAATGTGGCCAAGGTATGTGAGGCATTGAAAGTGTGCTGAAAATTAATATATGGCCCAGTCCAAAGCCCTTCAAAATCAGTGAGAAGCTTTCTATTTATTTCAGTGGGTTTTGGATAAGGCCCATAAAGCATCCATTGTTGGGAAGGTCTCAAAGGAAATTTCCAATTACATAGCATATCATACCTACCTATTTTTTAGATATTTTCTTATAAATGAAGGTCAAGAGCCCTGATGCCTGAAATCTATTGTTAATCCACAGAGGGCCCATTGAAGTAGGAGTTTTGCCATTCATTTCAAAGACAGAAAGATTGGGCCCAGAAGCAATACAGGAACTTACAAATTTAAATTGATAATTTAATATATCTTACATTGTACTCCATGGCAAAAATCTTCCTTCTAATGAGCTCATGCAGCTTCTACCAGAGCTATTTGTGCATACAATCAATGGTACAATATGGTCCATAAACGACACATAAAACACTTCACATCTTGATAACATTTTTTGCCAATATTACTGAATTTGCTGATTTTTTTTATAGCAGGGCATGCTGTTAATTCTTGCTCTTTTCACTCAAATTTTACTGAAATAGTCTTGTTATGGAAAAGATTTAACCTGGAATTTTTCAGTAAGGTTTAAGGGAAATAAGTAGTTGCCCAACTCCCACCAAAAAATCAATGACTTCTTTTGAAAATCCCAGTCTTTTCATCATGTTGTTAATCTCAGATACAATAATCACAGCAGGATGCAACATAGCTGATGTGTAGATTCTTAAAATGTAAGAGAAATCCATAGGGGGAATCAAATTGTAAACAATAATACATTTTACAGGCCTCCCTTGCAGTGTCTTTGAATGTTTTCTAATGATTTAAATGCAGAACCTCAACTCAACCTTAACTATAAAGACTCAACTGGCACCTTCATAATGTAAAGTATTAATGAATGAAAAAACACTGAGTGCTTTTAAAACTACATTTAATTATGCTACAATGAAAATTGTAAAGGTTTTTCAAAATGTAAATTGAAAATTTTCAGGTTTTTCAAAATGTCTCCATTAGGTAAATAATAATCTAAATACAATTGGGCATCTTTATAGGCTATGAACATGTAACAGTGAATCTCGTTTCCAAGCATATTTACAATTTTCTTGTGCACTTTCAGTGCAGTGATAGGAGAAATGCTATAATCTTCTAACGGCCTAGAGCAGGGGTTGGCAACGTTCGGCACGCGGCTCGCCAGGGTAAACACCCTAGCGGGCCTGGCCAGTTTATTTACCTGCTGATGCAGCAGGTTCGGCCGATCGCGGCCCCCACTCGCCGCGGTTCGCCGTCCCGGGCCAATGGGGACGGTGGGAAGCCGCGGCCAGCACATCCCTCGCCCGCGCTGCTTCTCTCCGCCCCTATTGGCCCGGGACGGCGAATCGCGGCGAGTGGGGGCCGCGATCGGCCGAACCTGCCGCGTCAGCAGGTAAGTAAACTGGCCCGGCCTGCCAGGGTGCTTACCCTGGCGAGCCGCGTGCCAAACGTTGCCGACCCCTGTTATATGGTATGTATTACATCAAACTGGTATCTATATTCTTATCACAATGAGATTATAATTTAAAAAATGATGTAATATGTGTCATGTAGAAAAGGAATCACAAAGTTGATCTAGGTGCATATGAGAATGGTTATGGCATGAATGAGACTGTTCCTGAGAGTAAGTGCTAGTCATTGTAAGGGCTGCAGCATTGGGCCTTATGGCCCCAACCTAACAAAGCACATAATTTCAATAGGACTACTCAATGCTTATAGTAAAGCACATGCTTAAATGCTTTAGGGTGAGATTTTATATGGGGGAGAAGGCAGATTATCCTGCATTTGTCTATTATAGGGTTCTTACGCCTTAGAATCATAGAATCATAGAATATCAGGGTTGGAAGGGACCTCAGGAGGTCATCTAGTCCAACCCCCTGCTCAAAGCAGGAGCAATTCCCAACTAAATCATACCAGCCAGGGCTTTGTCAAGCCTGACCTTAAAAACCTCTAAGGAAGGAGATTCCACCACCTCCCTAGTTAACCCATTCCAGTGCTTCACCACCCTCCTAGTGAAAAAGTTTTTCCTAATATCCAACCTAAACCTCCCCAACTGCAACTTGAGACCATTACTCCTTGTTCTGTCATCAGGTACCGCTGAGAACAGTCTAGATCCATCCTCTTTGGAACCCCCTTTCAGGTAGTTGAAAGCAGCTATCAAATCCCCCCTCATTCTTCTCTTCTGCAGACTAAACAATCCCAGTTCCCTCAGCCTCTCCTCATAAGTCATGTGCTCCAGCCCCCTAATCAGTTTTGTTGCCCTCTGCTGGACTCTTTCCAATTTTTCCACATCCTTCTTGTAGTGTGGGGCCCAAAACTGGACACAGTACTCCAGATGAGGCCTCACCAATGTCGAATAGAGGGGAACGATCATGCCCCTCGATCTGCTGGCAATGCCCCTACTTATACAGCCCAAAATGCCGTTAGCCTTCTTGGCAACAAGGGCACACTGTTGACTCATATCCAGCTTCTCGTCCACTGTAACCCCTAGGTCCTTTTCTGCAGAACTGCTTCCTAGCCATTCGGTCCCTAGTCTGTAACAGTGCATGGGATTCTTCCGTCCTAAGTGCAGGACTCTGCACTTGTCCTTGTTGAACCTCATCAGGTTTCTTTTGGCCCAATCCTCTAATTTGTCTAGGTCCCTCTGTATCCTGTCCCTACCCTCCAGCGTATCTACCACTCCTCCCAGTTTAGTGTCATCTTCAAACTTGCTGAGAGTGCAGTCCACACCATCCTCCAGATCATTAATGAAGGTGCATATTCATCTGCTCAGTGCTGGTGATGGGACACTGGCCTAGATGGACCTTTTGGCTTGACCTAGTAAGGCAATTTCTGTGTTCTGCTGCACTGTTCTATTCAATATGTCTCTGTGAGGATACTGCAGCAAACTACACTTCCTGCTGTGTGTGTGTGTGTGTGTGTGTGTGTGTGTGTGTTTGTGTGTGTTATTTCTATCTATATCAAACATCAGCAATGAAATGCTGACATAACATTCTGTTAGAGCATGGCTGAAATAATGGGAATATTAAATCTCTTCTTTCAAGGCATAACTGGACCAACACAGGTCAGGAAGGATTTTCTTTTGCCTATGTAGATGGCTACACGGGTGTCTAGGTCCATTTTGGAGTCATTTTCCACCATTTTCTGAACTCAGTATCAAGTATTAGTCACTGTTGGAGGCAGGATGTTGGACTTGCTTATGACACAGGTCTTATCCAGCAGGGAAAACTTTTGTTCCTTTGTTCAATTCATAATAAACCTTAGGCTTCCCAGCCTAATATAAAAACCAAAGAGTTTCCAATAAGCCTGGGTTTCTTGAGAGTTTTACCCACCACTCAAATGAGTGGTGGACACAATCAGTGACACATTCTGCATACGGTTTGCAGTTTCCTCCTGCAATTAGACATAACTGTATTGCAAGGAAGCACAGGGACAATTCTGGTCTTGAGGCATAAATCAAGCAGTTTTGCCTTCAGATATTTCACTGATTCTGGAGTCTGCAGGCAATTTAAAATTGATGTCCTAATAATTGGCTGCATGTCTTCTTTTGTTTCATCTTCTCTTTTCCCAGGAGGGCCCACCATAGAAAAAGTACCCATCATAAGCCTCATATTAGCACTGACACCACAAACGTCCAGAGTGACCAGTTCAGCTGAATGGAAGTTGATAACTAACCTGGCAATCAGCTTGCAGTGGGTGGAATAACAACAGCATCAGCTTTTCTGATCCTACCCTTCTCTAATGTAATTAAATTCTGAGTCATGGACCTGCAGGCAAGGCATACTTCCAACTGATGCTGCATTTCCTGAAGGTCAGCTGGCGAGTCATATATTTCAGAAACTGTAATGTATAGTGTTGCAAGCTTCCTGATTTAAACTTGCATTTGAAGAGCTTTGCAAGGTCAAACTTAGTTGATGACTTCTCCAGCAAAACAATAGGACATGACAAGGTGTGACAATGCTGTCTAATGTTACCACATATAGGGTAATTTGTGTAAAGTACAAGTTCAAAGATGAACTGATTTGAACTTTCCTAGGCTTAGTGAGAGTAAGCAGGTCCCTGGAGTGTCTTATTACTATTATAAAATAACTCTGACAACAAATTGCATTCAAAAGACATTTAATTTATTCCCCAGACTTCTAGTTGGAGTTGATGCCTAGAATATCTAGGACTCGTATTTATTGAACATCATATTCTTGCGTATGTGATTGTTCCATCATTTGCTATGAATGACATTTGATCTAGCATTTGATATATGCAGATCACATGGCTCTGTCTTTAGTGGTCTTAGATGATGCACTTATGTTAACCACAGGATCTGTGAAATATCCATTTGAAGAAGAGCTTTTTGAGGGCAACAGACATCAAGAATCTTTTTAGGCATAAGTATGTCTAATCATTTTGAAGGGTCACCAGCAGAGGTTGAAAGGAGTTAATGCGTAGATCAGGGGTCGGCAACGTTCGGCACGCGGCTTGCCAGGGTAAGCACCCTGGTGGGCTGGGCCAGTTTTATTTACCTGATGACGTGGCAGGTTCGGCCAATCGCGGCCCCCACTGGCCGCGGTTTGCCGTCCCGGGCCAATGGGGGCGGCGAGAAGCGGCGCGGGCGAGCAATGTGCTGGCCGCGGCTTCTCGCCGCCCCCATTGGCCCGGGACGGCGAACCGCGGCCAGTGGGGACCGCGATCGGCCGAACGTGCCGCGTCAGCAGGTAAATAAACTGGCCCGGCCCGCCAGGGTGCTTACCCTGGCGAGCCGCATGCCAAACGTTGCTGACTCCTGCATTAGATTTATGCATCCACCCATAGCTAAATCCTAAAGTTTTCTTATTCCAAGATTGTTCTGCTGGGTAGGATGTTTGTTTTTATTGCCATCATATTTGATAGTACCTCTTGGTTTGCAGTTTTCACACTCAGAGGAGTTAGTAAGTATGAGGAGAGACTATGCGTAAATTTTGTGTAACTTTAAAATGATACCTTCTTGTGACTGGCCTCATCTTCTTGAATAACCCTGGTTCTAATTTCTTTCCTCATCCTTTGCATTAGGTTCAGGTCTTTTCTTTTTAAAAGACACTTCTGAAATGACATCCAATCTTCTAACTCTGGCTGATGCATGGGTGCCAAATGGTATATGTGGTTTGCAAGTACTTGATGCTTTGATTTAAGAAATATTACCATGCTGCTGTCCAAGTTGGAGTTGCGTCCTATCGGTGAGGGGCCAGATAAGTAGCCCCGCTGGAAAAGTGAGACTGCGTTTTCTAAATGCTGGAATGTGGCTTCCAATCTCTTTGTTTCTTGGCAACATGCCAGTGCTTGCTGCAGGCTCCTTCTCAATAAAAGGTCCTTCTTCCCAGATCACATTATTTTAAAACGGGTCGGCAACCTTTGGCACGCAGCTCGTCTGGGTAAGCACCCTGGCAGGCCGGGCTGGTTTGTTTACCTGCCACGTCTGCAGGTTTGGCCAATTGCAGCTCCCACTGGCCGCGGTTTGCCTTCCCAGGCCAATGGGGGCTGCAGGAAGCGGCGCAGGCTGAGGGACGTACTGGCCGCCGCTTCCAGTAGCTCCCATTGGCCTGCAGCGGTGAACCGTGGCCAGTGGGAGCTGCGATCGGCCGAACCTGCGGATGCGGCAGGTAAACAAACTGGCCCAGCCCTCCAGGGTGCTTACCCTGCCGAGCCGCGTGCCAAAGGTTGCCGACACCTGTTTTAAAATCACTATTCTCCCCCTTCTCCTCTTTCTCTTTTTTATTAGACTTAATGTCTCAGTCCTTAATCTCCCTTTCCTCCTCTGTCTGAAGTGCAATTAAATGTTCTATCTCTACTCTTCTCCATAACTTGTTGGGCATTTTTGTCACTGGAATTACAAAGGTGTACTTGAACATAGCACTGCCTTGTGCAAAGGCTGCCAGGAGGAAAACTCAAGAGTATATAAACAGGCATCAACAAATATCTCCAATATATGTTTGTTTTCCTCACAAATTATCTAGTCCCTCAAAACACATTTAACTTACCCTTACAATGCATTTGCCACCTCTTAAAAGTGCTCCAAAAATTAAAAGAAACCAGTCTGCATCTATATATCCTTCTATTCTGTTTATTCAGGTAGTATACTTTCAATTTCTCTTGCAAAGTAATATAAACTACTCCTCTGGGATCTTCTGGAGCTTTCTGAACCTGTCTGCAGCACAGATTTACACGCTGCCAGCCTTCATGAAAAATGAAATAGTTATTCAACAATATGGGTTATCTCTTTATATATCTTTCCCTGTCTTTCCAGTTGCAAGACTAGTTTTGTGTGATGAACAGAAAACAGTAAAAATAGCAATGTAGAAGAAAAAAAGCAGCTCCCTATCTGTAAATGAAGATTTAGTAGTGCTCATCCTCTGGGATTTTTTCTTTTGCTGTGGAATGGATTATTCTGCCCCTTCCCCCCCCCCCCCCAATAGAAATGTCATAGTGTTTTTGTTTTTTTGACATTTTTGGTCCAAAAGAAACATTTCAGCATTCTCAAAACTGGAAATGTTTCATTTTAGTTTATTTAGCTCACACGACACACTTTGTTTTGAGTTAGTTAAATATTAAACTGTATTGTTCCCAAGTGGTGCATTGCCTGAAGGGAATTGTCGTTCCGGAGCTGCTTGCCTCCATACTCCCCTATGCACCAGGTCATACTTGATAATGTTCCAGTTCAAATAGTTTAACACAAGGGGTTAACAAATGATGTGTTACCTGGGGGTTTTAGAATCCAAAAGAGTGGTAACTTCACTGTTTCTCTTCAGGTGGTGTCAGGAATAAATTGATGGGAACACTGTTAAATATTTGATAAATGATTAATACAAGCAAGCATGCTTTTATTTAAAACTACAATTAGATTTAAGCACACACAGATATAAGCAATAGGTTAGAAGATCCCAGATATAGTTACCCACAGTCTGAGATGGTTTTGAGTAATCACCAGCCGGACTTCCAAGGGCCCTCTTTCCATCCAGCTGATGGGGAGTTTAGATGTCAGCTCCTTTCTGAAAGAAAAGCTCCCTCAGACTGCTCCAAGGTATTTACTTTTACCTATTTTTATAGCTAGCGCTAACAAAACACATATCCTACAGTGACTCCTACTGGGTCAGCATAATAACCTCTACTGGGTCATGAATTCTCCTAATTTTAACGAACTACTCATTATTTCAAAACATTTCTAATATTTCTAGTCATAAAAGCAATATGTCAGGAGCACCTAAAACCAAGGTTGCTATTCACTTGCTCTTTTCCATAACTTTTTATCCCATGCTCCCATTCTAATTAGCAAATAGGTAGCTGTCTAGCCTTGTCTTACCAAAGCCTAAAATTATTCCTAGCTATGTAATGTTAGGGTTCAACCAGCAGTGGCTGAACATACAAAATGGCTGACTCCTGTACTGTCAAGTTCAAGGGCACATGCAGGAACGTCAAATCAAATGTCAAAGATTAATCAATTGTTATAGAGTGCAGCAGGTTAGTAGGTTGTTTATAAGAATATATAACGCCTTCTTCTCATGCATGTATAGATTCCAAAACCAGAAGGGATTGTTTTTGTCATCATGTATAACACAGGCTACAGAACTTTAATTCCTTTTGAACAAGAGCATATCTTTAAAATAATCCAAATATATAACCATCTATAACGCATACTGCTTATATCTATAACATACTTATAATTGTTTAGTTGTTTATTTAACCCCTTCCAAACTGTTTATAATGAAAACTTAATATAAAGTGTGCCTTTTTTTTTTTAATTAAAGAAAATGAGTAAGTTACAATCATATGGAGTTTTGGGTAGCTGGATACAGGACATTTGGAGAAGCACTACAGGGAGTTTGGGATGGTGGGCTAAACACAGACGCTGGATCTTTCAGCTAAAATAATCTTTTGTGAAGGGAATCAGCATAGTTGATTTTGAAATTGTCATATTTATGTTTCAGAGTTAAAAGACCATTGAAACAAATGGGGCAGTTCATACATCTCTGAGCCATTGTTTCAAATCATCTGCTACCTTGGGAAGAAAACATTGCATTCTTTTAAACTCTGCTCATGTTTTCAAGGGTCTCTTTACAATCCAGCTGATTAGAAACTTATTTCCTTTTTTTAAAAAAGATATCTTATAATTCTGGAGCACAGATTTACTGCCAGGAATGGACAACAGGTGGATATGGATACCACAACACACTTTATATCTGCAGAACTGCAAAATACATAGGTCTCTGGAAACCAAGTACAGTGTCCATATGTTCCAAGCTCACTAGTAATTTGAGGTGCCTGAAATGATGGGTGCCCAATCTGAGATTCCTTAAAGAGGCCTGATTTTTAGAGGGTGGCTGCCCAGACCCCTTTAAAGCATGTGATTTTGGGCACCCAAAATTCACCTTTGGAAATCTTAGTTGTTATGTGTAATTATACCTATATGGTATGTGTGATCTATTTTGTGGGGGAGGATCAAGGGTAAGTGAACCCTTTGAATTCTAGTTTGAGCTCGAGGGAAGTTCTGCTCAATAGTTACCTATATTTTTTAAGCTGAGTACCACTTTTAACAAGGGGAAATGTTGATAATGGCATTGTAACAAATCAGAACAATGTGCATGTTCTGAAAAAAGCAAACTAGATTGGAGACCAATTTACTGAAGCATTATTTTTGTGTGCCCCTCCCCTACCTCTGCTCTTTACCTCCAAAAAGAATGAAAAGAGCTAGGAAATCCTGTTAGGAATTCACAGTAAGATTAGAAGAGACGTTTCAAAGGACATACTTGTAGATATTTATCTAATATACCCAGAGGATAATCATATAAAAAAATCGCATAGGGCTAAAGCTAAGCTGATTATGTTCCATTGGAGCAGTAATTTTCCTCTGCCCCAACTACAGAAATGTTTATTGTCTTATTTTATTTTTAAAATGACATGATTATCATAACAGCCAATATTGTGAAGTTTAAAAAGTTTCAGCCAATTCTGCAGCATCCTTTATTTCAGGTGGGAAAAAATTCACTGGAAAGGGGGAAATGCACTATTTCCCAGCTGGTATGCAGTGAAACTGATGCTTATTTGATTTTGGGAAATATGATGGATGGAAAGGTATTTGCCTACTGATCTACAATATATTGACAGTGGAAAAAAATCATTACCATTACTTTCTGAAAATGAGAAGATCTCATGATGCTGTGAGGAAATATATGGCTTTGTATCAACAATTTTTTTCCAATAAAACAAACAAATAAATATATAAGCTTAGTAACTACTTTAATGAAAATATTTTGACAAAAGTTTGAACTGTTACTTCCAACTGCCTTGTTGCTGTTGCTTAAATGCATGGTATTTACAAAGTAGTTAAAGAAAAAAAATAGGTAAAATGTACTTCACTGTGAGGTAAGGGGAAAATGACTCAGAGGTTTGTAGATTAGATTTTTTGGCAGAAGGCTTGAGAGAGAGGGAGAGAAGTAAATATATAAATAAAAAAAAGCTAATATAATACCCTGATGCTGAGTCTTTTACATCCATTTTACTAATCTGGAACATTTACAAGGTACTTAGATGTGTATAATTTGAAGTTAGTGTATGAAATACTAACTAGAAAAATAGGTTAAATGTACACTATATATCAGGGGTTGGCAACGTTTGGCACGCGGCTTGCCAGGGTAAGCACCCTAGCGGGCCGGGCCAGTTTATTTACCTGCTGACGCGGCAGGTTCAGGCGATCGCGGCCCCCACTGGCCGTTGTTCGCCGTCCCGGGCCAATGGGGGTGGCAGGAAGCCGCGGCCAGCATATCCCTCGCCCGCGCCGCTTCCCGCCGTCCCCCATTGGCCCGGGACAGCGAGTGGGGGCCGCGATTGGCTGAACCTGCCGTGTCAGCAGGTAAATAAACTGGCCCGGCCCGCTAGGGTGCTTACCCTGGCTAGCCGCGTGCCAAACGTTGCCGACCCCTGCTATATATTATACCTGCAAGGGAGATCTGATAGCAAGAAGTTGAGGAAGGCTGTGAACTCTGGTTTCAATAATTGTTGACTGCACTCAGTACCTGTTATGATTGGCCTCTTATTATGGTTTCCAATGAAAAAAACAAAAGCTTTAAATACAACTATTTTTTAAAGGTGGGTGGGGAGGGGAAAATCTAAGTCCAAAATTTTCAAAGGCGTGAAGGGATGTTTGTCACCCAGAGTAGATATTTTCAAAAGTGACCAACTGATTTAGATGCCTGGTTCTCATTGAAATTGAAAGTCAACTGGGTACCGACTTCCTACAGATGCTTTTGAAAATCCTACACTAAATCCATTTTTAAGTGCCTAAAGAATTGGGCTGATTTTCAAAAGTGTTGAACATTCAGCCGCTCCCAATAAAATTTCTGACAGTCTGTATTGTAACTCAACCACCATGAAAGTGCTAAGAATATAATGTAGTCCCAATTCCATGTAAAAATTGGGTAGAAAAACCCTTAAAAAAAACCAAGAATATTTTAGACCAGGATCTCCCAAGCTGCAGACAAATTTAATATGGGATGTAGTCTGATAATTCAGGCTGGGATTTTCAGACACCTAAGACAGTTAGGGCCAGATTTTTAAAGATATTTAGATGCCTGTTGGATTATCAAAAGCACCTAGGTGGTGTCTATCTCCCATTGAAATCAATGGGAGTAGGCACCCAAGGACTTTTGAAAATCCCACTAGGTATTTATCTGCATCTTAAGGCACCTAAATACCTTTAAAATCTGCCCTGTAACGTCCTCAGTACATTAGAAAGTTATGAATATCTCATCTGAATTTAGAAGTTAGGCTCCTACATTGCTTAAGTGCTCTGGAAAATCTCATTCCTGATTCCTAACTCATTCAAGGGTGCATTTGTGTATTTGAATGGTTTTTCATTGATCGTTGCTAAAAGAAACTTCACCAAACAACTTGTTGGGTATTGACTAACCAGCACGGCAGAGTGCTTTAATTGATGTCCATTAAAAGTGCAAAACTTCTCCTATGATCAGGCACTGTGAGATGCACCTATAAATAAATCTAGTTGCATTAATTCAGTAGACAGCTGGTTCATCACTAAAGAAGAATTAAGCAAACATTGACCAAAACTTGGGAACATAAGTCAGAAGTTAGCTATTGAAACCCAATTAAAAATACTTTCTCTGCACTTGTTTGTAAATATTCGTGCTATTGAACTGTTCCCACTAAATGTATAAATGACAACATAATATCCAACTGTAACAGTTGGTGGAAGCCATTTTAAGTAGCAGTTTAACAAACAGAGATGAATTTTAATTTGCAATGCCAGTTGAGCTGTAATAAAAACTAGTATTCCAGCTGTGAAAAAAAATACAACACAGCTTGGTTTAGCATTATTTACAGATGTGTGTGTGTTTTAACAGTATAATGGACCATCTTGTCTCTATCCATACCAGAAGTTTTTAAATCAGAAGCCCCCTTGTGGAATTGGAGGCATATCTGCAGGAAAATACATTCAATTATGATGTTATTTCTCTAGTTTTTGTTGATTACCTAATTCGGTTTCACATACAGTAACTGTGCAGTGCTTTGTTGGACATCTGTATATTTTTTATGGAATTCACTGAGCTTTTGTTTTATTTCTGAGATGGATGGTACCATGCAACACTTAAATAATTTCTACATATCAGTATCTTAGTGTGTGTGTGTGTGTGTGTGTGTGTGTGTGTGTGTTTTCCCTCAAAGGGCCTGCTTCTGGTGTCATGGACTTACATGAAACTCTGAGCTTTTGTTTTTAAAAAAGTAAGCATCTAAGCCTCATGATTGCTGGGGAAGAAAGTTTTAATACATGACCCCACTGCACCCTAAAGTTTCAACATCAGAAGGCAAATGTAAAAAAAAAAAAAAAGATTTTTCTTTTATCTCATGATTTTTAAGCCAATCTTGTGATTTTTTTTTCCTTTTGGGGGGACCTGACCCATGATTTTTGAATGGTTGAGGTTGGCAGTACTGTGCTGAAAAACTAGTGAGATTAAGCTCCTTTGGGGTTATTCCACTTTAAGGAAGACAATGTCTCTCATCGACATGATGACACCAAGTAGCCACCAGGAGCCAATATATGTGCAGCTATATTTGAGCTTCCTCGAATTATCAGAGGGCACAAATATTCTATAAATAGAGTGCAAACTTTTGGTGTTTTGAGGATGTGATGTGATCTATGTATTTTTGGGCTTCAGCACAATGCTACTTGGGATCAGGCAACACTGGCATCAGCTGAATTGGTCTTAGGTTCAACAGGCAGTTAGAGAATTGTATGTTTGTAACTGCTACCTATAGCAACACAGGGTGGGGTTCAGGTGCCACTTTAGGCATGTAAGTCCAACATTAGATCTCAAAACCTTTGCTCAGTTGCTGCCTAAGCCTGTAACCACTTATATGCCCTAGGAACTAATATTCTGTAAGTAAAATCCCCTAAATGCCTAAATTTCCCTGGTGGGCCCGCTCGCAACTGTCTCAGTGCTGACACCACTGAGCAGCTCAGCACCTAACTCATGCCTTAGCCCCAGTGGAGTCACAAAATGGTATCCTGCACCTATCTTGATGGCAAGACCCGATTGATAAACATGCTTAGTGGCCACCTTAGAGTACATCAACTGAATTGGGCCAGACACATCATATAGCCACCAGAGGTGGTGATTCCTCACCTTATACCCAATAGCCCAGTATTACAGCACACACCCAACATGTGGGATTCTGTTTGATGTGGAGCAGGGTCTTGAGCCCTGGTCTGACACCTCTAAGATGAGTCGCTAACCACTGAAGTATTGAGTGGGGCTTTCTCAATCTCCCCTGTTGAAGCTGTTCCATTTTGTGTAAAATACTTAAATATTTCTTGCAGCAGGGACATAAACATGGATCTCCCACATACAAAGCAAAGGCCTTAACCACTGGGCTCTGAAGTTTCTCTCATACAATTTAAGTAATTTACAGACAGTGGACTAACTTCAAGAGAAGCGAGCACTCCACACCAGAAAACCAAATAGCCCGGTGGCTATGGCCCTCAGTGTGAGAGCTGGGTTAAAGTCCCTGATCTTCATAGACAGAATGGGGATCTCATCCTGGGTGAGTGCTCAAACCATTGGATATTAAAAGACGGGCTGGGGAGGACACCCTCTCTTTTTTTTCTTGAAAAAGGGCTGACCAGGTTTAGACACCTATGTTCAGGAGAGGGTTCAGCACTATGAAACTCAAGTGCATGGAAGTAGTCACCTAATTCCAGACTGTGGGGAGGTATCTCCCTTTGAGGCATGGGGCCTACGTCACACCCCTCTTCATGGCATTTCCTACTGGTGAGCTTAGCAGTGTGCTGCCTTCTGTGAATCCCCTTTTTAGGTGCCAAGTCTCCCCAGGCATTTTACAGGGAGCCTGAGTGCCTAACTTGGAGTTGTGAATTCCACTGAGCGACAGGGCATCTAAAACGTAGGCATTGCTATGCTCAGCTTGATTCCCTCTGGTGAATCCCACCAAAAGGTTTCATAGAGAAGGGCCAAATACAATTTAATTTGCACTAGTCATGAGTCTCAGCACTTTAACTGAGAAAGTAGCATCCTTTAGGAAGGAAAAAACTGGGACAACAATCAAATTCATTCAGGAGTTTTGATTAGAAATCTGCAATGCATGGGAAAAGAAGGTAGAGAAACAGTGAATGTGGTATACCTAATCCAACAGCTGGGCCATAAGCTGAAGCTTCAGTAGAAGATACAGGAATAAATCCCCTAAAGCACATCATGAGCAGGAAGCAGCTCCTCTGACCTCCTGTAGGAAATCAGCTTAAGGCCAGAAACCTGAAATGTCTCCTTTTTTCCTGCCTAGATCTTGGGAATAGTCATAGAATTATCGAGCCCTTTTAAATAACCAACTATAACATTTGTCTTGCAATGTGCAGAAAAGTTGAAACTATTTCAGCAACACATGGAAAGACTGCAAATAAATGTCTGTTAACTATAGCCTGCTTTGACCTTAATTGGCGGTGGTATCAGCAGAGTTTAACATCTGTTGTTGTCATCCAAACTGCATGTATGTGTGCTAAACACTTGGAGAAAAATTATTAACTTGGCATAGTTAGGAATCGTTCTGGAAGGGTAGAAGGTTACTGTGGAAGGTTGGACTCTGCAGTCTAGTGGATGCAAAAAATAGAAATATCCTTGAACTCTTCAGCCCACTGCCCTAAAAATAATATGGGCTATCATGACTCAAAGTAGGAGAAAGGTCCAAAAATCCACTAAGAACTGAAAATGATTCTGAAAGATTCTGCACCATTTATAACATGCAAAAGATTCCATTATCTTGAAAACTTCTTTAACCATGCACAATTCCCCAGCACTGAAAAGGTTAATTTAGCAAATTGTCTCTTTCCATCCTCTTCATTCTCTTCTGTTTTAATTTACAGTGCTTAAATTACAATGTTGAATTAGAGGGGGATTTAAATTCCTTATTTTGTGCTGTCTTCTGTGCTGAAATCCTGATTGTGGCTTCTTTTCAGTTTTCTTAATTTTTAAAATTGTGTTTAGTAAGTGGATGCATCATTGCTGCTACTCAAATCATGTAATTCCTCAAAGTGATATCAGTGAAAGTCTCTGAAAATGACATTGCAATGTAGGGCAAGCTGAAATGAGAGGTAATGAAAGGTAATGAAAAAGTCAGCGGTAGACAAGATGATACCATGATGCGAGGACAGGCAAAATAAAACACTTAATAGAAGTCTGTGGAGTTGGAATTAGCCACTGTGCAGAATGGGCCGCATGTGTCACAGAAGCAATACTCTCATTGTGAGTGGGTGGATACAGACTGTCAATGTGGTACAGAACTTTAACTCCTTTTGCTCCCTACAGGCTATTTGAGGACTATGGGTATGTCTACACTACAGGATTAATTCGAATTTATATAATTCGAATTTAGGAAACCGATTTTATAAATTCGAATGTATTCGGCCACACTAGGCACCATTAATTCGGTGGTGTGCGTCCAAGCTACCATAGTAGCATCGATTTCCAGAGCGTTGCATTGTGGGTAGCTTTTACATAGCTATCCCATAGTTCCCGCAGTCTCCACCCCCCTTGGAATTCTGGGTTGAGACCCCAGTGCATGATGGGGCAAAAAACATTGTCGCAGGTAGTTCTGGGTACAGCCTCCCCCTCCCTCCCTGAAAGCAACGGCAGACAACCATTTCGCGCCTTTTTTCCTGAGTGAACTCTGCAGACTCCATTCTGCATCAAGCATGGATCCCGTTGTGCTCCAGAACGCAGTCTTGAACATTATAAACACCTCGCGCTTTCTCGTGGAGTTTATGCTTACACAGGACCAGAAAAAAGAGGCGAGGAGGAGGAGGAGGCGGCGATTGCAGCGCAGCGACCAGCGTGATGAGGACATGGACACGGACACAGAATTCTCTGAGACCGCGGGCCCCGGTGCTTTGGAGATTATGATGTTAATGGGCCAGGTTATAGGCTTTGAACGCCGATTCTGGGCCCGGGAAACAAGCACAGACTGGTGGGACCGCATAGTGTTGCAGGTGTGGGACGATTCCCAGTGGCTGAGAAACTTTCGCATGCGTAAGGGCACTTTCATGGAACTTTGTGACTTGCTTTCCCCTGCCCTGAAGCGCCAGAATACCAAGATGAGAGCAGCCCTCACAGTTGAGAAGCGAGTGGCGATAGCCCTGTGGAAGCTTGCAACGCCAGACAGCTACCGGTCAGTCGGGAATCAATTTGGAGTGGGCAAATCTACTGTGGGGGCTGCTGTGATGCAAGTAGCCAAAGCAATCACGGAGGTGCTGCTACGAAAGGTAGTGACTCTGGGAAATGTGCAGGTCATAGTGGATGGCTTTGCTGCAATGGGATTCCCTAACTGTGGTGGGGCAATAGATGGAACCCATATTCCTATCTTGGCACCGGAGCACCAGGGTACCCAGTACATAAACCGCAAGGGGTACTTCTCAATGGTGCTGCAAGCACTTGTGGATCACAAGGGACGTTTCACCAACATCCATGTGGGCTGGCCGGGAAGGGTTCATGACGCTCGCGTCTTCAGGAACACCAATCTGTTTAAACGGCTGCAGCAAGGGACTTACTTTCCGGACCAGAAAATAACCGTGGGGGATGTTGAAATGCCAATTGTTATTCTTGGGGACCCAGCCTACCCCTTAATGCCATGGCTCATGAAGCCATACACAGGCAGCCTGGACAGGAGTCAGGAGTTGTTCAACTACAGGCTGAGCAAGTGCAGAATGGTGGTAGAATGTGCATTTGGCCATTTAAAAGGTCGCTGGCGATCCTTATTGACTCGCTCAGACCTCAGCCAAACCAATATCCCCATTGTTATTACTGCTTGCTGTGTGCTTCACAATCTCTGTGAGAGCAAGGGGGAGACCTTTATGGCAGGGTGGGAGGCTGAGGCAAATCGCCTGGCTGCTGATTACTCGCAGCCAGACACCAGGGCGATTAGAAGAGCACACGATGAAGCGCTGCGCATTAGGGAAGCTTTGAAAACCAGTTTCATGACTGGCCAGGCTACAGTGTGAAATTTATGTTTGTTTATCCTTCCTGAAAACCCGCCCCCTTTATTGACTCATTCTCTGTAAGGAACCCACCCTCCCCCTTCCCCCAGCTTGCTTTCAAAGGAAATAAAGTCACCATTGTTTAAAAATCATTTATTCTTTATGAATTGATTATAAAAAGAGGGAGAGAACCTGAGTGGGGTTTGGGAGGAGGATCAGCGGGAAGGAAAAGCCCAGTAAAAAAAGGTTAAAAAAATGGCAGCCTTTTGCTTGGGCTGTCCACTGGGGTGGAATGGGAGGGTGTACGGAGCCTCCCCCCCCGTGTTCTTACACGTCTGGGTGTGGAGGCTATGGAACATGGTGAGGAGGTAGGGGGGTTATACAGGGGCTGTAGCGGCACTCGGTTCTCCAGCAGCCGTTCCTGAAGCTCCACCAGACGCCAGAGCATGTCTGTTTGCTCACGCAGCAGCCCCAGCGTTGCTTCCCGACTCCTCTGATCTTCCTGCCGCCACCTCTCATCTCGAGCGTCTCTCCTCTCCTCACGTTGGTCCCTTCTGTCCTCACGTTGGTCCCTCATGTCCTCACGTTGGTCCCTCATGTCCTCACGTTGGTCCCTCCTGTCCTCACGGTCACTGGCTTCTTTCCTATACTTGCAAACCGTCTCCTTCCACTCATTCAGATGAGCTCTTTCATTCCTGGTGGATTGCATGATTTCGGAAAACATCTCTTCTCTCGTTTTTTTTTTACGACGCCTTATCTGGGATAGCCTTCGGGAAGGAGGAGGGAGGCTTGAAACATTTGCACCTGCTGGAGGGAGTGAAAAAAGGAGAGAATTTTTTTAAAAGATACATTTTTCAGAACAATGCTTATACTCTTTCACGGTGTATACTATTCACATTACATAGCACATGTGATTTCTGTGCAAGGTCGCATTTTGCCTCTTAATATTGAGTGCCTGTGGCTTTGCTGCTAGAGATCACAGACGCAGGTCGGGGCAACAGAATTCACCTTGCATGCTGCCATGGTAAGCCACTGTCTTTAGGCTTCTGCGCCCTGCTTTCCCACATACCAAGCAAAGCCCGTTGTGCTGCAGTTTTCCTGTTAGCTTGTTTTCTGCTGCTGAAGGTTAACACCCCCCCCCCCATCCAATTCTCTGGGATGAGTGCTTTATCCCTCCCCCCACCGCCTGGCTGGTATCAGGGAAGATCCCTGCAGGAACCAAACTAACACCCCCCCCCCACCCGCCATGAATTCTCTGGGATGAGTGCTTTATCCCTCCCCCCACCGCGTGGCTGGTATCAGGGAAGATCCCTGCAGGAACCAAACTAACACCCCCCCCCCCCACCCGCCATGAATTCTCTGGGATGAGTGCTTTATCCCTCCCCCCACCGCGTGGCTGGTATCAGGGAACATCCCTGCAGGAACCAAACTAACACCCCCCCCCCCCACCCGCCATGAATTCTCTGGGATGAGTGCTTTCTCCCTCCCCCCACCGCGTGGCTGGTATCAGGGAAGATCCCTGCAGGAACCAAACTAACACCCCCCCCCCCACCCGCCATGAATTCTCTGGGATGAGTGCTTTATCCCTCCTCCCACCGCCTGGCTGGTATCAGGGAAGATCCCTGCTAGCAAAACGCGAAAAGCTCTGGGCCAATCCTCCCCCCCCCCCTTGCACTTGGCTAAATGCAGGGAAGGATTTCTTTTCAGCCACAGGCAAACAGCCCAGTAGGAACGGCCACCTCAGTCCCCTTAATTAAATTCCCTTATTTCAACCAGGTTACCCTAAGCGATATCACTCTCCTGAGGATTACACAGCAAGATAAAGAACGGATGTTGCTTGAATGCCAGCAAACACCGGGACCATACGCTGCCAGGCTCTGTCAGGCAATGATACCAGATTACTTGCTACTAGCATGGCGTGGTCAAGTGTCCTACCATGGAGGACGGAATAAGGCTGCACTGCCCAGAAACCTTGTGGCAAGGCTTTTGGAGTACCTCCAGGAGAGCTTCATGGAGATGTCCCTGGAGGATTTCCGCTCCATCCCCAGACATGTTAACAGACTTTTCCAGTAGCTGTACTGGCTGCGAATGCATCCCAAGTGCTCAGGGCAAATTAATCATTAAAAATGCTTGCTTTTAAACCATGTTTTATATTTTAAAAGGTAAACTCACCTGAGGTCCCTTCCATGGGGTCATGGTCTTGGGTGCTGGCTTGGGAGGCTTGGGAGGGTACTTCAGTCAGGGTGAGAAACAGTTCCTGGCTGTTGGGGAGAACGGAGAGCTGGGTGCTCTCTGCCAGCTCGTCCTCCTCCTCCTCCTCTTCCCCTTCCGCGGAATCATCAGGTGTCCCTGATGAGATTATCCCCAGCTCGGAATCCACAGTCAGAGGTGGGGTAGTGGTGGCGGCCCCCCCTAGAAATGCATTTAGCTCAGCGTAGAAGCGGCATGTCCGCGGCTCTGACCCGGAGCGACCGTTTGCCTCCTTTGCTTTTTGATAGGCTTGTCTGAGCTCCTTGACTTTCACGCGGCACTGATCTGTGTCCCTATTGTGGCCTCTCTCCATCATGCCCTTGGAAATTTTTTCATAAGTTTTGGCATTTCGTCTTTTCGAACGCAGTTCAGCTAGCACTGAATCCTCTCCCCATATAGAGATCAAATCCAGTACCTCCTGTACGGTCCATGCTGGTGCTCTTTTTCGATTATCAGCCTGCATGGTTACCTGTGCTGATGAGCTCTCTGTGGTCACCTGTGCTCTCCACGCTGTGCAAACAGGAAATGAAATTCAAATGTTCCCGGGGCTTTTCCTGTCCACCTGGCCAGTGCATGCGAGTTCAGATTGCTGGCCAGAGCGGTCACAATGGTGCACTGTGGGATAGCTCCTGGAGGCCAATAACATCGAATTGCGGCCACACTAACGCTAATTCGAATTGACAAATTCGATTTTGGCGCTACTCCGCTCGTCGGGGTGGAGTACAGAAATCGAATTAAAGGGCCCTTTAATTCGAATTAAATGGCTTCGTTGTGTGGACGGTTCCAGAGTTAATTCGAATTAAAGCCACTAAATCCGAATTAAAGGTGTAGTGTAGACCAGGCCTAACATTGCATCTGTGAAAGAGGAGTTAGCATGAGCATGTTCAGTTGCGACGTGGAAAAGAGAGGATGGGATTAATTGAGCGAAATGGTGGAGCAAGTAAACACCAAATTATTAGATCCATGCAAAATAGTCGCTCAAAATGTGGCTTTATTTGGCATAGAGGTGCTATCAAAGACATGATGTTTGTCCTGTGAATGTTGTTAAAATTAGGCAAAACACTTTTACCGAGAGTGCGTGTAATTCACCCTTTGGCCGAGGGCCAGCACAAAGCTGGCGCATCCACTACATTCCACTTAGGTACTGAAACCTAGAGTGTTGAGTGTGCAGGGAGTACACACAGACTTGGCTCTGCATTCCTGCTCCCAACATGCCAGTCAGCATAATACAGACCAGCAGGTGATTGCCCCGGAACAGTCAAGGTTCATTCTTTGTTCTGGGGACCATCCAGCTATTTATTTATTTGTATTTCAATAGTATTTCAGTAATGGACCAGGATCCTATTGTGCTAGGTGTTGTACAGCTACAGAACAAAAAGACAGTCCTGGCCCCAAACTGATTACAGTCTAAGTCTAAGGGAAAAGAGAACATGTAGATACAAACAGATGCACAAAGTTCAAAGGAACAAAGAAACAATGGGGTGGCATGTCTCCTCACAAACACACTCTACCTGCCCTCCACTTTCTACAATGGTTTCCCACAAAATATCAAATCAAGTTCAAAGTCTTGGTCCATATCTTCAAGTCACTCAATGGTCTGGGCCTAGGATACCCAAAAGATCACCTAAAGCTCCAGATAAAGATGGTGATCAACAACTTTGCTGCTCCAGCACAATGGAACTCTCTACAAAAAGGTTAACACTTGTCCGTGTGGGAGACAAGGCTCTCTTGGGTGTCAGTCTAAGACTATGGAATGAACTCTCCCAAGAGCTAAGGATCATCACAAACCTCTCTACCTTCCACTCCAAGTACAGGACACATTTCTTTGACCTGCTTTTTCTAACATGTGCACAGAGAAGCGCATATACTTAAAACAAAAAACAAAACAAAAAACCCTACCAGAACAAGACACTCCACTTCACACACTTCTCCCCCTAAGGAGAGGATGAGAAAACAAACAACATGTGACAGATATTAGTCACATTGCTTTACTCACTGCTGGAATGTGCTAGGATACCATGGTGATGTGTGGTTTAAGAACCCGTATAAAAAAGAATCAGCATGCTAGGGTATCATCAAGATTTTTTGTAGACAACACAGCAAAGGAGGGATTTGAAGGACAATGAGATGGCTTTGTAGAGGTTTACAGAGAGTTCCTCCCATGTGTGATGGCCAGAGAAGGTAATGGATATTCACACAGGCAATCTTGTTTCCAAAAGAGAAGAACCTCTTTTTGGAGTCTCCCTTCTCTTTCGCTCTTCCTGGAGTTCTTTGTCTGAGGAGAAAGTTATATGCTATGACTTCCCTCTTTTGTCCAAGAGTCTGCAGCATGTGTTTGAGGCCCTATGAGTTTGCTTTCACTGTAATAGAGTCAATATGTATTCAAGAGGCTAAAACTGGGAAGGAAAAGGAGAGAGTATTATATGCCACTGAAGGAATTACCTTTTTTCTTAAAATAAAAGTGCAGCTGCTGTGTGTGTGTGTGTGTGTGTGTGTGTGTGTGTGTGTGTGTATATGTTTGTGTGTGTGTGTGTGTGTGTGAGAGAGAGAGGTGATGAGGAGGTACTCAGTTAAACTTTCTAACAAAAAACACTTTAAATAAAAGTTCTCATCTACATTAAAAACTGTTTTGACGTGTGACAAAGAAACAAATAATGAAGATCTCCTCATCCAACCAAAACTACTGCTGTTTTCAGGCCAATTTTAAGAAGAACACTCCATTTACATAAATATGCTCGTGTTATTCAGAATAAATAGGCAATACCCAAAGCGAATCTAAGTTTCCATAGTTAGTGGATCAGAAGTCTGATTCACATAACTTAATGGTGGAGTAGTGTACATGTTGAGATGCAGAAAATAATGTGAATCTTATGTTTATATCAGTATTACATCCATTTGTTTATGAACAGAATAACTCAATGTATGTCCCCCTTCTGCTTTGACACATTGCAATTGCTTTTGTGAAATTAACTGGGAGATTCAAGGTGCTGTTTTAAAACAAAAAGTTTGATTTTATACAACCAAATATTTTGGTGAATCAGAGCCAAACACTCCAAGACTTTGTCTTGCTCTCTCTATGAATAGCCAATGTGTTCATAATTTGATTGGGTTAAAAATTATGCTGAATATTCTTTGTGACTTGTAAAAGTTTAATCCAAACTTTGAATGACATTTTTAGTTTTAACGAGAGTGTTTTCTTGTGAACCAGTACTCACTCAATCTTCTACAGGATAGCTAGAAGTAGAATTGGAAACAAGATTTAATCTTTTATACCCATTTTGGAGCACATGGCAGTAGACCATGAGACTTTTATCTCTTCCTATCTGAGTACAAACTATTTATTAAAATGTCACATTTGGCTGCATGATTGTCTGAGAAATTCATTTTGTGTCAGGCTAAACATACGTCAGGAAATGGAACTGTTGTTGTTTTAGACTCATATTTTCAGTCAAGGTTTTTGAAAGACATGTGGGTTAGTATTAAGCCATTTTTATTTTTAGTTCTTAAGAATTGTGACCCTGTCTTAAAGGTTATTAAAAAGAAATATATTGGTTGCAGTTTAAAAAACAAAATTTCAGCTTCTATCTGATTTTAATTATTCCAATGAGAGAAGTTTTAATTTTAACTATTCCTCTGAAGGATAGAAGAATGTATCTGTAATTTAGAAATAAGCCTTGTGAAATAAATTAAAAATACCATCAATATCTCCTTTATAACTTTAAAATAGTTACACAAGAAAGGGCATGTCATGAGGAATGTAGAATTTCTTCACAAGCCAAACTCTTTGAATTCTGAATTATATTCAATATTGTCCCCCTAAGATTAATTATGAGGAAATTTTAATGTCAGAATTTCTCCAGAGCAGCCATTTGGATTTTATGGATAGGCTAAGCTATGTTAAAAGAATGAGAGGAGGTAAAAGAAAAACACATTAGTACAGTAAAGATATTTAGAGGTGATGGATTGGAAAAACATTGTAAAGAAAAGGCTGAGAAGCAATACAGCACGGGAGGCCTCCATTATGGATACTTGAATATAGGAGAGAGCAATGCATGGGAACCGAAGCCAAAAAGGGTGAGATGACATAGGTCTGAGAAAGAAGTCTTGGTCGTAGGGAAAAAATGACTACAAGGGAGAAGAGATATTGAAGTGAGAGAGAGAGACATGGTGTGCTGTAAGTAGTGTATGTGGGCCATGTTTTCAGTTAGGTTTGCTAAACTGTACACCTGAATTACATAAACAGAATTTAGAATTCGCATTCAAGTCCTAATATACATGTACAAATACCCCTGTGTTAGTGCAAATCAAGGTATTTGCAGACCTAATGGAGTTTGCACAATCAACATATAAGGTCAGTTTTGAAAATTTGGACCTCTCTGTGAATGTGTCAGAGATGAACAGATGGTCTCAGTGAAGTAGGGAACACATGAATACAGATACCATAGTGATCAACTGACTGCAGACATGCATCTTCCAAAACCACAGACATGCTCCAAAACCACAGCCCTCTACTACTGAAGATAAAGCAAAAGTATCACTACCTCATCCATTAGAGGGGCTGATATGCATATGGGACAGGCTGGCATATGCCATTCAGTGGAGAAAAATGATGCACTAAAACATGTTCCAGGCTGTAACAATCTCTGTTAAAAAAAAGAAAAACCCTAAAAACAAAAAGAACTATGGATATAGCGTAGGTTTCAGAGTAGCAGCCGTGTTAGTCTGTATCCGCAAAAAGAACAGGAGTACTTGTGGCACCTTAGAGACTAACGAATTTATTTGAGCATGGATATATGGATATAGCATAGTCAGTCGAGTAAATTTTGTCGAATCATATTGCCATCATTCCATACCAGAGCAGCCTATAGGGTTGTGAAGCTAAATTTACAGCAGACTACACTTGTGTGGTACAGAAAATCTTTACAAGTTCAAGATTTTTCTATGAAGAAATCGTGTCTTCTGACAGAACATAAAATACTTTGTGAGGAATTTCTGAGGAAAAAGAGGTGAGGAACTGGAGGGAGAAGGAAATGATATAGACACTGATAAATCATACAGCTTTGTGGAATTTGGGTAGGCAATTATGGAGTACTATAGGATTCCACAGATTATCTCTCTAACAGACTTGATCACTGATTACACAAGAAAATCAGCCCAGCTGTTTCAGCCTCATTATTGGAATAGATAGGTCTCCCATCTTTATCCAGATTTCATTCTTTCCCCTCCTTTCTCATTTCAAGATGTCTTAATTTACACATAAACTAATAGGCTAATCCTGTCTGTTATATGAAACCATCATCTAATATTAAATAAATCTATTTCCATTCTGGCTGGGAAGAAAAATAATAAAAATGCATCTGCAGTAATGCTGAAGGCTTATCCAGTGTATTTAGAATAAATACAAAATTGCTATGATATTCTTCCTATGATTTCATGCCAATATAAGAAGGATTAATATACTGTCTGAACACACCAGGCTATAATAAAATTGAGGAATTAAAATCACTCTTCAACATACAGTAGATAAACCTTTGAAAATAAGTTAAAAATGGAGCCTTAAATATCAGAATTGGAATATATGAGTCATTTTTTCACAGGAAAAGCTACTTTACAAATGCTCATAATCAGGATATAACAGGAGGCAGCCATTGCATTTCCAGAGATTACAAAATTTACAGGGACTTAAAATTCAAAACGTCTGAAAAAAGTCTACGGAAGTTTAGAAATATAAAAAACATACACATTTATCATTTCTGCCATAACAAATCTTGCTATTTGAAGGAACAGTGTAATGATCTGGGAACAATGAGAGCGGTATTATTCTAGTACGATATTTCCACTATCCTAGGATGACCATGGCCATCTCACTGACCATCAAGTGATGGCATTACTATAGTATTCATCATCACAAAAATATGATTCCTGTATTTTTAGTACAGCTGCAGCTTGCTGTTTACCAAAATTTCTACTTTTGGCAAAGAAGGAATCCCCTGAAGGCACTCTCTCTTTAAATCTGCACTTTAAAAAGCTGGTCTTCTGTGTCAGTTTTTTAAAGAGTGACAAAGAGCTACTTGAGTTCTCAAATTGACACTATAGTGAATGTTCAAAATTATGTTGCACCATCTCATGCTGAATGTGACCTAAAACCATAAACAAGAGGAATAGATGAGAGCAAGGGCATGAGAGAGGAGTACAGGTATGGGGAGAATGATATGCATTGGCTTTGATTTTTTTCCACTGCTTGACTAAGAAAGTAAAACACAACGCTTTAGAAACTGTTACATACATTTTGCAAGCAAATAAAAACTTGCAAAATGTGGTTTGGTTTGAAACAGGTCTATCAGTGATATGCACCTTATAAAATGTAAAGGAAAAAATACTTGGGTTGCCATGAAAAGGTCATTATTTCCACACAGTTACTCATAAGTCATATCTAAGATCCAACATGTTTCTTTCTTTTCCCAATATAGGGAGTTACTATGGTTTTTCAAATATGGGTTAAGGAGAGTCATGTGGTTAAAGCACTGGACTGGAACTGAGAGAGTCTATAATCTATCCTTGACTCTGACTCAGACTCCCTATGTGACCTTGAACAATTAATTTTAATCTCCCTATACCTAAATTTCCCGTTTTAAAAGTGCACATAGCAATACTTTTTTTGTCAAAGGGCGTTGTGAGGTTGAGCTGATTAGGAGTAGAGCTGGGTGAAATGTTTTGGCCAAATCATTTTTATGCTGAAAACTGCAGATTTGAGTTGACTGAAACATTTCACGTATTTTTGTGAAATTGTTTTGTAAAAACAAACATAAACTTTGAACAAACTGTTTGGATGTTTTCATTCCAAATTAATTTTAGTTTTGAAATATTTCAGTTTCTTTAAAGAAAAGTTTTAAAAAGCTTGAAATCAAATCAAAATGTCTCATTTCAGGTCATACAAACCATTTAATTGGAAAGGGTTCATAAAAGAGCTGCGAGAATGAATAGAGGTTTAGAAAATATGCCTTACAGTGAGAAACTTATTTAGTTTATCAAACTCAAACAAAAGATTAAGAGGTGACTTAATCATTAATTTAGTAGGAAAAGGCATAACAAGATCCAATAGTTGGAAGCCGAAACTAGACAACTGCAGACTAGAAATACGACACAGATTTCTCACAGTGAAGGTAATTGACAGTTGGAACCAAACTTGCCAACTTTCATGCGGTAAATAAGCACCCTGACTTTCACAATAAACCAAAATCAAGCTAATACCATTTCAAAACAAGGCCAAAACAAGCCAATCCCTAAGAACCCCAGCACTCTGTGACTAGATTCCGCCCTGGTGTGCAGTCTGGGACTGTGGTGGGCCTGCTGTGCACCCCTGAATCTCTTTCCCCGCCCTTGCCCTTGCTTGCCCCCCCCCCAACCCCTGCTTGCCAGAAGCTGATTTTAAAAAAAAAAAAAAAAAAAGCAACAAGCTACAAGCCAAAAACTAGCCAACAAGCAACTCACAAGCTAATTTAGCCAAGAACAAGCCCAATTTCTGCTGGTTTTTTTGCGGGTTTGGCATGACTGACTGGAACAATTACTTAGGGACATGGTGGATTCTCTATCACTTACAGTCTTTAAATCAAAACTGGGTAACTTTCTAAAAGCTATGCTGTAGTTCACCAGAAGTTATGGGCTTTATGTAGAAGTTGAGTGAGGTTATCTGGCCTGTATTATACAGGAGATCAGATTAAATAATCATAATGGGCCACCCTGATCCTAAAATCTATGACTCACTCAAATATCATGGTGATGGGGTCCAAAGAAGCATGAAGATATAGTTACTAATCTTGGTAACTGTGAGTAAATGATTACTTTAATGGCAATCACTTTGTGGAAGATTTCCAGGGAGAGAGAGAGAGAATGAACAGTTCATGGCAACATTTTTTTTACTAATTAATTCTGTGAAGGGCATTTCCTACTCTAGAGCAACAGAGAGCATCTCCATCTTTTTTTTTTTTTCTGAATGGCTCAAAGAGGGCACATAAAATGTCACCACTTTCTCTGAGAAAATTACTCAACCTGGCTTCTGTTAACCCTCTTATTCACATGGGCTTGGTTCAGTCAATTAGAACACCTGATCCAATACCCTACGACTTGTGTGATAAAATAGCAACCACACAACTTGACTGTGAATATATAACACGGTATTTTTGCAGTTAGTCTAAAAAAAGCCCTACTGGTAGTTATAATTGATTATATTATAATATATTAGAAATGTGGAATGAATGCTGCAATTTGCAAAAAAGAAAAAAAAAAAAGAAAACATCACTGTGATTATTTCACTAGTTTGTGAGACTTCGGTGTCTTCATTCAAAATCCTAATTATTTATTACTTTACTTCTGCTGCTTTGATGGTAGGTGATCATTTTATAGTTTTGTAGTCATACAGACCCATATTCAGAAAGACACTTAGGCACGTGCCTAACTTCAAGCATGTCAGTAGTTCCATTGTCTTGAGCAGTCCCCTTGACTTCAGTGGGACTACTCACATATTTAAATGTCTTGCTAAATTGGCACCATAATATATTCCTTAAGTGAAACACATTGAAAGAGACTAGGCCTCATTTAGCACTGCATCACATCAGTGTAACTTTACTTAATTGTGTAAAGCTGGTGTTGCGATGTTGTGACTCAGACCCAATGTCTTCAGAAATCAATTTATGTAAAAGGGAAGACCAAATGGAATTCAGCATTTAGTCAATTGAAGGACAATGGGTCCTCATCCTGCCCTATAAGAAGAGAAAAGATTAAACACACAAACAGAAAAAAAATTCAATTTCTTTCTCTTATTTCTTCCCTGTCCCAGGACCTTCCACAATGAAAGTCACACCCACCTTCATTCATCCCTTATCTTCTGACATTTTTCAAGCCATACTTTGTGCTGGATGTTCATGCCTGGAGCATTGTGTGTCCTTGGCACATGCTTCAGGACAATACAGAACTCTCTCATCTCTCTGAACTCAGAAACATGCATCATAGTCAGAGAGGTGGCTGTAAGCTCAGTAAAATGATGGGTCATTGAGGTCATATATCTTTGTCATTGTTCTTTATTGTTCTTGACTCAGGGGGAAGGGGGAGCTTTTCTCTTGTTTTCATTTTGTTTATTATAGGTTTGAGGTTACTTTGATGAATGTTACTGTTTCTAGAAGGTTGGCGCTGGTGTAGTATAACATAGACCTCAGAGCCAGCAGCTGTGTGCAAAAGCAGTTTTGACAATGAATATTCATCCTGACCTGCAGACCTCCTGCTACTCTAGCCATGATCCTCACAAAACTAATCACAGCCAAAACACAATCTGCATTGCTATAAGAAAGAGAACCAGAGAGACATCAAAAACTAACCCCTGGTTCAAGGAATATAATAGGTGAAATCCTGGCCCCACTGAAATCAATGGGAGTTTTGTCACTGATGTCTATGGAGCCATGATTTCACCAAGTGAAATCTTATTAATGTGTTTTATGTGTGCAGTAGGTTAACCAGCTCTGGTTCAAATGAATTTATGCTAGAAGTAACATTAATCTGGTTAGCAGTTTTCTACACTTTTGAAAGCAGCGCTCCGCACTTACCCCCTTCAGGAAAATGAAACCAATTGTGCCCTCTATGCAATCCCTCCATGTGTTTTTTAAAGTCCTACTCTTCAGTTTATATATCTTCCATCACACACTCCCCAGCTGCTGCATTATGCCCCTTCCTCCTGGGAGAGGGCCCCACACTTTGGAAAATACTTCTTTAAGCAGTCCATGGTGGAGCTGAAATCTGGAAGGGCATTGCACCGCTCTTTACAGACCACTGAGGGTACTGATTATAGCATCATGAGTTATTCCTCCATTTGTTTTTGGTCATTTAGTCCCATATTAATAGTCTAGAAAATGAATATAAGCAGGGAAATTAGGGGAGCATGGCTCTGGTTTTGCTTTAATTTCCCTGCTTATGTTCATCATTAAATGTGATATAGTTTTGATGAGCTTTTTGATAATATCACCATTTCCATATCATGCACATGGTAATTTCCTTTGTAAGTAGCCTTACTATGTGCATCATGCGCTCCAGTACTTATGTTTGATCTGAAGATGCAGAATTTTTTCCTTATGGATGCCAAAGTTGATAAAAAAAATACCCCTTTGGGAATTAGAAGATAATGAATGATTGGCATTTGGTACAACTCCTTATTCTAGTGAGATTTTGGCATGCCACTCATTTGGAAATTTAGTCTATTGAATGACACCCACATTTACCAGATGGCCTGTCAAGGCGTACTATGTGTCAACACCTTTCCAGAATATCACTTGAATCCTGGTTCAATTTATTCATGGGTATCTGATTTGATTTTACTGAATAAGTTAGTGTACACATTTATTTCCCCTCTAGAATGCCTCCTGTAACCCTACAATAGGTGAAGCTATTGTTTTACTCCCACCATTCCATCCATGCACAGGGTGTGCGTGTGTGTGTGTAGGGGCAAGAAGATGCTGCATTCCATGAAGTAGTGTGTGTGTTCCCCCTTGTTCTCGGAGAGTAGTAAGGATGCCTCTGAAAATGTGTGGTGCTACTTGTCACCCAGGGCCTAAATGGAACAATCGTGTATCATAGACAGGTTTGGGACCAGTTTTTCAAAAGTTACCTTTAATTTTGAGAACCTTGGTTTCTGGGTGTTCCGCATCAGAAACCTTGGGGTGGATCTTTCAGAGCTGATGAAGCATCCACTGCTCCATTTAATATCAGTGGGGATTTGGTGCCTCTGAAATTCAAGCCCTAAGTGTCTAAAAATAGAGGCCACATCACGCGAACTAAGTGATATGCCCTAGGCTACCAAAAGTGTCAGTATCAGAGCCAGGATTATAACTCAACAAGTCTGAGCTCTCTGATCTCTGCTCACACCACTTTCCCATGCCACTCCTTGGTAGCTCTTTCAGTAATGCTTAGATACCATGCTGTTCTGTATGAGATAGGTAGATAATATGGCTATTTGGCTTGGTATTTTATGAATATTAATGACCACCGTGAGTGTGTGTTGACACTATGAGCTAGGGGTGTGAGTCCCCTGCTTGAGTATACCTGCTCACACTAGCTCTCAGTGACCTGGCATGAGTATAAATAGCAGCAAAACCCCGGTGGCCTGAGTAGTGCCAGCAGAGGCACAACTGAATAGTGCCGAGTACAAACCCACCTGAAACTGGTGTATATGTATTCAGCTATGCTACCACTGCTACGCTGCTATTTCTACCTGGGCTAGCTCAATGAGAGCTAGCATAAGTATGTGTATACAAGCAGGAGAATCACACCCCTAGCTTGTAGTGTAGACATAGCCTATACGTGTGTGTATAATAGATGCATGTTGGGTCAGCTCTCATCATAGTGGTAATCTCTGCATGTTGATTTGTCTGGATTTGTGCATAACAGAAGTGGAAGAATGGTCAGCATAGCTTTCCTGAGCAGGTTTCATCCCTGGCCACTGACCATTCTAAATAAATATTTTTTTTGTGGGGGCTGTATCAGCTGCTGGTTAGAGCAAATAACTAGAAGCCCGAAAACTTTGAAGTTCAAATTGTAATTAAACCACTCATGTGACCTTGAGTAGATCACTGTTTATGCAGCCACCAACCCCAACTCAAAATCTCTGAATTGAAGTTATCTCTGCAGACATTTTTTTTTTTTTAAAGTACAGGAGAGAAGCTATGTACCTCACCAACCGTTACATTCTGGTTGTACTGAATTTCTTACCTGATGCCAGAAAATTAATATAAAATACATTTATTCCTTTATCCGTTACTGTACCTATTCATTTAAATGGGTTTGTGGTTGCATTATGATTAGCATAGATATCTGCACAGGCAATTTATCTGATTGTTTTTAACACAGCTTATTGCCTTATTTTACAATATAGAAAGATGGATTTTTATGGCTTGAATAAGACCATTTATTTTATGAGAGATGTGTATAATCCATAGTACTTAGTCCACAAGGTTCAACAGACAAAGCTACTGCTGCCCAGTACACTAATAAAGGTTATACCATGAACCTGAATCAAGCTGAATGTGGACTGTATGCAGAAGGCTAATGAGGTGAGGGACATAGGGGAAAAAAGGAGGAATGAATGATTGATGTGCCATAGGTCAGGGACACTTGAGCTTTTGCAGATGCCTAGGGAAAAACAACTGGGGAGGATGTGCTCCTGCAGACATAAGAAAGCTATGACACATCTTAGCATATAATACTGCAGGAAACATTTATGGTATGTGCTTCAAATACTAACAATTCAACCAAACTAAACTGGTTGTGCCAGTTCGCACACACACCAGTTGATCGACTTGGTCAGAAAGGAAGCAGGATGTATTTGTAATGTTTGCAGAGTTTATAATACAGTACAAAGGAATGCCAGTCAGAGGTGTTTCTGCATTATTATTAGTAGGGCCAGATTTTGCAATTCTGGGTCATGCATAGTGCTTTACTCCAGGCGTCATTCTGTAGACTGTTTTGGCATGAATCATGCAGATAACTGCTACTAGTAGGAGAAAGGGGTTGAAAATCTACCCTTTGTTTATCAAGCTAAGCATGATGAACTAACCAAATAAATAGAAAGAGACAGTGCCCACCCCAAAGAGCTTCTAATCTAAATTTAGACAGAACCACAGACAAGGAAGATGTCACAAATGGGTGGAAATAGAACAGGGGAGGACAGGGTTATGGGAGAGGTATATCATAGGAACCACACACTCCTCAGAAGGCCGCAGGTGTTCAACTTGTTTTAAATATGTTGAATTATGGTTGGTGATAAGTCAGATGTCTTATGTGTCTAATTATCTGATTGTGCTCACTTCCTAGTTTAGCATTTCTGTTTATTTATTGGGCAGTGTAATGAGGCATGAGGCAGCTGAGGGGAAGCCCAAAGGGGAAGGAGAAGTAGTGCTTGCAGGAGGGAAGTGGTGTGATATGAGTCATGGAGATGGACATTGGAGCAAAGGAAAGCAGGGGAGGGGGACAATCTGCATGGTTGGATGTGAAGCGAGGATGCCGGCATATTTAGATGAGAAGGGAAAGGTGTGTAGGAAACTGGTGTTAGAGAAGTCAGGTAGCATGGGCATGTGTGAGGGGCAGTAGGGAATAGAACAACAAAGGACTCCAGTGAGCTTGTAAAATGGGTCTGAAGGTGCCAACGTGGAAAGGGATTGGAGTGTCCAGTGTTATTTCCTTGGTTCTCACTGGAGCACGAGGTGCTGTGGCTGATGAATAACAACCAGAGGTCAGAGGTGCCCTTTGAAGCATGCTGCAGTGGTGGTAGGCACACTGGGGAGAAGGCACAGTTGGATCCTAGGGTATTTTTTTCAATCAGAGCATTTTAGGTTACTTTAACCTTGGTTCAGCCATTGTTAGTTTAGCCAAACACAATAGAATTTATCTTAAATCTTTGGTAGTGTCCCGCATCTTATACTTTCTAGGGCTGAACTTTTTTTTCTAAGTATTAAATACAAAAAGGAATTGTGCTTTGATCTTCTTTATAATTTGATGTCATGATTAGAAAGTTACAACAGTTGTTTCCTTATAAGGAAGAGGGGGCATTTGCCAAGTGTGCTCTGAAATATATGCATGCTCCCTGCTGACCACTGAAACACATGCTGAGAGAAGTAGTTTGCCTAAAAGCATGATCTTCTGCTGAATGGATGTCAGCGTAAGGTATTGACTCTAGTCCTTTGGAATGCTGTACTGTGACCCTGTTGGACCTCACAATTTAAGTACAATTAGGCCAGGTAAGGGAGATTTCTCAGGAACAGCTAGAGTTGAACAAATTAAGGTGTTAATATTTCCTTTTTTTAATGTTGAGGTTCATCTGGCACAGTGAGAACTTTTGCAGATGATTGGTATGGACATATTAATTAGCAAATAAAAGTTATTGCAATTTATTTGCTGTGATTAAAGTTATAATAAGTAAAACTAACTAGTCAAAAAGTAATTAGCCATAGGGCTATGTCAATAAGATTATTTTTTGATAATTTTCCCTAAGGTGGCGAGGACATCCTAGCTTCCCCATTGTGCTGGAAGTTCCTATAGGGGTCTAGTAAAGGGTGGTTAGTGGAAAACATCAACAGTAGTTATGTAAGGAGTTATTTTCATTGCAAACTCTGAATTAATCTCTCTTTTCCTGACACACAAATGGCAGGTTCCCAGACACTTACAATAATTAGCCTCTTGAAGAAGAGTGAATAGTATCAATGCTCTTTCACTAACAGCTAATACTAGCTGGGCTTTGAATCCTAAGGCACTGAATACATTGCCATTTTGCCTGATGATAAGTTGGTACTCGTGTTACGTGTCGCTTCTAGCAGACCATGACAGTCTTATCCCTAAGGGTGATTCTGTCCCTCACTCAAGCTTGGGGCACAGCCACTTTATCAGTTCATAGTTGCTGCTACTTCTCAGGAACACACTCCAGTGAAGGCATAAGGTGGAAAGGGGAGAAAGCATGTTGCTATATCTGATGGCACCCTAATTTTTATGACAGTGGTTAAGGCTTTAGGGTAAGCCACTAACTGTTTTATGCTTACTTGTAAAAGTGCACCAGTGAAAAGAGATTTTTATTCTACTTTAATGTGAAACTGGTGAAAAGTCAAAATTCCTTTTCATGAGGAGCCTTTTGCACCTGTTCACGTTGACCTGTAGTGTAGTGGCCCTATCTCCGTAACCGAGCATCCAAGTGTCCATTGCTCAATTTTGCTCACTATCGTGGGTCAAAAAGCTGCCAGCATTTACTTCTTGGATAAATCTGAAGTGATTATGGAAACTGATAAAACTTTTCATCATTCTTGCCAAATGTTGCTCCCACCCTTAAAAAAAAAAAAAAAAAAAGACAAATTTGACATCAAATATGGGGGACGACAGCTCTGATAAGTGGCCATTCTTATAGCAGGCATCATTATGGAGCTGTCACTAGTACATGCTACATGCCATTTTCCTTATGCCTACCTCTAGGCATGAGACTTTACTAAGAGTAAAACCACAAGTACCTGACCTACTCCTGTAAATCAGGCTGAGAATAAATCACATGTGTATCTTTAGGGGCGGGTGACCTGCAAAATAGACAAGCATTTGTGGGAAAATCTGTGAATCATGGGTGCACCATGCATGTAATGCAGGGAAGGATGTATATGCATCTATGATAGAATCTACCTACTTACTTGTGTGTTTTTTCCAGGGTAAGACCAAGTAGACAAATCACCAGCTACATAAATAAATAAATATGGGGGCTCTGTTTGCAAAGTGGGCTTCAGGGTGGTGAATCCAACTGTTCTTTACTGAACAGAGGATGGGAACAGAACAATAGAGTCATGCTTCCAGCTCAGCAGTCTTCCTTCCCACCTTGGTGCTTTCTCTTCCATCTCTGCAATACAGCCATCCTTGTTCAACCTCACCCAGTCAGGAATCAGATCTATCAGCAAGAGGCAAATTCTAATCTCCCCATTTCATGGGAGTGGAATGCCCGGAATACAGAAGAATCCATCCCGTTCTGCTCAGCAGGGGAGAAGGGATGTAGGGCACTTGCAAAGAGACATCCTGCAACCAAGCAGGTATGCGGCAGGCCAGGCCAGGAAAGGGAGAGCCCAGCAGCTATGGCGGTAAGGGACTACATCCATGAGTCTGTACTCACGACTGTTCTGGAGGCTGGTGGGGGTGGGGAGAGTGCATTCCCCCTCTCTAATTCCCACAGACATCACTCTTTCTGGTTTACTAGCTGTGCTCTGGACCTAAAATTTGGTCCTCTCCCCAGTACCTGGGCCAGGTACTAACTACTAGCATCAGTCAGGGATAAGGATTCCCCTCCAGAAGAGGATGACTGTGGAGTCCCAATTGTGAGAGCTAGCTCTGCAGCCATTTAGGGAATTCCCATCTCCTTGCAGGTGAGGGAGGTCAGGACATCCATGCACATATGGATCTTCCTTCCCATCCTCTCCCCCATCTGTCTGTATCCTGCCTCAACTTGCCCCATACCTACTGGGGGGTACTCCAGCAAAGCTGAGCTGCACACTGCTCAAGGGGTATAACAGATAAACACCCTATACAGCCCCTTTCCTCTCCTGGCCCTTGCACTGCAGAAATGTATGATGGGCTCGATTTAGTGTTGTCCTGCCCCTGTGCTGTCATCTACACCAGTGCCAAGTGGGTGCAATCTATGCCACCAAATCAGAAGAGTTACATTTTGCTCCCACTTCACTCTGGTGTAAACGAGCACACAAGGTGGAGAACAATGGGGAATCAGGTCCAGGAGAGGTGTAGGAAGGTTTGGCCGGCCCTTTATGAACCCCAGAGCCAAAACTTAATGGATAAAATATGGACATTCTTGGAGTCCCAGATTTATTCCAGCCGTAGGAAAGCAGGTACAGGATTTTGACTCTAGCTCCCTTCCTTCCCCCCCCCCCCCATTGAAATCTAAAATCTAAAATCCCAATTTTCTTCCCCTTTTTAAATATGACTCGCCTCCCCTAAGCCTGTTTTCTATCCTAGATATAAGAGGCTTAGCTGGTTGAAATATACAAACTGCCCATAGACAATTTTCTTTGCAATATAAGGGAGGCAATGGTATTTTGCAGTATGTACACCGTAGAAAATGGTCTTCATAAGTTATTCAAGGCGATTGCTTTCCCTTTTGCAAGAAAAAAACCAGGCAATGATACTGATGTAAATATATCTGGGGCCAAATTCAGCATGGTGCGGAGCATCTGCGAATCCTGTTGAAGCCAGTGAGTGGCAGTCACTCAATATCCCTCAGAATTTGGCGGACATAGGGATAGAGAGAGTATTAAATATAAAGTATATAAAAACAAGAGTAAAAAAGCGGACCTCAGCCCCTCCGAAAAAGGATTCTGCTTGCTAATAGGGAGTGAACAGAAGGATGTGCTCCAATACCTGCACATCTGTCTAAAATAGCAATAGAGCCAATGTTTTCACTGATTCCTCTGAATAATATTAAATTCTAAACTCCAGTGAATAGGTTAGCATGCCCATTGTCTTCCCAAATAGCCATGTATCATTATGTTTCATCCTGCCCAAACCTGGAGTGATCACAGATGTATTTCACTCCAGGTTTTCACGACTGTTTATGTTAGTCACAGCAGATTGCTCTGAATAAAATGTGTCAAATTGCTTTCAAGACCAACCACTTTGCTCAAACACAAAGGCAAATATTTCTGTGTCTATTTGCAGCTTGAAAATATCCCTAAAGAGCACAGCTGGCTAAATTGCAGTTAGCTTTGTGTAGATTTAGTGCAACTGAGGAGAACCCACCAAAGGCTCAAAAGACTAAGGACCTGATTCTCCAACCTTTACTCATGAGTTATATTCATATCTGGTCAAATTCTGATCCCATTAAAGTAAATGGGGATTTTTCCCTTCAGTAAGACCAGGATTAGTTGCAAGAATATAGGAATTAATTGCCTGGATAGAAGCTGTTGTTATTTTGAAAGTCTGGCATCCTCTTATCCACAGTCAGATGTCTTATGTGTCTAATTATCTGATTGTGCTCACTTCCTAGTTTAGCATTTCCCAAAGTGTGGGACATACCCCCTGGAAGGCATGAGGACTAGCTGGGCTTGGGGGCAGGGAAGATGTATACATTAAGACAGGCTGGCCTTCAGCAGCACATGGCAAGGTTGAGTTAGGGGGAAAACAGTTTGTTTCATTTTCCTCAAAGGAGTGGGGGGGAGGAGAATCTGATTTCAAAAATCTGGGAAATGCTGAATTAGCCAGATGTAGAAATAATATGAATTAACCCCCCAAAATTGTAATGAAAAAAAAAGGAGCATAGATTGAAGCCAGGCTGAAAATCAGACCTTCATTTGACCTTATTAAACCAATCAGACCTTATTAAAATCAACTCATATCTTATTAAAACAAATGTTCAGTCGCCTCCTTTTGAAAATGGCAAAATATATGTATCCATTCTTTCTTGTATCTTTGGAACACAGACAATTGACCTGCAGATAGTAAGAATATTCCCCTAAGTTTACGTGTGATAGTGTCCTGTCCTTGACTCCAAGCACCACAGTGAGAACAACTGATCAAGGGAGGACATGCATATTAAATTATAACATGTATACATCCAATCATGATGCCTGTGTGTCACTGTATAAAACAGGCAGGAGTCAAAACAAGTCTGTCACCCTATGACATTCTTCTTGCCTGAAGGACAACCAATAAAAAACAAAACCAATTGTACACTTAAAGCACAGGTTTTGGATCATAAAAGTAGCATCAAATAATATTTCAGAGGCATACTGTGTGTGGTTAAATAGGACTTTAAACTCTATTCTGTGGGGGGGAGAGAGAGAGTTGAATTGAGCCTTTTTATTTGTTCTGGGCAGAAATCTAGCACACAAGGTCTCAGTGCAAAATGCTTTTGTTGTATTTAATTTTTCTATATACATTACAATTTATTATTTTGTACAGTGTGTGTGAGCATACAAAATGGGTGTGTGTGACAGAGAGAGAGAGCATAGCATTCTCATTTCTCCTTTTTTTTAAAAAGGGAAAGAATTAATCCATAATAAGACTCAATCCTTTTGGGTACTGTGACAGACCCAGACCAGTGGGGTACAGGAGTCTGGTAGAGGGCAAATATACTGGTCACCGGATGAGTAGTTTTCTGTTCCCTGAGTGACCAGAGCAGGGGCTGCACTAGAGTAATCAGGAACCTGCTAGAACCAGTTAAGGCAGGCAGGCTAATTAGGACACCTGGAGCCAATTAATTAGAAGCTGCTAGAATCAATTAAGGCAGGCTTATCAGGGCACCTGGGTTTTAAAAGGAGCTCACTTCAGTTTGTGGTGAGAGTGTGAGGAGCTGGGAGCAAGAGGCGCAAGGAGCTGAGAGTGAGAGGGTGAGGGTATGGGTATGCTGCTGGAGGACTAAGGAGCACAAGTGTTATCAGACACCAGGAGGAAGGTCCTGTGGTGAGAATAAGGAAGGTGTTTGGAGGAGGCCATGGGGAAGTAGCCTAGGGAGTTGTAGCTGTCATGCAGCTGTTACAGGAGGCACTATAGACAGCTGCAGTCCACAGGGCCCTGGGTTGGAACCCGGAGTAGAGGGTGGGCCTGGGTTCCCCCCAAACCTCCCAATTGACCTGGACTGTGGGTTCTTCCAGAGAAGAAGGTCTCTGGGCTGTTCCCCAACCCACATGGTGAATCTCTGAGGCAAGAAAATCCGCCAATAAGCGCAGGACCCACCAAGATAGAGGAGGAACTTTTTCACAGTACTTACAGTTTTTTGTTTTGCTTTGTTAACAATAGGTCTATCCTGCAAGGTGCTAATACATGTCCTGAGTGCATTCAGTTCAAACTAAGTGGGAATTGAGGCCACTCAGCATCTTGTAAGAGGCATTAGGCAAACTGCAGGACCGAGCACAATATGTGGCACTTGCCTTTTCCCCAAGTCATTTTGGCATGCATTTTTTAATATAGACAGTTTGCATCTTAAATATGTATTTACACAACAGCCTGGGACTGCTCCAGGAAAAACAATTTCACTTTATTGGTCTAGAATATGCCTTTTAAAACATTTATAAATAGGTATTTCACCATCAGACTAGAAGAAGCTCCTTCAGAGACAGTCTGTGCATAATACACATTTGTAAAACTTATTTAAATACATTATTTACCAAAGAGAGACAGGAAATGGCTCCTTCAGACAAATTCCAGTCTCTCAGGAAGATATTACACATACTGAGAAATATACAAACATATCATATACCTTAAAAGAGCTGCTAAACTATCACTTGATTCAGCCTCAGTCATCTTATTCCTGCAATTAAACCTCACTCAGGTTATATTAGTTCCCAACTGTATGAGTGTCACTGTTGAAACATGAGACCATTGTCATCATTATCAGAATGTTTCTTTTGAAAGTGAGTGAACAAAGGTGGGATGCACTGACAAAAAAATTAATTAAATGTTTATGAAATGCTGGAGATTCAAAGCTTGCTGTGATGTCATGTTTCTTAGATCAATGTTTCTAGCCAAAATGAGAGCCCAATTTGTCTTGCTTCCAGAAATCAGTACACCTCAACACTTTGAAAGGGTTCACACCCACTCACCTACCCCATAAGGTTCAGACTTGTTTTTTAGGGGGTGGACTGCAAATTTCAGCCTGGTTTCGTGCTTAAACTTACAACACCATGTATTTTAAAAAAAGTCTTATATCAGCTCAGGATCATTTAAAACTGGGTCCATCTTCGTGAACATCAGTGAAACTTTCAATGATGCATTCTCTGAGTCTCCGGTTTGAAATAGGACCCTGAAACATGGCAAGATTTATGCTACCTGTGGGAACATGGGAGATATCTGTATTAATTTCATGAATTTTATATGTTTATCTGTGGACTGGGTGGTTATTGTGTTGTTAGCTAAAGGATAACTAACAATTAAATCAGATTCAGGTAGATGTGCCACAACCAAAATCAACGGCTATAGAGATCTTTTTGTAGTTTACCTCCATTGATGTGGAATTGGGGGTCTGGCTGGTCTCACAAATGGTGACGGGGAAGGTCTTGAAAGCAGTTAAAAAGTAGAGTCTCTGATGAGTCAGGGAGACAGAGGGTCTGCAGAAAAACAAGCTACATCATCTTCCTCAGGAGAACAGGAGGGAGATACCTAAATTTATCATTTCCCTCATGCATTGGTAAAATTATATACATTTAGGCTTTTGTTATTTTAATCCCTTTCTTTCTACCTGTCATGTTCCTATGGATAAGTCAATCAGACTTTGTTTTGAAGAAGTTTTCTTTGCCACTGCAGTTTCATTCTGGTCACCAGCTCCTAGAGAGAAGTTTATAACAGAGTCTAATCCCAGTTAACCCTGAGGTAATGTGGTTTGTGTGGTTAAAAAAAAAAGGGGGGGGGGGAGGAGGTTTGTATAGTCTGGCCATAAGAGTGGGATGAATTGTGGGATTCCATTGTGAGAGAAATGCAGGTCTGGGCCTGTCACTTGGAAAGGGCAAGAGAATGAGAGCATGAGGTCTGTCTTTACCCTTAATCATAACACCACCTATAAACTCAGCAACTCACGTTTTCCCCTCCACCAGTTTCTCTATTTTTGAATGCCTTACTCTTGTCCCAATTTTAAAGACTGAACAAAAATGCAAAAGTCTATGATAGGGATAGTTCACCACCCCCACCTCTTTACTCCCCCTGCAATTGCAAGGAAATGATTGTGTTAAATATTCTCACTTAATCCCATGTGATGATGGATTCTCAGTGCTCCAGAGGAAGATGTGGTATGGAGGGGAGGGGAAAGCCCATGATGCCTGCCACTATGCACTTGAGAATTTTTTTTTCCTGAACCTAGACACAATGATCAGTTTATCCTTATAAATGTGACCATGAATCACCATACTGTTAAGGAAGCTAATAGCTTTTATTCAGTATGACACTATCAATGTCCATGTAATTTTCCATTTTCTTCTTGAATTTTATTGAAGTGGACTCTGTCGATTGGGAGATGTAATTTATAAGGTAGATTCTTAAAGGGCAGAGAAGGTCAAACATTGATTAACCTCTGAGAAAATATAACCTTTATTGTGAAGATACTGATTTTCTAACTAGAGGAACCTCAGAGGATTCTTTATCCCTTCTGATGAACAAGCCCCACAATGTTAACAAGGATTTTAACATTTTTCTAGTAGACCTTCCTCACAAGCTGGAATAGACTTATAATGCTCATGCTGAAGAGTGAGAAGAAAAATCCTCATTTAAAATGATTACAAAGTCCCTGAAGACCTAAAGTTTTCAATATATCTTCCAGTAGCAACCTTCCCTTGAAGTTGTTCTCTGAGAATCCTCAGTCGAGATGATGATGATTCCCACCAGCTGACAGTGGAGCTACGTCAGTTTCCACCATGTGATCAAGTAGCTCATTGGCTGTAGCCTTTAGCAGAGCTTTCAAGATTCCTAATACGGGGGGGGGGGGGGGGGGAAACCCCATGAAAACTTAACTGTTTAACCACTGGAATTTCTACCAGCTCCCAAACTATTTTCAGCTAATGTTTCTGTTTGATGCTCAATGAATTTCCATATGTAGCATACAAGTTTTGTATAGCATATATGTATTAGACATTCCTTTTCCCATTTTCATTGTGTTCATTGACCTTAAACCACTTTCCCATCTTGACATATTTTAAACCTCCCACCTTGTCCTCTTCCTAGATCTCTTTTTAATGAACCGTAGCCTACTTAACTTTAACTTTGTACTTAATGGGCTTCTTAACCTGCTTTCAACTATTTTTTTTTTCTTTGCTTAGTCTTTTATTCAATGCTTACCTGCTCTATTTATTTTTGATTCCCACCCACCTCACTTCTTTCTACTTTAACCATTGCATTCTAGCTGTCTATCATCTAAGTGGCCTTTTCCCCAACACCTGAGTACTGTACAGATATTTCCAGAAGAAGAAAACATTGTGTCTCACTTCATTATCTAGGGACAAAGTTGCATCTAATTGTAAATACAGGTTGAGAATCTGTTTTTATTAGTAGTAATTAACTATCTGTAATGTATACCTGTATTATAATTATCTGCTATTACTGAAATTAGGAGTAAAAACAACAATTAATAGTTCAAATACAGCTTCCCTGTAAAAATACTGCTGTTAAATACAGTTAGTACATATTCAATTGGAAAGGGGCATCTGAGAATTTTGTTCCATTCCACGCACTCCCCCTTTCCCCATGGGGGGGTTGGGGTTTAGGCTGCTCTAAGTTACACCAAGGATCATTTTTGCCCCAGACTGACTCCTGTTCAAGGGACGTGAAAAGAGACCAACGGCCACCTTTCTCCATCCCCCTCTCAGATGTGCTAAGCATAGTTCAACAAAGGATTGAACTCTTTTTTTCTATGCATTGTAATAATAGATCTGTGTCCTCCATACCCTATTGCCCTTTAAACAAAATGCACTACCTAACTCTCAAGTAAAGGGCAAAATGCCACTAAAAGAAGGAAGACAATGTGGATGAGATAATATCTTTTATCGGACCAACTTCTGCTAGTGAGAGAGACAAAGTTTTGAGCTTACACAAAACTCATGTTCAGGTCTATGTAAACTCCGTGTAAGCTTGAAAGCTTGTCTCTCTCACCAACAGAAGTTGGTCCAATAAAAGACATTACATCACCCACCTTGGCTACAACAACACTGCGTACTAAAAGAAGGGGATATTTGGTTATGCAAACGAATTCAGATACTTTCTTTTAGTCAGGTTTACACAGCTGAGCTGGGTTTCAGTAAGTTCATTAGCAGTAAGTTTTGCCTAAATCTGATTTCTTTGAAATTCAGATTTGGATATTTCTTGGTTTAGTTTCCACAGGTATCAAGGGTAGAGCTAACAATGCAAAAACTGTTTCCCATGTTAATAAAGGGGTCATTTAATAGTCCTTTATAAAAGAAAGATATTTAAATACAGTGTCAGAGTGCCATCGAGAAACTTTTTAATACCCTCCAATTAATATATTTTTTTCATCACTGTCTATCAAAAGGAGAAAATCCTATCAGCATCACTAAATCCTCCTTTAGGGTTTCATTGATCTTAGCCTTACAACAAGATTATCAAAAATAGTCCTACATAAAGATAATGTCTAGGGGCTTTTTGGCTAATCTCAACACTTAATTTTAGATTACATCTAGTAGTTTTCAGCCTCATAGCTATCCTTGTAGATAACATAAACATATCCATGTTTACTCTTAATTAAGAAGCAATAATTATTTTTGTTTGCTATGGTTCCAACATGAGTAACACCAAGCATGCCCATAGACATTCTACAATAAGTCTTGAACTCGTTTACAAAATAAATAAATCATACCATTTTAGAGACAGTTTGTTTCTCCTGGGCAAGGAATTCTCTTTTCTTGTGTCTTGTATGTCAGGAATCACATAATTTCATGTACCATAGTCAAACACAACCAGTTGTGAGTGTGCTAATTGTCTTAACCTTGCTACTTTTGTCTAGCACTTATATTGTGTAGACGTTTGGATATACAAGCCCCACACATGTCTCTGTGTTCTACTACCAGCAGCCACATAATAAATTTGTGTAAAAAGGCAACATGTGAAAGAGAATAGTTTAATTTGAAGGTAGAAATCCAGAAACACCAATTCCACTACTGAGGAAAGACAGAGATTCTCCAAGAATAAAAGCAACTTCGAAGGAATACAGTGATGGCCCAAAGGACTAACCTAACTCCCATTAAAGACAATGGAAATATTTCATTGGCTTCAATGGAGTTTGATCAGTACCCAAATATAGGTTACCTAAGAAAAGACTGAGATAAAAATGTGTAAGGATGGCAGAGTTTGGCCCCTAATTATAGAATAATAATTCTACTGATATTCTACAGATAAAGAGAGTGTTATTAAAAACTCATCCTTTACCACCCTGCTGTGATTTTGATGTCATGATATCTTCTATTCTAAGAAGAGGAATATTTCTCAATACTATACATGCATAGGATCGTGAATGTTTAATTGTTGAGGGCACCCAATATATGTGTATGCATGTAAATTTTATATAAATCATTGTCTAAATCGGGGTGGGAAAACTACGGCACCACGCGGCCTGGCCCCGCTCCAGCACTCCAGATGGGGCACTGGCATCTCAGCCTTGCTCCGGCTCTCTGACCAGGACACTGGGTCAGGGGCCGGACACATGGCTCAGCCCCCCCTCCGCCCGGGGCACTGGGTCGGGGGCCACACCATGCGGCTCAGCCCTGCTCTGGCGCTCCGGCGGGGGGTCACACCAGTGTCTCAGCCCTGCTCTGGCACGCAGACCACATGTCTTGGCCCCCCTCTGCCTGGGGCGCTGGATCAGGGGCCACACCATGCGGCTTCTGGAAGCTGCGGCATGGCACTGCTCCGGCACTCCGGCTGTGGCACAGGGTCGGGGGAGCTGCAGGGGCGGTGTCTGCAGATGAGGCAGCATGCAGAGCCACATGGCCATGCCTCCGCGTAGGAGCTGGAGAAGGGACATGCCACTGCTTCTGGGAGCCGCTTGAGGTAAGCACCGCTCGAAGCCTGCACCCCTGAGCCTCTCCCCATGCCCCAACCCCCTGCCCCAGCCCTGATCCCCCTTCTGCTCTACAAACCCCTCAATCCCAGCCCAGAGCACCCTCCTGCAGCCCAAACTCCTCATCTCCAGCCCCACCCAAGAGCCTGTACCCCCAGCTGGAACCTGCACCCCTTCCCACACCCCTGCCTCAGCCCTGATCCCCCTCCCGCCCTCCAAACTACTCGGTCTGAGTCCAGAGCACCCTGCTACACCCTAAACTCCTCCTCCCCAGCCCAGAGCCCACACCCCCAACCAAAGCCTTCACCCCCTACTGCACCCCAATCCCAATTTTGTGAGCATTCATGGCCCGCCATACAATTTTTATTCCTCGATGTGGTCCTCGGGCCAAAAAGTTTGCCCACCTCTGGTCTAACTCCTCTCTTCTCAGTGATCCTTTAGGAATTGTTTTACTAACCCTATATTGCTCTGTTTAGAAAAAGAAAATAACACACACACACCCTTTCCAATAGACATAACATTTGCTTGCAACTGGTTGCTTTCTTTGCTAGAACATTTTCACTTGCATTGTTAGTTAATTGCAGGAGGAAAAATGAAAAACAAAATTGCCACTGCATAAACAGAGCTGTGGCCCACGAATGCCTGCACTATTCCAGATGATATTGCTGGAAATTGTATGATTTATGTTTCTGTAGGTTCATTGTTGAATAACATAATAATTAATATTACACAATTTGCCTGCTGGCACATTAATAATAGAACTCTTTTGGGACCTGACCCTTCACCCATTAAAGTCAACGTCTTCACTCTTCCTAACTTCATTATATGCAGAATCAAGCCCTGGATTGTCAGAGAAATTTGTTTCCTGTAGCTAAAATGCTACTTTTGTCAGCAGCAAAAGAAGCATTCCTTTCCTATACAAATTTGTGGTACCAAACTGCCAAAATGTCTTACTGCAAGTGTTCTTAGATAATATGTTCCTAGTTTGTTCTAATTTACAGTAGGGCTGGAGAACATTATGCACATCAGTCTTATAAATAACATCACATAAATAACAGCTGCACTCAGTACTGAAGCAATCGCTCTCCTCCCATGTAATCATTCATTTATAGTGACGATGGAACATTCTTAAGTAGCAGCAACCGAAGTCACATCCTTACATAATTTTGGTTAGATTGCTCAATACTTCATTACAGCACACATTTTTTTCCACCCCCTACTTTCTCCCTCATTGCTTTGCAATAATTAATTTGGATCTCAAAGTCATTAGAGCCTTATTTTAGAATGCCTATCTGGAGTAATGGAATTTGAATGTTAAAAATACAATATGCAAGACGTGACTTTACATTTATAATAAAGGATGAGGGCAGGGATAGGTTTTGTTGCCTTCATGTTAGACAATTCGTAGGTTGAAACAGTGCTGAACAAAACAGATATTTGCATTACGCGTTATGGACATGTAGAATCACTGGACATTGGCTTGTTGCTGTTAGTTAATAAGCCTCCAAAAAGCTATTTAGCAAAGCACTTAAGAAAATGCTTAACTTTATGAACATGCTTCAATTCCAATGATTTTCATGGGACTCAATAATATCCTTATAATAAAACAGATGCTTAAGTAATGTATTGAATAGGGATGGACTTAAACATGTGCTTAAAAGCATAGTTTTTAAAGTTCATGCTAGCTCAGGTCCTAATGGAACAATTAACTCCAAGAAAACATTCAGTTCCCTTCTGTATTTATGTTCACCATGATAACTATTTTTGGTCATCTTCAGATTCATCTGAGTCAATGTCATTTATCCCATTACCATTCAAGTCACTAGAAAAACTTCAGAGGTGCAAGATCAGATCCCATCTCCTTTGCTCTCCATTTTGTATCCCTGACCATTGCATCAAGATAGTTAGATATTTCAGTGTCTGAATTGCAATATTATTTTGTGGAAACAGATGCTCCCCATACATCTTAAAGCTTTTCATCCAAGTTAAGATTAAAATAGTGCACTGCATTTATCTGGTCATAAGTCTAATAGATATGACATGCTTAGTCATGACATACTCCATACATATTTTCCTAATAAAGATTATTATAGCTATTGACATTTTAGGGCAGGTTTGCCATAGATGTAAGATATAGAACCTATGGGAGCTTTCTGGGTTCTATTCCTGTCTCTGTCATAGACTTGTTGTAATACTTTGTGCTATCAAACTTGAGTACCTGAAGTTAGGCACAAAATAAGTGTCCTGGCTCTTTCAGAGGTGCTGAGTACCCAACAGCAGTGGGCCTGATTACCAGAGGTAATTGAGCACCAGCAATACCCAGTGAAGTCAGTGGGAGCTGCCCATCCTCAACACCTTTGCATCTAAATGTACATCCCCGTGTTGGAAAATGTTGGCTTTAACTCTGGTCTCCATTTCCACATCTGTGAAATTGGGATACAATCCCTACCAAATGTTTGGTCAGAAAATGGAAAACAAAATTCATGATTTTTTGGTCCTTTTTGTTTTTGTCCTTTTTTTCTTTTTGTTGTAATTTTCTAACCAGATCCAGTAAAGCATTTTGAGCTCCTTTGATGGAAAATACTATGTATGTACACAGTGCTGCTGATGGTGGTAGTTGTGTTACATGTAGCATTAGGTAAAAGAGGTCAAAGAAGTGTTAAAAGAATAGCATAGTGATTCTCAATGAGAGCCAGTAAAAACAGAAAACAATTTAGCCTTTCTTATACTCCTAGCTCAGAGAAAATGTGCTGTGGCGTAATGTACCAGTAACAGTGCAGAACTCTTTTATATGGGACAACAAAAAAGAGAGACCTACTTGCCTAAAGGTGGGCTGATATATGATCCCATTATAATATTGCATCTTTTCAGTGAGGCATCTTGATGTATGCACATTAATTCGTGCATTTTGGGGTACCAACCCCCGAATACACAGGCAATCGAATTTTCATGTGCAAACCCCATTTGGACAAACGGGTTTTGTATGTGACTATTTTATCACCTGACCATTCAAGTGTTGGTCCATTCATACAAACTGGGGATGATAGGGTCTGAAAATCAGGACCACAATGGCAGCCATTCTGTTTCCAGCACTGCGGCAGAAATGCTGAAAGAACCACTTGGGGTGGCTCTTCAGGAAAAAGTACCCAAACCCTATCGGGTGCTTGTGGTATTTGGAAATGTTCAGAGAGTGCAGCGGCATTACACGTACTGTGCTTCTAAACAGTTTGTGTCTTCTGAGGCATCACACTTATTGTGCTATTTTAATTTATTGCTGACAGTAATTATATCTGATTATTATTTTATTCTACCTTCTTTGTAATATTTCCAGGGTGTCTTTAAATATTCATGCCATTTTAGCAAACAAGTTGTTAGCTTTTTCAAAGGTAAAGACATCAGAGCCTGTCTTTTGGAGAGCAGAGTACCTCTTGAAGACAGAGGCCACCTTTTCATTACTTTGAAGATAATCAAAATATGGAGAGCACTATGTCAGGAACAAAAAGATCAGGGTGGCATAACTAAAGTTTATTGAATTTGTGCTGAGGAACCCAAAAAAGGCAGTTCAATTTGTTCCACATAGTTTTATCCTCTAATTCCTAATCACATATGCTGTCTTATTGTGTACAATAAAAAGGCTAATTTGACTAAATCCATTCATAAATGACAAAATCAATAGTTCTCCTTTTGAAAGTCACTCAGCATATAGAATATGAGAATTTATGGTTAGTTTACTACTGTCATGGATGGGTCTCTCTCTGGTAGTAACTGATAAAGCGGCTTTTGAAGTCAGACTGTCACAATAAAGTACTTAAATCCATCTTAATGTACCCCAGGGAAGCGAGTCTGAATTAACCTAGTACCTTAGTTTTATAACAATAATAAGGTGAAAGGGAGTATGCAGCAGAAACTGATTATAATAAGTGATACAAAAGAAGACAGAAACAATGAGGCAAAAGTAAAATGGGGACTGGGATTAAGGGATTCTCACTCAGCCATGTGCAAAAACTTTAAAATTAATGTTGTATTGTTTAGCTAACAGCTGTCAAGTCATTTTAATGTGCAGTATGCTTGCTTTCCTCTTCCCCCTCACCAAGAGCACATTAGAAATCATATTCTCCATCTTCTGAAGACTAACAAAGTTAATCCTGCCTTGCATTGCTTTTAGGACTAAATCATACTGCAGGATGTCTCGAAATTTGTCAGTGAGGATATTAACATATTGTTTAACTTTGCTGTTACAGTGACATGATGAATGGTGTTAAAAATTACTTATGGCCAAATTCTGCCTGCCTTTGATGCCGGTGGACAATGGGGAAAAGTGACGGAGGGTACAAGCAACCTCCCCTTGCATGGTTTATGCAACCCTCAACCCACAGCCTCCTTCCACATTCTGAATCCCTCGGCCCCACCCTCCCAGCCTGGAGCCCCTTCCTGCACCCCAAACCCCAGCCCCACCCCAGAGCCCGCACCCCCATTTAGAGCCCTCACCCCCTCCCACATCCAACCCCCTGCCCCAGCCCAGTGAAAGTGAGTGACGGTGGGGGAGAGCGAGCCACTGAGGGACGGGGAATGTAGTGAGTGCGGGGTGGGGCCTTGGGGAAAGGGCAGAGCAGGGGGTGGGGCCTCATGGAAGGGGCGGGGCTAGGCTGTTTGGTTTTGTGCCAATAGAAAGTTGGCAACCCTCGGTGGCAGAGAAGAGGTAAATGGTCAGACAGTGGGAAAGGGAGAGGTTTTTAGCAGTAGTGCATTGGAAGGACGAAAGGTAATCAGTGTGAGAAGCTGGGAGGCTGGAAATTAAGAAGTTGCAGTATTTTAGGCAAGATATGATAAAACCCTGGACTAGTTCTTTTAACCACAAAGTTGGAGGGACATGGAAAGATTCTGGAGATGTTGTAAAAGAGGGACTTATTTGGGGGGGAGGGTGCGGGCGGGGGAGGGGGGAGAGAAGTAGCCTGGATGTGCAGAGAAAATGAGAGAGGAAGTCAAATATTACACTGAGACGGCCATGCTAAGTATTGAAGACAGTGGACATTTAGACAGGGATGACAAAAGGAGGGAAAGGGGACTTTACAGGGTAGGATCATGGTCAGTTTTCATTGGCTAAGTTGTTCAAAGGTGACTGGTGATTTGGGGGCCTGTTTTTAGATCCCCAATTTGGAACATGTTGAAAGGGCCTGATTTTCAGAGGACGGGCTCAGCACTTTCTCAAAACCTGGCTCCTTAAAGGTATCTCAACTTGAACACCCAGAAATTGAGGGATCTGAATCACTGGTCACTCTTAAAAACTGTGGTGAATTTATGCTTCAGCTTAGTAGTAGTAGTAGTAGTAGTAGTAAATATTTATATGATAGTACCCAAAGGTTCTGCTCAAGATTGGGGCCTGTAGAACAGAGTGCTGTGCAAGCACAGATATAATATGATCCCTGACCTGAAACATTGGCATAGTTGTATTAGTTGCTTGTATAACCCCCATAGTTCTCTGTCTCCCTCTAGTAGCTGCACCACATAGTGGTTTATGAATCAGCTACAGCCTTTGGTTTACCAAAACTGGATCTTTTAGCTGGGGCAGTATATGCTCATAGTTTTAACTCTGGATGTTCCAGGTTCAATCTCCATTGCACAAGGGCTATCCGGGTTGTCAGGTTACAACTGGGTGAACAGTGATTTGAATGGGACTCAGGGACATGCTTAAAGTTAAGCATTTCCTTAAATGCTTTCCTGAATAGGGACACTTTCCTGAAACAGGGCCCAGATTACATAAGAATGAGGTAGGAGACCTTATTTATGTCCTCAGATTGGTTTCTAATATATTTTATAAATATGAATCTTTATTTGATTCTGAACTGTTTGCATGTGACTGGTTTGAATTGTGTCTCTTGTTTTCTAGAGTTGAAGTAACTGTATATAAAACAAACAACAAATTAGACATAACTGTTCAGGATTTTAATTGTAAAGGGAAACTCATGCCCGTTACAAAATTCTGCTTGTATTGAACTCAATGTTATATACACATGATTTTGTAAGAAATGGCAGTAGTATAAAAGCTACCTCTACCTCAACCAAAAATTAATACTATGTATATTCCTCAATGCTTTCACTATGAGTCAAAATATAAATAATGGAGAAAGTCATTTTATAAGCTTCATGGGAGGGTGTTTTTTTTAAAGGTGGACTGTTTTAATTTATCATTCTAAATGTGCTGACAGTAAGCACATTTTAAAAGCTCATAGAGCAATACATCAGGTTACCTAATATTAATTTACTTTTTATAGTTTATTTAATATAGTATTGATTGAATTTGCATTTGGATTTATGACCTTTTAAATGTTCAGGGACTAAAACAGTTGTCTAGTAAGCTGGGGTGACAGTTGTGAGACTGAAATAGTTGGCCAATCAGCTTTTTAAATAAATTAAAGATTGTGTAAACCGAAGCAATGTTGAAAATTAGAGCTTTGAAATGAGATCATCAGTTCTAAATCAATACCAATACACTATACGCTCTGTGTTGTTCACTGTCTACTTGGGAGAATTTCAGTAATCAATCATTGGCATTCTGGGTCACAGAGTCAAAGAAGGAGTCTAATTCAGTAAAGTTATAAGACTATCAAAGATCTCTTAGAAAGCAGTATGTCTTTCAGTTTCTCTAAGATCAGATACATAGACAAATAAAGTCAAGTATGTAAATCAGACTGGTTATTAATAGGAATAGCAGAATTTGTTACATTAAGTATAAAACTCATAAATAGGGTCAGATTTCTGGCTGATTATATGGCTGTAACTTCACTGACGCCATCTATGAAATTGACCTTATCTTTGATTTTTGAGTGGGTTCTAACTTTGGGGGTGAGGGGGAGAGCATTTTCTCAATGGCCTCAAAAGAGTGATTTTGATCCAGGGGTTCTAGCTTGAGAAGAAGGTTCAAAATATCTGAAGTTTAAATTCTATTTACTTAGGAAAAATTAAGTTCCAGACTCCACTATGTTACATGTGGATTTTTATTTGTTTGTTCGTTTTTAATAATTTGATTCCCCTTTGATAACCTTACAGCAGTGTTTCTCAAACTGGGGCTGCCGCTTGTGTAGGGAAAGCCCCCGGCGGGCCAGTTTGTTTACCTGCCCCGTCCACAGGTCCAGCCGATCGCGGCTCCCACTGGCTGCGGTTCGCCGCTGCAGGCCAATGGGTGCTGTGGGAAGCGGCAGCCAGTACGTCCCTCGGCCCGCGCTGCTTCCAGCAGCCCCCATTTGCCTAGGATGGCAAACCGCGGCCAGTGGGAGCCGCGGTCGGCCGGACCTGCAGACGGGGCAGGTAAACAAACCAGCCCGGCCCACCAGGGGCTTTCCCCACACAAATGGCGGCCCCAGTTTGAGAAACACTGCCTTACAGAAAAGGAAGGATTGTTTTCCAGTAGGACATAGGGTAGGATTTCTGATGACATTTAAGGGATTTTGATGCTCAGTTCTCATTACTTTTGATGGCAAATGGATGTCTATTTCCCTTATGAAATCTGAACCTTTAAATATTTCCATAGTCCCAGGTTCCATTTGGTTAGAAATACAATTTAAAATTTCGCTGGAAACAGATTTTTGTTTCAATAAATAAATGTTTCCCTTTCTTGTTTGCAATATGCCCCTCCTTGACAGAAATGTCTCCTCTCTTTGGGCCTGCCACTCAAACTATTACAGTCAATGGGAGCTTTGCCATTAACTTCAATTGAAGCAAGATCAGGCCTGTTATTTCTTCCCTGCTACCCAGCTATTTTTAGCTTGCTAGCTTGAGGAGAGCTAGCACATGTTTGTCTGCCTATTTTGGGAAGCACACACACAACTGCATGTAGACATTCTCTAACTGGCCATGCAGGCCCTGCAACCACACATTAAAAAGTTCCATAGTGCACCCAGTTTGTGTGGATCAGGCTACATTGCTGTAGATTTACACCTGAATTTACCACACACTGTCTAGACAAACCCATTAATTTCAATGGGTCTGTTGCTGGAGCAAAGTACTGGGCAGTTCCCGGCCAATGGGAGCTGTGGAGTCAGTACTCGGGGCAGGGGCAGCGCGCAGAGACCCCCCTGCCTCTCCCCGAGGAGCCAGAGGGATGTGCCGGCCACTTCTGGGAGCGGCGTGGAGCCAAGGCAAGTAGGGAGACTGCCTTAGCCCTGCTGCGCTGCCAGACTGTCAGTGCCTAAAATTTCACAGTTTGGCTGCAGAAGCCTCCTGGAGATAGTGTGAGTCCGGTAAACTCCTGGTGAAACCAGGAGGGTTGCCAACCCCACCAGCAGCCTAACTGCTGTCAAGTTTTTGTAGGCATCGCAGCAAAGGAGGATAATGCGGTTGCTTTTTGGATGTTTATCTCCATTGGGGAAATGAAGATGGGGAAATATAGCACAAAAAGAGCAAAAAATGACATCCAGGGTCACAGAGGAAGTCTGTGGCACAGCTAGGAATTGAATCCTGATCTCCTGATTTTAGGGTTGCCAACTTTCTATTAGCACAAAACTGAACACCCCAGCCCCACCCCTTCCCTGAGGTGGTGCTGACCAGAGCCGCCAGGGTCCCTTTTCGACCCGGTGTTCCTGATTTCCAGTCCACTGCTTTAATCACAAGGCCATCCTTCCTTGGGCCTATAGTTAATATTGAACCATATTTTTCAGTTGAAAGTTCTGCTTAAGGGTAAATGGCATGACATGGTTCACTGTAACTTACAATAATAAAAACCATTTTGCATTCATTGACAAAAGACTTAGAACTATTTCAGTAAAATTATCTTTTCCCTGTTACAGATACCTTGGCCACTACTAACTAGCTGTGAGATTTACCTATAAATCTTCTTCTTTTTACCAAGTATCTGTAACTGGCTCAATCTAAACTATCATTACAGAATCAAATTTAGGGTGCTATTCAGGCACTTCATATATTTGATCAATTTCATTGCAAATTGGAGTACATTGAAAATTTCAGATTTAGGGAAAAAAGGAATTACTGAATTATCCTTAAAGAATGTTGGAGAGAAAGTTTCTCAATTGCTGATTCAGGAAGAAAATGCTACAGCTTTGACTAGTGTTCTTATGAAAGATAACTATTTTATTCATCATAAAATTGATGTCCTCAAGAAGGTAGCTAAGATTAGTAATACCAGAACCTTCATTCCCCTAAATCAGTTAATGACATGGATTTGGTTAGTCTACATTTTTTATTTTTACATTCTTACCACTACTTAAAAGTTTAATCTGTTCTTTCAAATCTTAAACTTTTGTAGGATCCCTTTACATTTTTCTTCCAGATTTTTGATCTAATTCCGCTGCGACAAGAGGACTTTTTGAATCTTCAGAACAGGATTATTTCTATTTCTTGGAAATCTGGTGAAATATTTGCCATAATAATAAGACAGTGCACAATTTGCCAAACAGAACCTAGGACTACTGAGGTTAGGAGATAATCGTAGTTAGCTTTACATGCTGAATGTTTGTTTCTGGGCTATTCTGCAACTGCAATCTTCTCTGCCAAGCTTTTTGTGATTAAGGATGATAAAAAGACATGATTGTTATGATGCTAGAGAATGCACAAACCATTGCATCAAACAGATACTTGGTAAAAAACTACATTACCATGGTGTGGGAGGAAATCTTGGCCCCAATGAAGTCAATGGGAACTTTGGTATTGATTTCAGTGGAGACAGTATTTTACCCCACCTCTCTCTCTATCCACTTCTCTCTTTTTTTATCTCCCTTGTCTATTTTTTTCTTTCTTCCTTTTCTGCTCCTTCCCACCTTCCAATCTCTTCCTGTTATTAACCTTCAGGTGCGCACTTAAATAGTTTATCTTAAGCAAGTATGAACAGAGAATAGGTAGTATGATGCATAATCATCTTGTCTATTGCATTAACATACTTTATCTTTTGTATGCTATTTTTTATCCTTCTAGAATGTTGGATTTTATTTACCTGACAATTGGTACTTGCACCTCTACACATTACAATCTGATTCTGATCTTGGTTACACCAGTGAAAATTAATAATAATTTCACTGAATATTCCAGAGTCTGTTCTGAGGGCCTGTGAAGTTTGTTGTCTGGCCCTGCAGTTTTCCTGGGGTAATCAAGCCTATTGCTCTCATTTACTCTGGTGGATATCCAAAGTAGCTCATTTAAATTCAGTCGGAGTTACTCTTGATACCCATTGGGAAACGAGATCTGAATCTATCCACCTGTAGAGAGTCATTTGCCCATTCTATTAACTGGTAAGGCTCTAAGGTGAGATTGGGTGCCACACCTCCAGGGGGCATCACACACCCAAGTAGAGTGCAGGGAGAGACGGCATAAAAATAGCTGTAAACCACCTTTGTACTATCAGGATTCTGGCACTGCTGGAGGCTGATGTGGTCCCAACACAACTTAGGGTCTGTGTATACTACCCGCCGGATTGATCCAGCGGGGGTCAATTTATCGCGACTAGTCTAGACGCGATAAATCGATTACTGAGCACTCTCCCGTCGACTCCTGTACTCCACTGGAGCGAGAGGCACAGTTGGAGTCGACGGGAGAGCGTCCACAGTCGACTCACCGCAGTGAAGGACACCGCGGTGAGTAGCTAAGTACATCGACTTCAGCTAAGTTATTCATGTAGCTGAAGTTGTGTAACTTAGATCGATCCCTCCCCCGCCCTCCCCAGTTTAGACCAGGCCTTAGAGCAGTGATGGGGACTTTATCTACCAACTCTAAAAGGGGACACAAATAAGTACTGCAAAATGATACACCTTGGAAGGAGGTTAATGTATCTCTACTGATATTTGGAAATACGTTGCCAGCTAATTAGCCATTCCCTTATACAGTCTTCACTGCAGTCAGGAAATTCTGGGAAATAATGTTTGCTTAAAGCGCCATTAATTTTTAAGTATTGTTTCAAATATAAAATATTTTTATTTTGCTATTCATTTTTAAAGACTATGGGTATGTCTACACTACAGGATTAATCCGAATTTATATAATTCGAATTTAGGAAACCGATTTTATAAATTCGAATGTATTCAGCCACACTAGGCACCATTAATTCGGTGGTGTGCGTCCAAGCTACCGTAGTAGCATCGATTTCCAGAGCGTTGCATTGTGGGTAGCCAATAACATCTAATTGCCAATAACATCGAATTGCGGCCACACTAACCTTAATTCGGATTAACAATACCGATTTTGACGCTACTCCTCTCGTCGAGGAGGAGTACAGAAATCGAATTAAAGGGCTCTTTAATTCGAATTAAATGGCTTCGTTGTGTGGACGGGTCAAGCGTTAATTCGAATTAAAGCAGCTAAATCCGAATTAAAGTCGTAGTGTAGACCAGGCCTATTTTACACAACTAAGGAAAAATACACAAGGCAAAGAAAGTAAAAGGGGAAAAAAACCCAAACCAAAGTATCTGCAACCATTAACATCAAATATTCACAATAGGAATCATAAAGCACTGAAGCAAAGATTTAGTGGGTGCTGGCAGTACTTGCAATGAAGACAAAGTATGCAGGAACTACTACTAAAATCAATTCACCAAAGAAAACATACGGTGCTACATTTTTTTATATTCTCCATGTCGCCTTCTGCCCCTTCTTTTCCTTTTATAGTTATTTGGGTGTAATGTTTAATAAAGATCATTATAAGTTTTATTGTGATTAGGTGCCACCTCCATCAGTCCAACTGCTATTACTTCAGTTTATAGCCTTACCTGATATATTCTAGGATAACTCTGCTAGTGTGTGACATTCGGTACAAATTCCACTGTCTCTGTTGGAGATGTGATATAAAGAAAGTCTGAGGATCCAATGGAGATTATAAATAAGTAATGATCAGCCTGTCCTTGTTCTGCATGTGCAACATGACATTTGCATTTTCTTGCACCCACATGTTGCAGGTGCAAATATCTGATTAAAATTCTAACACTTGAGCAGGCATATTGCAAAGTCTAACACCTGAATCCATGGGGTTTGGAACTTTTTGGTCTGATACATGTGCATCTGGAGATGTTACACTATTTAAATGGCATGCATAAGAGATTTTTAGTAGGTTTTTGCACCTACAAAGTATGTGTGTAAATATTTGTTGGGATCAGTTATAGATTCTAACATAAGGCCAATTAAAATGCACTGTAAGAGGACCAAGAAATGAGGGTGTCTAGGTGAAAGGAAAAGTGACAGGGTGTCCAAGGCCAAGGGATGGAATTAAATTAACAGTCAACATAACATGAAATAAATCTGGTACCTAAATTGTTTTTCTCTGGTGCTTTGGGATATAGCTGAGTTTTGTACAATTTTTTAAGAGTTAAAATGGATCAATATTGGAGAGAGATCTCACCATTTGTGGTGGCTGTTGTCACAGGTCTTGACAGGTTGTGGCAATGTTGCATGGCATGGTGACCGGACACAGCAAGGGGAAGAGAATAAGGAAATAAAAGAAATATATCTGAAAGGAGTTTCAGTTATCCGGAAGGATGAAAGTCAGAGAAAAAAAATTATATCTGTGTGCTCCATAATTCTTATGTCAATAATGAAACAGTAGTTCTAGACTGATAAGTAGAAAGTTCAAGCTTCAGCAGGAGAATGATTGTTTTCCTTCTACCAATGTACAACGGTAGGCAGGTACTACAAGACTCCTGAAATTGAGGAGTGGGAATTTTAACTGCCATTCCATGGTGGCCCTCCCAAATATGCAAGATGGTAAAGGAGGAGCAGATGCCCCAGAAAGTGGCATATGGCAGATGAAATTTAATGTTGATAAATGCAAAGTAATACACATTGGAAAGCATAATCCCAACTATACATATAAAATGATGGGGTCTAAATTAGCAGTTATCACTCAAGAAAGAGATATTGGAGTCATTGTGGATAGTTCTCTGAAAACATCCACTCAGTGTGCAGCGGCAGTCAAAAAAGCGAACAGAATGCTGGGAATAATTAAGAGAGGGATAGATAATAGGACAGAAAATATCATATTACCTCTATATAAATCCATGGTATGCCCACATCTTGAATACAGGGTGCAGATGTGTTTGCCCAATCTCCAAAAAGATATATTGGAATTGGAAAAGGTTCAGAAAAGGGCAACAAAAATGATTAGGGGTATGGAACAGCTTCCATATGAGGAGAGATTAATAGGACTGGGACTTTTCAGCTTGGAAAAGAGACAGCTAACGGGAGATATGATTGAGGTCTGTAAAATCATGACTGGTGTAGAGAAAATAGATAAGGAAATGTTGTTTACTACTTCTCATAACACAAGAACTAAGGGTCACCAAATGAAATTAATAGGCATCATGTTTAAAACAAATAAAAGGAAGTATTTCTTCACACAACACACAGTCGACCTGTGGAACTCCTTGCCAGAGGATGTTGTGAAGGCCAAGACCATAACAGGGTTCAAAAAAGAACTAGATAAATTCATTGAGGATAGGTCCATCAATGGCTATTAGCCAGGATGGGCAGGAATGGTGTCCCTAGCCTCTGTTTGCCAGAGGCTGGGAATGGGTGACAGCGGATGGATCACTTGATGATTACTGTTCTGTTCATTCCCTCTGGGGCACCTGGCATTGGCCACTGTCGGGAGACAGGATACTGGGCTAGATGGACATTTTGTCTGACCCAGTAGGGCCATTCTTATCTGAAATGTACCCTGAGAATTCATATATTTCAGGACAATAGTCCATAGCGCCCTATCCCTTTATTTCTGCCAATAAATAATACAGAGTTTGTTAACAGCTTGTGTTTTCTAGATATGAACAGAAATGGCTGAGAACCAGATGTTTGTGGGTTGATATATGTATTTATCTGATATCATCAAGTATCTAAGGATCCATGCATAACAGAATAGTTGCCAGGGTGGCATTTTCAAAAGTGCTCAGTGTTAGCCTAACCCTACTCCCATTTGTTACCCGGGGTTCTTTCAACCCAAAGCTCTTGGTAACTTTTACTCTGTGCGAGGAGGTGTCAGGAAATAAATCAGGGGAGACACGGCTGTCCGACCAATAGATGGCTGGCACAAACAGAACAACACAAGAGTGCTTTCACTTAAAGCTAAACTTTACTTAGACTCAAGCACTTACACACGTCCGCAACAAGGTTAGTAAAACACCCCCAAACCCTTGATAATTACCAAAGCTGAGTGTGGCTCTCGAGTGGCACAGTGGCAGCCTGTCTGCCAGTGGGGAACACAAGATGCATCCAGAGGGAGAGACCAGTCCTGAAGAGTCCCCCCCTTCTCAAGCTTTTTCCCCTTATTTATACATTAGTAATAGAATGACATGTCCCTTAAAGAAAACTTGTCAAGCAAACAGTTCCAATGGGCAGGCAAGAGGCTCCTTCTGATTATTGATTAACCAGGTGTGGGTTTTTCCAGAGCCTGCAGCCTTGAGACCCCAATAGACATTCCTGAGGGTACATCCTGCTCTTTTCAAATGCATGTATCAGCAACTTTAACACAATTTTTATCAGGAAGGACGCGGGGTCAAGCTGCCCTTTCTGAGGCACCCAAAACCCCCTCCCCTCCTACCTTGGTCAAGCTGAGATTGCTGAATGGCCAATTTACAGCTTGCTGACTAGGCTGTCTTTAACAATAAGCCATAGTGGTTTTAGGCACTTTACTGGTTTGCCAAAGTCTCCCCGTACACCATTGACATCTCTGATTATACTCTCCATGGCCTTGAGTGGGCCCAGAGTTAGACAAATGCTGGGCACTCATGAAAATCCCCCTCAATGTTTTAAACAGGTGCATGAGTATGACTTAACATTTTCTTTTATTACAGCCCTTTCTTCTGTCCTGCGTCTGTATGCTCCCTCTGTGGATTGAACAGATCCTTGCTTGGCAGGAGATAGATGCCACTCTCTGGCATACATATGTACTTTTCCAACAGCAACATCTGGATTTGTGGCTGGATTCCATTTCTCCATTTGCTTGTGGCTATACAATGGGCTCTAGAGATGTTTCACAATTAGTCAGCTGTAAGGTCTTGCTTGCTGCTTTGTTGCCCAGGCAACCACTTTCTCTTATTTTTCTTTGATTCCTGTCTTATTTATTTTATAGTTAAGAATTGTTTCCCTAAAATATTCCTCACAGGAAGTATCTGAGAGGTCATTCTGTGGTGGGATAGCACCACCCATGTTACCAGAAGTTAAGATTGTGTCCTGCTATTGCTATTTAATTTCCTGTTACTTAAAATTTAGCAGTAAAAGAAAAAAAAATCAAGATGAATCTTTGCATACAAGGTCTCTTCGTGGGAGGCACTGTGTGCATTAAGAAATTAAATATAAGAGAGCCAGAATCCCCACACTGATTTCATGAGGCTTCGAGAGACAGTTCTGCACATGATTGCTTATGCTTGTTCTGTGAAGTTTCTATTAGCATATATGTATATTGCTCTACATACAGGTGCCTGCTTCTTCCTGTGATTTCACCTCTGTGGTAGCTGTTATGCACCAATTATTCAGTCTGTATACTGGAATTTCTTTTCCTTTGGCATGGCTTTTATTTTGGCTAGACTGCGGATGGTCAGGTGAGAGGAGATTTTGAATAGGGGTGCACTGACACAAAAACACACCTTTTGGGGCAACTACATCCTCTTTCAGAAGTGTTGGCACTAACACAATGCCAAAAGACTCATGTCAACCATTTTCCATACACTGTAATGTTGTCTCTTTGATCCACAATGCTGGCCTCATCACCTATCTCCAGTTAACATTCTTAATGAGCCCATTTTTTTAAAACAAAGCACTGGAGATCCAACCAGCTCTTAAAGATGATTCAAACAAGGTTGTGTACTTATTCTATTTTTAATTAAGCAGTAGGGGGACACAATTACAAGCTGTAGGAAAGGAAAAGATTGTTTAAATAAACCAACAGTGGTATTAAGGGGTCATTGTCTGGTATGCAAAGTTTAAAAGTATGAGTCATAAAGGCATACTTTTTCAAATTATGCAACAGTTACTTGTTGTCTGCAGTTGTGTCAGTATGACTGAAATTCAGACCATATATCATAGGAGAAGACATTTCTCATAAAAACCATAAGAAATGTGAGGAACATCTGATATTTTTATAGTATATATATTTATAGATTCATAGAGTTTAAGCTCAGAAGGGACCATTAGATTGTCTAGTCTGACCTTCTGTATATCACAGACCATTAAATTTCACCCACTTACTCCAATAAGTTATGTTTGACCGAAGCATAAATTATTTTTGGCTAAAGCAAATCTTCCAGAAAGGCATTCAGTCTTGATTTGAAGACACCAAGAGATGAAGAATCCACCACTTCCCGTGGTAGTTTGTTCCAGTGGTTAATCACACTCACAGTAACAAAACAAAAAACAAACAAACAAACAAACAAAAATCTGCCATATTTTCTATTTGAATTTGTCTGGCTTCTGCTTCCACACATTGGTTCTTGAAATGCTGTTCCCCACTGGATGAAACAGGCCTTTAGCACCTTGTATTTTCTCCCCATATAATGTACTTACACACTGTAATCATAGAAGTATGGACAGGAAAGGACCTTGAGAGGTCATGTAGTCCAGTCTCCTACACTCAAGGTAGGACTACATAATAACTAAACCATTCCTGGCAAGTGTGCATCTAACGTGTTCTTAAAAACTTCCAATGATGGAGATTCCACAACCTCCCTAAGCAATTTGTTCCAGTGCTTAACTACCCTGACAGGAAGTTTTTCCTACTGTCCAACATAAATTTCCCTTGCTGCCATTTAAGACTGCTGCTTCTTGCCCCATACTCAGAGGTTAATGAGAACAAAGTTTTACCCTCCTCCTTGTAACAACTTTTTATGTACTTGCAAACTGTTATCATGTCCCCCCTCAGTCTTATCTTCTCCAGACTAAACAAACACATTTTTTTAAGTCTTTCCTCATATGTTATGTTTTCTAGACTGTTAATCGTTTTTGTTGCTCTCCTCTGGACTTTCTTCAATTTGTCCACATCTTTCCTGAAATTTGGAGCCCAGAACTGGACACAGTAATCCAGCTGAGACTTTATCAGCGTTCAGTAGAAAGGAAGAATTACTTCTCGTATCTTGCTTACAACATTCCAGCTAATACAGCCCAGAATGATGTCCGCTTTTCTTTTTTTTTAACAGTGTTACACTGTTGACTCATATTAACTTGTGATACATCCTTTCCACAGTACTCCTTTCTAGGCAGTCATTTCTCATTTTGTATGTGTGCAACTGATTGTTCCTTCCTAAGTGGAGTACTTTGCATTTATCCCATACTGAATTTCATCCTATTTACTTCAGACCATTTCTCTAGTTTGTCCAGATCATTTTGAATTTTAATCCTATCCTCCAAAGCACTTGCAATCCCTCCCAGCTTGGTATCATCTGCAAACTTTGAGTGTTCTCTATATGCTATTATGTAGGTCATTGATGAAGATATTGAACAGAACTGGATCCAGAACTGGAACCTTCCAGCTTGACTGTGAACCACTGTAACCTACTCTCTGGAAATGCTTTTCCAACCAGTAATGCACCCACCTTATAGTAGTTCCATCTACGGTGTATTTCTCCAGTTTGTTTGAGGTCATGCAAGACCGTATCAAAAGTCTTACTAAAATCAAGTTACCACTCAATCGTCTTCTTACCGTAAGCCAATTTTTGTGGCTCTTTTCTGCACCCTTTCCAATTTTTCAGCACCCTTTTTAAAATATAGACAACAGAACTGTATGCAGTATTCCAGTATTGACCTCAACAATACCTTATAGAAAAGTAAAATCACCTCCCTACTCCTGCTCACTATTCCCTGACCTTTACATCCAAGGATCACATTAGCCTGTTTTGCCCCACATCACACTGGGAGCTCATATTGAACTGCTTGTCCACTATGATATCTAAATCCTTTTCAGAGTCACTGCTTTCCAGAATGTAGCCTCCCATTCTGTAGGTATGGCCTGCATTCCATTTTCCTAGATGTATAACTTTGCTTTGGCTGTATGAAAACATTTTGTCTGAATGGGCCCAGCTTACCAAGCGATCCAGATCGCTCTATATGACTTCCCTGCCCTCCTCCTTATTTATCACTCTGCCAAGCTTTGTGTCACCTGCAATTTTTTTTTCAGCAGTGATTTATATATATAATTCCAGATCATTGATTAAAAAAAAAATTGTTGAATAGCACTGAGCCTTGTACCATCCTTGTGAAACACCCTCATTCAATGATAGCTCCTGTGATGGCATGTGAAAACCTCAAACAGTAACAGCCAGAACAGGTTTAATGGGCAAAACAGTTACTTCCCAGGCTGTGACTAAGGGCAGGTCTACACTACAGCCGGGATTGACACTCTGAGATTGATCCACCGGTGGTCAATTTAACGGGTCTAGTAAAGACCCACCAAATCGACTGCAGATCGCTCTCCAGTCGACCCCTGGACTCTACCCCCAATGAGAAGAGTAAGGTAAGTTGACGGGAGATTTTCTCCAATTGACCCCCCACGGCGTAGACCCCACAGTAACTCGACCTAAGGTATATTGACTCCAGCTATGTTATTCACGTAGCTAGAGTTGCGTAGCGTAGGTCGACTTACCACAGTAGTGTAGTCATAGCTGTTGCTAGTCAGTCACTTAGGCTGGGAAAAAAGGCTGCTCCTAGAAAAAGAAGCCTCCTAGAGAGAGTAGACTCCAGAGGAGAGGAGCTCTCAGGAAAATAATTTTAATGATGTAGTAAAGTGGTCATCAAGGGGTTAACTGTGTTACTCAGAGTATTATGGGTTGGAGTTCTAACCCTCCCTTACTTTTATTTTAGTGACTGTCTGTCCTCCCCCTCACCCCCCGCCCCCAGCACATACACTATGTAGTTGAGTAAATCAGCACGTTCCCAGCCTGTAGTACTGTAAGTAAAGTGCATTGAGTGGTCCTTTTGCAAAACTGGAAATGAGGAAAAACATAAGAATGGCATCTTCTGGGGAAGCCGAGGAGTTTAATACAGAAAATTAGGATTGGCAGCAATATACTGAAAGATTGGGCCACTATTTTCTTGCAAATGAGATTCTAGATCAGGACAAATGGAAAGCAATTATCCTCAGTGACTGTGGCAGTAAAACCTATTCCCTCTGAAAGAGTTTGTTATAACCTCAGAAACCGGGACGGAAAAACACTGCGCATGCATGCCAAACATTACCGTGGGACATTTCAGGTTTCATAGTCGCATGCGGAGGCAATTTGAAACCGGAGCTGTGTCTGTGGTAGAGCTAAAAAGATTAATGGAATATTGCTCATTTGGAAATGTCTTAGAGGATATGCTGCAGGACAGACTGGTTTGTGCTATTAATACTGAGAGAATTCAAAGACAGTTAGTGTCAGAGGAGAACTTTACCGGGCCCAAAGCAGTCAAATTATCAACAGCAATAGAAGCAGCAGTGAAATTTTTTTACAAGATTTGCGCTAAGAATGAAGGGACAATCAAACTGATTCAATGAACAAAATGCAAGGCCAGATGCAAGCGAGGCTCCTGAGGGGTGTTTCCTCTGTGGAAGACCTCATCTTGCATCAGTATGTCAATTTAAAATGGTTCAGTGTCATACGTGACTCAAGATTGGACACTAAGCCAGAAAGCGCCAAGGTGGCTATTAAACAGCATCTCAATCTTAGGAAAGTGGACCCCAAAAGGCCAGAGGAACAGGAAGACAGCAGAGGGCTTTTTACCTTAAGGGGGAGGAAAACCAAAAGGGCAGATACAGAAAGTGGGACCTTCTGAAGCAATGGTAGAACAATCTGTCAGGATAAATCAGGGGTTCTCAAACTGGGGGTCGGGACCCCTCAGGTGGTCACGACGTTATTACATGGGGGGGGCGCGAGCTATCAGCCTCCACCCCAAACTCCGCTTTGCCTCCAGCATTTTTAATGGTGTTAAATATGTTAGAAAAAGTGATTTTAATTTATAAGGGGGGTCGCACACAGAGGCTTGCTATATGAAAGGGGTCACCAGTATAAAAGTTTGAGAACCACTGGTATAAATGGAAGCAGATAATGGGTCTTCAGCTACTGTGATCAGTGAATATACCTAACAGCAGTGCAAAGCAGGACTGAGCCTACTAGTGAATACAAGAGTTCAAAAATTAAGTAAGCTTGGCATGTCGTGGGTGTACCAGCATCTGGGGGTGGGGGGGAGCGGGACGGACTGCAATACATTTACTGCTATAAACACTAACAAAGGCTTATACCAGTATTATCAATTGCCATATGGAACATGGAATATTGTCAGCACCTGGAATTTTCAAGAGGACCATAAGAAACTTGTTGAAAGATGCCCTGTGTGTTATAGTGAGGACTAATGAAATCTTCATCACAGACAGAAGTGATGCTGAACAGACATCAGCACTGGCTAAGATATTTACAGACTGGAAGCAGCAGGCCTTTGCTTAAAACAAAATACATGCTTTTTTTTAATGAGACTAGAACTGGTGTACAGGACAGAGAAGGAGGGGATTCACCCTGTGCCAGCCTAGACCATGACAACTAAACATGCCCCAACCCTTCAGTGCACAGCTGAGCTATAAGTATATTTAGGTGAGTTAAATTATTATCACAGGTTTCTCCCAAATGTTTCAGCCCATTAGGAACCCTTCTATCTACTCCTGAGGAAGCAGACCACCTGATACTGGGGAAAGTGAACAAGTCCTTGTAGTTCCTTGTTCATTTTGACTTGGGCAAAGAATTAATCCTGTCATGATGATTCATCATTTGGTTTAGGGGCAGTTTTGTCACATAACCTGTAGGTCATTTACTAAAGTTGAATGGGGATATTCTCAGTTAGACAGAGGAAGTCTAGTTTGTTATTTTTGGAATAAAAATAATTCCATCAGTACCTGTATGGGAAGCCTTGTACCATTCTGATAGATCACAAATCACTTGTGGGACTCTTCAATGAAAATAAGGATCTGCTGGCCATGGCAGCAGCTCAGCTACAGTGATGAGCTTTGACCCCAGCCACTGGTGAGTAAAGGATAGTCTAAAAAGCAGGGCACCAGCATGCCAACACACATGCTTTCAGTGGATTGATGATACCAGAACAATCTGGTTCTAGGGAGCTTCCAGAAGAGATTGTGTTAACTCATAGAGCACGAAGACCAGGCACCAGTAAAGGCGAACCAAATAAGGAAATAGACTACACAGGATCTCAGCCTGTCCCAGTTGCGGCAGCACATACTGCAGGGCTGGCCAAATCTGACTAAGGGGGGAAGAGTTCTACCCATTTAGGGCCAGGAGTACAGAACAGAGCATGGAGAATGGATGTATATTGTGGAGTGCAAGACTCCTTATTCCTCCACAAGGACAGAGTTACATGAATCACACCCTGGCATTTCACACATGAAATCTTTGGCTCTGAGCTATGTATGATGGCCAAACATGGATGAAGACCTGTAAGACCTGAAAAAGTAGTAAAGCAATGTCACCAGTGCCAGGTACACCTGCAATCCCTGTGCTGGCACCCACTTACCCGTGAGAATGGTCAGGACACCCAGGGTTCTGTGTGCATATAAACTTTACAGGCCCATACATGGGGAAAAAATGTTTCTAATCATAGTGGATACACATTTGAAAAGGTTAAAAGTGCATGCGATGCACTCAATGACCATGCGGTAAATTAAGAGGGGAGAGATGTAATAAAGTGATCATCAAGGGGTTATGGGCTGGAGCTATGCTCCACCCCTCCCTTATTTTCTGTTTAGTTAGTATGTGTTTTCTCCATGCTCTGTCTGTATGTAGTGGAATAAAGCAGTATGTTACCAGCCTGCAGTACTGTAAGTAGCATATTTTTTTGTACATTGAGCAGCCCCTTTAGAAAAGGGAGAGACCTCCCAGATAGCTGGAGGAAACCAGCCTGCAAGGTGCTGCATTCTGTCAGGGAGCCTGCATCAGTCTGAAGTAGAAAGTGGTTGAGGGAAACACAAGTGAGTCTATGGAAGCAGACCCTAGTCATTTAATGCATGGTTCCTGGGCTTCAATGCTGAGGAGAGAAGGGGCCTGGGTGCCCCTACTGACCCACAAGAAGGGAAGGTACAAAAACACACACAAAACATGACACAAAGGATGAGAAGGACTATTGACCTCAGGGTGGGGCTGAAGGCCAGGGACAGGGACATTGGACATCTGTGTGACTGGACTCTATTACCCTGGAAGGTAGTAAAAGCGATCCGGCCAAAGAGCTGAGTCATGAGAATGGGCAAACCACCCCAGTTTTGGAGGGACCATTGGCAGGGGCCACCAGAGCTGAAGGGGCTGTTACACCACACTTGGCCATAAGCAAGGGCATCATTTCAGAAAAATTCTCAAGGGCACAAAGTTGTGTCAGCATATAAAACATTCTCTGTCCCAAATAGCATAATGACTGAGAACGAGAGTAGCAATTATTGCTTTCCTAACAACTGCATCCAAAGTCTGAGTGGGTGGACATGGGGAATCAAAAAGTGGAAGACAGAATGGAACATATGGAGCTATGAAAAGTCGGATGGGGGGTAACTTCCCTCTTTGACCCATAACAAGTGATATCCCTGGCCATGAAGGGGCACACTAGCCATTGAGTGACCCATTGAACAGATCCCCACTGATCACACTTTTCTGTTAATTAGCCAGGTTTTAATCCATTTAACGTGCTTTGATATTTTATAGTGTTATTTTTTAATCAGAAGCTTGTGAAGTACTAAGTCTAATGGCTTAAGAGTATGCAGTTACCTTATCAACCATCTTGTAAATGCATCAAAGAATGAAATCAGGTTTATTCCTACCTTTTAATTAGGTATTACTGGAATCTTGCTTTCCTTTATTCTGCCCAGGGCTGATGTCAGGCTAGCCAACTTATAGATATCAGGGTCATCCTGCTTACTTTTTTTGATTATTGGCATGCTATTAGTACTCTTCCAATCTTCTGGAATTTTCCTTCTATGCCAAGATTTATTAAAAATTAGCATCAGCGAGCCAGAGATCTCTTCAACCAACTCTTTTAGGACTCTTGAGTGAATGTGAGCTGATTAAAAAAATGTTTATCCCTAGTAGATGTTGTTTAACATCCTCCTTAGTTACAAATAGACTGGGAAAGTACTTCATTATCCTCATGTGATAACACTACATCATTCTTCTTCTTTCCAAATACAGAACTGAACTTGCCTGCTTTTTCTGAAATATTAGTAACAATTTTACCATCTCCATCTAGTAATGGGTGTATACCATTGCTAGGATTCTTTTATTCCTAATATACATTAAAAAATCTCCTCTCCTTTGTCCTTAGTCCTGCCAGCCATGGATTTTTTCCCTGATATCTTTAGCTTCCTTTATCAATTTTCTATACTTCATAACTTCTAATTGATTGCTATTTATTCCCCCATCTATTATGTATTGCTCTTTTATTTCTAATTGCTGTCTTTATTTTGGCACTAAGCCAGGATGGGTTTCTAGCCAAAGTAGCAGGTGCACACATTCTCTCTCTCTCTCTCTCTCTCTCTCTCTCTCTCTAGATAGTGAATGTATGCTTATAAAAGGTGCCAGACTGACAACATCTAAAGATCACAGTAATCTGTTTTCCCCCCCACAGAACAGATATTAAGCATGCATTATTGCAGTGTAAGAGTCACTCCTGGTGTTTCTCCAATGTGCCTCAAGAAGCAGTCTCCCTTGGGACAATAGGTGCATTCATTTCTGTGCCCACTAAATCTTTGGTCTCTGACGAGACTGCTAACATGGGTGTCAAATAACGACAACTGTGACAGTGTTTTTGTGATGTTGACAACTTAGCGTCAGTAAGTGGAGTGAGACCATCAACTCATTTTACGTAAGCTATCAAATAGCTGTCAAGGTAGTAGACTTTTTAATAATATGCATACAAAGGAGAGACAGTAATGAGACTTCACATGAGAGTCAGTGCCTATACCTGCCTAGAAATTGCTAGATCATTAAATTTCCTTCTTTCTAGTGTCACATGCCTTTTGGACAGAAGTTAATTAATGCTAGTTCTTATTTGTCTTTACTCTCATATTAAGAAGTTGAACTTTCCCAGTGAAAATTAGGATGAAATAATCAATCTCTTATAAGAATGAAATGATTAATTAATTAACCTTGAAGGAAATAATTCATTTTCACTTTAAAGAAGCACTGTATTGATAGATATTATGAAGGCAACATACATGGTGATATCTGTAATTAAACAACGTTGATTCTACTTGCACATTTATCTTTTCCTCCCCCCAATTTTTGTTCTTTTAGTCAATTCCTTGAAGATCATTTAATTAATTAAAAGCTGAGAAAAGCATCTAATTGAGAACTGGTAGGGTAGTAGGGCTGTTCACTCTGCTCTGAAATAAGATTGTGGTACTATTGCTCTCCAGTTTCTTCTACTCCCACAAAAAGAAGAAAAAAGCTGTGGTTTATAAATCATAAGCCCCAGCTTTGTTACAATATTGTATGCAAATATGCAAAATCTATACCTAATTTTAAAAGTAATCAGAATAACATAAGAGAATTGGGGACACATTCCACTTGATGTAAATCAACATAGCTCCACTGACTGCAGCAGAGTGGCACCATTTTACACCAAATGAAGTTCTGACACAACAACAGGTAGAGCCGATAACTTTTTGAAACTCACCAGGGAAGAGGGATAGCTGTTGCATTTCCTTTTGCTCTACCAGTCTGTTTCTCTGCATTATATATTTAACTGACACAAGACAAAATGATATTTCCTTTAAAATAAAGGTAGGCCCACTGTGTGTCTCCTGAATTTTCATCCTTGGCAACAGTCTCAGCATAGAAGTTAAATATGGACTTGTCATGGAGAAACATCTCTCCTCTCTCCCTCTCCCCTCCTCCCTGAAATGGTTGCCTCCAGTTCAGGATTGATGCACTAAGCACTGCTGCTGCACATTTTGTGTCTATGCAGTGCTCAATAACCTACAGTACCGTTAATGTGGCACCGTGTACAAAAGCTAAATATGATAGATTTGTTTTTGAAAGGTGTTTAAAAAATAAGGAAATAAAAGGTAGGCCATGCTCTTTATAGAAGAGTGCTATAAACTCTGTCATACTTCTATAGGAGTGTAATAGGCTTCTATAGAAATTGTTCTAAAACCCCACAAAACAGAATGGAGAATGATAATCTTTCTATGGATTTTTGAACCATGCAATACCAAAGAAATACAAAGTATTTTATATTAGATGGTTTTAAAAGTATCATTGTTCAATACATGTACTATAGAAATTAGTCCAATATGAGGTTTTTGTTTTGACCTCAGTCTGGTTACAGATGACATTATTACATCTAATAATGAAAATATTTTTATTAGCGATTTTGCTCACAATATCGCCAATGTAGTGCCAGTATTTTAGATCTAGTCAGTTACTTAAATGTTATGACAACTTTAGTCACAATTTCAAGGACAGAAAAATACTGGATGAGTCGCAGCTGACCAACAATTTAAAAAAATATCAGTAAAAGCAAAGAGGTTACAAGTCATTGGATCTCTACTTATAATATGCTTCAGCAATTCCCGGAATTGCTGTGATGCTCAATATGTATGCAATTACCATAGACGGTGGAGGGAGAGGCTGCCCTTCATATATTTTAATCCTGAAGCATTTTAGATTGCCCTCTGAAGCTTTTTTTTTTTTTTTTTTTTTTTGCAGGGAGGTGAAAATATTTGGTAAGTTAGTTTCAAGAGTGCATTTTAAAGCATGGTTCTACTGCAAAACAGATGTCCACATTTTTGCTTGGATCAAATCAAGTCCCATTTTGAAAGCAAAACTGAGAACAACAGAAAACAGTATGGTTTTCAAGCTTTATGTGTAAATGCCATACAACATAAAATATTAAACAGATATGATTGTTGGTAAGACTCATTGATCCACCATTTAAAGGGCACATAGAAACTATAGAGATAGCTAGTAATAAATCATGAAAGCTAAACACTCCTGATTTGGTGAGACCTTCATACATAAAATGTCTAGATTATGCATGAGTCAGACTGTTCATTATTTATGAGTATGCAGACAATCTCTAGGTATTTGTAAAAATGTTTGAAGCAAACTTTTCCCAGATTTTAGCATGAACATTTATTCGTTTTTTAATTTGTATTGTGAAGTGTGTTATTTCCTTGTTGGCTATTTTTTAAATATTATTCATTGAATTGGGAAGCAAAATCAACATAATATGACTAAAATGACTGACCAATGACTCAAAGACACAAAAAACAAACCACTCACAATAACCATTTGCCTGAAAATTATTCATCAAAAGTATTTGTCAGATATTTGTGTGATAGTATATTGCACCTTAAGGACTCAGGAAGGTAAGGAATGTGGCCACATGAAAATCCTGGGGAGGCACGATTAAAAGAGATCAGAAGCAACTTGGGCGTGTTAGCCTCCCTGAAGCCCAGCCTGGAACATTTTTCTGACAGAGGAAGTTAGTTGCTAGGGGACTTCTGGGATTGGCTGAGCAGCTCAGCCTATTTAATCTCCATATACCAGGCAGATCCTCTGAGAGCAGCTCAGTATGACTAGTTCATGGGAGGTCTGCTTCTGATCAGGGGAACACTACAAACTTCATTAAAACTCCACTTTGTTTTAGAAACTGTGTTTGGTTACACACTGTTCAGCTCACCCTTCCTGAAGAAGAGTTCAGAAACTTCAATTCACTCTTCAGGAGGCAAAGATTCAGCATCTGTGTTTTGTTTTTTTACCCTGACTAAACAAGTAAAATTTGCTCAGAAGACAGAAGAAATTCTGAATGTTGTATTATGATTTGTAGCCTGACTACGATCTCAGGGCCTACTACTTCAGAGACAGAGATTCCAAATACCAGGGAGACTAATATGGTCTGGGGAAATCAACAGAAGACATTTTGAAGCACAGAATCAGACTGCTCTTTGTTTAGAGCAAAGATTGATGCTCCAATGTGCAGGGTGAGTGAGTGTTACTCATCCTTTCCTCTTTGGTACTGAATGACAGACCCAGTGGTGGGAAATCTCTTGTCACAGAGAAATATATTCACAGAAATCAGGTTTGGTTCACAAGTGATTTCTTAACCAAAAAAAAAAAAGTTACTGGACATCAGATGGTGTCAATCAGTGTAGCTCCATTTCCTCCAATGGAGTTATGCACATTTCCACCAGCTAAGGAATCTGGTCCATTGCTCCAAACACAAAGTTCAATTAGATCTTGCTAAAACTCACACTTGTAGCATGTTTGGATAGCAATAATGGGAAAGGTGCCGCAGGCACAAAGCTATCCAAAATTATACCACGGTCCAGATCCTGCATTGCTTACAAACTCTAGTGAAGTCAGTGAGAATTCTGTGTGCACAAGGAATATAGGAGCAATCCTATAACCACTTATCAAGATAAATATCATGCTATAAAAAGAAGCAATCATTATAATCAGCACTAGCATAAAAAAATCAAAAATAGATGTATAGAAAGTGTACAGATTTCAAATTACCCTGATTTCAAAGGATGGAAAGGAGTAATATTTAGATATATGTTTTGAAGTATTCAGCACCTTAGAGTTTTGTTGGGGATTTTTTAGTGCAAAAATGCTGCATCACAGCAAAGCTATTGGTGCAAAAAATGAGCCTTTGATTTATGGATAATGCAAAGGTGGTTCTAGCTGGTTTAACAGACCAGTTCACTATTAAATATTTTCCTGGAAGTTAGTGCTGAATGTTTCATTTGCTAATGATATTTTATGTAATCTACCATAGAAAAATTAAATAAATATTTACTGCATAGTGAAAATAGTTGATTTTTCTATATAAATTCAGTTTACTTATAATACATTGAAAACCACTGTTTGCACATATATCACACATATGTGTATTTAACATCCAGGATGGTCAATATTGTTTAAAAATCTGAACATTAATGATACAGCCTCAGTTCCATAAGGGAAAAGTAGTAAACCAAAACTCCAATTGAAATGAATGGGACATTCCATAGAAATTAGTTATATCATGAAAACTGTTCGGCTGTTTATTTCTTTCTTGGGGTGTCTTTCTGGTAATTTTCAATGGGAGTCATAGATTTCTCTACCAAAAAGGACTCTTGTGATCATCTAGTCTGATTTCCTGTATAACAGAGATGACGTTAGTTGATTGTAAAATATCGTAAAGATTCTTAAACAGAGTGCAGGCATAGTGCTCTTTTCTCATAGGCATAATCAACAAGTTCTCCCTGGCCTGAATTCAGGAAAGCACTAAAGCATATGTTTAACTTCAGGCATGTTCTAAGCCCCATCAGACAGCTAAACGAGAATTAAGCTGGTGCCTACAATTAAGCATGTGCTTAAGTGCTTTGCAGAATAGAAATGGATTGTTGAAACATGGCCCCTATGAGAAACTCCCACTGAGATTCTTTAGGTGAAGTCTGTGTGTGGAGGTCTTGAAGGATCGAGACCGTAATTATAGTCCATCATTTTACCACTAATGCATGATTTGGTAGTTGAAAATGTGCATGCTTTATTTGAATCCTGGTGCAGTCATTTATTGCATCATTAAAACCATCCAGGCTTGACCAGGCACTTTTGTGAATTTTCTGTAGTGTAAGTGGAATTCTGCAGGCCCGAAGGAGTCTAAGCATTTATACCACCAGTTTTTGTGCAGAGCACAAACAGTCAACCCCAAGTCTCATAGGGAAAAAAGGATCCATACTATGGATTAAAGCAGATCATGAGATAGTGGATTTCTGCCTGAAAGAAGGAACTTGCTGTTTCTGGAGATGGAGTGGGGGTAAGAGGAGCTCTTAAGTTGTCTCTCTTCCACTACACGCACATTTATTCAAAATTGTAGGGTATGTCTTAATTGGAAGAGATAAATATGTAGGACTTCACATCTGGAACTGCTGGACCGTTCTGTTCTCAGTTACACTGGTGTAAATATCCAGACTAACACCTTGATTTCATAGGTACAACCTTGAATAGAGGGAGATGAAAATTATAGTCTACTAAGAGCAAGGTCAAGTATTGTACATTGGGCCAGATGATGGCTGCCTTTGTGCATGTGTACAAGATAGAGGGTGCAAGGAATTATCACAGAGATCTCAGTAGTTTTGTTGGTTTTAGAGGTGGGGTGGGCAGTATCACCCCACTGCCTTGCTGCCACTGATTGAGTAGATATTTTTGGGCGATGTTAGCAGGAAGCTAAGTCTCTTTGAGAATACAGGGCTGTAACTGTGGTTGGTCCCCATGCAGTATAGAAAAGCGATGCAGAAGACTCCTGATATAGGCAATTATACCACCACCACCCCCAAAAAAGTGTTCCGATTTTTCACACTTGCTATCTGGTCACCCTAGTGTCCAGCATCTGTTATTTTATTCCATGCTTGAGAGAAGAGGAAAACATACTTTTCCCTGGCATATTTATCATGGCAAAGAAGAATCCACTTAGTGAGGAAAGGCAGCTTTTACATATATGTCTCATAGTAACTTTAAACCGTTTAAGGTATTTCTATTTAGAATAATTCCAGAGGTGTGTCTATTTATCTCCTGCATTAAAATTCAAGAAGTTAGTTTAGCTTTTGGCTTGGCTTCAGGGCAAAGCTGTGCAGAAGACATGCTTCTCTGAGATAATTTGTTTCCTAATTGCCATTCGTTTGCTGAAATACAATTAAAGTTATTGCTCTAATATTAACATCAACATCTTGATTGCCGTATAGAAATATGAATATGTATTTTTCTTACTCTGCTCCAAGACATCTTTCACTAACTTTCTCTGAACATGTAGCTTTTAATTAAAGAGAATTTTTAATTCATCCTGCAACAGTAATGCTTTTCTGGCAACTGATAGTCTATTGTAAGGTCACAGCTTACATTTGCGTCCAGTCTTGCATCACACACGCTCATTATAAAGGTGCCAGATGTTAATCTTTAATACCTGGGTTTTTGAAACTGCATGAGCAAATAATTTGAGCTATGTGCAATTTCCAAACTGAAACCTGAAAGCAGGTGAAACTCATCTACTCAGTACTTTAATTAAAAGCTGGAATAAGACAAACTGTTGTGTGAAAGAATTGACTACAGACCTAATCCAAAGCCTGCTAAATGTGATGGGAATTCAATGGGCTTTGGATCAGACCCTAAAATGAGAATGGCATTATAAAGGTTACTGGAAAATAGTGAATAAACGTCACGTAGCTATATAACTATTTCTAGTAGCTTTGATTGTGCATTAGACAACCAGTTATCCAATCTAAAGGCAAAACAAAATAATCACATGAAAACAGGGATGGGAATTCTTTTTAAAACTTTCTTTTTAAACTGTTTACTCCTATTTTCCCTTTAGCACTCTTTCTCGTTAAAACATTGCATTGCACACAATTCTTTCAATGAGCAAAAGCAGGGGAATGTTACAAAATGGTTACATAAAAGAACAGGCCACTTGGGACAGCAGCAATCAGAAGTACAATAAAGTAGCACTTCAATTTTGTGAGGAAAGTGTTCTTTTATCTCAAAGAGATCCTTTTAAAATCTTTTTTCTCATTTTGTAATTTTCTTTTTATGATACAAAAGGTATTTTCCCACACCTCATATTATTTTCTGAGCACATATGAATGTCGCTTTGAGTTACATATGAGATTATTTTTTGAATATGATACAAAATGTAAAATCCAATCCTCATTTTGAAAAATAGCAATTAAATTGACTTTTATGCTCAAGTGTGTTGTTTTCTGTAAAATGGATTCAGTGTATAATACCTATCAGAAATTAATTTGTAATTTATGTAATGTTTTGGGTAATTGTTCTACATTATAAAGCAATAGATTTTAAAAGTGGAATAGCAACCTTTATTGATTTTAAACAGATCCCAGGTTGCACTCATCAAATGTTTGTTTATTTATGTATTTTTTTCATCATGGGGAGCATAAAAATAATTGGCTGCTTCTTGTCATAGTTTTTGAAAAATGCTGAAGTCTATGCTTTCCAGCCTATTTGTTAGCACAAGTAAAATTCATAGATTACCTTTTTTATGTAATGATAAAGGGGCAGCTGACATTTTAGCCCTGATCAATGTGTCTTTGGGCACAATGTTATGAAGGTTCCCTGATGGATAAATTGTGCTTCTCACTGACATGTGGAGAACTGCCATAAATGACCTTAGCTAGCCAATATCAGGAGTGTCATTCATGTCAGAACTGAAGATAATTATATGGCTGTGAATGGACAACACTTTATAGCTGCAAATGTGAATAGCCTACAAAAGACGGAGAAGAAAAAAAATCTATAAATTCCTTGGAGAAAAGAAAGAAGATAGAAAAGAACAGATTAATTGAATTGGCTGCATTAAATGTGTGTTTTGTAAAGGAGATTGAATGAGAGGCTTTATATTTATGTAGGGCCAATTTCTTGTTTCACAAGCAATGTGCAGTGTGTATGTGTGCCCTCTTTTTTTAATTTTAGGAATGACCAGATTGTACCAGATTGCTTGTGTAAATTACGGTTCCACCCAAATTCTCTACTGGTAAATTAGACGTGCTTACTCACCTAATGCACTCTCTGGAGGATACTGGCATGCCAGTGGGTCTGCAGATTTGCTGGGTGTCAGTACTAGCCCAATAAATTCACAGACTATTTCACTTTTTGGTGAAAATCGGCTGCACACAGATCAGAATCAATCTATGAACATCATGCTATCTCAGAGCACAAAGCTCTCGAGACGTGTTCTCTTAGCTCACCACACTAACAGACTCATTTCTTCTGCTGAGTGATTTGAAAACCGATCTTTTCTGCTCAGTCTTACACACAAAGCTATCTGGGCAACAGAATATAGATGATGGAATATTTATATATTGAGCAGTTTACACCCTACTGCACTTGCAGGGGCAGCTCTGTAAGTGGACAAACAGTAGGCAGTGATACTGTAGGGCTCTGCCATGGGAGAGCAACTGCATATGACTCCAGAGGAGATCTGCCAGTGGTAGGTACCATGGAATCTATTGAGCTGGCATGTAGCCTAGCTGTTCTGATCCTGCCCTTTCTAGGCTCAAGTCTTTCCATGAATCTCTGGTGGTGTTTGAATTGGAAAACTGATGCCTTCCAGTTTGGGATCTGCCCCAGAACCAAAAGTGTAGGGGTGAGCTTGGTTCTAAGCATTCAGATCTGAGTCCTCCTAAGGTTTGCATTTAAGTTTAGTGCCCCAGCAAGTGTCACCAGTAGATCCCGTGGTGTACCTTTAAAAAATGAGGTCGGATTCTCAACAAGTGTAAACCAACACAGCATCAAGGGCTTCAATAGAGCTATGCCAATTAACACCCTCTGGCTTCATGAGCCAGGTCGTCAGTAACATTTTTTGGCAGAAAATACCTAGCAGTCTTTTTGCTGTGATAAAACAAATACTCTCAAGAACACTGCAATTCCATATCCCAAATATCATTGTGACATTCAGGGTTCTCATTTGAGTTTCAATGCGATAAAATCTATGACATTTATTTAGCAGTCAGGATTCAGGTCTTAACAAACTGCTAATAACCACAGTGCTGTATTCAGGGGCAGTCTGGCTCTCTCCTGTTTCATGGAACCGATGTTTCCTATTGCTTCACTGTATCCTGTTTTGAATTACATAAAGTGCCTTTTTAGTCCATAGATGCTGGATAAAAGCAAACTTGCCTCATTGATTTCAATGAGCAGTTCCAAGGTCAAATGTTATTCATCTGTAAAATTATCTATTAAAATTTTTTTACTAGGGGAAACCAACTGAGCATTGAAGGACAAGATAATAATCCATTTACGGAATGCATTTTGTTTGTACAGACCATTGTAATAACGGGGATGTGCTTTGCTTCTCAACTTTTATTTCTGGTATTAGGAATCTCAGGGTGATCACTAGTTTATGAAAAGCAATATATAGCTATATAAAATGTATCCTTTCAATGCCCCCTTTCAAAATGTGAAGGGTGCCATGGTTTCTATTCACAGAATAATTGGTTAAAAATGCCCTCTTTCCCTCCCCCCCCCAAAAAAATAATTCTGGATGTTAAAGAAGAAGAAAAACATTTAACTGGAATTCCTCCCCCCCCCAAAAAAAAGTCGTGTCCCCCCCCCCAAAAAAAACAAGTGTTTTAAATTAGAGTGGTTTCTGGAAACTGATTTTTTGTGAGGAATTTTGATGAAAATACACTTTTAAAAATTTCTCACAAAAATAATTAGCATGTTCCAACCTGTTCTGGTTTACAAGGAAGAGGGTGGGGAGTTGGGTTTTTGTTAAATAAATTGGTTTTTAGATTCCATTGTTTTATTTTAAAAAGGAAAATTTTGTGGAAAATGATTTTTTTCTGCAGAAATGTTTGAGGGTTTTTTGGTTAAAAGTGCATTTTGATGGGAAAATTTCAACCAGTTCTACAAATAACATTATATTCCTGCCTTCATATAAATTAAAATAATAAAACCTCTTGGGCAAAGACTGTGAGCAGGTGTGTAAGTAAGTGCAGAGAAAGGGAGCAAGGGCCATACCCCGTTTTTCTCTCACAGGTTCTGTAGGCCACAGCAATAGTAAATTCTTCAAAAGGGTGAGGTGGAGAGTGGCCACATTGCAACCAGAAGAACTGTCCTTTGGTGGTCCTGTAACTGTACTCCCTCCCTTTTCCCTAAACTTTGGGAGATATTATCCTTTGCCAGAGGAGTAAAATTGTTCTCATACCTCATTCTTCTGCGTACCTCCTTTTCTCCCACTAAGGGCTAATCTTCCCTAGAATATGACCTTGAGGAGTCTTGTTAACCTTGAAGAGTCCTTGTTAAGTGATGTTGACCACAACTTTACCGTCAGTGTAAATAGGGATAAATTGTATCTGATATAATCCAATTGTTACAATGCTGAGCATAACTTGATCCTGCCTGAAAAATCATGGGCAACCTCATGTTATTTTACATAACTTGTTAAAGTCATGTTCTAACATGATCTCATTTCCTAGGAAATGAGAAGTTCATTGGCCTTCTTCAAATATGAACACCTGCCCTTCCATTTCTCTCTTCCAGCCAGTATATTATCTGGTATTTTTAGTTAGGTCTTAATAGTGCTGCTGATATTCTGCACAGATGTACCTGTGTACCCAGCCTGTTAACATTGTATTCAGGAGTTTTACATTTCAGGGTACCACAGAGGACTTTCTTACTTAGCAGTGAATCCTTACATTTGCAATCATTTTGTGAATTGATGGATAACTGACTGTGGTATGATATTCACCATGTTTCAAAAAGCTCACCATTTTAACGTGCGGTTACTAGCTAAACTGACAATTGTAAAAATGTTCCCGGATAAAGTGTAACAAATTTCATACCATTACACCGATATTTCCTGTGGGACTGTGAGAATGATACAGCTGTGTTATGGTAATAGGTCGTCTTTTATGATGCAGTAAAATAAATTGTATTTTATAAGCCGTCTTTAATGTACAGTAGCACAAAACACTTTAGACACAGTCAATAGTAAACTGAAGATAAAAGGAATCTTTTAAGGGCAAGATTTCCAAAGAGGTCGTTAAGTGGCTAGAAGTTCTCAGAGAAGGACGTGGAGTGTAATGATCTAAGAATATTGTCAAGATGAGAGAGTAACCACCAATTGTGGAGAGATATAAGTGATGCCATATGTTTCTCATGCCCTGGGTTTCTGTGCTATAAATTTTTTTCTTTTATAAATAACCACATTTTTCAGCTTAGCCATAACACTAGTTCATTCTCTTTTTGCATGTTTGTGTCTACATGGGATTGATTCTGAGAGCTGTTGAGCACCCTCAACTCCCACTGCTTTTACAAGGCATTGAGGCTACCCGCATCTCACAGCACTGTGCTGCATGCAGGGTTGGGCCCTATATCTTGTTGAAAATATTGGTTTTAAATACTGTAAAACATTTCTTTTAATTGTAGAAAAAAACAGATATTTGATTATTCTCAGTACTTTCCTGACAAACAATTTACTATTGACTAGAATGATATATGCCATCACATTTTGATGATCTTAAACTAAAATTATGACTTTTGCATTTTTTGTGATGACTCTTCTTAACTTTTACCCTGACTAACATAAGCTAGATAGAATCAGAGGAGTAGCCGTGTTAGACTGGATCTGTAAAAGCAGCAAAGAGTCCTGTGGCACCTTATAGACCAGGGGTCGGCAACGTTCGGCACGCGGCTCGCCAGGGTAAGCACCCTAGCGGGCCGGGCCAGTTTATTTACCTGCTGACGCGGCAGGTTCGGCCAATCACGGCCCCCACTCGCCGCGGTTCGCCGTCCCGGGCCAATGGGGGCAGCGGGAAGCGGCGTGAGCGAGGGATGTGCTGGCTGCGGCTTCCTGCCGCCCCCATTGGCCCGGGACAGCGAACCGTGGCCAGTGGGGGCCGCGATCGGCCGAACCTGCCACGTCAGCAGGTAAATAAACTGGCCCGGCCCGCTAGGGTGCTTACCCTGGCGAGCCGCGTGCCAAACGTTGCCGACCCCTGTTATAGACTAACAGACGTATTGGAGAATGAGCTTTCGTGGGTGAATACCCACTTCGTCGGATAAGCTGTATAGGTAGCCAAGAGATAAGAGCCTGCTCAGGTACTGTTACTGACTTGTATGGGATTAGGATCTTGCTCTCAGATCAGAGCTAGGAAGTGGAGAGGGCAGATTCAAGGCCTCAGAATGGTAAGAAAGGCTGAAGGACTACAGTTTCCTACATTTCTCCACAGCCTCAGAAGACTGGATTGAGCTCAGAGAAGATGAGAAGATGGCAAGGCCATGGAGAGCTCCAAACACCAACAGAGCAGCTTTGCTTTAGATTCACTGATGGGAACAGAAGTAGTTTGGAACGGAAAACAGTGGAATTCCAATAGAAACAGTTTGGTTTTTTTTACATTTGGCTTCATTGTGCTGACCTCCCTGAAGTTGACAGAGTAGGAATTCAGGAAGACCATAAGAGAAGGCATTTCAAATACTAAGGCAAGGAATTAATAAACAGTGGTTACCACAAGTCTGGAGAAAAGGTGAACGGTGATTTAGGGGCAATGTTGCAGCAGAGGCAAACTGAAGGTACCCTGATGGGAAGTGTGGGAACAAAAGTTACATGCAGCAAGTTTGAAATTCTATCGTTTTTTGGTGCAGTGCTTTTGAAATATAATCCACCTTGTACTATAACATTGAATTTAAATTACAGTGGTGTTCATTGCTTTAGACAATTGTATGCAAAAATGTATTCATAAATATATATATTTCTTTATATTAGGCACTGGAAACTACGTGTTCTTTTTTGTTTGTTTTTATGCTCACTCTTTTGGGGGTTACTGGTTACTGTAAAAGTAGTTCTGAAATTGGACCTTATAACACAATATAATGGAATATCTACATTCACCTGTGGCTATTCAGTGAGGGGAGGGATAGCTGAGTGGTTTGAGCATTGTCCTGCTAAACCCAAGGTTGTGAGTTTAATCCTTGAGGGGGCCACTTAGGGATCTGGGGCAAAATCAGTACTTGGTTCTGCTAGTGAAGGCAGGGGGCTAGGCTAGGCTCAATGACCTTTCAAGGTCCCTTCCAGTTGTAGGAGATAGGATATCTTTATTTATTTATACAAAGACCACTGTCATTATGTAATTTAGGATGCTTTTATACATACACAATCTTAGGTACTTAAAAATAATACTTATTTACATGATTCTGGCATAGTGAAGAAGTTAAATGGACTTTTAATAGAAGCCTACTGGGCTGCTAATTCAAGTGAACAATATCTAATTATAATTTAAACACAGCCAAAGGCCTCATAAAACACATAGAATAACGCTCTTCTTATAGGCAGTTCTGCTCATATATAGTTTGTATTCCTCTTCCTCATTGTTTAGTTTAATAATGACAATTTGGTGAAAAGAGACTCTTTGGTGTTTAGGTGTTCATCATTTCCTGCTGCTTATTTGGGTCCTAAAGTCATCATCTGCTCTCTGGCTATTGTGTCATCATCATTAGTGTTGCTGTGGCGGTGGTTATGATGTCATGTCAAAAAGAGAGGGATGGGTGATTTCAGATGAGGAATAAGCAGCAGAAGATGACATCCCAAGCAACAAATATCCTGTTTTATTGCAGAAGTTCAGAATAGGAAATTCCCTTCAATACATAATACATTTAGGTGCTCATGAAGCCTCAGAAAGAGGTAATCTGCATGGGAGCTGCAGTAGTAGTTCTCATTAGAGCCTCTTCAATTACATTGCTGCTGAAGTGTTGAAAGAGAGGCAGAGACCTCTCCATTTGTAGATAGTGATATGTGTGCAATGGTGGAGAGGTCAGATTCAAGTCCTCAGAATGGTAAGAAAGGTTGACAAATCACAGGTTCTACTCTCTCTCTGAAGACTGCTTTAGGTAAAGGGCTACCCCAAGATCTAGAAGTGGTATATTTTATATGGGTCCTCACCAGAGTAACCTGAAACACTGGGTGAATTGAATGGGACGGAAACGTTGGTGGTTCCTTCTTCCCCTGATTTTGCTTTATGACACTTATGCCACAAATTGGAACTGGTTTTTTTCATAGCCCTAGTACAAACTCTGGGGTCCTGGATGGATTCCAATTGGGTTATATATTTTACTTACCTAAAATTCTCCTGTAGTTCCTTTGCTTTCTGTCCAACAGTTGTTTAGTCTTGCTGGGGAATGATAACCACATTTCAGTAACAAGTGCAGCTCTTACATGTTGTTTTTCTTTTTGCCTTCTTGTAAATCTTTTCAAGTGCATTAGGCCTTTGGATGAAGGGCTACTGTGTCTAACAATCAGTTATTATATTTACTATTATTATTTGAAGAAAGGAATGTTTATACAATTAAATCAATATGCCAGTAAGATCAGAGCCTAGCTAGTGCTCTAATGGCTGCAAAGATTTGGAATTGGATTTAATGAACACTCAGCAGGCTAAAAAATATGCTTTTATGTTCACTCAACACAAAAATATACAAGCTGAGGACAAAAAAGACAGACTCTAGCCAACCTTATTAAATGAGAAGTGGTTATGGAATTATTTATTCTATCTAAACCAAATGCTGATTGTTAACTCTCCATACAAAATAAATAAGGAATTCTCTCTGTGGGTCATGTTGAACTTTAGGCAACAAGGACCTGGCTTGATGAACAATATGTTTTGTATTTCTTAACACAGAGCCAGCTCAAACTGTATAATTTTGAGGGGAACTAGAAGTGTATGCCCTAACTTTGTACATGTAAAAAAACAGAGGATGTTAAAACAACAGGTTGGTGTGGCCTATGGATCACCCCCCAACCCCCGACACACACACATCAATCCCTCCATAAACCAATTCTCTTTCTTCTCACTTACACCAGTGTATACCAGCAGTAATGTATTTGAAATCGAAGGAATTATACTCATGTAAGAGGTGAATCAGACTTAGTGATTGCTGGAATTTAAAGACATTATTAGAAACACTCATCTCATTCAGTGGAATATAGCGTAAGGTTCAACTCTACTGGGAATTAAAAGTAAAGCACAAAACAAAACAAAACAAAAAGCTCCCCACACTAAGATTAAAACACCTCTCTGGACTTTAATTTCTCACTCCATAGTCCTCTAGGACCTTTAACTGGCCAGCTGTTCCTCTCACAGGCAAATACGACAGGCATGGATCTAGGGCACAGTATGTCTTTGGGGATTTAACTTTCTGTGAAGCCCCAGAATGTGCAGGTGATTTTGGATGATGAGATTGGCCTAAAGCCCAGGAGGAGACCAGATGGGATGCACAATACAGTCTATGAAGGTAGATGCAGGGGTGGGCTGGGGAGAGGGAATAAAAGGATGGATGGAAGACAGGAAGAATTGCCCACTAGTTAGGACACAAGCCTGAGATTTGAGAGACCGGGATCAAGTCCCTGTTGTGTGAGAGTTCCTGTGTGAATTTGGTCAAATCACTTAGTCTATGTGCCTCAGTTCCCCCACTGTAGAATTAGGATAATAGCACTGACCTACCTCAGAGGGATCCTGTGACATTAAATCCATGGATCCCCAGATACTTGACTTGGACCCACATATGTGTACTACTCACTTCAGAAAAAAAAAGCAAAAAATAATATTGAACGCGTTCCTCTTACTACGTGTCTAGACTCTGAGGGATGGGGGAGAGCTGCATGTGGTACTGTAATTCTCTCTTTGAGAAACACAGGCTACGATTTTGCTTAAAGGATTTAGATGCCCAATTCCCATTGAAATTAATGGGAATTTGGTACCCAGATTCCCTAGTCAGCTAGAAACAAAGGAGAATCCAGTGTTTATGGCCAAAGCCTAGGACTTGTGGAGACCTGAGTTCAGTCCCTGCTCTTCCATATACTTCCTGTGTGACCAAGGGCAAGTCTCATATCTTCTCTGTGCCTCAATTCACCACCTGTAAAATGAGGATAATAGTAGTGCCCTACCTCACAGGGGTGTTGTGAAGATAAATGTATTAAAGATCAAGAGGTGCTCAGGTACTATATAGTACGGGGGCCCTATAAGTACTTAGGATAGATAGAAATCTCAGCCACACTTTCCATTGGACAACTTGTCTTCTTATTATCATAAGAATTTAGGCCCTGGTCCTGGAAGCTCTGGGTGGACTCTTATAGCCACATGGAACTGAATTAAAGTCTCTGCACAGATACATAGGTCCAGCTGCCCAGAGAACCTTGCAGAGTCGGAGTCTATGTTTGGGATTCCTACTCCAAGTGGCGCTTGGCATGTAACATCCTGTGTGAGGGTAACTGATACAATTTATTTTCTTTGATTTGCTTTTTCCATAGACAAAAAGCTGTAATTTGGGACTTGGGACTGCGTCCTTTTTATCCCCCCAATTTGGACGCAAGGAGTCATTGTGACAATATTGTCACAATGACTCCTTGATTTTTTACCACAGCTTTTGAATAGTGGAAGATTCTTTCTTAGAAAAAGAAAGATGCACCCAAACTCCTTCAGACCCTCCTTTCCCTCAATGAGCCAAATTGTTACTTTGACATCTCCCTGCCATCTCAGCAAAACAAAGCAAATAGCTTTATTTTATTTTTTCCCCCTCTTGGAATCACTATGAAAGAATGGAAAGGAAAGGAGAAGAAGAAACATAAATGTCTGTGTATTTAGAACTGATGGGTTGACGCCTTTAGGGCCTGATTCCTGACTGACGCCAATGTAAATCCAAAATAACTCCCCAGAAGGCAACAGAGTTACACCAGTGTAAGACTTTTGGAAGTGGAAGGACAGTCAGGCTCAGTGAGTGTAGAATATTTATACATTAGGGCGAAATTGTGTTCTCATTTACATGGATGTAAATACACAATAACTCCATTGAAATAAATGGTTCAAATTTACTTGTGGCTTGCACGGGTGGATATGAGATCAGAATGTGACCCTATGCGTCACTTAAGATTATAATACCCATAGGGTGTGCATTAGATCTACAGAATGTTCAAATTAGGTGAACAAATGAGCCAGAGAAATACACAATATATGATGAAATAAAATTTTAAAGCTAAACATTATTTTATTGAGAACATAAATTCATGATATTGAACGACGGTATGGATATATGCTTATAAGGCCAGCAAAGCCGTGGAACAAAATCTCACACAGTTATGAAAGATGCAGTATGTGAAAATTAAACATTATGTGCATATGAAATGCTGACAGACTCTGGTCATTGGCAGGCGGGATCGAATGTGGGGCCTCTGGAGCTTGTGCATGAGCCTCTACCACATGAACTAAAAGCCAACTGGCTGTTATCTAAGGCTGTAGCGCAGACTCAATCCCTTTCTCTCTCTCTAAGTGGTCTTGGTGCCACTAGATGGGACAGAACACCACACCCAGGAGGTGTGTGGGTTACACATAATCTAGGGTTGTAATGTTTCAAAGGTTCACACTGAAAGATAGACGCACAATTTTGACTATACTGTATACCAGGGGTCGGCAACATCCCTCGCCCGCGCCACTTCCCGCCGCCCCCATTGGCCCGGGATGGCAAACCGCGGCCAGTGGGGGCCACGATCGGCCGAACCTGCTGAGTCAGCAGGTAAATAAACTGGCCCGGCCCGCTAGGGTGCTTACCCTGGCGAGCCGCGTGCCAAACGTTGCCGACCCCTGCTGTATACTACTAATATTGCGCTGTCTGCTGTTTTTTTATTGGATGAGTGAACTAACCTTGGTGACAAGATAAATAGATTCCTAACTATACTTTTTATGATGACAAAAAAGAGAGAATTGCAATCTCTTGGAAGCTATAGACTGTCCTTTCAGCAAAGGACTGGATGCTAAATTTAATTGGATGTGCTGCACTTGAAAAAATAGTGCACTCATTAAAACATCAAAACTCTAAGTTCCAAGGTATCTGGCTTCTTTTTTGAATTACAACATGTGTAGAATATGGGACTTGATGATAGTTCATCCTGATTATACTTTTGTAACCACAATTTATAATTTGTGTGCAGTCTGTGGAGGATAGGGACATTCGAGTATTATTGCTCTACCCTGTCTAGATCACTGTTATGAGCATATTCACATTTATAAAATAGAGGGAATGGTTTTATTCTTCTCCCTGAAGCCCTAAATCAATGCAAGCCTTGTTTGCTTCTTTTCTTTGTTTTTATTAGAAAAGTTGAAAAATTCAAAATAAAATATTAAAGTATGCAAACAGCCTAGAGTTCCATGCACTGTAAAGTGGCACTGGCACATTGAACGGGTATTTCATTTCCACAATACATTTCTATCATGTCCTCTGTAGGGCAATATCCCAGAGTGTTTTATGACAAACCATAACGTATTACAAAGACCATGTCCATGGCAGCAAAGGGGAAGCTATTTGGAAAAGAAAAGTCTTCATTTTGTTTTAAAAAGGGCTCCATGTAGCAGTAGATTAAATATCAGCTGCGAGAGATTCACACGGCTGGCGTGATGCACAGCTAAATGCTCTGCCACTGGCACTTGGAGGCTGATATCTTAGAACATGTAGACAAGTGCTCGTACAGCATGGATACAAGACAATGAAGATGTACTGTAATAATCCTGCAGTGTTCTTTTTCAACATGAACTCTTCCTCGTTAAAAACCTAATTCCTTTAGTAACCTGAGCTTCTTAAATCGGTGCTTCCTTCTCATATTTTAGACATTAGCTTAAAAAAAAGCCATATATCATTCATCTTCTGCAGATGTGCCCCTTAATAAAGTCCCCCTTTCCTCTTTCTCCAAGGAGCCTAACTCAGCCATGCATCTGAGGAGTTGCAGCTGTTTATATCAGGGCTGAACTTGGCCAATAAATTTTGGACTAAATTACACTGCTGAACATAGTTTGTCCCTGTGTCACACTTGCTGACTTTTAATGTACTTGCCTATTACTAGCCTTTCTACATATAATTGAAAGACCTGTACATATTATTCCAAATGTGGCCTCACTATACAGTATTAGAGTAATTATCTTGACTTCCCATGAAATCACCACCTCTAGTTATGCATCTCTTAATTTGGCAGCATAGTTCAGGAAATGCTAAGGCTAGTTTTGACATGGCAGTCGGAAGCTTTAAGAACCTCACATAAGATTTTAATCTTCCCGATTTCTGTCAAAATAGGTAAACTGACTGGAAAAAAATAAAATTTGACCCAAACTTTCAGACATTCACCCCAAACTGGAACTATATTTTTATTTGGTTTGACAAAGGTATGGTTTAATGTCTATATACACGCACACACACACACCTCTTTCATGTGTCTCTGCTGTATCACATTCTACTCTTATTGCTAGATTTGCAAAGAAACTTAGGTGATGCTGAGCATTGCTATGCCTAACTTTTAGGATCTAGAAAATCACTGGGATTCATAATGCCTGAGTTTGGTGCCTCAGCTCCAAATATAATGAATGGAGATAGGGACCTCAGAATGGGATTCATAAAAGCCAGCACACTAGGTGGCTCCTTGCATAAGCCAGCCAATAGGAGGTGGCAAGCTGAGGGGCAAGTGCTAACTCCACCCCTCTGTCAGAGATAGCCAATGGAGCAGGGGGACTAGATGGTGGAGGGTACAGAGTCATTCTTATACTTGCATTTGCTCTCTTTCACCCAATGACTTTTTAAATTATTTATCCACAGTGAAACAGTTTCAACGGGAGAGACTGAAGGGGCCCCACATCAGAATATCCCATAGCCCAGTGATTAGGGTACTTGTCTGAGAGATGGCAGATCACTGTTCAAATCCATTCTCCCCCTCAGATGGAGGAAGAACTTTCACCCAGGAGCTCCCCCATCCCAGGTGAGTGCCCTAACTACTGGGCTAAAAGTTATAAGGAAGCCCCCACCCACACCCACTATTTTAATAAGTTCACCTATAGGGGCCTGATCTGGGAGGCAAGCTCTCAGCACACTTACTAGATTGGGCTCCACACAGCAAATTAGGCTGACAAATGCCTGTTTTCCTTTGGTTCATGCATCACACTGGGGAGTAGGCATCTGGACACACGGCCTGGGCCTGTAGTGTGCATATCCAGAGGCAGAAACATAGACACTTAGGGAAATTTTACTGCAAATATTTAGGCACTGAGTGAATGTAGACATCTACAGTGGTCAGCAGCAGCTGAGCAGAGGCTTTGTGAATCCCCGTGGGGCCTGATTCTGGGATTTAGGAACCCTAATGTGGCAGTTGGGTGCCTAAGGGCAGGTCTACATTTAAAATGCGAAGCGATGCAGCTGCACTGGTGCAGCTACTCTATTGTAGCGCTTTAGTGAAGATGCTCCTGTGCTGATGGGAGAGCTTCTCCCATCCACCTCCATGACAGGCGGTAGCTATGTCAACGGGAGAAGCTCTTCTGTTGACATAGAGCTGTCTACACAGGGGGATAGGTTGGTATAACTCCGTCATTCAGGGGTGTAGATTTTTCACCCCCCTGAGTGACGTAGTTATACTGATGTAAGTTTGTTGTGTAGAGCTGGCCTGAGTCCTTTTGTTAATCAAGCCCTTAGTGCCTAACATTTTGTGTTCTTCTTCCCCTCCCCCCGCATCTCTATGCATTAAGCAAAAGTTTTCATTGAGCTGGTTAAAATTACATGCATGCCTTTTCCCGATTGCATACAGTTAATTTAGAACCCACCGATGTGTCTGAGTAGTTCAACCTATTCCTCCCAATGCTCATTAACTTGCATTTTCTACACTGAATTTTATCTGCCTTTGTGACGTTCGTTCACCTAACTTTTCGAAATCCCTGTGAAGTTCCTCAATCTTCCTTAGTCTTGAGTAACCTAATTGTAGGTCATCTGCTTATTTTGATTCCTCACTGTTCATCCAGTTTTCCGAGTCATTAATAAATATATTAAACCATGATCCTAAGATGGAACATTGGAGCTTCTCATTGTTAAACTTTTGCCATTATAACAGGGCTTTAACAGTGCAATGGTCTTTCAGGAGTCCTCTCTGAATTTCACCCTGAGTCTCTTTTTGAATATAGATGTTAGTTTCCTTATAGTCCTTTCTAAAGGAATTCCATCTCATGCATATCTTCTGCAGGCTTACCTGACCCGCTTTCATTTTGTTTTGAATTCTAGGATGGATCCCAGCTCACTTTAAAGCTGTGTCAATCTTCAGGTGCAGTTATCTCTTGATCTCCTCTGATGTGAAACTGATTCCCTTTGATAGATGTCTGGCATACTCTGATAGTTTTGTTTTCTTTTGGTGTCTCCCATGTTCCTTTTCAAAGAATTAGCTGAAGAACATTTTTAATTTTATATCAGTGATTACCACCTTTGTCAATAAATTACCGCTGTTATCTCGTGCAAAGTTTCTATGGATTTTATTCTATTTTTTTCATTTATATACTTGACAAAATAACCTTTGGTGCAATTTTTCTTTCATCCACCACCCTTGCTCTTCTTATTGTTACACTCTCTTAACTTCATTATGCTCCTTGTGTGTCAGTTGTTTTATGTTTCAGAAAGGTCCACTGCTTAACCTTGATTACTTTTTGTACTAAGACTGTTTTATTGCTGTTCTATTTATTGCTAGATGTTATGTTATGCATAAACCTTTGGTCATACATTAATATCTGGGAACAATTTTTATTTTTTTCTGTATCCCCTTCCTTCATTTCAATTAATTTCACCCAAGTCTTTCTATATTCTTCCATGATTTTTAAAGCTCATGTCCAATACCCCTAATGTGCTTTTTTTTTTCATGGCAGCCATTGGTATGTGCAGATTACGTCCTCCCCCTTTTAAGTCCCACAAACATAAATAAACTAGAGGGACTATTGTTGAACTAGCTATTCCATCATCTCTTGATCTTATGTTGAATTCAATTGATATCTTTATATTTTCTATTCTATCTTATATACTGTGTAAATACTGTATCTAATTCTGTGCCAAACTCCACTGATTCCTTCCTCTTAGGACTTTATATCCAATATGTTGAAAACTCATATTGTTAATTGTACTTTCATATCCTTGGTTTTTGTTTTTCTTTATCATCTGATCAAGTTACTTCTTCAAATCAGCAAATGTTTCTGCCAACTTTCTCCTCTTTCATTCTGAATTCTAATTGGTTCCCCATGCCACAGAGACTGCTTTAGAGGGATTATTTTATTTACTTGAAAAAATATATTTTTCTTGTACATTTCATGACATTCTCATTTCCATTCTTCATAAGCTTTTCTAAATAGGCTGCTGTCCTCAAAATGTAGCACCACCGATTTTTGATTCACAGTCTCAAAGCAACAGTGCATCAGATACATTTGTATCTGATATTGCAATATTTAGTAAGACACCTAAACATCAGTAAAATGTGTAACAAGCTGCAAAAATTTAGTCACATCTGTTGAAAACAGGGCTAAACTAATCTCACAGCCAGTATCAAATTAATACATTAAAGCACATACAGTGCATGCCAAACTACAAGGTCAAACATTCAAACACAATATGATAAAATCAGTATCTCTTAACCCTTCATGTATTTTGTCCAGATAACATTTTTTTTTAGTTGCTCTTTCAACTGTTGATCCAATAGATGGAAAATTGCCTTGCATAAGTAACATTTTACAGGAATCTTGCCTTAAGGTCTTTGATCAACATGGGATAACAAATATAGTTAAACATCTACTCAAAATAATCACAAATAAAGGATAATTTTTAATGCATGTTAATAGCTATCAGGTTTTTTTTTCTTTTGATAGCAGCTCAGCTTTCTGGAAGTTCAGATTTTCCATCAAGGAAAAAAATAGACACCTATTAGTATGCAGAGTAATTGGCATTTGGTGAGTGTCTAGTTTAAGTTTAAAATATATCTTCCTCAGCTATTCTTTTGGACCCTTTCTACCACTTTAAAATGTGCAGGTCAAGAGGGAAAGTGACATCTGCAGAACACCTTGTGGGATTATACAAGATATATGAATGTGTGTGCATATTGCCCATATCTGCCACTTGGGAACAATATATTTAATTAACCTTTTGCTTTACATAAATGAGTCCAAATAAGGCTGGAAAACACACCAGATGTTTCTATGAAAGAGACTGTTTTATTATATTTTATCATTTAAAATCTGTTCAGAAGGTTAAAATTTCTGAAATATGAAATGTATTCATTTTTTAAAATTGTCCTGGGGAGAAGTAGACAATAAAATTGTATCTGTATGGTCAACCACCTTGGGAGAGGAAAATAATCTCATTATATTTCCCAAACATGTTGATTAAAAAAAGGTTATAAATAAATAATCTTTACAGGAGTAGCATTTTAGAAGAGAAGTCTATAATATGAATAATTTTAATATACTGCTAATACAATTTATATTAAAGATTTAATATATAGCTAATATAGTAGAATAATATGATGGTATGTATTATATAGTAAATAATATTAAGTTAAACATACCGGGTGAAATTCTGGCCCGTTAACATCAGTGGCAAAACTCTCATTGAGTTCAGTTGGGACTGAATTTCACTAACTATTTATTATGGTTATGATTATACATCAAATAGTATTTTATCAGAATAAGAGTCCTATTGATTTTAGTACATTAAAAGGTTTTCTTTTTACACATTAATTGCTCTTTGTTTTACTGGGAAAGTAGTGTAACTTTGAATCAACACAAGGATATAATATTGTTACAGTAATTTTGATTTAAAAAGGAATCATTTGACAATGGACACCACTGAATTACCACAGTTAAGTGTAGGGGGGGAATCTCTTGCATCTCAGATTCCATTGTGTGGGATCTGTTAGCAAATGTGCATTTTTTTTCATGGCAGCCATTGGTATGTGCAGATTACATCCTCCTCCAAAAGTAACGATTCTCCTCCTATAGAAGAAGAAAAAAGAATTTGGTAACTCATTGGCATTTGCACTGAAAGTATGGCAGAGCCATTGATATTTCCCAGATGACCACCCAGGCATGGGTAGATTGCAGCAGTATCCATAGATCTTGGCCCTGGATGGAGATTGTGCTTGTGTCACCATAAAAGATCTGCTCCAAAGTCCATTGAAGTCAATGGAAAGACTCCCGTTTAATGGGATAAGGATCAAGCCCCGTAATCTCTATCCACTCCATTCCCTTTGTTGTGCAGTATGCCAGAAAAGGAGGATGTGATGGCACAATGAATGAGTGGGTAAATCAGGCAGCAGCCAAACCACACTGCATGTGACTTTTCTGAATCTGTCAGTCACACCATGTTCAGTGGCTTCTCTCTGTTCCCTTTTCTTTCTTTGCATCATGTGGCTAGATGGCTTGGGCAGGCTTTTCAAACAGGTAGAGCAAAGAGCCTATAGCATTAGACTATAAAAGAGAGGATAAGAGGAAAGACCTTATGTCTCAAAGGGGACAGGAGCAGCAATGGAGGTGAAGGAGAAGGGGCCCTCAGGGCTGATGGGGAGGATGCTGGAGGAAAGGCTCAAAGATAGGGCAGTGGGCGTGAAGGAGAAAGGGCCCTCCAGGCTAACATCAGGGATGTGTTGAAGGCCTCTCAGGGCTTGTAGAGATGGCAATAGAGGAGGAAGAACACCCCTGTTGCTTTCCAGGGGTTAATGGAAGAGAAGAAGGAGCCTGGATGATGTAAGCTCTGGCTCCTCAATGCAACAGAAAGAGACAGATTTCAGTGATTTGTCAAGTGATTTTGCTGCAGCAAAATGCCAGAAGAAGAGCAAACCTGGTATGCATGTTTGAGATTTGCTGAAGGATGCAATCTAGTCATGTTGTACCACGAAAACAAACAAACTGGCCCAAATGGTGAAACTCACTCTTAGCCAAATGTGTGAATTAGCGGGGAGATGCCCTTTCCTGGGCACTCGTAAATATTAGAGTTCACTTGAAAACACACCCTACAAGGAGATAGTTATAGAGTAGAGATGAGAACTTAGCAGGGACATAGGGGAAATAACGTTCTCATCTTACATCTGCTACACTAATAATATGTACTTTTCTCACCTTGCTCCTCTTTTCTCATCCTCCCTATTGTACATTCTCATTGCTCTCCTCACATTATTCTCCAGCCTGCCTTCCGACTCTCTAATTCATGGAGTGTTTTTTTTTTACCTTTGGTAGCAATGTCCCTCTTTGCTATGTAGTCACTTTTATCACACCTTTTATCCTAATTAACTCCTCCATTCTTCACAGTCCTTTCTCACATTCTCTCGAATTTCATCTTTCCTACCGATTGACTCTCTCCCTCTCCCCCCTCTGACTAATCTTGTTTTATATTTTCCTTCGCCGTGAAGAAGACATTGCCAAAGTGTCACCTCTAATCTTGTTTCCTATTTCTAGCATGTAATTTATTAATCTTCTTTCTTTCCCCCCTCTTATTGAGCAGGCACGTACTAATACAGCTCAAGTTTTATTTTCAGATTGTCAAATAAATAATTTCGCAAGTTTTAAGATGGGGGGAAAATAAAAAAGAGCTTTGGAATAATGATCACCCCTGTCTTTCCTCCAAAGCACTTGCCTTTAGATCTATACAAATCATTTTATTGAGAGCTGATGTAGCTGTCCTATATCAGTGAAATTAATTATTGGTTAGTGTGTTTAAGGAGCTGTCCTTTATCTGATTGATTAAGAATAACTACATAAATCCTTCACACTAATACAAACCTGTATTCTAAAATATATATCCAATAACTTCCAGATTTCTTTCTTTAAATAATAGTTTTGAGTACCATCCTGCCATGGTAAATTGCAGTATTTCTCTGGCATGTCTGGCCATTGCTGCTGGATCCCAGAGGCCAGGAGCAAAGAGACAGTGTTACTGCTGTTTGCTCTTTTGGGACAGAGGTGAGTGGCCATAAAATGCAAGCACAGGTTGTTCTCATTGCCAGGGCTCTCTGATAGGATTGCATTATTTTTGTTGCCTTTTTTTTTTTTGTATTTTCTTTTGTCATTACTATTGTTTTCAATTAAATAAGAACTAGAACTGTGGTATAAATACCAGCTTGCAGTTGTTTGCTCCATTGTAGATACACCTCTACCCCGATATAAAGCTGTCCTTGGGAGCCAAAAAATCTTACCACGTTATAGGTGAAACCGCGTTATATCGAACTTGCTTTGATCCGCCGGAGCGCGCAGCCCCACCCCCCCGGAGCGCTGCTTTACCGCATTATATCCGAATTCGTGTTATATGGGGTCGCATTATATCGCGGTAGAGGTGTATAATATTTGAATTAAGGCATGAGGCCCAGATTTTTAAAGCAATTTAGGTGTCACTTTTGAAAATGAAACTTAGCCTCCAAAGTAAGTTAGGTGTTGCAACCTCTAAACACCTGTGCCTTAGTGCTCTGGGGAGCTGTGTGTAAGGAACAGCAAAAATCAATGCAAAGCTTCCTTTGGAAGGGATTCAGAGATCCCTGGTGGTGCTCGGGCCAGGAGTATCATTTAAAAAATATGTGAGGTGTGGGCAAAGTTGTTTCAGCAGCATCCCAGCTTCCACTTCCCTACTGAGGCCATGGCTGCTCATAGGGTTTAGTGGGCCCATCCCACCCTGGAAGTGAACAGGGAGCTGGTGTGCCAGCCCTATCCCAGGGAATCGTCTGGAGCAGTGAGTCAGAGGTGCATCACCGATGGCTGTCCCAGGCCAGGGAGAGGGGCTCGGGTCACTCTGTGCTCAGCTCCAGCCAACTACTCTGCTTCCCGTCTAGCCTGGTCTACTCCATAACAGCCCCTGCAGGCCCCAGGGAAACACCCCCGTGCCAGCTAGCAAGGAGCTCTGAAAAGTCAAGGGCAGGGAGGCAAACCAAGGTCTGGGCAGGGCAACTTCTTCCCTTGCCCTGTATCAAATGACACGCCTGGCTCTGGCATACCTATAAACGCGTCTCACTGCCCAATTCTGCAATTCTGCTATTGCTCCCATGATTCTTCAGGTAGTTTAGAGCTCTGAAACTGCTGCTCCCACATTGTTCGCCATCTCTACCCATATGAACAGCCTTTATTTGTGTGCATGAACTTAGGCCTGCACTTTTTTAACCATTAGAACTCGGCAAAAATTGTGAAATGTGTAATTTTCTGTGGGAATAACATCCAGAGTGTTATGCTTCTGGAGCATGCTTGATTCTGTGACACTAGGATTAAGGACAGCTTTAAATTAGAGGTGCCATGTCAGGCCCAATACAGAATGAGCTAGGTTCCGAGATCCAAAAAGATAAATAGGAGTTGTAATTGACAGGGCAGGTGGATAGTCCAGGGGCTAACAGTAGGGAGGTTAGGAATGATGGACAGCTATCCACTTACACATGACCTCCAAACAGACCCTCCTACTACAGTCCAAACCCTTTGACACTCTCTAGAAGCAGTTGGTAACAACAATAAGGATGGCATTGCTGTTCTTTATTTAAAGTAAATAAAAGTCACCAGAGCCTACGAGATGAAATTCATCCCAATTCACACCTCCTTTTTACTTGGTACTCTGGTGACACCTGCAAATAATTTAGAGTTGAAGTTGCCCCTCCCCAACATCCATTTCCACCACAACAAACACTGCATGTTTCTTGGGCAGAGTTTGTCACATTACCAAACGTTGCATTCATATTCCATATAGATGCATATTTTTCTTTGTTTTATTTTGACATTAATTCTTTTGCAGTGCCTTCTATCTAGTAAAGTAAAGAAATTAGCTTGCATATGCTGGCTTGGTAAAGTAAAATTAGCTACACTTTTGACTTTCTGTGGTTTTACTCTGAATCAGAGAAGCAATAAAAATGAAATAAGGCAAATCACTGTTGTTCTATGGTTTTCTCCGTGGTGAGTTAAGAGAAGAAGCACCCATAACGAAAACCTATGAGCTCATATCTGCTTAAAACAGGTCTCTAATTAGTTTCTGTAATCGATCTCCCTGCTCCAGCAGGTGAACCAGAGAATTATCTTGTTTATACTGTAGGTGAGTCACCAAATGCTAGATAGTTCTCTGTGTGTCTTTAAACGATAATGCACTGTAACAAGTGTTCCCAATATGAATGAACTACTGTCATAAGCTTCACTATCTGCTTTACATGCAGTGATGTGGATCTCATTTTATCCTTTGTTGCAAAGAGCTCTAGACATCAAAGAGATGTCCATTTGACCACTGTCTCAATCGAAGGTTTCTGCCTAGAGGAATCTCGCTTCTTGTCTTGATTCAAGTGGTTCAGAATACTAGGCCTTTCCTAGTATGATTAGAAGGAATTCAGTCATCACTGCATTATCTAAGGGGTAAATCCTGTCCTTCTCAGCTCTGCTAGCATTCAGAACCCCAAATGAAGCATAACAATTGTGGATCTGGGAATCTGGGAGTGGGGCAGGCTCTGTCAAGGGATGCTGTAGTGCAATACACACCATGCAGAACTGCTCAGTGCCACCTGTCTGTCTCAATAGGCACTTCCAGGTGGGATGGACTACTGGCAAATCATCTATTAACTGTTGACATATGTACAGACCGCTTGGGTAGGGCACTCTTTTTTAACCAGTGCCACAAACTACACAGATCCACAAACTCATAAGTCCATGCTATGGCCTATCGAGGAACTACAGCCACTAGTGCAGCCTGTGGTCTGTAGCAGAAGTCATGGCATAGCTGTGGAGAAAGGAATTGAATCCTACTTCTGTATTTGCTGTGAGGAATGAGATATAAACTGCAGGTCTTTCTAGTATAATGTGGAAGTGATTAATCTCTCCCACACTAGAGAAAAGAACTCCTGGTTTATGGTGAATGGCTGAAATATAAGACTGCAATTTTTCTGTAGTTGTTAGAAAAATAGTTTACCAGTTTCTCCCCAGATTAAAAGTAATCCTAACATAGGAAGAACTGTGCATCTTCTCCTTTATCAATGTATAGCTGAAGTCAAACTTCCCCACAAGTAGTTTTTTTTTCTCTTTTTTTCATAGACTTGTCCCTAGCAAATTTAGTTTCAAGGTCTTTTATTTCTGTTTCTAAAGTAATTATCCTTTGGGCTTGTTTCTTTCTTCCTTGTATGATGCTAGACTAATTATTCTTCTCCTAATGAATGCTTGAAATGGATCCCATATGGTGGCATATGTGCCTTCAGATGGAAGCTTAATTTGAATAAAATAAGAAAATTCTTCTCTTGGGGCTTTTTTAAATTTTTCATTCTGTAACAATGATGAGTCAAATCTCTGTCTTGGGGATAGAGGCAGCCAGCTTCCATTCTATTGTACATGGAGCTTCATCTGCATCAGAGGGTCTCTTGTTACATCCTCCCAGAGTGCAGGACTCCACATTGGAGAGAGCCTCTTGTATACCTCAAAAGTTAACAGCAGTGTGGCGGCCTGGGCAGCGTCTCAGGATTAGGCCTGAGCCATCACCCGTGCCACCGCGTTTACACCGCTATTTGAACGTGTGTATGTGTATCTGTGCTGGGAATTACAGCTCCCAGCTGCTGTGCTGACATACTCCTTGACCAGGACTCTATTGTACCATGTGCAGAGAAATCCCTCAGTGACCATGTATAAACTGTGACAGCTCATTATGGGTCTGATCCAAAGTCCGCTGTAATCAATGGGAGTCTTTACGTCTTTGGATCAGACCCTGTATGCTAAATTATACCTTAGCTTGTATGGTTCTCTAGAAGTGGGGAATCTACCTTCTCCTTCTGCATCTCAGCAAGATCAGGCATAAGAAGGAGTGCAAGTGAGGGGAGGTCCAGCTAGAATCAACTTCAACAATAATTATCTCAAGCCCCCTGCATAGTAGGATAATGGCATGGGAAGGAGTGTGTGTTACACTTTTAATGATGTTGGAGGAACCTACTCTGCACCACACTCCTCACCACCCAGAGGATAATGTTTTTCAAAGGCATTATGGTACCAGACACTGATGCTCACCTGAGCCTCTAACATCGCTGATCCTCACAGAAGGCATAATTATTATTATTATTTATTTGTATTGTGCCAGTCATGGATCATTCATGGAACGGGACCCCATTGTACTGGGTGATGTAGAAACACACAGAGAAAAAAAGACTGCCCATGCCCCAAAGAGCGTACTAAATAGAATCTGAATCCTGTGTATTTATTTTTACAAATGCAGTCTTAATAAGTCAGATAAAAGAAATAAAGTAACATCAGATTTCATTTTAAAAAGAAAAAACCCACAAATAAATGGCTTCAATTTTTCTAACTGTGTTGCCCAGATTGCTGCTAAATTCAGGATTTAGGATGTTTTAGTTTTAGTTTTTATTTTTGTTTTCTAATCCTTAAGTCTATTATTTTCAGGGATGGTTTAGTAACACTTTCCTTTGTCAGGAATGGGGCTATAGATCTCAAATCATATTTTATCTAGGCCTTGGGAAAAGATTCTTTTCAAAATTCTAAATAATCATTGAACTAGACTTGGGAACATCTAACTATGCCAATGTACTATACTTGCATCTGCTAAGGGGTATTGTGGTGAGTGAATAAGGATGTCTTCCCAATATAGGGATAAGTTTGTTGAAATGGATCATTCTGAAATAGGGCAACGTTTTGTTATTGTGCCAGAACATCTATGACAAAATTGAAGCATTTATAGAAAAGCAAATGTGAGAATTAAAAACATTTTTTAAAGGAGATACTGATCCTTCAATAAAATTCTTTTTAGAATATTATTATTTGAATCATGCCAATAGCTGATGAAAATGTAATCATTTTATCTGAGGCATGAACTTCTCTTGCTCCCAGTGAATCAATGGGGAAAACATCCATTGATTTCCATAGTAGCCTATGGCCCCCATATCGGTAAAGAAAAAAGGTAATTGCTCATTGTGCCATTATTGACCTAAAGTGCTGTGCTCTGCTGACTTATAGAAGACCCACAGCAATGATTCAGCAAATCAGGGGCTATGTTAGCCATAACAAAAAACCCAAAAAACCCTTACGGCCTAATTTTAATGAAATGAATGTGAGCTGCTGGCTCTGGGTAGTCTAAGCCTCTGTAAATTAGGCCAAGAACATTGGAAAATACATCTTGTATTTTTTTGTAAATAAACGTATTGCTGACTTGCTGGCATTTTCCTGTTTTGCTTTCTCCTTTATGAATGAATAATTGTTAGCATTCCAGCCACCTGAATGTTTTTTAATAAAACAAAACAAAACAGATCCTAGCTGGTAAAAATACTCTGACATTTTTCAAGTTTACAAATTGTTTCAGGGTATAATCCTTGATTTGGATGTTCAGCTTTTGCTTCTGAAGATTATTAACAGCCCAAACCTGGAAGAGTCCCCAGTGATCTGTTCAATAGCTTGTGTCCTCTACCTGACTTTCAATCATTGGCTACAAATAACCAAGGGAACATAAACCATCTTAGGGGATAATAATTTATCTTTGGCAGAGCAGTTGGTTTCTTTTCTTTCGTTGTCTCAATATAGAGACTGTGTGGAATGCTTAATTCAGAGTTCAGACAGATATTTCTTGCTCAGCTTTCTTATTAGAGTTAAAAACACAGGATCACATTCTGATAGGACATTGATTTCTCATATGTGCCTGCCAGAAAACCCATATCCAACAGAGCAACTGTATAGTACATTATGTTTGTCTTGATACTGGCTCCTCTTCAAACCTGCTGGGAGCCCATTGTGCAGGCCCTCTGCAACAGGAGCTCTACAGAAAGTATTATATAGCTCTGGCAATAATAAAAGTCATGGCAAGGATGGCTGAAATTACAAAAAAAAAAAGGCCCCAAACCTTCAAATCTTGATGCCTAAAGTTAGGCATCACGATCCATACTGAAGTACCTAAAACATAGTGGGTTGACAGTGGGTGGTTAAAAGTGCTGAGCACACACAACTCTCAGCTGACTGAAGAGGGAGCTGCGAGTACTCAGCTCCAGAAAAGAGGCCATGGGGTGCCTAACTTTAAATAATCTGGTAAGAAAATTTGGACCTAAATGACTGACTATACAGGAATGATATTGCCCTGACTATTGAACACAGGACACCAGTCTCACAAAAACATTAACAACTGAAATGTTAGAAATTCCTGTTCACCTACCTCTTGGGATGGTGAATGGAATGGAGTTTTTCTGGTGGTTCTATTGCAGTCAGTGACCCTTCTATGCAGAGGAATTACTTATGTAGTTGGATTAAAAAAACTGCAGGGCAGATTTCTGCTAGTAGGGCAGTTTTATGCTAGTGGAAGAGTGAAAAGCTGTTCTAATACACCATATCTAACTCAAGATTTCTGGCCAGATTTATAAAGGGATTTAGACATTTGAAGATGCAGATGGGTGCCTATTGAGAATTTCAATAGGAATTAGGTGCCTTAACGTGCTTAGGCACTTTTGTAAGTCCAACAAAGTTCTTATCTGAATTTTTAAGATCCCTTTGTAAACCTGGCCTTTTTTGCCTTCTAAAGTGGAAAAGCCATTGACCACATAGATCAGGGGTAGGCAATGTTCAGCACGCGGCTCGCCAGGGTAAGCACCCTGGCAGACTGGGCCAGTTTATTTACCTGCTGATGCGGCAGGTTCGGCCAATCGTGGCCCCCACTGGCCGCGGTTCGCTGTCCCGGGCCAATGGGGGCGGCGGGAAGCCACGGCCAGCACATCCCTCGCCCGCGCCGCTTCCCGCCGCCCCCCATTGGCCTGGGACGGCGAACCGCAACGAGTGGGGGCCGCAATCGGCCAAACCTGCCATGTCAGCAGGTAAATAAACTGGCCCGGCCCGCCAGGGTGCTTACCCTGGCGAGCCGCGTGCCAAATGTTGCCGACCTCTGGTCTAGTTTAACTCAGCAAAGTTATCTTATCTGTTACACCTCTTTCTAGCCAGGATGTGATCTTTCCTTAATGTAGCATTCATCTTACCTGGTCATCTTTTCTGCATGGGTGCTTCAAAGGGAGCATAATGAGAAAAAAATTGGAGCAAAATAATTAATCTGTTTATGAAGAACTCCAAGCAGAAATCCCTAAAATCCCTGCTGATTTTCTTTATCTAATGTATTAAAGGTTTAAAAAATTAATTCAGTGTGCCCCCACCAATCCATTTTACTTGTTTAACAAAATGGTATATTGATTTTGCCAAAGCTTAAACAAAGCTGCCTACAAGATTCATTGATCAAAAATTTGGGTCAGTCCATGTGATCATTAACTCAGTTGTCAAATACATTCATTTATTTATAAGCTTTTTTATGGAAAAATCCTTTGATAGGCTTCTTGCAAAATGACAGCAAAATGACATATCTACATGACATGACACTGAGCACAGAAGACAAAACAGAAGGTTCTTTCAGCTCCAAAGTTTTTGAGTCTTTTGATAGACAATCCAGTAATTCTGGAGGTTTTCAAAGAAGTGCAGGTTTTAGTATGATTTGGGGACTGGAAATCACAAATATAAAGCTCTCCAAAGTAGGAAAGGCCAATGAAATTGATAGTAGTATTGTGATGCCATACGGAGAATCTAAACCAAATCTGACACAGTCAGTAGCTGAATTAATAGAGGCAAGACACGCCCACTTGATTTGGTTAGGAAAATGCTAGCTGCACTGCTATAAATCTTTCCTTCTGCTGGACAGTTCTTCATGCAAAATGTACTCATTGGAACCTTCCAATATATGAGTTGAAGGGTAATTATAAAATAAAATCAGACTCAAACCAACAGCCTTCTCCAAAATATCAAACCAATTCAAATAAAATTGTCTACCCTCTTTCCCAACTGTCTGACTCACTCCCTTTGGATATTTAAAAAAAATCACAAACATGGATGATTTAAATTCTCTCTACTGAACATGGGTCTTTTGTATTCCAAATTTTATCATGCTCTGGAGCTTAGTACCAGCGAGGAGATTTAATACATCAGTTCTTGTTTTTTGGGAGGGGAGAGATATTCCATTCTGATCCCTGTGATCAAGCAACATTTTAAAAATGTGATTTATTCACCTCAAACCTTAGGAGGTACCCTAGTCAAGATCCCCAGTAATGACAAGTGATTTGGGGGTGCCTTCATGATTGGGTGCCCAGTTCAAGATGCCATAAAGATGCTGAACACCTGTCTTCTTACAGGCCCATTGAAGGTGACTCAGGTTGGGCTCCCAAAATCTGACCTACCCAAAATTACCAGTTCCTTTTGGAAACACTTCCCTTTGTTCCTGTGGGATGGCTGACTATAACACTGTTATATCAGATGTTCTGTTATCAAAATTGGAGTGAGACAGGATGATTTTATATATAACCATGCCAGAACCCTCATTCCCATGCTGAGCAGCCAAAGGGAAAGCAAAAGCACATTTTGCCTGAAGCAAAGTTCTTCTATTATCAATACCAGTCACAATCCTTTTCTGCAGAGAGATTTGATTACAAATATTCTTATGCTGCCCAACCTTCATTTGATTTTACTTTTCTTCTTAAACTGAAACTCAATTTGCATTTGAACAGAGACAGTATTTTTATTATGTGCAGTACAAAATGAAACATCATAAATATGTATAGTGCATTCTCTGCATATACACACACATGGATATATATATATATATATATATATATTCAGAGTGTACATAGAGTATAGAAAAAAACATTTAAAAATATCTTAAATATTAATGCCATAAATACATTTTTCTGTTAGCAACAGATTTGCTTTACATTTTCTTTCAGTTAAAGATTGAATATGTGCCACAAGAAATACGCTTTAAATGGATGCACAATAGCTGGCTACAATGGATAATTTCATTTTAGGCACAGTAATACAAAATAGCCATTTTAACTTCAACTAGATTACACATTTACTAAGCCCTCCATAAATTCATCATTTGTGTGAGTCGCATCAAGAATTGTTTTAAATAAATCTATGTGAAAATTAAATTTAAGTTGAAAAGCAGCAGGAAAAAAAGATCTATAGTAAGCACTTCATTTGTTGTAATAGGACTATTTGGAAGGAATACAAATGCACCTCAAGTTGTAAAAGTCATAATTATTTTTCTCTACCAGCTGAATGAAACGAAGCAGCTTCTGCCACTAAAGCATCAGATAACAGTTATCCCTGGAGAATTCAAGCTGCATGTTTAAAATAAAGCCTTTTCTTGGTTTATAAATTAATCCTTTCCCACCTGGTCTTCAATATTATATATTTTAATTGACGTAAGTTGCATAGGAATTTTCTTATGAGGTTAGCCTAGGGGTTCATATAGTTCATTTTCCTGCCCTTGGCATTGGCCACTACCAGGAAGGTTCTCCAGTCAGTGAGTGGTTGTCTTAGGCCCTGAAATCTCTCTCTCTATATATATAATGTATGTAGATAATGAAAACATCCATATTTACATGTCTAATTATTTTTGAATCCTACTAAGGGTTAGTGTTGCTGACTGGTGGATTTGGAGCTGCCCTGTAAGAATTCATTAATATTGTATACGGCCTTGGTCATTGAGGTGTTTTCTGTACTGCTATAGTTGATTTAACTCACTTGGGGTCAGTCTGGAATAAAGGCAGGAAGGAGGCGCCAGGCAGCCACTCATCCCCTGACATTTCTAAGATATTCAGAGGCAATGCCAGAACTATTGGCTTTGATGATTCTGCCTCTGTCTCTATACAACCTACTTGGTTCTGATTCGGAATGACCAAGGACCCGACAAACACAGAAGAACAAAATAAAGCTGGCAGGGTTTAAAGGAATGCGCTCTCAAGAGAAAGCCAGTAGTTTTTCAGGGGAACCAGGCTGAAACACAGGCACCTGCTGGTGGTATCTTAAAAAGATAAGAAACTGCTTCGTTTCATTCTTACCGAGTAGGTAAGAGGGTGGTAAGACTTTAGGTAAGATAGACATGCACATAGACCAGGGGTCGGCAACGTTCGGCACGCGGCTCACCAGGGTAAGCACCCTAGCGGGCCGGGCCAGTTTATTTACCTGCTGACGCAGCAGGTTCGGCTGATCGTGGCCCCCACTTGCCGCGGTTCGCCATCCCGGTCCAATGGGGGCGGCAGGAAGCGGTGCGGGCTGAGGGATGTGCTGGCCGCGGCTTCCTGCCGCCCCCATTGGCCCGGGACGGCGAACCGCGGCGAGTGGAGGCCGCGATCGGCCGAACCTGCTGTGTCAGCAGGTAAATAAACTGGCCCGGCCCGCCAGGGTGCTTACCCTGGCGAGCCGCGTGCCGAACGTTGCCGACCCCTGACATAGACTATTGTTTTAAAATCTGTTTCTCCCCTTACTCTATAGGTTTGTTCCTACTACTGAGTAAGCAATATTTTTATTTTGTCACTGTATACCTCTGATCACAGATTCCCAAGGGAAGACCTGCTGGTGCTTGAACTCAGTCAGATATCCAGGGTGAGAACAGTGGATACACAGGGTACTGTAGCTCAGGTCCTGGTCTAGGAGTGGGAGAATTGCAAAATTCCACTCAAGATATATAAAATCATGATGCCTGACATGTGGAGGTGCATTGAGAGAGACCAGAAAGGGGACAGAGGATAGCTAACCCTGCAACTGTGAATTGATGTCTTATGGCAACGAGTGCTGCTATTTATGCATGCTGTATGTTAAAATAGTTCCTTTTGCCAGTTTTAATTTTGTTGCCTTTCAGATTCTTTGAATGTTCCTTTGTTCCTATGTTGGGAGGAAGGGTAAATTGGAGCTCCTGATTTACCTTCTCTATAATTGGAGCTCCTGATTTACCTTCTCTATACCATTTATTGATTTTAATGCTTCAGTCCTGTCCTCCCTTATTTATCTCTTCTTAAACCAGTCCCAATCTTTTCAAAGTCTCTTGATATGGAAATCTCTCCATATCTCCAGTCAGCTATAGTGTTAATTAACTGCCTTTTGGGGTAGGTACCAGCGCCATATTTTCCCTATGAGAGATAGTGGTAAGTGGAAAAGAAACAAATGTAAATTCTAGCTTGAAACAAGTGACAGGAAGAAGTGCCAACATCTTGGCTTATGTTGTTGTTTTATTGTCACAAATTGTTAGTTACATGTGGAAATAATGGATCTCGCTCATTGTGAGTGTTGTGTCTGCCAGCTGGTGGCCGTACACTAGAGTGGGTTTACCCAATTAGCAGAGTCTTCCATGCAGTGCCTGGAATAGCTATGTGTGCATCTTGAATGTTACTGCCGCTGAGTCTCATCCTGGGACACTAGTGGTCTGAAGGCAATTGCTCTACCAGGTGAGCTAAATGGAGCTTCCCTCTCTCCACTTGAATGCTCATATTGGCGTAGAGGAGTTTAAAATGGGTATTTACCTGACGAAGGAGCTACTTTGAGCATCTAAATATCAGCTACAGATGCCCTATTAAAGATTGCAGGTTTGAAAACTGGGCTCCCCATTTTAGACTGATGAGAATTGTCATACACATTGCAATTTAAGCCATTTGATCGTTTGCACTGGTGCAGCATATTGAGGCGGCACCGTTAACTTTTGCATCTTCCCTATTTCATTTTAAGTGAGCACTTCTATGTTGTGTTTCCAACTGTAGCCACCCTGTCTGTCCCTCCTGCTGGGAGAACCTGAGCTGACACAGTTGCTGCTAGCAGTGTCACTGTTTGCCTTTCATCCAGAAAAATGAGTTCTGTGTTTTAAACACCCTAAAGGAAGCTGAATTGGATGTTTTGTGTCATTCTGCATTTCACTCAGCAAGCAAAGGGTACTCCCTCTGCATCACGTTCATACTAGCTGGAGTTTTACTCAATTGCAATTTTAAGGAGACAGGAGCTCTTGGGCATAAGTAACTTGGTGGCCTGATCATTAATGAAGGATCTAGTTCTTCCACGCTCCGTGTTCTGCTCCTCACTTTTCACCTTGTGTCTATACGCTCACCAAAACAGCCAACCGATTCATGAGCATGGTTTGTAGAAAAAGCCTGTGTGAGCAAGTTCACTATGTGGTAGATTGACTTGACTCATTTGGAAAGATCTATGCATTTTGTATCTGTTTGAATTTGTCCTCCTGTCTATTTCAACATTAGCAAGGGCAGCACAGTAGGGAGACACAATCAGGACTATTTTATTATATACATCCCTTGGTTTTTTGAGTGTTATAAGTACAGTCGTTAACGTGAACCTGGACCTATATTGGTAAAGTACTTTGAAACTTTCAGTGACGTGCACAATGCATGGAATTCACCTTTGTACAGATGGCTCACCCAAGGCCTATGGACTTGACTTAAGTCTGTTTTGAGGTAATGAATGGATGGAATGGATGAAATGAATGGATTTAAGTGGTGCATATGCAACACTGCACCCCTGGGTGGGTTATCAGCAGCAGGGATTGAACCTGGGGCCTCTGGATTTTAAACCATGAGCCTCTGCTTGAGCAAAAAGACTTAGCTGTGTTAGCCAAGGCTGTTGCAGGTTCAACCTTCTATATGTGATCCAGCCACCACTAGAGGGGGTGAGAGCACCACACTGAATATATGTGGGTTACACATAACCTTTGTGCACACTCTCTGCACAGGAAGATCTTCAGGTCTATGCATCGGGCAGCTCACTCACTGATCTGTTAGACTTAGTTAGTTATACTCTATACCATTGTTTCTCAACCTTTTTGATACCAGGGACTGGCTTGCTGCCTTCCTAAACTGTGTCAAGGACCAGCGTCGGTCCATGGGGCGGTCGTTGAGAAACACTGCTCTATATAAAATAATGGTGTACCATGTAACTGTGATTTGCTAAAAGTTGCTGTCTTGGTCAGTTACCTTTTTCATCTCATTCCTGCAGGCTGTGGAGAGAATGGGATATTAAAGCTAGCAACATGTTAACTGTGACTTGCTACTCCGCCTCCAAAGCTTGAAAAAGAGTTCTGCAAAAACTCCTGACAAAAGAAACGTTATTTAAAAAAAAAAAATACACAAAAAAACCCCAACCAAACATTAAATGCAGTTGTTTTCTGTTCATTCAAATTAATTTGAGGGAGTTTGGCACATTTAAAAGGAATATAATGAATGTGGAAGTTTGTGCTCATATATACATTACATATTTTGCTGTGATAGGGAGGTTTTGCTTCATAGAGGCTTAATTGCCCCTCACTCAACTATGAGACTAGACTTTCCAGGTGCAGTTTAAGATGCATTGCTGGAGACAATAACAGCTTTGCTCTGAATTAGTCCTTGCCCTAAAAACAATAAAATACCTGTCTGGAATAGACATGGAACATAGGACCAAGACTGTTTTCTCTGTTTCTATTTTAGAAATGAACTATCTAAAGTCACAAGCCACATCTTTTAACTTTAGGAAAACTTAAAAACCAGATGTTTTTATAACTATCAGACTGAGAATTTTAAAAATGACAGTTAAGGAAGGGATCAGTTTTTTAAAAAAGAATGTTTATAAACAGATTGTCCAGGATACTGGTAAAGTAATGTGTGTGGGGTTTTTTTTGATTATAAAAAATTTTTAAGCAAAGAAAGTATGATTTATGTATATACAAATAAATATAATAGGTAAAGTCATTGTGGGCCTCATTCCAGGACCTCTACCACCATGGAGTAATACCTTGCTCAGCTAGTGGTTTCACTGACTTGGGTAATGCTACTCCACTGTATTAAAAGTGGTGGAACTAAGCATTATGAACAGCCTGTGAGAATTATTAGTGAACAAACTAAGTGATGAGACATTGACCTTAGCTGTGTAGCTGCATTTCAGCACCTCCCTGTATAAGCCCTCAAAGCAATGAAAACAAATAATTAGTGAGACAAAGTTTCATTCTTTAAAGGCAATTTCTCATCCTGATTAATTTACATTGACGTCACTTTCTTGACATTTGCAAATGGTGAAGTGATTTTGTAGATAACTAATAATATCTTTCTGAGGTTGCAAGGATTACATTGTGGGAAGAAGAAGAAGATGCACATTCCTCTGAACATCATGTGCTGGCCAGTGAAAATTACAGGATACAGACTTGATGGACATGTTGACCTGATACAACATGGAAATTCCTACATTTTCTATTTTAAGTCCCAGTTCCACCACAGCATACATTCAGGTGAACCCTCAGACCCCCACAGAATCTCCTTGCCAGATTTTGCCCATGGAGATATAACTGAAGGTTCAATGCCTTATTATGGACCCAATTCATGTCTTTCTTCTTCAGTGCATCTGTATGACATTCAATATAGGACAGGGTTTTTGTTTTGCTTCCTTAATATACATGTTTTCCTGAAAGAGCAACATCCAAAATGTATTTGAGATAATCACACAGAGCCCATATCAGAATACAGTATGTGTGATAGTGTCACAGGGCAAAAATATCAATTAAAGCAATTTTTGCAACCTTTAAACAAGCACATGACTCTCAGGATGAGTGGTCCTGTGATGCTCTGTGCTATTGCTTACTCAGAAGTTATTCATTCATTCTAGTTAGAACTGGGAGATAAAAGTTTATAAGGCCCTGGTGCACATCTTACTAAACATAAAAAATGCACTTATTGTTAAGTTGACATCGTAAAGTATTTGATTTTCCTGGAATGGGTCATATAAATGAAGGAAAATAACTCATTTTGACTCCATTTGCCTTCTTCAGAGTCATGGATATTATGTGTGCTTTGGGGGAAAACCCAATAGTTTATTATGACAGTGTAAGAGTAAGTGTATTTCAAAGTATATTTAGTGATCACAGGAAGGTACCAAATGTACCAGGCTGGATATGGAAGTCCTCTGCCTTCAGAACACACCCTAAAAGGACAACAGAAATGGAAGCCTCCTTGTGTTGATCTGCCAGTGAACCTCAACCCTGACCTGAAAGGCAAACCATATAGGGGTGAGAAAGAAGAGTATTCTTTCATTGCTCACTGAATGCTTTGCTTCTATGCAAAACCAATCTGGATGATTTGTTTTGTTTTGTTGCTAGGGTCAATACTTGTCCATGAGGAACTGATATGAGACCAACAGTTTATTAAACAAAGTCAGTTAAACAATCATCAAACTACAATGACTTCTTGTAGAAATTAACTTTGGCTAGATTTGAGTCAATGACCTAGACATGAGAAGTCCTTTATCTCATAAGAAACCCGAGTTACCTAGTCCTCAGAGTATGCAATTTTCAGTTTTATCTATTTAATGAATGTAATTAGATGGTATATTTTGATAGAATTAGCATTTAGAGTTTTTCATATCACTTCAACTGCATGTTACATTGGATCTTCCAAAACATCTCTGGTAAACTATTTATGTACCAGTTATGTATAATGTGTGATTAAATATGAACAATTTTACATAGCATATAGTACAAGGAGTAAATCAATATTGGTTATTTCTTGGGACTATAAAATCTGTATCTTTCTAAAAAATAATCTGTGCATGAAGTCAAATCTCAATAATGTGCACTAATGACAGGGAGAATTATTGCAAATTACATATTTTCGGGAGATTTTCAAAGGCACCGAGGACAGATAGGTGCCCAGCACCTCTCAATTTGTAGTGTTCTTTGAAAATTTCCTCCTTTTATCCATTAATGGCTTCATCCAATGTCCACTGAAGATAATGGAAGAATATTCTTTCCATGGGTTTCAGTGGATTTTTAACCTGGCCCACAGTTGAGAAGTACAAGTTTTAACTATGTACGTACAGTAAGGTTTCAAGAGTATTTCAAAACTGGAGAAGGGCTATTGGAGTGTAAAAGGCGGGGGGAAGGTAGGGGGGAAGCCGGGAACTATAGACCAGTCAGCCTGAACTTGATACCTTGGAAGCTACTTCACAGCAATGTAAAAACATTCAATTTGCATATACCTGGAGGATGAAGGGGTCATCACTAGCAGGCAGCATAGATTTACTAAGAACAAAGCATGCTAAACCACCTTGATTTCCTTCTGTGCCAAGCTAACTAATTTGGTGGCTAGGGGGAATGTGGTGGACTGAGGCAACATGTAGGGTGGGCATATGGGGTCACATACCCCTCCCAGATTTCTGTCAGCGTTTGCTGGCCCTGCTTGGTCCCATGGTGCGGCTGGGCCCCTCCCTGTAGCAGCTGCTAGGCGAGCAGTGGCTGCAGGGAGAGGCAGCAGCAAACAGCTGGGAGCTGCAGGGAGGAACCTCTGAGGGTAAAGGTCTTCAAATACTTGAAAGGCTTCCATAAAAAAAGATGGAGAAGGATTGTTCTCTCTTGCCACAGAGGGCAGGCCAAGAGGCAATGGGTTCAAACTACAACATAGTAGATTTAGACTAAATCTCAGAAAAAGCTTTCTGACTGAGAACAGTAAGACAATGGAACAAACTACCTAGGGAGGTCATGGAAGCTCCTTTACTGGAGATTTTTAAGAAGAGGCTTGGATGATTTAGATACCATGAGTCGTGCTTCTAGGCAGGGGGTTAGACTAGATGACCCTTGTGATCTGTAACTCTATCATTCTATGACCCTTTATAGCAATAGGATGGCAAAATTCATCACCTGGACCCTCAGTCACTGCACTTGATTGCATGGGATATAAGACTTTCATGACCTTGAAAAGCCTTGCCTTTCAAAAGTGCAGCATATATTGATTAACTCAAGGAAGCAATCAACTAGAAGGTGTTATGATCTCAAGTGGACTAGGTTAATAAGGTGGATTTGTGAGAAACATTGATCCACCACTGGCACCAATTCAAGATACTTCACGTGAAGCTTTCAGGTCTTTCCATTTCTTCTTTGAAAGTACACTTAACAGCTATCATGGCACTTCACATACTCATAGATAACAAGTCTGTCTTTGCTCACAGTACAGTTAAGAAATGTATAAAAGAACTTGTCAATATGTATCCAGCAATAAAAGACACAGTTCCAACTTAGGACCTTAATTTAGTCCTCATGAACGTCATGAAGCCTACATTTGAATCCATGGCAACTTGTTCTATGTTTCATGTGCCTGTTAAAAGAGCTTTTATAATAGCCATAATGTCAGCCAGGCCTGTGATCAAGTTGCCCTCAAATTAGATCTACCATTCACCATCTTTCATAAGATTGTGCTTTGTCCTAACTCTAAGTTCTTTCCCAAGGTGGGACTGCCATATTAATTAAATGATTAATCTGCCAGTTTTCTTCCCCTTTCTTCACAGTCACATAGGGGAGTCAAAAGTACACAATTTAGATGCTAAGAGAACTTTAGTTTACTATCTTAATAGGAATAGAGAATTTCAAAAGTCTCCCAAACTCTTTACTTCATATAGGGATATTTCAAAGTCATAATAAAATTTTGACTCGAGAAAGTGGTGGAAGGGATTGAGGTAGCAGAGCCATACCCCCATTTATAGCCGTGCCCTCAGAACATGTGGGAATACCGAGGAAGGATAGGAAAGGAACATGAGTACTGTAAAGGGCACAGCTATGATCAGTCCCACTGTCTGAACTGCACTGGCTGGCACCTACATGAGCATGAATATGAAGAGTCTATTTTGAGGAACTCCACTTCCAGGTAAGTAACCTCCATCAGTGGGTAATTTTACTCTTTAAAGTGCTTTTAAAATTTGGTTTTAATCTGTTTCAAATGATCTCAAGGTGACTGCACTAAGTGAAAAATAAAAGTAAATTATTATTTATTTCTAAGACACATGATTGTTGAAATATATTGTATTCTCATCATAATAGCAGAGCAAACTGACAGTCATCTCACTCTCAGTGGGCCTGATCCATTGACATTAAAGAGAGCCTTTCTAATGTATTCAATGGGCTTTTGGATCAGGCCCAGAGAGGACCACGGTTTCGTGATGTGAGCACACGATGGAATCGGGAATTCTTACATTTTAGTTTGGCTCTGACTATCTCTTTTGCCTTTAAACAAGTCATTTAAGCCAATGGTTCTCAACCTTTCCAGACTACTGTCACCCTTTCAGGAGTCTAATTTGTCTTGCATACCCCCAAATTTCACTTCACTTAAAAACTATTTGCTTACAAAATCAGACATAAAAATACAAAAAAGTATCACAGCATACTATTACTGAAAAATTGCTGATTTTCTCATTGTTACAATATAATTATAAAATAAATCAATTGGAATATAAATATTGTACTTACATTTCAGTGTATAATGTATATAGAGCAGTATAAACAAGTAATTGTCTGTATGAAGTTTTAGTTTATACTGACTTTGCTACTGTTTTTTAGGTAGCCTGTTGTAAAACTAGGCAAATATCTAGATACATTGATGTGCCCCCGGATGACCTCTATGTACCCCTGGTTGAGAACCACTGATTTAACCTTAAAAAAAAAAAAAAAAAAAAAAAAAAGGAAAGCTACTGGCAAGGATAACTTGAATGCAGAATTGTTCAAGGTAAATCCTAAATTAGCAGCATCTATCCTGGCCCCTGTATTTACATCAGTCTGTGAAAGGGAAAAAGTGGACCAATGGGGTTATAGTGAAGATACCAAAGAAAGGAACTCTCAGTCATGGTAATAAATGGCGTGGTATCACACTTTTATTTGTGCCAAGCAAAGTATTGTGTAAGATCGTAGTCCAGCATATATCAGAGGCATAGCATTCTCAGAAAAGAGCAAGCTGGTTTTCAGAAGGGCGTGGATGCACAGACCAGATCTTCACTCTATGAAACATAATAGAACAGTGCTTAGAATGGCAATGGCAACTCTACATAAATTTCATAGACTTTGAGAAGGCTTTTGATAGCATTCACAGTACCAGCCACAGTGTGGCAGATTGGGCGGGCATATGGAATTCCTTTCTGTATAATCAACACCATCAAAAGCATCTATTTCAACTTTACATGCAGTGTTGACCACAGTGAGCTCAGTTTTGAAGTCAAAACAGGAGTATGTCAGGGGTGTGTCATGTCTGCAATCCTCTTTAACATTGCCATCGACTGGATAATGTTGCGTACAACAGACGACATGCCAAGAGGCATTAAATGGACACACTTCTCATCCCTTGAAGACCTGGACTTTGCGGATGAAGTCTCTCTCCTATCACATACCCAACACCATATACAAGAAAAAACAACAAGACTCAATGCATTCAGCCAACAAATTGGACTGAAAATCAACTGCAATAAGACAGATATCATGACCTTTAATATTGACTCACCATCACCAGTACGGATAGAGGATTATGTTCTCACCAATGTAGAAACATTCACATACTTGGGCAGCACCATCAGCCAGGACGGTGGAACAAGTCAGAACATCCGGAACAAAATCAATAAAGCCAGGAACACCTTCAGGAGCTTAAAACCATTGAAATACTTGCCAGAAACAGACAGGAGTGGAGGACTTTCGTCACTGCCCTAAACGCCAGAGGCGTAATAGGAACATGATGATGATGATGACATCTGTAGTATGCAAAGTCTTGGAAAAAATTTTGAAGGAGAAAGTAGTTAAGGACATTGAGATCAATGGTAATTGGGACAAAATACAACATGGTTTTACAAAAGGTAGATCGTGTCAAACCAACCTGATCTCCTTCTTTGAGAAGGTAACAGATTTTTTAGACAAAGGAAACGCAGTGGATCTAATTTACCTCGATTTCAGTAAGGCATTTGATACGGTTCCACGTGGGGAATTATGAGCTAAATTGGAAAAGATGGGGATCAATATGAAAATTGAAAGGTGGATAAGGAACTGGTTAAAGGGGAGACTACAGTGGGTCATACTGAAAGGTGAACTGTCCAGCTGGAAGAAGGTTACTAGTGGAGTTCCTCAGGGATTGGTTTTGGGACCAATCTTATTTAATCTTTTTATTACTGACCTTGGCACAAAAAGTGGGAATGTGCTAATAAAGTTTGCGGATGACACAAAGCTGGGAGGTATTGCTAATACAGAGAAGGACAGGGATATCATACAGGAAGATCTGGATGACCTTGTAAACTGGAGTAATAGTAATAGGATGAAATTTAATAGTGAAAAGTGCAAGGTCATGCATTTAGGGATTAATAACAAGAATTTTGGTTATAAATTGGGGACACATCAGTTGGAAGTAACAGAGAAGGAGAAGGACCTCGGAGTATTGGTTGATCACAGGATGACTATGAGCCACCAATGTGATATGGCCGTTAAAAAAGCTAATGCGGTCTTGGCATCAGGCGAGGTATTTCCAGTAAAGATAAGGAGGTGTTAGTACCGTTATACAAGGCACTGGTGAGACCTCTTCTGGAATATTGTGTGCAGTTCTGGTCTCCCATGTTTAAGAAGGATGAATTCAAACTGGAACAGGTACAGAGAAGGGCTACTAGGATGATCCGAGGAATGGAAAACCTGTCTTATGAAAGGAGACTCAAAGAGCTTGGCTTGGTTAGCCTAACCAAAAGAAGGCTGAGGGGAGATATGATTGCTCTTTATAAATAAATCAGAGGGATAAATATCAGGGAGGGAGAGGAATTATTTAAGCTTAGAACCAATGTGGACACAAAAACAAATGGATATAAACTGGACATTAGGAAGTTTAGACTTGAAATTAGACAAAGGTTTCTAACCCTGGTGGAGTAAGCGTGTCGATTCGGGGATCGATTGTCGCGTCCTGATCCCCAAGAGATCGATTTCTACCCGCCGATTCAGGCGGGTAGTGTAGACCAGGCCTTAGAGGAGTGAAGTTCTGGAACAGCCTTCCAAGGGGAGTAGTGCGGGCAAAAGACATATCTGGCTTCAAGACTAAGCTTGATAAGTTTATGGAGGGGATGGTATGATGGGATAGCCTAATTTTGGCAATTAATTGATCTTTGATTATTAGCGGGTAAATATGCCCAATGGTCTGTGATGGGATGTTAGATGGGGTGGGATCTGAGTTACTACAGAGAATTCTTTCCTGGATGATGGCTAGTGAGTCTTTCCCACATGCTCAGGGTTTAACTGATCGCCATATTTGGGGTCAGGAAGGAATTTTCCTCCAGGACAGATTGGCAGAGGCTCTGGAGGTTTTTCGCCTTCCTCTGCAGCGTGGGGCACGGGTCACTTGCTGGAGGATTCTCTGCACCTTGAGGTCTTTAAACCACGATTTGAGGACTTCAATAGCTCAGGCATAGGTTAGGGGTTTATTATAGGAGTGGGTGGGTGAGATTCTGTGGCCTGCATTGTGCAGGAGGTCAGACTAGAAGATCATAATGGTCCCTTCTGACCTTAAAGTCTATGAGTCTATGAGTCTATGATGATGATACTTCAGTAAAATGAGAATACTCCTGTTTACTTTCCTCACAGGCTTGTTGTAAGAATTAATTCATTGAGGCTGATAAGATGTTTTGAAGATGAAAAGAAGTATAAATGGTAAATGCTATTATCCTTAACTTCATCAAATATTCCAAGAAGTCTCTCATCGATTTTTAAGGCCAGAAGGGACCACTCTGATCGTCTAATCTGACCGTGGCATACCACAAACCATAGAATTTCACTAAGGGCTGGTCCACACTAACCCCCCACTTCGAACTAAGATACGCAACTTCAGCTACGTTATTCACGTATCTTAGTTCGAACTTACCACGGGTCCACACGCGGCAGGCAGGCTCCCCCGTCGACTCCGCGTACTCCTCTTGCGGAGCAGGAGTACCGGCGTCGACGGTGAGCACTTCCGGGATCGATCTGGGATCGATTTATCTAGACAAGACGCGATAAATCGATCCCAGAAGATCGATTGCTTACCGCCGGACCCTGAGGTAAGTATAGACGTACCCCCAGTAACTCCTGTATCAATCCAAATATCTCTCACAAATCAAAAGTACATACAATAGCTAGCAAGCAAAGAGGAATAAATTATACTCAAAACCCAGACCAAATGTGAGATTAAATAAATTCTAGCCTGGACTATGGCACTGACTAATTCTAACTCAACAATGATGCTACTTTAGGTGCACAATGTGCTCTTGGGATACCTCTTTTTCATATTATTGGTATGCTTTTGCATTGGAATACAATGTGCTTCCTTGAAATATCTAACAGAGCAAAGCATTATGACTATGATGACATAAAAAAAAACAGATTGAAAGCTACTTATTGAAACAGACTTTCCTATAATCACATGCTCATAGATATTATGGTTGTATTAGTGTGTGTGTACATTACACACACACATAATATTTGTAAGTATATGTGACACACAAAGACACATTATATAAAATGTATATTGTGTGTAGTATAATGAGATTTCCATTATATTGTTTACCATGATTGTTGTTACTCTGTTACAAGATGAAGATGAAAGGACTCCACAGATACCTTTCTTTCTCATAATCTTTTATTTCCCATCTCCTTTGTCCTTTGAGATAGTCATAAAGCAGTTATGTACCTTTTCCATTAGATTCTGCCAGATGTCTACCAATTGTGTATATCTGGAAAAAGCTAAACTTGAACTAATGTTGTTTTTTTTTTTTTTTAGGCCCCGGTTTAGGAGAGCATCTCTGTTCAGGAAGGGTGCTTAACAATGGGGGTAACTTTAATCGTCAGCTCAGTTCTCATGAAAGTCAACCAAACCAAAGTTTACCCCATGTTGAAGCACCTTTTCTAAACTAGGGCCTTAGTCAGTGAGGGTAAAGCCTTCTGAACAGCATGAAGAATTACTCTTCACCTGCTGAAAGCCATTTTCCCCCTCCCTACCATTCTTCTGTGTGTCTTATGCTTGCCAGGGGCTGAGATTGAACCTGAAGTACCTTTTATTATTTGCTTGTTTTCCTTCTGAGTTTTCTATTTTTCTTTGATTCATTGCTCTCTTCTTCCTATGACAATGCTGAAGTTGGCTGCTCATCCCTTTTTTCCCATCTGCTCTCCTTTTTTGTGTCACTAATCCTATTGTGTAGGTGCAACAGAATTGGCACCATCCAGACTTCAAAGGAAGCAAATCAGTTCCTGGAAAATCGAGTGCCAGTTTTTCATGTCACAGCCATGGTGAAATCATACACACTAGGGGGCCTAACACTTCACCTAAGGATCAGGCACATTAAGATGCTATTTGAAAGTGTTATGTTTCAGTGTTTTCTAAGGCATTTATTTTTCTTCTGAAAATATCCTGTCAGAAGTCTGGAGGAGGAACAGCAACATAATTTAAATGTCACTTTGCTTCCCAAAAATGTATTTCATATTCAGGCATTGAGCTGTAGTGACAAAGCTCACTTCTCTGCCGGCACATCTTCGCTTGTTACTTTGGCCCCCATTTTCAAATGTGAGCGCATAGAAGTTTGAGTGCACTTTTGCACACCCCCATTTAGAAATCTGGACTTTAATTAATATATAAAAAATGAGTTGGCTTGGAGAGTAGAATATCTATGGAGGTCATAAATGAAGAGGTCATCTCCTGAGTAAAGCCTAATGGTACTTTTACTGTAATGAGGGTATTCTGTCCTGATGTTAGTTCTCTGGCTATCAATATTAGTAAGACCTTTGCAGACTCCTGTGCAACACTCAGATCATTAAAACACATATAAAAGTCTTTAAGGGCATACTGGCTTCATTGTGACACTAATTTACTGTGGTATTAGTCAGAGCTGACACTCCAGTGGCAGACTGGGAAAATGCCTCCTGGAGTATGAAGGAATACAACTGACACACAACTGATGTGCAGAAACTCCCCATGTCTCTTGCGGGGCCATATTCCCTCTCTTCCCTGGACTGCTGCCTCTGTGAAACCTAGGACTGACTGCGATGCTTGACTGGCATAATACGTGTATATCTTCTCAGTTATGCCCAGTCCCCTTTTATATTTGTGCAGGGGACTGGGCACAACTGAGCCCAAATATTTAGCTCCTCAGAGCCGTTTGCTGGAGAGAAGAGTGCCTTGTATATATGTCTAGGACACATTATTGCTCATTTCATCCTAAAGTGATTCACAGCTATATATAAATGACTCAAGTTAATCAACACTAAAATACAGCCATATTTGGTATGGCACACAGCAACTGCTTAACAGCAAATAGAAACCTTACATAGGAGGTTAAGGGTAGCATGTGAAGAAGAATGTTGCATCCAACGGAAACTGAAGGCAGAATATAATTACATACAACAGAATTTGGCCATAACAGTCAATTAATATCCCTTTCTCAAGTTGAAAAGTGCCATATGACTTTAATGATCAAGGACCTTCATTTTACATCTCCTTTATAAGACAGCACCTCCATCTTCACAGTGAGAAGATGGAGGTGCTGCTGGGAGACTTGTTCAGTGCTGAACCAGAGAGATTTCTTCCAACTATTGAATCATCAGTATAATATCCTGCAGCCCCTGGGATTTCCTTGGAGGTCTCCAATCCAAGTACTGACCAGCCCCAACCTTGTTCGGCTCATGAGAGCTGATGAGTTCACAGCCTGAGGGAGTACTGATCTACTACAAATTGATTTTTGTTTGCAGCAAGTTTAAATTCCACAGGAGAGAGACGGTGCAGCAAACAGATCTCCCAGAGCTCAGGATAAAATGTGTATTTTTTGGTATTTGTGAGGTGAGCGTGAGATCTGACTGGCGATTGCAGTAAAGAGAGTGAAGGAAGAGGCAAGGGGAAAAGGAGAGGTCATGCACAGAGCCTCTGACTCTCACTTTTAAAAGAAATTGATTCCTGAGAAGGAGTGATTGATATTTGGTCCAAACCACACTCTTAAATACATTTTACCTGTTTGTTTATTTTCAAAGACATCTTAGAGGCTTGAGAACACAGGGGGTCCTGAGCAGGAGCCCTAGAAATGCACTTTAGTTGCTTTCTAGCAAAGATTCTGGAACGGTTGGTGTCCGCATAATATCAAAAGCACTTGGCAATGCTCTCACTGTGCAAAAATTCCCATCAAATTTCCCTACATATCCTAATTACCAAAGCGGCACCTGCTGTGGTCCTAAATAACCACCCTACCACAGCAGACTGGTCTGCCTTCCATTTGTTTTTTATTGGTTCTTAGTACTCTGTTTGCTATAATTGCTCAGCTAATCTTACTGAACCAATTTAGGAAGTGCCTACTTCTGTTCGCTGCCACTTGGACCCATTTATCTAAATCCTCTATATCAGGAGGGTCATGCTGTGTTTTCTCACCTGGATTTAGATTCCCCCTCCCCCCCATCCCAATTTAACTCCAAAATAGCAAACCACATTATTGGATCTTTCCATCCACTGGGCCAGGTAATTCATGAAAACAAGGTCTGGTTTCACTGGTTATGCTGATGATAGCCATACCTAGCTCTCCTTAGAGCTAACTCAGAAATTTCAATTCTATAGACCTCTTTCGTTGCTATGAAGAGCTAGATGAAGAACAAGTTCTTACATATAAAACAGTTGATGATAGACTAAAAAAACCTTAAGAACACAGAGAACCTGCTTCTCTCCACTGCTTTGGATGTCTCATATTCATTTACATTCATTCATTGGCACTCAATTTGCACAGATGGTTCAAGGCACTGGTGAATCAGGCCCAAACACCCTGTCATTGTTAATGATACACGTCACATGACAATGAAATATTAAAGCAACAGTTAATTTTTATCCTTACCTAGGGCCTGATTGAAATGAGTGAGAGCCTTTCCATTGACTTCAATGGGCTTTGGATCAGGCCCCTAAAAAAGTCATCTCTTGAAAAAACTGATACATAAAAGGGACACAATGCTTTAATTCTACTGGGCTAGTTTAACAGGCCCATTGGTCCTGTTAGAGTAAATGAACTCATTCAAAGCTTAATTGTTAACTAAAGCTACTAAGAAGAAATATATTGCTACAACACCATCTTCGCTATGCTGACACCCAGTTAAATTTTACTCCAAATATTTAAAGCTTTGGCTAATCAGGCCATGGATTATCTTTCCAAATTAATCCATAGGTATGTCTCTGCTCACACGTTCCAATCACTAATGCAGAGTTGCTCTTTGAAAGGCGTTCTAGTACTAAACTTTACTCCTTTTTGCACTGTGACCCTGAAATCTGGAACACTTTCTCTCTGGGTGGTCATGATGAAAATTGTGTTCCCCAGTTGAAATCACAACTCGAGATTTAACTAATCTCAGTTTCATGCAGTTAGTCATGTATGGTAATTTTACTATATACCAATCAATTTACTTTTGCCCTGGTTATGTTGTATTTCAAAATACCCCAGCTTTTGACTGCCACTATTGCTTTAGAGACTGTTAAAGAGACACTGTCAAATTAAATTTTGTCCCAAATTTTAATTTTGCACTTTATTAAACCTCACGCCAATTGAACTGTTTAAAAACATAAATGAAAACAAATTTTAAAAAATAAATAAATGACAGTTGATTTACATAGTTTGAAGTTGAAACTTTGAAGCCCAAGGAACTTGAAAGTGATACTGACTATAAACAAATGTGAAACTGACTACACTCATTGTCATCAGCCAAGCTTGGAGACATGTAAAAGGGGGGAAAAAAGCCTAACCAGTCACAAATATACTGGGTTTAAAAAATTATGACTTTTAATAATATAAGGTAGTATTAGTCAGATAGGTAAATAAATGTGTTTATTTGCAGTATGATTTGTAAGTTGTTGTCTGCCTTTAACTTATTCTGTGCATTATAATTAAATAGTTAATCACTAACAATTTTGTTTCAATGGGAAAGCTTCACATCCTCCCCTAGCGCAGAAATTAGCTTTAGCATCTGCCATAATAATGGGAAATTTTAGCTTCATGGAGAGATGCATCCTAGACCTGCTCTATAAGACTTAGGAGATGCTGCAAGTCATTACCACACTATAAAAGCATCTGTACCATCATGTTACTGTTCATTTTTCCGAGACCAGGCCTCATTTGATGTTTGCTCCTGCCTCAGGAGCCTGGGCAGGGTCAGATCTTGAATCCAGTCCTGCTTTCTCTGCTTCATAATCCCCTATCACTTCTTTAAGTCTCTGTCTTTCTGCCTCTTTTTCTTCTCCTCTCTTAGGCTTGGTCTACACTAAACCCCCAAATCGAACTAAGGTACGCAACTTCAGCTACGTGAATAACGTAGCTGAAGTTTGAAGTACCTTAGTTCGAACTTACCTCGGTCCACACGCGGCAGGCAGGCTTCCCCATCGACTCCGCGGTACTCCTCTCGTCTAGCTGGAGTACCGCAGTCGACGGCGAGCACTTCCTGGTTCGACTTATCGCGTCCAGACAAGAACCCAGAACTTCGATTGCCAGCCGCCGAACTAGCGGCTGGGTGTAGACATACCCTTAGTTTCTGTTTTAGACAGATGGTAGGTTGTTAAGTAGTAATGCTAATCTTCACCCTAATAAGGTGATATCCCCACTTTTTCTTTGTTGTCTAAACTATTGCAAATACTTCAGCACCCTCTGTAACTTTAAATATTTTCTACCCATTGACCTGATTGTGCATATTGATTGGGGTCTCTTTGAATAGACTGTCCAACCTTCTCTTCTTGTAGATTGGCCTATGTGTGTGAAACACAATCTGAAGATATAAAAGAAAGCCAATCTATTTTTATCATGAACATGGAATTAGTGTCTACCCCAAAGATTAACATTTCTGAAGTGTTTATAGACAAGTCATCAAAGATCTACATTAACAACAAGGAGTCCAGTGGCACCTTAAAGACTAACAGATTTATTTGGGCATAAGCTTTCATGGGTAAAAAACCCACTTCTTCAGATGCACTGGACTCCTCATTGTTTTTGTGGATACAGCCTAACACAGCTACCTCTCTGATAAAGATCTACCTTGTTTACTACAAGAGGTTAGTATGTTTGCCCTAAGTGTAGCACTGCATCGGGTGCAGTGAAGAGCCTTATCACCCTATCTGGGTCATTGTGATTATGCCTTAGTGAACTGTGAGTCACCCTGAGCTTTATATTATACTGTGTGACCTCACAGGCTGCACCAGCCTTTAGCATAGGCGGGCCACTCCCACTGGAGCACTGGGCCTGCACCACAGGATGACATGGAAAGATGCAAGAAGTCATGGCCTGCCTCCTCTTCTTTGCTGCTCCTTGCCCACTTTGAGGTGTGTGGGGGTAGGGGGGCAGATTAAAAGTGAGTAGCCCCTGTGCACCCCTGAGAGCAGGCATTGTCATTATCACTGGCCTTGCCATGGGACAGAAAAGGGGAAAGAGATGCTTCACTACATTCCTAACCATACTCTTTTGCATATCCCCATGACGGACAGTCACAACCGGCCCAATATATCTAGTCGTAAGGCCTCCTGGGTTATTAATCAATTCAGTATTTGATCATGGACAAATATTTTCCTTTTTTTTTTACCTTGTCAATACTGATTCATCTCCTATGTCAGTATTTCATTTTAGTTTTCATTAGATCTAAGCACCTTGTGGCCTAGTTGTGGAAGGTGCTATTGTATACAAAATAAAGTTGTGTATTGTCCTATTATTAATGAGAGAAAAAAGACTGGTTTCCAGGTCTGTAGCAGGAGTAAAACTACACTTCAATCTATTACCATTGCTATTAGTTTTAGATGTCCTCATTGAATGTAATTGAATGTACCTAGACTCTCAACTTAAAGAATTCAGAGACTATTTTTAGACACACACACAAAAGCACAATTGCTTGCCAGGAACACGTTTTCTTTTTCCTCCAGTCCTATCTAACTCTTTAAATTTTTCTAGATTGGTTTCTCTTGACTGTTACTCATTTTGACTTTGCCTCTGAAAGTAGATTTGGGATCAGGTAAGCGTTGGCATGGAGTGCCATTGTGATGTGGGGCAGGACAGAGGATACATGCTGATCCAAAACACTGTCACACATACAATCAGCACACAACACACAAAAGCCAAGACAGAGAAAGAACTCTTCAGACACATAAAGCTGTGATGTCTATAAAACTGCCATGTTACAAAAGAGGCCAGCTTTTTAAATGGTCATGTTGTACAAGGCACAAATAGGGAGGTCTGCCCCCTGCCCTACTCCGCCACGTACAAATACCAGTCAGAGAGCTCATGTATCTTTACTACCAATTATGTCTCATGTTATATGACCATTTAAATAGCTATTGTCATTCTTGTCTAACATGGCTATTTTCTTTTTACTTGCATCACATCTTTCATATGGCTGTATTGTGCTTTTCCTTACCTGTTTTTTTTTTTGTTACATCTGCAGCACTGTAGATCAAACGTAGTGTGTATTAATAATGAACCCTGGTTTATTCCATACACATTCTTAATCCTTTTAGAAACCTCATTGCATATGTGTAGAGAGACAATAGTATTAGCATTAATAGCTTTTATTCACTATAGTCATGTTGCTGGAAATTACGATGCTGCACTAGAAATAAATGACACGGTCCCAGAAACAGCAGAAGGCAAAAGACTTAAGGAGTTAAGAATGAACCACTTGTCTTCATTTTCAGTACCTTTAATCCACTACTGTGCAGTTTTCACACAGTGCTAAATTGAATTACTGCATCATTTTTTACAATTTCTTTGTATGGCTGACCCAGTTTATAGCAGGTTTGAAAACATTATCGTTACTTAAGGTTCAAAGATGCTGCAGTATATTGCATTATAAGTCAATCAGTGCAGGAGTATTTTGATGTCACTTTGCTCTTGGATAAACACGAGCAAAGCAGTGTATGGATATTCTGGCAAATGGGTGAATAAGCCATGGATATTTACTAGTTCTTTAAACTTGAAGGATGGTATAGCATCGTATGTTTTCTCATGATGATTTTACTTAATAGAGAGTACCTTTTTTCTTTTGTATCATGAAGGGTCACATTTTGATTATATGTATTTCTCTTCACCCAGGGCCCTAACAGTGTGAATCTGCGATTTATGCTTTGCCGTGTTTTTGCTAACTGCTACACGGAGCATATTGGAAGAGTTCTAGCATTTCGTTGATATGTAGATGGATACAAATATGTTCAGTGGCATGCCACTAAAACCCTAGAATGAATACAATTTTGAGTTTTTGAAGCATACTGCTTTTTTCATTTTGTGAGTGAGAAATATTCAATCTGTTCTGAAATCCTCCTATTCTCTCTCTAAAATGTAGTGTTTTCTACAGCTTTTTTTAGAACATTAATGTGGTAGCTCAGATTAAATATATTAATAAGCAGTGTTTTGTGCATAAAGCATTTCATTCTTACCAAGGTCATTCTGTATGCTTCAGGTGCTCACTTGTGTTGTTCTTGAAGCATTCTTATTACTGATAGCAGAGTCCTTGGTACATGTTATATTGAAATATTGCTAATGTATGAAGTGTAACATTACATTTCTAATCTAATCAATCAAATGGCATACATATGCACTAGATGCTTGGCTTTTACTAAGATTAATTACCATGTGCAGTGAAAACTAACTCTATATAGTGAAATATTCCATGCGCGCGCACACACACACACACACAGAAGAAAAGGAAAAGCAAATTGTGCAAAGGAATGAGTACTCTAATAAGTTGACTATTTCTGTCATTCAAAACATATGCATAGCCTTTAAGACAACACAAAACAAAGATTAAAAGCATGCTAAATCAACTATCTATTAAAGCATTTAGAGCTTTTCTCCAGATTCTACATGAAAATTATGCAATCTGTTGCAAAACTAAACACTTGTCTCCCAGATGGTGCTCAGAATCTGTCTGAGCAAACACTCCTTCCATGCTCTGTGTAACAAATTGTGCATATTTTTGTTGAGCATGCTTCATTATGCAGTTGAGGAAATTTACACTGAACACACTGTGTGGAGCTGACACAAATTTGCATTGTAAAACCTAGTGATGTATTAATATATACTTCTGAGTGCAGTCATAAAGTGTTGCCATTTTCCATGATGAAGTACCTCCAGCTGAGCTGGCTGAAAGTTATAAATGTATTAGGCATGCTGCAGATCAGTAAATCGGGTTATAATTCTCACAAGCCATTGATAGTTTTCCATTAATTAATTAGGAGCTAATTGTTTTGTTGGAATCCTATTGCAAAGGTAAGCCTCTATGACAGGATGTTCTTAAGTGTTTTGAGGCGTGTATTAACAAATAATATTTTTGACTGAAATAAGAAATAAGGTTAAGGATACATCCACACTAGTGCTTTTATAAAATCTTATATAAAAAAATCTGATTTTTTCATGCACAGGGAATATAGAACGTGCCCAACTGGAGCACACCAGTGGTCCGAGTCTAGTATCCTACCTCTGTCACTAAAGAGGAAGGATGTTAGGGCAGTAGCCTACAACTAGATCTGAGGGTACGTCTTGTCTAGACGCGATAAATCGATCCCGGATCGATCCCGGAAGTGCTCGCCGTCGACGCCGGTACTCAAGCTCGGCGAGAGGAGTACGCGGCATCAACGGGGGAGCCTGCCTGCCGTGTCTGGACCCGCGGTAAGTTCGGACTAAGGAACTTCGAATTCAGCTACGTTATTAACGTAGCTGAATTTGCGTACCTTAGTCCGAAGTGGGGGGGTAGTGTGGACCAGGCCTGAGTTCAAGTCCCTGCTCTGCCATAGACTTCCTGTGTAAGCTTGGGCAAGTCACTTACTCCATGTGCTTCAGCCCCAATCTGTAAAATGAAGATAATATCCTATCCCCATCTCACAGAGATGTAATGAGACTAATTTCTATTTGTGAGGTGCTCTGATACTATTGCAATGGGGATCATATAAGTACCTTAGACAGACAGAAGACCCTTTTCCTGGTCAAGGCTATTCCTATAAAAACCTCTGATTCATCCCTCTAAGCTTCCTGCAGCATCATAGCTGAATAGTTTACCTTTTGCAATTTATTCAGATATTTGACTTAAGAGAAGTCAAAAATATTGTACTATACATTTGTTTTAGCCATGCAGTTTACCATTATGTTTCCTGGTTAAATCCCCATCTTTGGAAATTTGGAGGTGTTCATGTAAATAATACTAATAAGCGTGAAACTTCTGCAATGAAGTCCAACAGGCAAAGTGGCACGTGCTTCACTCATAAAGTTCTCTGCAACCCCTTTCTTCCTTTAGCCCCATTGACTGTTTTTTTTTGTTTCTGACAGAAAGGGTGGATGGATTTAAAGAGCATGTGCATTAAATACATGGAGAACTGAATAAACAACATGAATAATATCCTCTGTTTACGTCTATTTCAATAACTTTTAAATATAAGGCAGAAATTCCCCCCAGAAATTTTTGTTAACATCCATGGGTATTTAGAGACCCTTTATCATTCTTGCTTCCATATTGTTCTGTCTATGGAACAAGAGTATTTTGAAAGATGAAAACAATAAAGTTCCAACAAAACACATTCCCTACTCAAGATGCGTGGAAAATACATGAAAAGGCTGAGTGAAATTGAATGTATATTTTATGTCTTCAACAAACAAGAGAGAAAGTAACTAGATTGTGAACTCTTTAGTTCAAGGGACATGTTTTTTCATGCCTGCACAATGCCAGTGAGCACCAATGGCTTCATATTAATAATACATAAGAACAATTGTTAGACAATATTTTAGCATGTAATGTCAGATGTAATGATATAATATTTAGCAAATTACATCTTCAAAGCATAATGCAGACATTAATAGTATAATGAAGAATGTAATATAATGAAATAGAAATCTCTAGACAAATAAATACATTAGCTAGATTAATTATTTCCCCAATTTTATGAGTGGGGAAACTGATAGGGAGAAGTGAAGTAACCAGTTCAAAGCCAGAAAGGGAGTTGGTGTGATCAGCAGGAATGGCATTCAAGTGTCTCTGGCTTCTAGATTCATGCTCAGTCGTTGCCACTCTTTGCACATCAGGAGGCACTCCCCCGTTTTGAAATGGGGGTCATCTGCTGTGCTGCAATACGCACATGTGGCTTCCATTGGTTTCGGTGAGAGCTCAGCATTTACATCTGAGGGCAAAATTTGGCCCTTGATAAATAAGCCCAAACCTAAAACTCTAAATTTGTTCCAAAACTAATCTGTGCCTGAATTACAAAGAGCTCTCTGAGACAGACCTAAATCTGTACTTCACATAGATCTTGCTAGTTCCCAAAAGATTAAAAAAACCCTGCCCTGCATTATAAAAGGGAAGTACTTTCTATTATCTCTATTATACCAGGGTGCCCCCTAAGCTGGGCACAGTCTGCATTGCAAATGAGATCACCTGGTATGCTGAATTCTGACATTGTACAATTGGCTCAATAATAGGTGCCATGCCTGCCTCGGATTTACAAAGCTGAGCACTGATCGCCTGCACTAGTAAACACCTTGCTCCTTTTCTGTATTTCTAGTTATCCTCCTGTTCAGATTACTGCACTGACTTGCTCTCTTTCTCTTGTCCTTGTCTTGCAAGGGGGAAAAAAAAGCAGCAGCTCATAGGAAATCTGGTACTTGGGGAGAATCCAAGATCAACAGACCAGCAAGCCTACTCATTGTTCTTTATCGTTTTGGGCTCTCTTCCAGCCCCTCTAGGTTTCCATCTCTCTCCAAACTGCTTTCTGCATTCTCACATATGTTATAGAAAGTATTATGATTTCAGAAAAGGCGCATTCATATTTTAACAGCTTGATCCACAAAAGGATTCGTCCGTTTGTTTTGCTCTTGTTTGCTACATCTCTTCTTAATGCAAATGTATAAGCTTGATTATCCCTAATGAGAGCGCCGCATGTGTATGTATCATCAGAGAAGGAATAGATGCCTTGGCATGTAATTACTGGGCATAATTATCTGCGAAACTGGGTATTTTTGGACTATACTGTCGGTGCAATAAATATTTTACATCCAGCACACATCACAACTGAAGACACCTATATAGTCAGAAACAAAACAGTTGAGCTTTTCATTCTGTCACAAAAGTGATCAGTCTTTCAAGTATTATGGAGGGAGGCTTGGAGTGTTGATGCAAAAAAGCATTGGCAAGGATTATATTTTATCGTATTGTTAATAGATTCCTTCCAGATATAACAACTTTTGAACATTGCTGATAGGATCTGCACACTACCAGAAAGGCTGAAATATTCTGATTGATGGTGTTAAAGGGTGGAAGGAGGTTTATAGCACAATAGCTCAGTGGCATAGCAAGTGCAATAGTTTAATTGTTATTAAAATAATTCTCAAGGTTTAAAAAATAAGGCCAAACTTTACTCTCCTCACCCCAGCAAAACCTCCCACTGAAGTCAATAGGGTGCATCGTACCCCTTTGTCACAGACACACACAGCTGTGGAACTGGGGTGGTTCTACTTAGGCAAGTTAGGAAGAATGGGGGAGGCTGCACAGCATGCCTGGCATGAGGTTGGGCTCTCTCAGGACCCCCTTTACCCACAGTGCAAGGGGATTTTGAGGGGGTCCTTGATCTGCAGCTACTCAGGTCCACTGGCGAAACACCTATGCGGCAAGGGAGGGACATCTGTTGAGGCATAATCATGGCTGGAGACCCCTCTGAGGCTATTAATTTGACCCAATGCATGCAGTGAGCATACGGTATGCGGGATTCTCCTAAGACCTATTGGAAGGGATGAGCATCCATTCCACTGAGGCATTACAGCCTGAGGGAGGATCCCTTCCTCATGCTTGGTCCCTACAGAATTCCAAGATTTTGGACCAATGGGATTAAGGTTTTCCGGATTTGATTTTCATTCTATTCCCCCAGTCATGGCCTGTGATTAGTACCACTTGCTATGGAGTGAACATCTCTCCCTGGCAGCAGAGCTCTTTTACTGCCACCTGGTTGCAGGTGCCGAACAGGGAGTTCAATTGGGGCTTACTGAAGCACACAGAATATTTTTCCAGACACAGTTGTAGGTCCTGACATTTTACAGGAATCGCAGCTCCAAAAACTGGTCTGCATTTGCTGTACCACAGGAGATAACTTACTGTAGCATTTCCTCTCCATAAAGACAAAATACCAGTGAAGTGCTCTTGTGTGGCTTGGTGATTGTTTGCATTTTGGGGGGGGACATTGTACCAGAAGTCTGGGATCAGGCTCTGAGAGGATGTGTATAACCAAATGAATTTCAAGAGCATGTGTTTTCATTGCTGCGTTCATAGCTACAAGCAGTAATGGGTAAAGCAAACTGATCATCAAAATGACAATTTCATGGTGCCTGAATAACCTAAACATTTTAAAACAAGTAAAATCTGCACATTTAGTGGCACTCAAAATTGGAAATCTTAGAATTTGGGTACAGAAGCTTAGAGTTAAGGGTTTAGTTGTTTTATTTTTTATTAACCATCAAATAGAATCCCAGTGAACTCAGTGGCAATTAGCCAACCCAACACACCTTTCTACGTACCATATTTTCTGGCAATTAGCACATAGTTTTCTTCTAACAGGTAATATTTTAAGGCTCTTAAAAGTGATGGGTGATAAGCACGTGTTATTGCTAAATGTTACGCAGATTAGCGCCTACAAGTGCATACACAGGTCTGCCAAAACACCTTACCTCTGAGCTGCAAAATCCTTACTGCAGTTCCAGGCTGTCCCTGACCAAGGACTAATAACTGGACAACAACAGATTCGGAAATCCATCGATGCAGATTTATGCCTGTTCAAAACACAGCCCACCAAACCCATTTGACCCTATCACTTTTAGAGGTAAGGAACGAAAATGTAAAATCACTGCACATCCTAGCTGTCCCCAATATTCTTTCTGTTAGGGCCTTTTTCAGTTCTCAAGGCAAGGAGGTTTTGTAGAGACATATTTTAATGCTCACCTCAGTTCTTGCTTTTCACTGAGTTAGTGCAGCCTTCATGGCAGCCTTCAGAAAAAGAAAAGATAGAGTGACCTGTGTGGCTTTGAGAGCCAGCAGTGCCTCACAGGGCTGGGGATATGTATGCACTGCAGTTGCAGGAGGCATTCTGACTGGGTGTCAGAAGTGACAGCTACTACAAATATTAATTAAGTGTGTAGCCTGTGCTCTCCCCCTCGCTCCTCCCTCCCAGTGCTGGCCATCAGCTTCTCACCACTCTCTCCCCTTGCAAAGCAACAACTCCTTTGGAGTATGGAGTGTCTGGGCCATACTATGCCCTATCTCAGTGGTTTTCAACCTGCAGTCAACAGAACCCTGGGGTTCCACAGACTATGTCTAAGGGTCCACAAAAGGTTGTCATTACCATAGAACAGTGGTTTTCAATATGTGGTCTAAAAGGATGAGACTTTAATGAAATATAACGTTGGAATGACATACTAAAAACTGTTAAGGACACAAATCATCTGTTTAACCCTTTTGTAATCAGATTGTATTCCAGATTCTTTCTTGGAGTGGGGGTGGGGGAGGGGCAAGGACACTTGAAAACAGGAAGATAATGCCAGAATCTTTCATACGCAATAACTACCAAGGAACATTATTCTCTCTGTAAAGTCCACTTTCTCTTTCCCTGTTATGAATCAGAGACAATTTTCATTAAAACTTATGGGATTTCCTCTATAACTTTAATGGATTTTAGATTGAACACTTGGTGAATACTGAATCACTGTCACCCAAAGTCTAGCATGGTATGAAATGTAGACCACTCTGGATAGACTCAAAGACGTCAGCCAGAGGACACCAAACAGCAGGGGTGAAAGTAGAAATAGGGACTTACTGGTAGGGGGCTGGGTTGGGGCCGGCTTTGGCCCCCGGAAGGGGCGGGGCCTCGGGCGGAAGAGGCGAGGATTGGGGGGGGGGTCAGAGCCAGCCTCAGCCTGCCCTGTACCGGTAAGTGCCCTCCCCCTCCCCTGCCAGGGTAGCAGCGGCAGCCAGGGGATCCGGCAGCAGTTTAAAAAGCCCGGAGCTCGGCCGCCGCTACCGCTCCAGGCCCTTTAAACCGCTGCAGAGCCCCTGGCTACCGCTGCTACCCCAGGGCTCTGGCAGCAGGGCTCCGGGGGCTATTTAAAGGGCCCAGGACTTGCCTGCTTCTACCACCCCGGCCCTTTAAATAGCCCCCAGAGACCTGGGGTAGAAGCTTTAAAATAAAACCTTTATAAAAATACAACAGTATTCTCAGATGCCCCAAACACTGTGGTCTGGTAACATGATAAAGATGCAAGGTGTAGGATTATATCTATAGGATACCATCATTGTTTTGGGGTTTTTTTTCGGTTTTGTTTTTTCCAGTAAGGAAATTTTCCTCAGTTGTGATTTCCTGTTTCCGGTGCTTAATGTGACAATTAATTTAACATACACTGAGCGAAAAAAAAATGGTGAATAGTATTTTTGCCAAAACTATTTGCTAATTCAGGTCAAATTTGACAGTTTTGGCTGGGGAAAAAAGGGAAAAAAAGAAATAAAATTAAAGGGTTTCAGTTTGACACATTTCATATGGAAAATTTCAAAATGTTTTATTTTGGACTTTTTGTTTTGAAACAGCAGTTTCTGTTTTGAAACTTAGCCATTAAAAAAGAAACAACCAATGGTGAAACACACCCCAACTGAAATGAAAAACTAAAACTAATAATACATTAAAATAAAATAAAATACTAATAAATAAATAAATAAATAAATAATAATGTTGACCTAAAATCATTTTGATTTTTTTATTTAATGCTGCACTAGAAGAAACAAAGGAAGCAGCCATTAAACGGAAGAAGGGGTCCTGGCCTGACAAGTTTCACCAGTAAGATTGTTGAGAGCATGTGGTGACAAAAACTCTACTTTGAATTTAACATGATTTCTTAATTTAGATATTAGTTACATTTTTATCATTATGTTTCTTGTAACCATTTCTGATGTTTATGCCTCATTATTTGTACTCACTTAATATCTTTCTCTTTGTAGTTAATGAACTTGTTTTATTGTTTTATCTGATCCAGTGTGTTTGTTTAGGGAAACACCATTTGAGGTATCAAAATCTGTGCATATTATTTCCATTGATGAAATAACGGACCTATATACATTTGTATTGTCCAGGAGAGGCCTGGTCAGTGCAGGACATATATATCTGGGCGGAAATCTGGGACTGGGAGTGAGTTGGGGTCACCCTGCAGTATAACCAGGCTGGCAAAAACCAAGGTATGGCTGGCTGCAGCACACACAGAGACAAAGCTGGGAGTGACTCACTTGCTGGAGGCTGTTTACGAGCAGTCCAGGATTGGAGCTACAACAGCTAAGCAGTGTAAAGGGCACCCCAGGTTAGAGGGTAGGGGGACACAACTACTCATTATTCTTGACTGTACCCTGGGAATGTTACAGCCCCCAGACTGAAAAATCAATTAATCGCTCATCTCTGCTTACAATGATAACAACACCAAATCTCTCTATATCAGACTATATTATATTGGGGAAGGGAAAGTTATTCAGTGCTATTAATACAAGTAAACGAACAGTGCTTTCTCTTGCCAGTTGTTAGATTAACCAAGTGAACCATGATTCATCAGCCTTAAAACGTGTGTGAATTCATAAACAGGTCACAGTGACATGCCTGGAATTTTCCTGGCAGTTTGTGTAGCTAAAGTCAAAGAGAAAATAAAATGTGAGGCAAGGAACTCAAGGGACTTTGAAAAGGGATGGATTTGTAAAGCCTGATTGCTAGTACAGATAGCTACATGTGATAAACTTGGTTTTATGTCTCTATTTACATATTAATTGTAATTCAACTATGGAATAATTGGAGAGGTTCAATACAAGGTTTTATCAAAATATCGACTGCATCAACAATAAGTCTAGGGCTTTTGAGGATCGGTAGGGGGTTTACTTAAAATGCAGTGCCTGTGCTTATCATTTGATTTTAGACATGTATAATTTGCTGGTTTAAGGACTGCTTTATTCTCAGTTCTCAGGGATTCATTTATAGGGATTTATTAAATGTAGGTGAGATGAACAACATTGGATACAAAATTTTAAGAGGGGAAGCAGATATGTTATTCATTATTATATCTATTACATATTCTTTGTATTACCATAGCATATATAATGTGTTATGTGCTGCCTTCCACATATTGGAAGGTGCTACAACACCCAGAAGATAAGAAACAGATGAAGGGAAAAGGTGGAGGGGAGCAATAACCCCCCCCCCCATCCACATAGCTATTAAGCACATGCTTAATTTTAAGCGTATGAATAGTCCAATTGACTTCAATGGGACTACTCACATGCTTTAAGTTAAGCATTTGCTTAAGTAATTTGCTGGATCAGGGCCATAAAGAAAAAAAAAGTTTTTTACCTATCCATAATTAGTTGGCTAATGTCTCAGTAGAAGTGGATCTTGAGGTGGGGCTTGAAGGATGAGGGGAAGGCACGCTACTTGGCGTGGGTAGGGTGAAGACAATTCTGGGGGAGGTGGACAACACAACCAAGAGTCATTGTTGGTGTGATGGAAGGGTGAAAGCACTGTGGTAAGAGGCAAGATTCTGTAAGTTGAAAGGACTTAGTGGGATGCTGAGGAGGACAGAAGAGGCTAGAGGCTCTAAGTCAGTGGTTGGCAACGTTCGGCACGCGGCTCGCCAGGGTAAGCACCCTAGTGGGCCGGGCCAGTTTATTTACCTGCTGACGCGGCAGGTTCGGCCGATCGCGGCCCCCACTGGCTGCGGTTCGCCGTCCCGGGCCAATGGGGGCGGCGGGAAGCGGCGCGGGCCGAGGGATGTGCTGGCCGCGGCTTCCCGCCGCCCCCATTGGCCCAGGACGGCGAACCGCGGCGAGTGGGGGCCGCGATCGGCCGAACCTGCCGCATCAGCAGGTAAATAAACTGGCCCGGCCCGCTAGGGTGCTTACCCTGGCGAGCCGCGTGCCGAACGTTGCCGACCCCTGCTCTAAGAAGTGTTACTGCAATACAAAGCATAAATAATAATAATAGTGTTCATGATACAAAATATTCACTACACTTTGAGTTCTCTCAGTTACCCGTCCTGCAAACCATCACACATGCTTAACTTCATGCACTTGTGTAGCACTGTTGAAGTCAATGGGACAATTCACACATGTAAAGCTAAAATGTATCATTGTTTGCAGGATCAGGGCCTTAATGAGCAGTCGTATCCTCTTCCCACTGTCTCAGTTCAGCCCAGATGTTCCAAAGAAAACTCACCGATTTTCTCAGAATCTTATTCTGAGCTCTTTTTTTCCTACCACTCTCCTCATTCTCCCTCTGGATTTACATATTCTGATCTCTTTACTTTTACTTGATCCTTCAGTTGCATGAGATGTCGGTAACGCTCCATATTAATCATTCTTTTTCCTAGCTCAGACATACCCAAGGGTCACCTGAGCTTTAGAGACAGATCCTGGTTCAATGGCAATAAATATGCGTTTTCTGTCATATTTTTATTTTGCAAAAGCAGTTTTGTGCATGTATGCCTCTTGATGTACTTTGAATGTGTTCTCCCCAACCACTGTATAGTCCTGAGATTTTAAGATCAGTATGATTTTGTTTGCATCTCCAGCTAAGAGTACTACTTGTTCTTGCTCTGTATTGAGGAACAAATGGAATACTGGCATAATAAAAAAATGTAAAAATAATTAATGTAACAATTTCAGACTGAAACATTCAAAGCTGGATGCTTAGAGGGATACTAAGAGAATAATTAAAATCATAACAATAAAAGCAGAGAAAATTTACAAACACAATACACTTATTGCAATGTACTACACATTATTTGCTGCTTGATAGAAAAATGTTTAACCTCTTTATAAACAGATTGTGCATTCTACGAGCCCCTAAAGCTTTGTTGCTATTAAGCCATTGTGCTCCTTGACCTTGTGCAAATTTCTATATTCCTCAGAAGCAGAAGTACATGATGTACTCTCTTTGTATCTTTCCTTAGTCTAAGAAATGTTCTTTTAACCATAATAAAATATATAGAGATGTAGCCATAAACAACCATAAACCATAAACAAATATGTACCATAATGTAGAAACAGCCAATGGAGAATGAATTCACTACAGAATAATCACTCCGCTTTCTAGCTCTGGTTCTTATAAACTTCACTTTCCTCAATTTTCTATTGCTTCATATATTGTTCACATTACCCCTCTAGAATTTTTGGTGTATCAGTTCAGCAAATTGGCAACAGAAACAATATAATGAATTTTTCGGTCACTTAATTTATGACTTCATACCTATACCAGTAGTTTTAACCTCCATTCATATTTACATTTGCCCTCTATTTCCTCAATTCAAATGGTCTTTCTGAGGAGATTGGTTTCATGCAGAGATGGGATAATAATCAGAACTATATTACCTCCCACACAAGAATTCATTGTAATATTTATTTGTCACCAACATTGGTGGGGAAAAGTATTAATCTAAGATTTTGGTATATAATATTTAATCCATCTTTGTTTTTTATTGCTAACATAGAATACAATTTTGTATTTGTTAAAATGCTTCCAGTGCTGTGTTTTACTCAGAACTGCAAAGGTTGAAATCTCCATATTAGAAAGGTTAGTAAATGGCTGAGGGCTGAAATCGTGAACAAACGTCTTAGGGTCATAATTAGAAGAGGAAAATTGTTAAGACTGTGCAGCAGAGAATTGGGACTACTGCCATTTTAAAAGAAAATACAGTAAAAAGCTTGTGACCCACATATGTAGGTGCACATACTTTCTAGTCACATGTGGGATGGTTTTGAAGCTTCTGTTTTTTGCCACAAACACGCTGAGATGAAATGAGATGGGACTGTGGCAAAACCGTCTTCAACAATGGGTAAAGTTGCATAAATTACTGTGAAATGCAAGTCAAAGGAAATTGGCATTCAGGGAGGCTAGACGGCGCAAAACAGTCCATTATCCATTTAACCACATAACTGACTCAGACACAACCGCCTGATCAATCTGGAGCCAGATGCTATAACTAGAAAACTATTTTCAACAGCTTGGCATCTGGGTGCTGTGATTGCTAAAAGGAAGAGGATTGGTACAATCTCATTAGGTGAATTGCAGTCTGCTGTGGCCTTCAGTTTATTATTTAATAAGCTTTCTTCACAGGAAAAACAGTTAAAGGAACAAACGTGATTAGAAAAGGCAACTTATATTTGTCAATTAAAAATCATCTGTAGTGTAGAAAACTAGGAAGAGGCTCAGATTCAGTAAAATGTATGCCTATATTCCTATATGCGTGTCTATGCTAAGAGAAATTTTAATAGGAACTTTAGGCAATAGTTAGTGTTTGTATTCAGGGCTGGGGCCCTGATTCAGCAAAGCATGTGGTTAATTTTAAGAATGTGAGAAATCCCACTGAAGCCAATGGGATTACTCAGATGCCTTGCTGAATCAGGGCCCATGTTAGGAATTTATAATAATCATCATAATGTCCTGATTTATTATTATTATTCCTCCAGTAGGGAAAGAGTCTAGGAGGGGGGAAAGGCTCTTCCAGCTCCCCACTGGATCATTTCCCCTCTGTGGGGAAAGGCTCTGGTAGGGGAAGACAGCTGGGAAACAGTCCACCCTGCCAGCGCCTTTCCTCACAACAGGAAAAGACTCCTGCCTCCTTCCACGAGAGCCTTTCACTGACACATGTATTTACACACTGCAGTGTGGACGCAGCCTGCTTTTCACTTCACAGCTTCTCATACACTCCAAGCCACCATCAGTGGTGTGTAGTGCACATGCAACTTTAATTTTATATAAACAAATAAAGAGATAAGAATGTGGCCCTTGTGTCTGTAATACCACATGGAGAAATAAGGGCAGTGCGGAATTTGTTCAGTGAATTGGAATTACACAGAGTATGAAAATTACCTATGTTTCTGCTCTGTCGATACTTATGGGAGAAATTGATGGAAAAGCTTCTATGAAGACTCTATTAGTTTAATGTGGGGCAATGAAAAGTGCCAAAAGCATGCATGTTCCACACAGTTATGAGCTGATCACATTAAATCCTTTGTGGGACACCCCTATGAGGCTGAACTGCAAATGGGGTCTAAAATGGGGGGGAAAATCTTCCCTTTTCACTCAGTGGCTCTGCTGTACTGGATAAGGACATTGGTCTATTCAGGTTTGATACTCTGACTCTGGCAAGGGCCAAGGAAATCCTGGGGCTGAAGAGGACGTGCTTTCTGCTGTATTAGTCACATCTCTTCACTTATTTTCTATTTATTTCTGAAATCCTTTATTAAAGAAGTGGAATCCAAGGGTTCTTCCTAGCTTTTGCCTACTTTGTAGCTGTCTATAGTCTCAAACTCAATCTTCTTCTCATAGACAAAAAAGTGAGCAATGGGCCAGATTTTGATCTCAGCTGACTCCACTTCTCTTCCCCATTCTTTGCCATCCCCATGAGCTCCCAAGGGAATGTAGTTCAGTCTGGCCTTTAAAGAGATGATGCGGGAGTGAGACGATTCCAGGCACCCTCTTCTTTCTCACTCCCAGCCCTCTGGTGCACCCACACCAGGGCCAGCAGAACCCAGCCCATTTGGTGAAATACGATCCAGATCTCAGACCACAAGTGCTCGTTAACCAGCCTCCAACTATTTACAGATGATTGAGAACTGAGAGAAAACAAACATGACAACAACTGTAATTCGTCACACATATCATATCTGCGAGGGTTAGCTAAAGGGGTGTGTTCTGCTTTGCTCATCATCCACAGTCTGTCTTAAATTGCCTGGTAGGTTTAAATTCTCTTTCTGAAGCTACCCTCTGGTGTCTGTCTTTTCATTTTCTTTTATCCCTGAAGTGGTCTTCCCTTACAGCCAATAGGTCTAAAGATTTGAACTACTCTCTTCTTTGCAGCCCTAAGGCATTTTGCCCCCCGCTGACTGTCTCAAGCATCTTAGAACCCTCATACTGTCAGACAGATTTAAAGGAAGCATCACCCTAAAGGGGGTTTCTTTTAAAATAAGTCAGTGAGAGGTCACAGAGCAAAAAGAAAGAGCAAGTATGAAGGGGAAAGTACCATACCTCATGTGTCTATGTAGCTGCTCTACCCTGTCATTAGACCAGGGGCTTGAAAACATCAATGAGCAGTAGGAACTAGGAGGAATATGTGAGTATCTAGGATGGCTGAGTGTGGAAGATAGGACACTTCATAGGGAACTGAAGTCAGTTACAAAGGTCTCTATCCCAGATGAACCTAAAAGCCAAGTAGATACTGAAGCTAAATGCAAGTGTATGATTGTAATCAAACAGGAATTAGTTCAAGGATGTCTATAGCTTGTATTATGCAGGAGGTCAGACTAGATGACCTGGCCTTATAATCTATGAATCTATGAAATAATCAGACTACAGTCGGATCTGAGATGTTTCTGAAGCATTTCCAAATGGCACAGCAGAGGAATACTGTATTTCTTTCTTTAAAAAAGCTAGACATTTAGGGAATTAGACACAAGTTAAAGAAAATTGATTGAAATCAACTGTTGCCCTGGCTATCTACTGTGGAGAAGTATGTGATATTTAAAGAGCAGATAGTGAAGAAACAATCTATAATCACTCAAGTGAAATCTAAATGCCAATAACAAAACTAGCTATTAACAAGGTTACAGAAAACTAAGAAAGACAAAGTTAAACAACTGAAAAGGTATATGAGCAATTGTAGTACAGGTGATTTTACAAGAGAAATCAGGTGGAAAAAATATAAGGAAAAGTAAAATAGAACACAAAATGGCATAAGGCACCCTACATAAGAGTTAGAAAATGTGCATAAAATATTTTTGCACATGATAGGACAAATTAATGGGAAAATGATAAAGGAAAATTAGTGAGTGATTGTACAGTGCTCTGAAGATATAAAGGGCTAACTGTTATTGTTACAGCTATGCTTGAAACAAATGCCTAGATTCAAACACTCCCTAAACTTAGGGGCAAAAGGGCTTGTTCAGCTTTTGGAGGGGCAGAGATTGCCATTTTATTATATGTTTGTACAGCACCTAGCACAGTAATGACTAGACATGGTTGAGGACTCTAGGAGTTACCACAATATAAATGTTTAAATAAATTAATAATGATAACTTATCAGCCCAGATCTAGATCTGAATTTTTCAGCCCGACAAAAATGCAAGATATGATCACCCAACTATGGGCTGTTCAAAATGTGGATTTAAATTCTGTGGCTTAATCTCATCTCTAATTATTATAATGAAATCAGAGTGGTATTAAACAGCAACTTATATTTGCCTTCCCAAGTGGTATTCTGTACACCCATCAGTTTATACACAATGGGATTTTCAGAAACACAAGGTTGATCTACTTACAAAGTTGCACTGGTTTAACTGAAATCAGTTTAATAACCTATTTAGATAAACTAGTGCAAAACCACGGTGTGAACACACTTTAACAGATCTAAACCTGGCTTATATAGCTTTAGCTTAAGTCAATTTCTTACCAAATTAAGAAAAAAATGATATAAACAGATTTAAGAGTGTCCACAGAGGCGTTTGCAGTTATGTTAACACGGAAATCATGGGGTAGCAGTGAAGCCTCAGCGGCATGCGTTGCAGCATGGGCTGTACAAAGCTGGGACTCCGGGTAATTATTTGGGAAGCTAGCCCATGCTAAAGACTGCTGCTAAGGCTTCACGGCTTCTGGTACCCAATCAAGCTAGGGAAAGCTAGCTCAGGTCTGTCTACTTGAGCTTCAATCCCACCTCCAACTGTATTGTAAGCATACCTCTATTTAGCTGAACTGCTGTATTTTTGTGTGCACGCATGGCCACACTGTCACTACAACCATAATAGCATGAAGAACAGGAGTACTTGTGGCACCTTAGAGACTAACAAATTTATTAGAGCATAAGCTTGCGTGGGCTACAGCCCACTTCTTCGGATGCCACAAGGACTCCTGTTCTTTTTGCGGACACAGACTAACACGGCTGCTACTCTGAAACCTGTCATAATAGCATGAAACAACTTTCCAGTGTCATCCGGGTTGTTTTAAAACACTCTTTCGAAGAGCTACTCAATGATTTCCAAATTTTGAGTTTTTGACAAAAAACAAGCCCAAAACATTTGAATGAAAAGTTTTTGCAAAAAATATTGAGGCATTTTTATGAGGAATTGGGCTGGTCAACATTTTTTTACAATCAAAAATATCGAAGTTTCTTTCTTTTCTTTTCTTTTCTTTTTTAAACAACAAAGAACAGCAACATTCCCACACCATACAAATATCAGCCCTTCTCTCCAGCCAAGAAAGATCTTAATTACCACCAAAGTGAAAGTGTCTTCTTTATTATTGCAAATATTTATTGCACTGGCACAATAATTTGCAAAGTTCTCATGAGGTGTCGTGTGATTCTGCATCTCAATTTTATTCAAACTCTGAGCTGAAGCGGATGGTGTACAGGAACTGGCCCATTGATGCAATAAAGTTCTGTGTTTAAAGTGCTGGGCTTTAATAAAAATTGTGGCATTTGATGAAATTTTGCAAAAATGGGGATATTTTTTTTGAAAATTTATTTGTATAGAATTTTGAAAAATTCAGAGTTGCAATTGACTTTCATATTACAGAATTTTGCAAACATTTATGAAAAATACAAACGAGGGTTTTGTTGTTTGTTTTTATGTACCTTTATATGGCAGTGATACAACAAACAGTAAATGATAGACCAGGGGTCGGCAACGTTTGGCACGCGGCTCGCCAGGGTAAGCACCCTGGCGGGCCGGGCCAGTTTATTTACCTGCTGACGCGGCAGGTTCGGCCGATCGCGGCCCCCACTGGCCGCAGTTCGCCGTCCCGGGCCAATGGGGGCGGCGAGAATCTGCGGCCAGCACATCCCTCGCCCGCGCCGCTTCCCGTCGCCCCCATTGGCCCGGGACGGCGAACCGCAGCCAGTGGGGGCCGCGATAGGCTGAACCTGCCGCATCAGCAGGTAAATAAACTGGCCCGGCCCGCCAGGGTGCTTACCCTGCCGAGCCGCGTGCCAAACGTTGCCGACCCCGTGATAGACTATCAAGAGCAGAATAGATTCATAGTTTTAGAGCACTTAGTTCATCTAGTCTGACCTGTAGCATAACACAGATCATATATTTTCACCTAGTTACTTCTATATCAAGCCCAATAATTTCTGTTTGAGTAAAGCATATCTTCCAGAAAGACATCCAGTGTTTCAGCACAACTGAAATCAAGGCCGTTTTGTGCTGGGAACAGGTAAAATACATAATCTCAGGTATATGGCCCCCATTACCATGGTATCTGAGTGCCTCATACTCTTTAATGTATTCATCTTCACCCCATGAAGTAGGAAAATGCTATTATCTATCCACATTCTACAGATGATAAAATGAAGCAAAGAGAGGCCAAGGGACTTGCTGAAGGTCACACAGGAAGTCTGTAACTGAGCAGGGAATTGAACCTGGTTCTTCTAAACCCCAGGCTATAATCCCTAAATCCGAGGCTATAATCCTAACCATAAGAAACCTCCTTCCTCACTAGGGTAGGATAAAGTTCTTACTTCCCGCCCCAAGGTTCTGTCCCAAACTTCCATCCCACTCAGCATACCCTCCCACTCCTCCCAGGCAAATTTGGCTTGATATAATACCCTGCAGAGTCAGGCTTCTTGTCAGCCTCTGTAACACTGGCCTTTGCCAGCTGTGAGCATGTAGGGCAAACTTGAGGCTTAGGCTCATGGGGACAAGCCACTGCACCCATAATCTGAATATTCCTTCTCTTTCCATGTGAGAACATTGAATCATCTGAATAGTGAAATGGCTATGTCTTTCTTCAGATCGTAAGGACTAAATGGTAATTCCAGGGCCTACCTTTTCAAAAGTAGGGGGGGAGGCTTAATTTTGGGGTGTCTGATTGCGCACTTTAAAGGGAACCTGATTTTCAGGAAGCATAGAAAATTCTTCCTCTGAAAATGGCATCCTGTTAAAGTGTCTCAAAAGTCCCCAAAATAACTAGTCACTTTGTCAGCGTCTCTCTCGTCTCTGTAATGTAGTGAATATTTTCCATTGATAATCACAGATGTGAGTCAACCAGCACATATGCCAGAAATAACAGTTCTGTTTTAATGAAGAGTCTTTTTCCTCTTGATAATGAAATTCAGTTCTTGGCACTATACCCCTGCTTTACATTGTGAAAGTAAATAGATGAACAGAAATGGCATTTATTCATTAAAATTGCAAAATAGTAATTAAATCTCCTCTTCCTCTCTCTGATAAATCTGATAAATTGTGGGCTTATTAAAGAAGGGAAGGCACAGACAGACATTTGGGAAAGATTGGTAAATTTATTCATCCTTATAACAATAATATTTGGCTCTTCTATAACACTTTAGATCTCAAAGTGCTTTACAACAAAGGGTAAATATCATGATCCCCCTATCATAGGTACGGAGCAAAGACACACAGAGATAGAGTTGTTTTCATAAAGTCCCTGAAAGTGCGCACTTCCCCTATGGGGCTTTCCCATGGTTCAAAAATCACTTGGGCAAAGGTCTGTACTGGCCCCAACACCTTCTGCCCCAGATCTGCCATTTTCCATTTTGATCCCTGTGTCAATGGCTCCTGTAGCAATAGCACAGATATGGTGGAGCCAGCTCTGCTGCTAGCATAGGTGTCCCCTATGGTGAAAGTATTGCTGGGAGAGCCCTAAATGCCTGCCCTGAGTTCCCTTAATGTGAGCCTAGCTAGAGTAAAGGGGCCATAGCAGAATGGCAAACTCCTGCATCTACAGTGCTCCATTATGAGCTGTGCAAATTCAATGGCTGATTGTGATACTCCTTAATCCCGACTCCAGCCATCTTTTTCTATCTGCTCCCTTCCCTTTAGAAAAATGGTGGGTAGTTGAAGAGCAGGGGGTAGATTTCAGCCCCAAATAGCTAAGGCTTTATCATCCTTGCAGCAAGACACAGGTTGTAATAGACCAGGGGTCGGCAACGTTCGGCACACGGCTCGCCAGGGTAAGCACCCTGGCGGGCCGGGCCAGTTTATTTACCTGCTGACGCGGCAGGTTCGGCCGATCGCGGCCCCCACTCACCGCGGTTCGCCGTCCCGGGTCAGTGGGGGTGGTGGGAAGCCGCGGCCAGCACATCCCTCGCCCGCGCCGCTTCTCACCGCCCCCATTGGCCCGGGACGGCGAACCGCGGCGAGTGGGGGCCGCGATCGGCCGAAGCTGCCGCGTCAGCAGGTAAATAAATTGGCCCGGCCCACCAGGGTGCTTACCCTGGAGAGCCGCGTGCCAAACGTTGCCGACCCCTGTAATAGACTCAACCCTGCTTATAATGGAGAGCAACAGCTCACAGTAAGGCAAGAAGCTTCCATCTTATTCATTTTTTTAAATCACACAACACATTAAAGCAGAGACAGGAATGGCAGGTGACAGGCTGAGGCCAGGAGGAGGCTGGGCACTGGTAGAAATAAATAAATTAATAATACAAAGCCTGCCTCTGATGCAGATGCAAGGACAACATAAAAAGCAATAGGACTCTATCATGTGTCTGTTGCCTAGGGAAACACTATGAGCCATGCTGATAATAACAGGGTGTCAGCTCCTGCAGTCCATACATCACTTGACGTTTTACCTGAGTAGTGACCCCAAGATTAGTCGAGTAATTTATTTCTATAGCACAAAATTAAGCAAAGTATTCTAGATGCTTTACCGTTAATTAGTGTGGGTTAAGGTTCAAATTCTGCCTTGTGTTTCAATGGAATTACATAGGTGTGGTGTTAACTGATTCAAAACACACAAGATTAAACTACGCTAGTCAGTTGTATAATAAATGTGGCAAAAGTTTACAACAGAACTAAATGATATATTAATACATGATGCCTCACCTTCCTCTGTTCCTACATCACTGCTACCCAGGGAACTCCTTCTGCAGTGGTTACTAAGACAGAGTTCCCACTGTGGGAGTTCTGCATGAGTAAGGCCTGCTGGATCAAGACCTAAATTTGATTGTCTCCCTTTCCAGTCAGAGGCCTGATTTTTCCACTGCCTTACAACTTATGTCATCATTTGCACCCAGACAAAGTCAATATAAAAAGCTATTGCCTCAGAATGGTAAAATGCCACCACATCCGAATGATGTCAAGACTGCAGCATTTGGCTCACTGTTATTATCAGCACAGTTACCATGGCAGAATGGTAGTGTTTGCCACTGACTTTGTACAATGATGATGGTGCAAGGCATTAGAGAATCAGGCCCTGTAATTGAGAAGGGTTGAGGGGGAAAGTGTTTCTAAGCAGAGCTGGATAAGAAACTGTTTTCCTGTCCCATGAGAATTTTCAAGATTTAAAAAAAAAAAAATCTCATCTCAAATTGGAACAGAAAGTCAAAATCTCAAACCTTTTTGGAACTGGAAAAAAAAAATCACACTAGGTCAATAGAAACAGTTTGTTTCCATACATCTGAACGGTTTCATTCCAATTTTGACTACCCACCCACACACTTTTGATAAAAAATTTGAAACAGAAAATTTCTGGAAACCGAACCTTTCCTGTGAAAAAGTTTTGGTTTTGCCAAATCTTCACTTTCACTTCACTTTCCAATTAGCTCTAAACAGGGTCACATGTCCTGTTTCCCCTCCCCCCCCCCACCGATTTCTTGGGACACCTAGCACTGGGATGCCCAACAGTGAGATGGCAGAGGCTTCCCCTCGTGGCCACACTCACTGTGTGTTCATGCAGTGCAGGAAGGAAGAAAGCAGCCGAGTGCCTGGCTGTGAGCTGAGCTCCACTCCCCCGCTATGAGGAGCTGCTTATCCTTCCCCACTGCTGGAGTCCCAGCACTTCCAGCTGCCTGCTTTGCAGACCACCCGTTGAGGTGAGTCAGGGGGTGGAAACTCAGGCAATGCATGGGGGCGGTCATGTGCCCACCCCGCAAACTTTTAAATTGTGCCCCTCCCATGATCCAGTTATGTGTCACATCTGTTTCTAAGCCATTTCCCACAGCACTGATTGCAGCACCTTTTTTTCCTAAAAAACAAAGACTATGTATGGGAGCATGCAAATATCTAGGGGTGGTGAATAAAAACATAAGCACTGCTATACTGGTCAAACCAAAGGTCCATCTAGCCCAGTATCCTGTCTCTGACAATGGCTCGTACCAGTGCTTCATGGGGAGCATATAGAACAGGGCGACTATGGAGTTGTCCACCGCCTCTTCCACTACGAGCTTCTGTTAGTCAGAAGTTTAGGGACTCCAAAAAGCATGGAATGTATTCCTGACCATCTTGGTTAATATCCATTGATGGACCTATCCTCCATGAACTTATCCAATTCTTTTTAAAACCCAGTTATCATTCTAGCCATCACCACATCCCATGACAATGAGGTCCACAAATTAGTTGTGCTGCCTATTAATTTCATCAGGTGAACCCTGGTCTTTGTATTATGTGAAAGGGTAAATAACACTTCTCTATTCACTTTTCCCACACCATTCATGATTGTATTGCCCTCTCTGATATCCCTCCTTAATCAGAATGATCTTTTTAAATGCAGACCATTCTATCACATAATAGTAATGATAAAACCATTATAATGCTTAAATGGGAGTCATGGGTGCTGTTATCCTAAAGACACAGATGTATGCTGCACACAGAATTAGGAGGAAGAGCCAACAGGGGACTACCTGAAAAATCCGAGTTGGTATCGTTGGTGATTGATGGGTGGTAAATAGTGGGCAAGACAGGATAAGGAGATGCTAATGAAACAACAGCTACCTTTGCCCCTCCTGATACGACTCCAGGCTTTGCAGCAGCATCTGCCTCTTCTAATGCCTTCACCAAAAGCTAATGAAGTCAACAGGAGTATTTTCGTTGACTTTAATGGGTCTTAGATCAGGTCCTCGATACAGGAATCCATATATATATAGTTAATAGTTAGTTAATTGATAAGGAACAAGCAGATGGTGCAACAAAATAGGTAGCATAGTTGCTGGGATTTGTAGGCCCAATAAAATGTGTTGTTATTGTGAACTGCAAATGGCTTCCTATGTGCAACTTTTTACATCGGGTCTTAACAGCTCCTATAGAGAAGGGATCCTTTTTTTGTAGATTATCACTGTAACTTGGACCAGGTAACAGGATTAAAAAAAATGTGGTGTGATCAAAACATTAAAAAAAATATAAGCCACATAGGAAAAGGAGGAGGTGGATGAAGAAGTGAAAACACAGAAAGGATCGTCAATATTCTGACCAGAATAGAAATGTGGGACTTATTACAGAACCAAATCTTGGGAGGTTTTTCAGCCTTATATTTAGTTGCTAGTGAATAAGATAAACAGGCTAGTGGGATGTGAGCTCAAAGAATACAATGGGAATCAAAGCAGGTAGTGTTATAGCTTTGCAAGGAACTGGTTAGACTTCACATAGAGAACTATATCCAGCATTAATCACTATTTCTGAGCTACGATATAATTTCTCTTGAAAGAATGCAGCACTGAGTAATTTAAATGAGGCCAACTGCAAAGATTTAAGATGCGAAGGAAGAATGAGAAAAAAGTTATGTGTATGCAGCCTGATAAAAAAAAATAAACAGAAGTCTTCAGTTTCTATTCTGAGCTTGAGATCAGCTCCATTTCAGTCACACTGCTAGCACTCTGCACCCAGAAAGGACCAGATCCAAAGTTCATCTAAAGGCTCTTACTGTCTTCAGCAGTCTTGGGATCAGGCTCTCTAATGACCAATATGTAACTAAAAGCCTAATATGGCACCTTGCACTGAAAATCGACTATTAATAAACAGAGAGACAAGGTGGGTGAGGTAATATCTTTTATTGGGCCAACTTCAGTTGGTGAAAGAGACAAGCCTTCAAGTTCCACAGAATTCTTCTCTGTTAATAAATCAGCAGTAGAGATGCTGTCTATTTCAGAAGTGTGACTGATGTTTCAAAATCAGAATAGTGCAAAGTTGGAACTGCAACATTACAACATGAGGAACAGTGCATTGTATGGGCTCATTTGGGTTTGGTGATGTTAAATGTTCCAACCTACAGAATCTGTTCAGAGAGCAGAACCAGCATGTTTCTAATGCAATACTGAGACAGGGCAGAGTTTATCTATGCCAGGGGTCGGCAATGTTCGGCACGCGGCTCGCCAGGGTAAGCACCCTAGCGGGCCGGGCCAGTTTATTTACCTGCTGACGCGGCAGGTTTGGCCGATCGCGGCCCCCACTGGCCGCGGTTCGCCGTCCCGGGCCAATGGGGTGTCAGGAAGCGGCGCGGGCGAGGGATGTGCTGGCCGCGGCTTCCCGCCGCCCCCACTGGCCCGGCCCGCTAGGGTGCTTACCCTGGTGAGCCGCGTGCCGAACGTTGCCGACCCCTGGTCTATAAGGTGCCACAGGACTCTTTGTCACTGCAATACTAGTGTAGATTAAAAAAACCCCAACCACAAAACAATACAAGTTAGAGAAAATGGATGAATTAATATATATGGAGGCAGAGGCAATGTGTGAGGGGGTCACGTGCTCCCCCGTCCCTGATTTCTTCCAGGGTTTGCTGGCCCAGCTCGGTGACATGGTATACCAGGCCCCCTCCCTGCGCAGCAGCTGCCAGAGCCAGTGAGTTGCACCCAGCAGGAAGAGGTAGGAGCAACAGCTGGGAGCTGCAGGTGGGGACTATTGCTTTCTGGGAGGGGAGACTAAGGGTAAAGGTGGGGACTGTCTGGTGGAGGGTGTGACTTGAGCTGTTTTGGGAGCGGCCGGACCTTTAAATTGTGCCTCTCCCACCACTATCAGCAGGTACAAGTTGTGTCTGGCAGCTTGTACCTAGCTGTTGTGCACATATGCAGGTGGGGAAGAGGGCACAAGGAAGCCTCAACCCTTCCATCCTTTGTGCATGGCCAAGATGCCTTATAGGCTTTGCTGCATGCAGGGATGTCTGATTGCTAGCACCCCCAGGGCTGCAGTCATTCTGAAGGGGGAGGAAAGGATCTGGCCAGTAACAGAGTGGAACACACACTTCATCCTCCTAGGGACAGGTTTGATGTGCACTCTCCCCCTCCCTCCGCACACTGAGTAGGTGAGGGAGATGTACCTCTCTCAGATTTCATCCTGCTCCATGATGCCAGTAATATGAATACCCCAGTCTGGCCTACAGTGAATGGCTGACATAAAGATATTCTGCTCACTCTTCCTTCACATCTCAAACACACTTATTATTAACAAATGTTTAAACTGGAGCTGGTTGAATTTCTATTCTACAGGACATTCCCACATTTCAAAATTTCCTTTGGTCCCAAAACAGAACAAAAAGTCAATGTTTCCTGCTAAGCAAAATTTCTGGGGGGAAAAAAAATCAGATTTGGGTTTTTTGATGAAAAGTTGAAATTTTGCATGGATTTTTAAAAAGTTTTCATTAAAAATGTGACTTGATTCTTTCCTGCCCCCCACTTTCCATCATCACTAACACCTGGGCAGAACGAGTGCTGAGTATGTTCCACCATTCTGATTTGTTAGAGGTTTACAGCCCATCCTTTGCATTCGCAATACCTAACATGTGCACATGTAAACACCAATTTAATAGCAGATTAAAGGTCAGCTTAAATTTCTGACACATTGTTGTATCCACCAGGCAAGGTATTAACAAACTTTAACAGAACTTTATTTACAGTGGAAATCTCTTTACCAAGCTGTAGCTGCACACTCTGTAACTCTCCCAGCCTCCTCAACTCCTCCCCCCTCCTTCCTGTTTCCTGTCCTTTCAGACTCCCAACAGCCAGTGCTCCCAGTTCTAATAATCACATGCAGCATCTAAACACCACATTCCCTCCTCTCTTAAGAAACTTTCCAAATTAAAATAAACATTGTTGTTCTAACCCCAGGAACAAATATGAAACAAGACACTATACTGTTGGCAGGAATATTACACTGAAAACACTGTAGATACTACATAACATAGTCTTTAGTCCAGGCAGGTGGTCGTCTGAGTCTGACAGGCCGTCTCTCAAGCCCCAGTTCCAGTGCAATGTCTTGTTGTGTTGGTTCTACAGTGAAGTCATCCAATGCAGACTGGGTGTTGGCATAATCTCCTCTTGGTGCATAGGCAGGTGCAAGATAAGAAGCATCCCATACCCGCCCATCAGAAAGTCGAAAGGTGTAAGGTCCCTTCTTCTCTATGATTTTAAGAGGAGCTGTGAATTTATGGTCCCCTTTGCGTAAGATTCCAGGTTTTCGTATTCTAACAAAGGAACCACACTCAAACTTTGGTTCCTTAGCACCCCGCCGTTTGTCTGTGAAAGCCTTAGACTTTGCTTGGTTCTGTTCAACTGTCTTTCTCACATCATCCTTGTTTGGGGCATCAGGTCATGCCTTTAACAATCCAGCAATGTTCAGTTTAGTAGTCATCTGTTTCCCATGAAGTAACTGCAGGTGATCTTTGCGTTGTGGCATGTCGTGTAGCCCGGTATGCTTGCAAGAAATCAGTAGTGAAGGGTATCCACAATAGCCCTTCCAGTTTAGCTGTTTGCAAACTCTCTTTCAAACTTCTGTTAAACCATTCGATTTCCCCATTGGCTTGAGGGTAATATAGGGATGACCTCCTGTGTAAAATGTTCCTCTCTGCTAGAAAAGTTTCAAACTCCAGGGAAGTAAATTGACTACCATTATCTGAAACCAGTTCTTTGGGGTTACCTTCCTGGCTAAAAACTGAAGAGAGGAACTTAATTACTGTAGCAGAAGAAATGTGCGATGTAAACGCTACCTCAGGCCATTTGCTGAAATAGTCTATTAAAGTGATGGCATAACGACAGTCAATTGGAGCAGTATCAAAGGGTCCTACAATGTCAATCGCCACTTTTTCCCATGCAGATTCAGGAAGAGGAACAGGCTATAATGGAGGGGTACATGTCACTGCTGTCTTATCATGCATTTGGCAAGTAACACAGGATTTTATGAGTGCTTCAGTTTGAGAGTTCATCCCTGGCCACCAATACAGATCCCATAGTCGTTGTTTGGTTCTGACAATTCCTTGATGAGTATCGTGTGCCAGGTGTATGAGTTTTGACTGTAATTCTTCTGGCACAAGTAGCCGGTGTGTACCTCGTAGCACACAGCCATCGAGCAAAGAAAGTTCATCCCGAACTCTAAAATAAGGCAGCAAAACTGGGTCAAGGTTTTTAGGGTTCAGTAAGAGACACATCTTTAAAGTAATGCAAATAGATGGAATCAGGTAGTATAGATACTGCTGAGCCAGTGTCCAACATTAGCTGAATAGAGTGTGATTTGCCTGAGGGTATGGCAGAAACATTTACAGTGCACTTTATCTGTTCTGGAGAATGTGCAGTAGTGATTTTGTCTACACTCAGCACGGTAACATCTGGTATTGTAACTGCATGCACCTGTTGATTGAACTAGCTACCGCCACATACTTTAGCAAAATGCCCAATCTTTTTGCAATGATTGCACTGAGCTACTTTTGCTGGACATCCTGTGTAGCTTGCAAGATGTTGTGGGGATCCACAGCAAAAGCATGCTTTTACTGTATTTTGCATTCGCTAATTCAGTGGCTTTACATTAGTTTTCCTTTTGCAAGTGTTTGTCTGCAGTGATAGTGAACTTTTCTGCAAAGGAGTCACAGTCTGGACTGGGCCTCCTGTACCCGTGCTCATTATTTTGGCTTCAGCTGTAGCTGACTCAATCTGAGTAGCAATGGTTATTGCTTTTTCTAGTGTAAGTTGTGGTTCTAGAAGTAAGCGTTCTCTTACACGAAGCATGGTTGTTTTCTCAATGAGCTGGTCTCTAATCATCTCATCTGCCATATTCCCAAAGTCACAAGTTGCAATCAGACTCCTCAGGGAGGCAATATACTGCATTATAGTCTACCCTGGTTTCTGCTCACGCTGGCGAAATCTGTAGCGATTAGCTACTACATTCACTTTTGGCACAAAAAAGTTCTTTAATGCAGTGAGTGCAGTCTCATATTTATCATCTGCAAGGGGAAAAGTGTAGAATATACGCTGCCCTTCTGCTCCAAGGCAGTGGATTAGCAGAGCACGCTTTCTTCAGAAATCTCTGTAGCACTGATTGCAAGCAGATAAGTCTCAAACATATGGATCCAGGCAGTAAAAGCAATTGGAGGCTCACCTGGGCTTTGCAGAAAGGGTGCAGGTGGGTTCAGAGGCAGAAGATCCATCCTCGTCGCCAAAATGTTGTATCCACCAGGCAAGGTATTAACAAACTTTAACAGAACTTTATTTACAGTGGAAATCTCTTTACCAAGCTGTAGCTGCACACTCTGTAACTCTCCCAGCCTCCTCAACTCCTCCCCCCTCCTTCCTGTTTCCTGTCCTTTCAGACTCCCAACAGCCAGTGCTCCCAGTTCTAATAATACAAGCAGCATCTAAACACCACATACATTGGGCCTGATTTGCTAAACTGCACATAAGCAAAACTGCATGCACAAAATCATGTGAGCAATAAAGTGCCTGAGTGACAATGCATGAAATCCATAAAATATATACATTATGGAGACATTCACATTTTCAGTAGGTTACCAAACACATGGACCTTTTGAAAATTTGGCTTCATGTTTCAAAATTCTACTTTTAAATCTACTTTAAAAACAGTTGGAGTCTTAAAATTAGACTCAAAAGCCAGTGATTTGTGCCTGTGGATGCAGCAGTATTCCATCAGCAATAGAGTCAATTCTCTTTAAGCGTCATGACTGTTTGCATAAATAGAAATGACAGTTTACAGGTAAATCCCACACAGTGTGGAGTCCATTCATTTTAAATGTTATGCTTAGACGGCCACAGCAGCATAATAATGCAAAGACAGGCATGAAGCCTTCAATAAAATTGCACCCTCTGGGTCAGTGCCACTGCATAGCATGTTTTGGATATTTACAGAATTATTATGCACTAGGTGGTCAATCAGAGCCCAGTCTGTGTGTCATAAATACTAAGCCCAAAGGCCACAGGAGCAGACTGCACTGAACCATTTCTTGTGTCCATGGTCACCAAGGCATAATACCTATATACTGCAGTTGCTATCACTCATTTAAGCCTTCCTTAAAGTGATTCTTCTACACGCTGCACCTGTTGTATTATTTTATTAAGTGTATCCCTTGACACACACCTCTCCTGAGCACTGCACTGTCACTTTCTCATCTTCCCTCTACTCATAGACAACAATATCAATAAAATCAGGAAGTCTGCTCCTTCCACCTCCAGCTGTCTTGTTGAGTTATCAGTTGATGGCAGATGGTTTGGGGGGTCTCTGGGAGACAGACACATTGCTAACGTTGCCTCAATGTGCTGAACTTTAGTCTTCCCCAGCACCTGTTTTTCATCAGCAAAAGGCAGAGGCCGGAAGAACACAAGACCCCTGGTTGAGTGATGTAAACAGTTTTTATCACAGACACACAAGTCTCATTGAGCTAGACTGAGCATCAATAGCAGGGTAGGCATGGTAGCATGGGCAGCAGCAGCGGTGGTATGTCTTAGCTGTGCTGTATACATTCCCATAGATTTCAGGTGAGTTTGCACTCAGCACGGCTAGCCTGGGCTGCTGCGACCTGTGCTACCGTGGCTATGCTACTATTTATACTCACACTAGCTTGATGAGAGCTAGCGCTACTGTGTGACTGTGAGCTGGCAATCACACCCCTAGCTCGTAGCATAGACAAAGCCTTAAAGGTGCAGCACTGCTGTAAGCTGAGCTGCTCTATGACTTTTTTCCAAGTGAATTGTGGGAGAACTTTTCGGAATTGCAGAAAGGCATTGGAGGACTAGCATCACTTTAGTGACCCTAGCCTGAGTCCACAGTACAGTGTGGTCATATTAGGAAGTGGACAAGCTGTGCTCACTAGAGTTTCATCCTCAAGCCCTTCTCAAGTGAAAAGCACCATTACTCTCCAGTTAAGGGTTTTTGTGTGTGGACGAGACTCGAGTTTGGGGCAACACTCAAGTTAACTTTGCAGCAAAGACAAGCCCTTCTGAAAAGTCTCCTGTATGTCCTGGCTCTACCCAGTCAGTCCCACCCAATGGATGGCTCTGGGGTCCCTTGGCAAAGCTGGGGTTGCGGACCACTAACAATGCTACAAACACCCCCCACCCACATCAGACAGACCTTGCACCGCAGTGAGCTTGCAGCTCCCAATTCTGCCTGTAGCACTCAAGGAACAAATCGTGCCCTAGGTTTGCTTTCTGTGGCAGGGGGTGGGGGGAGGCTGTTTCATCCAGAGTAAGTCAACCATCAAATTTCAGCCAGAGGCTAGAAGAAGTCGTTTGCGGGGACTTTTTTGTTTTGTTTTGTTTTTTGTTTATTTTATGAGACCAGAAGGAGATTATTGCAGTCAATTTTTCATGAAATTGCAAAACATATAGCATCAATATTTAATATGAGTAAAAATGTAACTGTTTTATACAATGTCCACAGATATGAATTAGCCATTAAAGGAGTCTCTTGTGCCTCATGGAGGATTTTAAAAATATAATATTGGGGCACTGTTCACTTCTATTGAAAGTTTTATAATCCAGAGCAAATATTTATTGCAGAATACTAATCCTCTCTTCACACATATAAAATACGTCAAGAATCTGGCAAATTCTTTCATTCTCTCCTGAGAGGAAAGCCCAAATCCACAAAATTATTTAGGTTCCTTCCATTGTGGAATTTGGGAACATAAATACCTTTGTGGCTCTCAACTGGAGGTGCTTTCACCAATTAATGAGGCAAATTATATTGCCAAAATGAATTTGAATGGATGGGCATATTTTTGTCATAAATGGGTCAAATCCTGCAGTCCTCACTAAGGAAAAATTCTCATTGTAGTCAATGGACGTTTTGCCTGAGTAAGGACTGCAAGTTATAGATCTCAATCTACGCTGCAAAATAGAGATGCAACTACAGGTGGTCCTTAGAATATGGAATTCAGTCCTTACCACTTTTATTTTGGAAGCTATTTAGGAATATTTGCAAGTGAATCCTCACAAAACTCCTCTGTTGGAAGTACTGATTGCTCTTTCTATTTTGCAGATGACAAAACTGAGGGAGAGAGGGGAAGACCTAAATTTTCATCACGGGAATACAAGAAGTTAATTCCCCAAGGTCACACTGAAAGACAGGGTAGACAATTTGTGAGTCTCTGACTCCCAATCTTACATTCAAGCTTTGCCTCTTTCTCTTGCCACTGTTACAGCATGACCTTTAATTTAAATTACCATTAAATTTTGAGAGTTACACTGGGGATGAATTTGGCCATGGTATTTGTGGGAAAGCAGAAGAATATCACGTATGGAGGGAGACTTGATTGGTATTTAGAGTTATTGAGAAACAGAAGGTTTTGTGACAAAAGCCCTCAGTACCGGTATTAATGTAAACAGTTTATACAGTGGCAGTAGATGGGGCTCAATACTATGTAACATCCTTTTTTTTTTTTTTTGTAGGACCACTTTAATTTGTTTTTGGGCATTGCAACAGGTTCTCTCTGTGTAGATCATGCCATGCATTTCTTAACAGGTTTAGCAACTGCTGCCTGAGATGTCCTGAACCACAGCTTTACTAAGGCATACAACACAAACAAAGCTTCTCCTCTGCTGACTAAAGAAAAGGAAAATGTACATCACTGTTTAACATTTCTTCCCGACAAAGAGGCTGAGGTTCTGATTTTCCTCTCATGTCAGTCTTACATTGATTAAACTCCATTGACTTTGATGGCCTTACCCCTAAATAAGTTACATAGGTCTGAGGATCTAAACGTTGAACGACAATTAATGTAATCTTTTTAAACTTTCATTTTAGTAAAATAAAATTGGGCTCTTAGGGCTCAATCCTGAGTTCGGCAGCAAATCCATGTTTGCAGGATCAAGTCCATAGTATAATAGGTGGAACTTCGGAAAGAGGGTCAGATTTCAGAAGGGACCAAGTCCAGTATGCCAGCAGGGGGCTCAGGAATGCAAGCTGAGTAGCAGTGGTTGAAACTCAGAATTTGCATTCCATGGAAAATTCTGACATTTTGAAATTTCCTTTTAACCCAAAAACTGGAAATTTAAAAATTTCCTTTGAAATGCATTTTTTGAAAAAAAAAAAAAAAAAGTTTTGTAAATATCAAAAACAGGTATTGAAATATTTCATTTTGATAAGGTTCAAGCACTTCTTTATGACTTTATCATTTTGACTGTTCTATCATAAAAGTAAAGTATATATTATATAATAGAAAAGTTGAAGCAATAAAATCAAAACAAATCATTTTGACCATATCAAAATGTTTCAATCATTTTTTCACCAAAATGTTGATGAAATCAATATGCTCCCACAAAAGGTTTTGATTTCATCACATCATTTTCTGATGGAAAACTGTTCTGTCAGGAAATTTTCAAACAGCTCTGAAGCTGCTCCAGAATTCTGGTTATCAAAGTCTAGGATCCCAGAATTTAATACTGGCTATTCAGCATGCTTAATAAAGATCTGTTTTGAACAAGTCTGTCTGCCTGCCACATCACTTATTGCCAATGATACAAATAAGGCTTAATCCAAAACCCATTAAAATCAATAGAAAGATGTTAATTGATTCCAACAGACTTTAGATCATGCCCATAGTTTGCAACTGTATTTTCCCCTTTCTTTTTCAGCTAGGAGACTCTTACATACTTTCTTAGACACAAACAAGAACATAAACAATAAAGGAAAGGAGAAATTGCTAACCGAAGCAAAATAAAATATGGGCAGCCGAACACCTAGCATGGGTCTACTAGGTAAGCATGCTTTCTTAACTAAATCTCCTGCTTTGCAGTTTTCAGTGTCTGGGGAAAAAACTTTGAGCTGGTCTTGCAGCATCATTTCTTAATAAGGTACTTTCTCTAGTCTGCCAAATTAAAGCCCCCTATGATTACATAGCCACAGAGCCAGAGAAGTAGTTTCTGGATAATGTAATTTTACTGTCTGTACAGAACCTTTTGCATAGTGGAATACAGTATTACTCTCCCATGACTCCAGTGGTGGTAGTGATGCCAGGGTGCTTCCTTTTGCCTGTGCGGTAAGGCTGTGTTGGTGTCCAACCACAACGCCCCTTCAACACATGCGTTTTCTCCCCTTCAGTTCTTTATTTTGTTGCTTCTATTGCCCTATAGTAAATCTTGGTTTCATTTGTCATTCTCAGTTTTTAAAAGAGCAATGCAGACAATAATCATTTCACATGCATAGTTGTAATTGTGTAATACAAATTGACCAGTTCCAATTTGGAAACAAATATTTACCCAATTAAGAAATATTAAACAAGAAAATTATTAATTATTATTGTGTAGGTCACTACATAGGCAGTTGAATTTTATTATGTGTTATCAATGAATGAAGAAAATACCAAGACAAACTCATGCCCATTAGACTTTGCCATAGTTACAGGTCTGAGTTTGGCTCACTGATGCTAGTTACCCATAGGTAAATATGTATTCTAGCTATGTTCAGAGATACCAGCAATAAAAATAGTTTAGTTAAAGCAGTTGAGTTAGGTTAGAAGCAGTTATGCAGATATAAATGTGCTTATACTCTCGTATAATGTACTCCCATATGGGAAGGGGACTAAGCTATACCAGTACAAGGTACCTTTGTATCAGTGTAAGTGAGTCCACATTAAGGGTTGTGCAGGTCTAACTTATCAGTGAAAAAATCTCACCTGTGACACTGCATGTAGGACAGACCACATTTCGATAAGGAAAAATACAGTGTACTTCACTTAGGAAGGAACAATCAATTGCACACGTACAAAATGGGAAATGACTGCCTAGGAAAGAGTATTACAGGAAGGGATCTAGGCTCATAGTAGATCACAAGTTAATATGAGTCAACAGTGTAACCCTGTTGCAAAAAAAGCAAACATCATTCCTGGCTGTATTAGCAGGAATGGGCTTAAATTGCAGCAAGGGCAGTTATGTTGGACATTAGAAAAAAAAACAACTTCCTGTCAGGGTAGTTAGGCACTAGAATAAATTGCCGAGGGAGGTTATGGAATCTCCATCATTGGATGTTGTTAAGAGCAGGTTAGACAAACAACCTGTCAGGGATGGTCTAGATCAGTGGTTCTCAAACTAGGGCCGCCGCTTGTGCGGGGAAAGCCCCTGGCGGGCTGGGCCGGTTCGTTTACCTGCCAAGTCCGCAGGTTCGGCCAATCGCGGCTCCCACTGGCCGCGGTTCGCCGCTCCAGGCCAATGGGGGCTGCAGGAAGGGCGGCCAGCACATCCCTCGGCCCACGCCGCTTCCTGCAGCCCCCATTGGCCTGGAGCGGCGAACCACGGCCAGTGGGAGCTGCGATCGGCCGAACCTGCAGACGCGGCAGGTAAACAAACTGGCCTGGCCCGCAAGTGGCTTTCCCTGAACAAGCGGTGGCCCTAGTTTGAGGACCACTGGTCTAGATAATACTTAGTCCTGCCATGAGTTCAGGAAACTGGACTAGATGATCTTTCCAGGTCTCTTCTAATCCCACAATTCTATGATTCTGTGATCTGTGCCCATCAATACAATTCTGCTCTGTCCTGTAGTGGTTTCATGTTGTTCTTCTAGAGTAAAGCAACACCACAATAAGATTATATTTGGTTCTGTGGTCCTATAGCATGATAGCCCCGTTGAAGTCAGTGGAGCTATGCCAATTCTTACCGAGGATTTGACTCATCACCTATGATTACCCTAGCAATGTGAGTATCACAATATCAGGTACCTTACTTCAGAAGCAAGTAAAGATGCATAATTATTTATGAATGACAGTTAATCTTCCCATACACACTGGCAGAAATGATTAATGGGTAAACTCATGACTGAGTGACACATCACTGTTTAATAATGTATCTTTCTTATTAGCCTTGCACTGGTGTTCAGGCAAAAGTGCTAGAGGTCTTACATTATTTGACAAATTCTGCAAACGTCTGCCTTCAACATGTATTTAGCAATATTCATTCTAATTCAACAATTCATTTTAACCCCATTGTATCACAGTCAGACGTACTTTTATACAAGTAATGGAAAAAATATTCAAAAAATGTCATGATTTTTTTCAAATCAATTAATGGACACTTTTTTTCCTTTTAATTACCGCCCAGCTGTAACCACACTACTATAACTTGGCAACAGATATAATGTTTACAAAGATTTGGCACATGAATGAGAATGACAATTAGTGTTATGACAACATGGTTTCAGTAAAAGAATTGTGTCCAATTTAGACTCTCAAAATGCCAGGTTATATCAATTTATTTTCAAGAGTAATGTAATTTATACTGGCATATGAAGCACAGTGACATTCTAGTAAACAGAGAGAACAACTTTGGGGCTGGGGATGGAAGTGAGTATTAGAAGATCACTAAATTAACAGAAATAAATTGCAGGATGTGGCAAAAGTGAAAACATTTGGAAAACACCCAAACCACAGAAAACACATTATCCCGAAACTTTGGGCAATGTGGTTTAGTGATTAGAGAAAGACATACAAAATCTAAAGAATACAGTAGGCATGTGCTACAAGGAATTCAAGTGAAGTATAAGAACAGTATTAGAAGCAACAGAGGGTCCTGTGGCACCTTTAAGACTAACAGAAGTATTGGGAGCATAAGCTTTCGTGGGTAAGAACCTCACTTCTTCAGATGCAAGTAATGGAAATCTCCAGAGGCAGGTATAAATCAGTGTGGAGATAACGAGGTTAGTTCAATCAGGGAGGGTGAGGTGCTCTGCTAGCAGTAGAGGTGTGAACACCAAGGGAGGAGAAACTGCTTCTGTAGTTGGATAGCCATTCACAGTCTTTGTTTAATCCTGATCTGATGGTGTCAAATTTGCAAATGAACTGGAGCTCAGCAGTTTCTCTTTGGAGTCTGGTCCTGAAGTTTTTTTGCTGTAAGATGGCTACCTTAACATCTGCTATTGTGTGGCCAGGGAGGTTAAAGTGTTCTCCTACAGGTTTTTGTATATTGCCATTCCTGATATCTGACTTGTGTCCATTTATCCTCTTGCGTAGTGACTGTCCAGTTTGGCCAATGTACATAGCAGAGGGGCATTGCTGGCACATGATGGCATATATAACATTGGTGGACGTGCAGGTGAATGAGCCGGTGATGTTGTAGCTGATCTGGTTAGGTCCTGTGATAGTGCTGCTGGTGTAGATATGTGGGCAGAGTTGGCATCGAGGTTTGTTGCATGGGTTGGTTCCTGAGTTAGAGTTGTTATGGTGCGGTGCGTGGTTGCTGGTGAGAATATGCTTAAGGTTGGCAGGTTGTCTGTGGGCGAGGACAGGCCTGCCTCCCAAGGTCTGTGAAAGTGAGGGGTCATTGTCCAGGATGGGTTGTAGATCACTGATGATGCGTTGGAGAGGTTTAAGCTGAGGGCTGTAGGTGATGGCCAGTGGAGTTCTGTTGGTGAACAGATTTATACCTGCCTCTGGAGATTTCCATTACTTGCATCTGAAGAAGTGAGGTTCTTACCCACGAAAGCTTATGCTCCCAATACTTCTGTTAGTCTTAAAGGTGCCACAGGACCCTCTGTTGCTGTTTACAGATTCAGACTAACACGGCTACCCCTCTGATACTTAACAGTATTAGAGGCACTTGAGTTAAACCTACAGAGAAAGCCATAGTTAAACTTTCCTAATACTTTCCATTATAAGCCATTTCGCCTGACTTATAATTCTGCCAAACTTTAGACCATTGGTCTAAAATTTTCCATGCTCACACACTAACTGATTTTTTTTTTAAATAAAAGTTTCAGCAAAAACAGTTCAGCTGTTTCTGAGTTTAGGGTAAATGAGTGGTTTTGCTAATGTTACATTCCACCCCCTCCCCAATTGTTTCTTTGAAGAGCTGTAACAGGACTCGAAATTTGGCAGGATAATAGTCTTGGGGTCAGAGAGAGATGCCTTTTGCTGACCTGGTAACTTAGTGCTTGACTTTATAACCATAGTATTCTTTTATTGTATAGTTTATAGAGCTTGTTACCATGTCTTGTTGTTTTAAAGCTAAATAAGCATGCAATGCTACTTATGTAGAGAAGGTTGGCCCAGTGGTTAGGCCACTACCCTGGGACTTGGGAGATCTGGGCTCAATTTCCTACTCTGCCACAGGTTTCCTGTGTGACCTTGGACAAGTCATTTAGGCTCAGATCTGCAAAGGTACTTAGGTGCCTAACTCCCATGGATTTCTTATTCACTTTTGAAAGGGCTTGTCTACACTATCTTGCAGTTTGGACTGTGGGGGGTGTGAACAGAAGTGCACACCAAAGTGCTGTGTTGCAACTCCCCCGTGTAGACTCTGTGGGCTTGAATTAAAAGATTCCTAGTTCACATTAACATAGTCCTCTTCAAACAGGACTACATTAATGTGCATTAGGGCCCTTTAGTTTGCACCTGCAGCACCCACATAGGGGAGTTTCAGCGCAGCATTTTGTTACTCATTGATATTTTGCACCCCCATAATTTCAAATATGTGGTCAGCATAGACATAGTCAAAGTCACAGGGGGCCAGATTTTCAAAGGGATTTAGGTGCCTAACGATGTGGATAGGCACCTAGTGTGATTTTCAGAAACATCTAAGTAAATTAGGTGACTAACTCCCATTTCAGTCAATGCAAATTATGTATCTAACTTTTGAAAATCTGTCACTTAGGCCTTGCAATGCTGAGTGGAGCAACACTTAAATACCCTTAAAAATCTGGGTTTCACTTCACCATCTATAGAATGGGGATAATACTACTGCCTCATTGTCTCACTGCAATGTTGTGAAGATAAATACATTAAAGATTGCAGATTGGTCAGATACTACAGTAATGGGGGACACCTTAGACAACACTGCAAGCAAGTTCCTATAACTGTAATTGTGTTCCTCTCTCCACTTCTTTACTAGCTCAGGAAAGAATACAGATGTTCAAGTTCCACTATCATCAATAGCATCAATGTGGTCCTATCTAGAGATGCTGGGGATTAAATTCCTTTTTATCTCTTTTTCAATGCTATTTTAAATTTAGGAAAACAGTGTTAAATCTGATAGCTGATGATGTCACTTTTCCTGAGTAAACCGTCATATATGACTGATATGAGGACAGATCTCCTCAGGCATTTTCTCAGTAGTAGCAAAGTAATTCTTCAAACAAAAACACCTATGTGATTGGGTGTCAGTTACTGGATTTTTCTGTTATTACTTTCCAATTATTTTTTCTCAAGTATATCCTGCAGCCGCTTCTTTATATCGCATCCCTCCCATTCAATTTTATTTCATGCTGCTCCTAGCTAAGAAAAGATATTTTATATTCAAGACTTGAAGCTCCTTAGTGTTGGTATCAATCAAGTTCAGTTCTTGAAAAAAAGCAGGCACAACTATTACAGTGACAAAAGTGGGCACCACAATTACAGTGGTAAAATATTTTCAAGGGCACTATTATTATATGCAGTTGTACCAGCACCTGAATCTATGATCTTGTCAGATCTTATAAGCAGTGCAGGGTCAGACCCAATTGTATTTAGATTTGAGATGGCCAATATCCAAAACAACCTACAGTAGATATTAGTTTCCCCTTTTAGTCAGTACTAAATCAGTGCCTCAGAGGGTGGTAAGGGTCACTGTGCTGTAGTAGGTGTCAGTGGCAATGTGGTCTAATGCAGTGGCTGTGAGATAGGAACATTTGAGACTTATTCCTAGGTGCATCTCTGAATCACTGTTTGCCAAGTTACTAAACCAGTGAGCATCAGTTTCTTCATTTCAATTTATACTTAATTCACCCATTTATACTCAATTTTTGGGTGCCCAGCTTGAGATGTCCTAAAATGACCTGACCTTCAGAAAGTGCTGAGCAACCATCCTCTGAGAACCAGGACCCTTTATAACGCTCTCAACGTGAGCACCTCAAAATTGAGAAACCTAAAACTGCTAGTCACCTTTGAAAAACTTGGCCAAAAATGTTATCATGTGCATTTATTGGACGGAACTATAATCAGCCACTTAGATTAGGGTAGAAAGTTAGTCACCAATTATACAATAGCCATGGAGTCTAATGTGTCATCTCCTCTGTCTCTATCTCACTTGCCCAGCTTTGTGACCATCCCCTCTCCAGCCCTTGGCTACTAGTGCTCCCAGCTGTGGAGAGATAGGGAAGACGTTACCTAATTATGCTTACGTGTAACATGGTGAAATAATAGACTACGTGTTTGGATAGAGAAACATACAATACCTGTATGAGGGGAAGTATGTAATTAATCTATCTAAAATCAGATGTAATCTGCTTATTAAAAAGGAATACAAATCTCCTTTCTGCAGTCTATTATAACTTAAAATCAAGATTTTAAAAGAGCAACATATATTAAAAATGCTTGTTGCTGTCAGAAGTATATGCTCTTTATGATATGCTCATTTATTTTTCTCCTCCATTGTGGAGGACACAATAAAAGCAACACAAGCTGCATAAGAATGTGTTTTATCATAGAGGAAGTCATCAAGAAACTCCTTCAGAGGAGTAGACAATATGCAGATCAAAACATTTTGCTGTGCGATTCATCTATTTCTAGAAACAAGTCTTGGATGCAACACTACTATTAAAGGAAAAGGCCACTGGGACAAAAAATTATTTCCTTTGGTGATGCAAATAACAGAAGCATGCTAACTCTAATGTTGGCACAGCTACCAGAAAGAAATCTTCTATCCCTTTTAGTATTCAAGACATTGCTCCGTTGCCTTATTCATATGAAATTCAGCATCTCTTTTGAAAACAACAAAACAATGACTTTGTCTCCATTTTAATTTGGATGGAGTTCAAATTAAACTATTATGAGAGATAAATGATATAATGAGAGCTGCATGCAAACTACTATAAAGAATGAACAAGCAAAATGACCTCTCAGATGTTTGCATTTTTCTTTCTTGAACTTATTGAAATTTTAATGTTCTAGGTAGTAAAGTCAAGTTTCATATTCAGCTCTCCTGTTAATGGTAACATGCACATGACAGATTCCAACTAAGCAGAAAAATAGGACATTAGGATGCCAACCTAGCCTTCCGTTATTATCAAGAATAAATGAACTCAACTTACATAGAATTTCTCTATTAACCCTTTGGAAAATGCACTCCTACATATAGTACATCCTTCTAAATGTTAGTTTGGCAAGCAAATGCCAAGTGTTTCTGACATTTAGGAGAAATTTCCAAAACCTTTATTATTATTTTAAGGTTCTAGTTGTGAAAAGAAGATACACCAAAAATAATGGTGAAAATTGTGGCCCCTCAGCTTGCTTTTCAGCAGAAAAGTCCACCAGCCTATACAAAATGGCATCTTCAGTTTCACAGCTCCAGGTTTTTAATTCTGTATAAATGATCCAATCAGATATATAGTGATGAACATATTATGTTAGTGGGCATAATTATGCTAATGAACATTTCTTCAAGGAATCATTATCCATTATTCTTTAGACAGTTAGATATAATTTGAAACCAGTAGAACATGTTTTGAAAAACTGGTTTAACTTCTCCAGGGCAATCATGGACCATAAAAGATTGTCTTTTATCACCACCTCCCCCTAAATTCCCAGGACATGAATCTACATAAAATTTCCCACCGTAGCCATCACCTCAATGAGAGTTGCCTACCTTCTGTAACTTTTTAATTTTATTTCAACAGTGCACTAATCAAACAAACAAACAATACTCTTTGGTTTCTGTATCATCCATAATATTCCTTTATCCATCCTTATTCACTTGCAGGAACTTTTGTCTATATTCAGTGCCTGGGGTCGTTGGATTCTGCCAGAATATGGCAGGGCTATGCCCCCCCCCCTTGTGGAAATATGCCCAGTTGCAGTAGTGCAAAGCACTAGGATACCCTCTCCACTTGGGTGTCAGAGCCAGGCAGGGCAGAACTTAAAGTGGGTGTGGCCAGACATGAAGGGGTGTGGACAAGGCTCTTTGGCATTGTGCTGATCAAAACATCTCCCAAGCATCCTTCAACAGAGTTCCTCAGGACTCCTAGCACCGGTTAAACTGCACTCTCCTGGCAAAACCTTCAGGAGAGATTAGTAGTGACAGAAATTTGTCTACCCTTGGCAAATAAATGCCCCCTCAAGCATAGCTGCCCCCCCTCCCGGTCCAAGGCGATGCAATTTGCACCTGATGTGCCAGTGAGGGTGACTCTAACCTTTATAAGAGTGTTGCATATTATATTGTATTCTGTAATGCTGGCAGTATTTACCATACTCTATTGTATGGGCCTGATTTCAGATTCCTGACCTCCACCTGTGTACATGCGTGCATACTTGTATGCACACCTTTTTTGCTAAGACATGCACAATATGGGGACAGTCTAATAAAAGTGCATGGCAGTCATAGGTTTTGCATATGAAAAAAACATTCTCCAGATTGGTTTAGCACATTTGAAATTACTACCTGTAGGTGCTGGTATTAGCATCATCCAAATGTGTGCACACAGTACCATGGGGGCTACCAGTTGAGACCTGAAAACCACACTCTTGGGGCTAGGTCCTTAGCGGGTATAAATCAATATCTCTCCAAGGAAGTCACTGCCATTTCACACCAGCTGAGGATCTGGCGCTATATGTTTATACAAGATGGAGTTTTCTGATGACTAAAAAAATAAAAAATCCTTGGGATTTGATACAAGAAGTTTCTTTTCACTGTGCAACTGAGTTAGTACAAGTTTGCATAAGCAAGAGTGTATGTGAGCTATACTAGAGCTAATAGGCTTTTGTTTTCTACTCTTGGATGGGAAGGATGGTCCAGGGTAAACTAGAATGCCAGTGCTGTTATTTCATAACCCGAAGACTTAAAAAAAAAAAAAAAAAAAAGACCACTGAAGTACATCTCTGTGGTGAGCTATGGAGGCCCACAGCATTTATAATAGAGACTGATTTATGAAGATTGAATCTTGTTGGGATTGTGGAAATTGGTATCTAGTTTTGCCTTCGTTTTTCAAAATCTACCTTACAGAACAGACAAGAGAGAAATCAATTTTCCTTTTATCATTATTTAAGCATTTATATTTCTTAACTTTGTTCAAGAAAACCTTAAGGCCTCAGGAAAAGGATATGCCATAAGTAAACAGGACAAGCATTATGTGAAGCCATCTTTTAGATGCCAGTCTGCCTCGCAATATTAAGGTTCTGATTTAACATGTAGAGAAAATGAATGAGTTTGTGAATCAGTGTTTAGTAGTTTAGAAAATGGGATTTGAGATTGCTCTAAACAAGGTCATAAAGACCTTTCAACCTTTCTTTTTATTATTATTATGATTTTTATAAATGTATTGACTGGCTTGACAGCGCATCACAGACAAATATCTACATGCTTCCCATAATGAAACAGTGTCATTACTTTATCTTGACAAACTCCCAGTGCAATTGTAACCAAAATAAATGATCTCTGAGACAGCAAAGAAGTGTCAAAACAGGAATTGGTATAGCATAGACCTGAGATATTTTCCATTTGCAGACCTTCATATGAGTGTCTTTTTTCATAGTTTTAGCCATAAATTGAATAGCATAATTTGATGATAGACATGAAACTGTGTATTAGTTTTTATTTTGACAAAATCATTAAACATCACATAGGTTGAAAAATGAACCATGAGGCACTAAGCCAGCTTGAGAAGATTGCACTTCATAAACTGAATTGCTCACATGGGCAACATTTTGGTAGAAGTTATAGATTTTCTAGCATATCCCTGATAGATAGCACTAATATAACTTCAATAAAAACTCAGGATATGTCAATATAAAAAAATTCTAACATTGAAAGATGTAAGATACTTCAGCTAATAAATTGCAAGGCTACCTGTTCCTTGAGGTACCCTAATTTACACACTGTATTACGAGTAACAAAACCATCTAAGTTAGGGTAGGCAGCTGCAGGTATGTTGCTTATATAAGTTGCTTGGTGCATTTTTGTCACATTACTGCCACGACCAAATCACTGGTTTGATGGGAGACCAAGCAGATCCAAGATGTTGAGAAATGTGAATTTACAGGTACGCTGGCATAGGTGTAGTTTGACTTCTATATTTGGGGGGGGGGAGGGCTTAATAGTATTAATAATAGGTACAGGTCTAACTTCCAGATTGTAAATGGGTCCATGGGTGTTCCCACTTATCTTAGCTAGTACAGACATTCTGTTTCTAGCCTGCAGATTCATATACCTCCCTAATCCTGTCTACCAAGAAATGAGGCCTCACCCATGTCCAATTACTCATGTCAAGACAGGTCTATATAATTATATGGGGCCTTTGTGAGTTTTAGGAGAAATTTCTTAACAAAGGTCATGAATTCATGGTACTGACTGTCTATGATCATTTAAAAACAAATACTGCATTGTAAATTAAATACTATGTTGTGTTCCTAAATAAATTATGTTGAGGCAGTGTTAATAATGCATAATGAAGCTCTCACAAGTCAGGATGTGTGAACATTAACTCAGCTCCCACTGCATGCACAAGTTGGTAGTAATATGATCACAAATTAATCAAAAACTTTTTAAAGGACTCAAAGACTTATTGTAAAGTGTGGACATGAGGGGACAGAGGAAACATTTAGTGTTGAACTTTCACATTTCCTGACTTTTAAGCACCCATATATGCAACACTAACTTTGCATTTACACAGCTTTTTGCATTTTATTTCTAAAGATCACATGTACAATTGTAAATGATTTTTCACATTTAAGACCCTGATCCTGCAAACATTTGCATTTTTGTGTTTTACTTTACTCACATGAATAGTCTCATTGAATTAAATGAGACTGCTCAAATGAATAAAGTTAAGCATGTACTTAAGATATTGCATAATCATTGCCTTACATTTTAAAGATTTTTTAAGAAATGAAAGGAGTGAAGAAAAACATGCCCTCCGTGCTACAGCATACAGCAGAAAGATAACTCATTTGATGTCTATAAATTTGACAAAGGCGTCAAGTAGTGTCTGGGTGTGAAATTCATGAATGACACAAAGCTTATGTACCACTGAAATCCTATTTAAGCCATCAAAATAGGGTTTAAATGGGACTTTAGCAGTACATAGGCCAGGAGGAGGACTCCGGAAGAATTTCACCCTGTTGGCATTGCAGGCTAAGTATACAACCAAATAACTGCTATTAGGTACATGACCAACCTAGTGCTACGTGCAGACACTGGCTGTATACTTAGCCAGGAATGCTAACAGGGTGAAATTCTTATAATAGCTGTTATTTCTTGTGTAGCTAACAAGTTCTGCTGATGTTGCTGGCTATGGTTTGTCAACCTCTTTTTTTAAGACCTAATCAATCTGCCCTTGCTACAAAGTTAATGAATATATGGAGCTTAACTGCATGTGTTCATGCATGCTCACCCAACCCATAGTTAAGTGCAGAGCTACCAATTTAGCCACATTTTCTACACAGCATGTCAGCTCCTGTATTTTAAAATATGTATATAATTCATATTTTAAAACTATTTAACTTGATTTTCAGACCCTAGACAAGAATTTGTGAGCATGGTAATATACATCTCTTTTGCATATGCACTGATGGATTTGGGTGAGAAAACCCTAATTTCCTCATTCGTCTAACTGGATAGATACATACCTATCTATGTGCATTCAGAATTCTGCCTAGTCAAAGTTTTGCCTGCAAAAAAAAGCATGGCAATGAAAGGTTGAAAAAAATCAGGCACTTTTTTCAAATTTTGCAAAGAGCATAGGGCCAGGTTTTCAAAAGAACTCAGCTTTCCAGAAGCTCCCATGGGGACCCATATAGCCAGGTTTTCAAAAGAGTTCACTTGCCAATATATTAATGTCTTTTTAAAATGTGGCTACAACTGTGCTGAGTTCTTTAGAATATCTGACCAATAATGCTCATTCAGGATTATTTAAATTGTAAAGTTAACAATTTTGTAACCATCTTGGTGGGGAAAAAATGATAAGCAGACTTTTCTTACAACTGGAAAAATTTCCAAAATGGTTGTGCGACTTTTCTTAAAGTTTAAACACACAAAACAAAACAAAACAAAAACCAACCAACCAACAAAAAACCTTCAGGCAGAGACTGAACATGGAAAATTTGACCCCCAAAGTATTTTTGGACAATTATTAGTTTGAGAATTGTAGGTTATAATGGAAGTGGCTTTGCATTTTTGCTGTATTTTGCTCAAACCAGAGTGGCTGCTATAACATTGACTTCAGATTAGGCCAAAAGAATTGCTAGTGCTGTAACTCAAAGAACAGAGTAAATATTTTTTTTGGAAAAAGCAGTCTTTTGAAACTAAGATAATATGTTTCCCATTTTCCCATTTTCCCAGCCCCTTTTTTCCCATTTAAAAATCAGAGGAACAGACACGAATATTCTCTTCAGACCCAAAGGTTAATTTCCCCTAATACACAGCAATATGGAGTATTAGAAAATATTTAAAGCACTAATGTGAGTAGCAGTAAGTATTTAAAGAGGAGCTTTCATACTGAGGAAGATTCCAATGGCTGACATGTAAAAGTCCTATTGTGACAGGTTCGGTCAGAGAGACCCTCTTGGGACTATCACCTGATGTGCTGGAATTACCTCTGAGCCCGTTTTCCCTGCCAGCTTGAGACTCTAGAACCCTGCCTTGTTGAGTCAGACACACCAGTCTGCTGCAACACAAACCCAGCGTCTGAATCACAACCCTGAAAGCTGCAGACTTAATTGAAAACAGCTTTTCAGGTTTCCTTTCTCCAGCTCCCAATGGGATCCAGACCCCAAATAAATCTGTTTTACTCTGTATAAAGCTTATACAGGGTAAACTCATAAATTGTCCACCCTCTATAACACTGATAGAGAGATATGCACAGCTGTTTTCTCCACCAGGTATTAATCACTTACGCTGGGTTCAATAATAAACAAAAGTGATTTTATTAAGAATAAAAAGTAGGATTGAAGTGGTTCCAAGTAATAATAGACAGAACAAAGTAAGTCACCAAGTGAAATAAAGCAAAAACATGCAAGTCTAAGCCTAATACATTAAGAAACTGAATACAGGTAAATCTCACCCTCAGAGATGTTCCAATAAGCTTCTTTCACAGACTAGACTCCTTCTTAGTCTGGGTCCAATCCTTTCCCCTGGTACAGTTCTTGTTAGTTCAAGCTCAGGTGGTAACAAAGGGGATTTCTCATGACTGCAACCCCTTTTGTTCTGTTCCAGCCCCTTTTATGGCTTTGGCGCAAGGTGGGAATCCTTTGTCTCTCTCTGGGTCCCCCCCCCTTCCTTCTAAATGGAAAAGCACCAGGTTTAAGATGGATTCCAGTATCATGTGACATATTCACACATCCTGTGAGACTTCATTACTCATTGGCTGGCACCCATGTATACAGGAAGGCTTACAAGTAAATAGAGACATTTACAACCAATTGTCCTAGTTGATGGGAGCCATCAAGATTCTAAGCCACTATTAATGGCCCACACTTTGCATAATTACAATAGGACCTCATAGTTATATTTCATATTCCTAGTTTCAGATAAAAGAATGATACATTCATACAAATAGGATGACCACACTCAGTAGAGTATAAGCTTTGTAATGATACCTTACAAGAGATCTTTTGCATAAAGCATATTCCAGTTACATTATATCCACACTTATAAACATATTTTTATAAAAATATGGAGTGCAACATCACACCTATATCTGACCATTCCTGCATAAACCCATTTAAGTCTCTTAATTTGATATTATGATGCATTTTCTAGTCTCACTGAGCTTTCCCCTAGTGTTCCAGGACAGCACTTTAAATCTTGGGTTACATAGCAAAGTCACGTTGCCTCTGACCAAACAAAATAACATGAGAACATCAAGGCAGATTTTCCCATTTGGATTAAAAAAAACATGAAGGGAAAATTAGAGATTCCCAAATTTACTATACAATAGACACATATAAACTACATCTCATCACCTATCAAATCTTCACAAATTTTCAATGTGAGCTGTACGTAGTGGCTGTGCTCGCAGTAAGGCTGGATGTTCCATATAAAGAAGAGAAAATGTTTCTCCAAAAACTGTTTAAAAAATGACTTGTCATATACAGCACTCTAGAGACCAATACAACCTGCTGCTTATTCCCATGCAAGTCAGTGCTGATATTTGGAGTTCCCTGAAAAGATGTAGAAGCTACATGCATACAGACAGTATAGATAAGTAGTTAGTACAAATGACCTTCAGAATCCTTGTGGAAAGTCTAACCTGGCTATAACAATAGAGATGGTCAGTAGGTTCTGAGTTGATATGAGCACCTGATCTGGATATCAATGTTGCTATTGTTGTAGATGGCTGTTTGTTCTGGAATGGTGTTCTCACTGGAGTGCATGCTGTTGGGAGGGCAGTGCGTTTAGCCTCAGTTATGTCTCTTCCAATGCCGCGCTGTGCTAAGGAGAGAGAGGTGGAGCACTGGAGTGCCCATGACTGGCGCAATGTCTCCTGAGAACCAGGGGGAGCAACTGGAGAAATACCCTTTGTTACAGTTATTGAAAAGAGGTAACTCATGCTTTTCCAGCACATCCATCTGGGATATAGCGGGGTGGAGCCATGAATACTTCCTCATCTTACCCAGACATGCCCTCTGAAGCCTCTGGAAGTAGGATATGGGGCCCCTTGCATCCTCCCGTAACGCAGCCATGCTGGAGTGGCCATATCTGGCCCTTGTATTATCCAGTAGTTAATGCTGGCCAGAAAACAAGAATTCCATTTCAAAAGTAAAAGAAAATGAAGTTTTGAAATTTGTTTTCATTCCAATGCAGAATGAAACAGAGACCTTTCAAAATGTTTAATGAAAAGACGAGAGTAAGCAAGCAAGAGTCTCACGTGAGAACAGCCAGTAGTTCAATGGTCAGGGTGCTCAACTGGGAGGTGGGATCCATGGGTCCTACACACACCTATCACAATATGTGGTATACCTCATCCAGTGCATTAAATGCCTTGACAACTGTGTGGGTGAAAACAGACCATCACTATGCTCTCAAATGAACTTACACGGAAAAATGATGAAAGACAAAATACTATCACCCATGGTTGAATACTTTTCACAAAGCAATCACTCCCTATGTGACCTATCAGTCCTCATCCTCAAAGGAAACCTTCACAACACACTCAAAAGATTATCCTGGGAACTTAAATTCATAACTCTGACCGAAAAATAGTTGTCTCTACAGAGACACTTGTTTTATGTCTCATTACAACAATTTGTAACCTACTAACCCTCCTTTGTCCTATGACTACTGAACTGTTAATTGACCACTTTATTTTGAGAGATTTCTTGCAATATGTGTTAGTCCCTTATGGTTAAAAATCTGTCGCACCTTGTATTTATCTTCAACATACTGGTTACCTTTTCCAGACCTGAAGAAGAGCTCTGTGAAGCTTGAAAGTGTGTCTCTTCCACCAAAAGAAGTTGGCCCAATAAAAGATTGCCTCTCTGTTGTACAATTTGGCATTAGCCCATTATCCTTGCTACTCATTAGTGTTTGAAAAATCTCAACATGATCAGTTTGGATCACATTAATTAATTATTACAGAACTGTAAATCCACTGCACCCAAAAGATCAGATGCATATAAGAATCTAATCTCGCATTCCGGGATTGGCAAAATTAGGCTGGAGAGTTTATGAGGACAGAATTTCTTGCAAGATTTTTGTTATATCACTTGGGATAAAAAAAACTGTGAGTGGAGCCTTTTTTTTAAAAAAAAGAGAGAACTCGAGCCCTTCCTCTTTCTTTTCTGCCAGGTACCAGGCAATGAAGAAGTGCACAAAAATGAAAGGCAAATAAAAAGGGTCAAGGGCTGAGAAATATCAAACCTTTAAACGGGTTTGTGTATGGTTTGTTTTGAGGTTTGAGTGAATGATTGGATCAATTCGTCTCTCATCTGACCCAGTTCAATCATTCCCTATAATATATCATGAAATGTAGAAATATACACACATGGATGCCTTAAAATTTTCTCTCTTGGACAAAGCAGATTATCCTGATGCCTACACTGCATTTCCTTCCAATGTGATTATTTCCCTTCTGGTGGACTCAGCCAACAAGGCTCATAGCATATGACACCATTCTATTTTTAAGACCAATATATATCAACCTTAGGGATCAGTTCCCAAACTGAGCATCAGGAAGAGACCTTTAATTGAATTAGAGAAGAACTTTTACACGCGGTCTCTGTAAGAAAGTTAAGTTCTAAGAAATACCACCTTGTAGAGTTCACATTGCACTGGAGTGTGAGCTAACTAAATCAGTTCCTGAGGCATTCTCACAATATCTTGGTAAGTCTAGATGCTTCAGCTCTCAAAGCATCCTCTTTTACATGCTCTTTATCCACACATTGTTTTTACAAAGAAACACATCTCTTTGGAGCTGGGGCCTCTTTTGAAGCTGTACCAATAGTCAAAAGGCTCTGGGGAATGCAAAGAATGGAAGGTTTAGAAGAGAGAAGTAATGGCAAAGTTGCTCAATAGTTGGCATTGATTTGTCCTCCTGTTGGGGGAAGAAAGTCAAATCATGATTTTAAATGTCAGTTTTGTTTTGTTTCATTTCTAATAACATAAAAGACACAGCAAAACCATTTTTTGCAGCTCTGTAAAGTTCAGTGCATTATCAATTTGCTGAGCTCAACAGGCTCACCGGTCTAGACAAGGTAGAAAAACAATCTCATAATACGAGAGATGGGCCAACCTTGAAAGGTTCAGTGGTTTGACTTGGTTCAGATGAGCTTAAGAAATCCCTTTCCTTTCTCCCACTAGTACTGCATGCTTTGAGGGGAGTGTTCCATCAGCTGTGCTTGATGCATTCATTGGATGGAAGCAAACAGGATGTCTGGAGTGTCTGCATATGTGAAGCAAGTGGTGGTCAGGGAAGAGCAAAGAGACTGTCATATCTCACATGTCCCTGGCAAGATTTTGAAAGGTCATGGGAAGGAAGCAACAATGGGAGTGAGGAAAATAATTGGCTCACAGACTGGAATGGGATGGGTGTGGAGCAGGCAGTCAGAATAGCAATAAGAACAGAACTTATTTTGAGCCAAACATGAAAAGTCCTATCCATGACATGGAGATTTAGAAAGAAGTTGGCTGTATGCTATACACCAATTATGACTACAAAAATCAATGTGAGTTTAACATACGAGCAATGGGTGTGTGATAAAGGAAGGGGGTGTGGAGGTAGCTCCCTTTTATGGACACCCAATCAGCCAGTTAGCTATAAAATCCCTCTTGATAGCTGTTCTCTACTTGCTTTACCTGTAAAGGGTTTAAAAGTCTGACTGCATGCATAGGTAAAATGAAATGAGTGGGCACCTGGCCAAAAGAGCCAATGGGAAGGCTAGAACTTTTTAAAATTGTCCTTTTGTTTGTCTGTGGTTGTTCTCTCTGGAGAGGAGACACAGAGCAGCAATGTTATAAGAAGCTTGTGCCAGGTATGAAAAAAATCATCAAATCATACCTAGAAACTACTCATTTGAAACCCCCGGATATGTAAGTAGATCAGGAAATGTCTAGGAAGAGGCAATTAGGTTTATCTCTTTTATTTCTGTAAGGCTTGTGGACTCCTGTATGCTAACCCCAGGTGCTTTTGATTTGCTTGTATCCTTTAAGCCAGTGTTTTTCAACCTTTTTTTGGGCAAAGGCACACTTGTTTCATGAAAAAAATCACGAGGCACACCACCATTAGAAAATGTTAAAAAATTTAACTCTGTGCCTATATTGACTATATATAAAGTAATTCTCTTGAATAGGAATCAAATAAACACAAAGAAAGTATTTTATAATTACTTTATTATGAAATAGTAAGTAAACAGAAATATGAAAAATTATAAAATACTTTATTCAGTGCGCAACCTGGGCCTGTTTGGCTGAACACAAAGCTGATATTCTGGCTGGAATCGAAGAAAGACACACACGTAGCTCTTCGTCAACAGCTCTCAGTCTCTCTCTGTATTTAGTTTTTATAGCAATCATGCTTGAAAAGCTCATCTCACACAGATATGTAGTTAAAGTTTAAGCTGGACCTCAAGAAAGTTATTTTGATGTTTAATCCTTATAAGTGGTTCTTTTTAAAATCTAGCAATAGTCTGAGTTTTTAGATGTATTTTCTTTCTTTTTGTTTTTAATAAAATTTACCTTTTTTAAGAACAGGATTGGATTTTGTGTCCTAAGAGGTTTGTGCATGTTGTTTAATTAGCTGTTGGCAACAGCTGATTTTCTTTGTTTTCCCTCTCAGCTCTTCCCCAGAGGGAGGCTGAAGGGGCTTGAGGGTACCCCACAGGAAGGGATTCCCAAGTGCTCCTTCCTGGGTTCTCAAAGGGGGCGGGGAGGTTGCACTTGGGTGGTGGCAGCACCTAACCATCCAAGGTCAGAGAAAAGCTGTATCCTTGGGAGTTTAATACAAGCCTGGAGAGGCCAGTATTAATTTTTAGAATCCTTGCGGGCCCCCACCTTCTGCACTCGAAGTGCCAGAGTGGGGAATCAGCTTTGACAGGGTGCATGCTCATATTTGTAGGCACAGTTGTATATGATAAAGCAGGCACAAAATATCTAGGATGTCTTAAGGCTAGCTGAAAATTTGTCCTTTAGAGTGTGAGGCAACTTGGCTACAATTTGAATGTTTAATTTCAAACTGAATAAACATAGTCTAGTTCACACTACAGAATTAGTCCTAGGAATTTGCATTTGTACAATTGGCTTATGCATAGTGTGCATATTCCTAACTTAAAAATGTATACAAATTATTTTGGACATCACAACTGTTAAAAATTTATGCAGACACAGAAAAGGAATAATGTTGCTGAATGTTTAATGCTATTCATTTTCCAGCACTGCCTATGAGTAAATAGAAATGACACATTCCTTTCTGATTATGGGCTGTGAGTAAGAACAGCCGGCTTCTTCATGCTAATTCTGTATGTTTTTTTCTCATAAACCTTCACATCTGCCTTAGTCTCACTCTCAACTAGCATATGGTTCACTTGTGTGCAAATGTTGTTGGTCAAAGTAAGAGTAAAGTGCTTTTATATTTCATGTATTTTCTTTTCCGCAATTGTAAGCTTTTGCGTTAGACTAGACTCCTAATGATCCCTAACTACTCTAATTGCTTTATAATCTTTTCCTCCTTTATTTTAGCTAAGCTAGGCTTTTCTTCTTGTCATATATCCTATTTCCTATTACAATAGAAAAAAATCTAAGAGCAATAATTACAACAGGGAAAATTTAGCTGTTTACTTTATACTGGAATTTACTTACAGTGCTGCACGGCATTTGTCTTGCCTGTATCATCCTTGGATTGCTTTTTCCCAGTACCTCTGGAGCTAATGGGGAGATGTAATTGAAATGTGATCTTCATGTTCTGTTTAAACTAGATGTGAATCTCAGAAAATCATATTTCATTCATCTAGCTCTATGGACAAAAAGTTTGAAGGCTGAATATTTGAGTAAGGTCTTAGTAGTGTGTTTTTAATTCCCACTCAGGCATTCTTCAAACTGATGGTCAATGAGCTGATTTTGACTGAACAAAGATGTAAATCAGATTTTCTCAATATATCGCCTCAGCATACACAGCTGCTGATCTGCGTTAATTAGTCTTATATTGTCCAATTTGTAATCTGTATATGTTTTATGGGGATGTAAGTGGTAAAACATTAGCATGTGTAATCTTTCTCTGGCAAGCTTCTGCTGAGCAAGTGACCAATAAATTGTTCTTAATGCAAACATTAATCAAATCGAATGCCAGTATGTAAAGGGTCTCAGCTCAGATGGAAAATCAGCTGTTTCTACCCGTGCACATTTCTGAGGAATTGCAATTAGATATGAACATGGTATGTTCTGAATCTACAACAGCCAAATAAATATATTTGTTTTAAATCCTCTACTGCTACTGCCTCCTTTTGGCCTACCTGGAAGAGCTATTCATTTGATCACTATATCAAATTCATGACACTCAGTTGCAATGGTGAATTACATTGCCATCTGTTGAAAACAACAAGGACTTGGGAGAAAACATGTAAGTGTTCAGATGAATTTATGCAATCTGTTAGAGGGGAGTTTAGCACATTTTTGGATAATGAAGGTAAAGATAATATGCAATAAAGTGACTTGGATTTCATAGAACAATGAGAACAGGCCATGACAAACCGATATTCGGCCTGACCAAGCTATTGCATGAGCATCACATATTAAATTATTTGCAAACAAACATCTATGTTTTTTTAGTCTCTATAGATAAATAGTAACAAATGTATAATGTACTGTGTGCTGTCCTGAAATTGGAAGACATTTTAATAATGATATTTCAGCATAAAGTAATTACAGTCCTCACCCTTCAAAATTTCTCCTGTTCTTCAGGGGATTTTCTGCCCTGCAGGAAGAATCACCATTGAAATCAATGGACCTGACAATCAGGCCTTTTGTGCACACTCAATCATCAAGAGATTGAGATTTACTTATGGAACTGGACTGAACCTTTTACAATAAAAATGTTTACTTTTAGGGTTGGCTTAGAAAAGAACTTAGTTGACAGTTTGCTCATTTCCCCTCCTCCTCACCGGCCAGCTGCTGGGTTGAAATGGGAAAACTGAATGTCAGAATAGGGTAAGTTCAGAGCAAGGAAACAGGGAGAAATCAGTGATCAGCAGACAGGTTGGGAGTGTTTGGAACTAGGAGAGGTGAACAAAACTGATGGAATTCCGCAGACAGTACAAATTAAAGAGGTGGCAGGTCTAGAATAAGGAAAAGGCTTAAAGGAGAGGTAGACCTGGAGAAAAAAGAGTAAGCAATGCTCAAAAGAACTGAGAGGGAGAGAGAGCTGAATGCCACATGCATTTATTTTATAAACATACATGTATCAGTAACACTGTAGGCAGATACAACCACCAACGTACTCTCTCCTATTAGACATATTGACTAATGGCAGCTAAAATAAATGCCTTAAATATCCCTTTCATACATCCCACTATATTCTCTTCAGAAAAAAAAACCACACTGAGTGAATAGAAGAAGGTTAAACTAAACCTAAAAATCAACAAACTCAGGCTCTGTCAAACCAACATAGGCCCAACTCTTGTCTGCCTGTATTTCTGCCTAGGCACCATTGGCAGAAGATTCCCAGTTGTTTTCAGCTGCCAGGATAATATAATACCTAAAAGTCAGCTTAGCAGAAAGGGAACACAGAAATTAAGAAGGAGGAATATAGGCCAACTGAAAATGACAAATGATCTCCTGGAAGAAGAATAAGGGACCATGACAAGAAAGAAGATGAAGGAGTGACTGGTAGAGGGGATGAGAAAAGTGAAGAGGAAATTTAAGCCAAGTAATGGGAGGAGGTAAACAGAACATACCAGTTGAAGAGACAGAAGCTGGTACCGTAGTCCTGTGAGATGCTGAGTGTCCTCAACATCCATTGATTTCAATGGGCACTGAGGGGACACAATGTTTCAGAGCACTGGGCCCTAGGCAACCAGAATGGAGAAAATATTAACCACTGAGAAGGCTGGAGAAAAAGAAGGAACAAATGAATGAATGAAAAAAGGAGCCTTTAGCCTCAAGAGAAAAATAAGAGGACTGGGACCTTGCAGAAAGAGAGATCAGTGCCAGACTATATACCATGCTCACCCCTGAGAGTCTCAATCAACCAAGAGATTATTTTTTATTAATATGGAGATTATTTTTCCTCCAAATACTTATTTTCTTGATGTTACAAAATGAAAGTTTCATTCTGGTTAATGAGAAGTAGTTTATTTTTGTTGTATTTGGGTTAATTTTATTTATTAAAAAAATGTTCAAAAAGTTATTCTGTTATACAAAATATATGTAGTATTTGAGAGAACATCCAACGTATGGGGCAGCTCTTCCAGTCCATATTGTGCTGTTAATGAGTGTGCTAAATACATTTTCAGAGCAGGTAGAGGCTAATTAGAGGAAGGTTACATTTTCTGCGAAAAGAGGTGGCCTGATTCCTTTCTATGTTATTAAGTCAGACAACTCTAGTGCTCAAGAAAACATTTTGTGGATATTTAATACATTAGTGTTTCTAACCTCATCGTGCACACTTTAGTTTGAATCTCTGGGTTTGGTTTCAGTAACACTGTCACCTAAAGAGAAATATCTCTATCTATATAGCTATAGATGAATGACATTTTGACAATAGTGGTAGCCAGGGTAAAGAAAGAACATTGGCTCTCATTGCAGTAAAACATAATTAAAGCCCCGTTGCAAAAAAAAAATTGATTGTTGCAAAGATGTGTTGCGGCGGTAACTTAATCATCATTAATTATAACGTTGACCTTCAGATGTGTCTCAAAGGACAATTAGGGATCGGTATCTTCATTTAAAAAAAAAACATTTTGTTGAATAAAAACATTTTTGTTTTCAAAGTCAAGATTTCATTACATGCCAAACATAATATTTGTGGCTGCTGTAGAGCACCAGATACATAATGTTCTAGCTGATGTAGCATATGCATATATAATATACAGCTCATGCAACTTTCATAAACTCCTCTCTGCTGACTCTCCTCTAATACCTCTCTAAAGACATTTGTGGTATCATTCTTCATTTATTTTGCATGCTGCTTGCACCCACTGTGGATAAACATGAATAAAAAATTCTGGCGGTAAGAACAGTAATCTATGCTGAGGCTTGGTTAGGTTTGAGTAAAAATATACATAACACAAGCTGCCAAACATGGATTCATCCAAGTCACAGAGCAATGATGAAGTAAAACGGTAATTATTGTTATACAAGTATGCTGGAATAGACAGATTTCAATCACCTGTGAAGTAGACAGGGCCCTTCGTTTTCGGTTTTTACGTTGTTTAGAATTTCCTGGGAATTTATCAGTATTTATTAGAATTGTTTTAAATGGCGAAAAATCAATGCAAAAAATTAACTTCACAGTTTTCTAGGTAAACATCAGGGTTAACACTGATGAATGAAAGGACAGAAAAAAGGCAAGAAATAGAGAAAGTAGGAATATTAAAAGTACAAGGAGTTTAATATCATTTATTTAATGAATTGTATATTAACATTACATGCACATATGCATGCACATGCCTATGACTGTGTGTATGTGTATTTCCCACTACATTGCCTTATTTTAACAAACAGCCTTACAGTTACCCTTAGACTAATTTATTATTAACACAAACACATATATCTAATATAATGGATTGGATTTTCTAAACATTACCAGTATTTTCATGTACTTGAGTATTCCAAAACTCAGGTGAAAATCAGTAAATACTGAATAACAGTTTTTGTACAACCAGGAAATTTGTAGTAAAAATAAGTAAAAACTGAAAATAAAGGGCCTTAGAAGTAGATGGAATTAATTCAATTAATTGTATGTTATCAGAGCTTAGAACAGTGTTGCAAATGCTTTTGTTTTTTAAGAAAGTACTTGCCAAAGTTGTCAATTTGTGGAGAATTTAATGATCTGGTGGTCCTTTCTGGCCTTATCCTCTGCAACTCTATGACTCTTTTCATTGGCTACCATCGATCCAAATTGGATCATGGTACACGTGTTAAGAGGTCTAATCAGGTACCTAATGAATCTGCTTGTGGCCTGCAAGTCCAATTCAATAGTGCCATGGCTTGTTACAAATTTCACAGATCCATGTGTTGTCTGAGTTAGAGTCCAAGATTACAGCACACTGCTTTCTTCTTTCTCGCTCTGCTTCCATCCTGTGGATCCAGGGCCGGCTCTACCATTTTTGCCGCCCCAAGGAAAAAAAAAAAAAAAAAAAAAGCTGCTCGGACTGCCGTCCAAACTGCCGAAGCCCCAAGAATGGACAGAATGCCACCCCTTAGCATGTGCCGCCCCAGGCACGTGCTTCCTCCGCTGGTGGGTGCCTGGAGCCGGCCCTGTCTGGATCGAAGCCCCTTCATGTTGAGTTGCACCCAGTGCCAGATAGCTCCTCCAAAGTGGAAGAGATTCTGGACACTCACAGCTTTCTACATTGATGTTGAATGACTTCATATCATTTTTGCACACATCGCGGTAAAGGGCGATCCCACTTTCTAGATCCATCCTGAATCTCGCTGCACAAAATATTCTTGGGGATATAGTCGCCTCCCATTCTCCTGACATGACTGAGCCATCACAACCGCCTCTTCCTGATAGTGGTTTCTGAGGACTGGTCTACACTAACACTGTAAGCCGATCTAAATTATGCTAATTAAGTTATGTAAGTAACATAACTTAAATCGACAGACCTCAGATCGACTTACAGCGGTGTCCACTCTATGCTATATTGACGGGAGACACACTTCCACCAACATAGCTTCTGCTTCAAGCTTGAGGTGGATTACAGATATAAACGGGAGAGCACTCTCCCATTGACTTAGCATATCTTCACCAAACCCGCTAAATTGATGCCGCTGAGCATGTGCATGTACAGTAAATGGGCGTGTGGGTTTGTTTGCTAGTTAGTACAAAAGAGCCAAACTGCTCCAGAAAAGTGTGCCTGCAAACATAAGAGAATCTTTGCCCTGCATGTAGAAAGCTCAAAGCCAGAGAAATGTAATAAGGCTAAAGTGCAAATGATAATTTGTAACTATGTGTGAAATAAGTCAGAGTATGTCTTGGGTGATAGTCCTACTAAACCAGCAGCCAACACAACCTATGATCTGTGCACCTAATAGCGAAAACACACCTGCCGCACTGAAGTAGAGAAACAGAGTTGAGAAATAATAGATTTGATTATCTTTTTAAAAAGCCTCTCCAATCCACATTCATCAAATTCAAGGTGCAGTTCTTCATAAACTATCTACTGAGGCACTTTTTTCATAGGCGCTGCAATGTCAGAAGCCTTACCATCAAAGCCAAGTATTCTACTCTACATCAAGAGAAAGGGCAAGAACCAGTAGGAGCCAGAAGTAGTCAAATGCACCAGTCCCTGACAGGGACAAAGGCCTTGCAAACTTGCCTTTTCATGGACTCCCTAGTCAGAGAAGGGGAGTTCATAGGGAGAAAGAGAGAGAGGAAAGATGGAGGAGAAAGAGGAAAGAGGTTAGGACACTATCTAGGACTTGGGAAATCAGAGACCTGCATTCCAAGGCTTTGCCACAGACTTCCTGTGGAACATTGGGAAAGTCACTAAGGCCCAAATTCTCACCCGGTATTTAGGTGTCTAACTCCCAAATCAATGGGAGTGTGCTTAAATAACCTTGAGTAGCTGGGCTTCAGTCTCTCTCTCACACTCCTCCTCCATTCCCCATCTGCAAAATGGGGTAATAGCACTTACCTACCTCACAGGGGTGTTGTTAGCATAAATACCTTAAAGACTGCGAGGTGCTCAGATACTATGTCAATGGAGCCCTTATAAATACCATAGATAAGATAGCTAGACAGACAGACGGATAGAGTGTCTCCTCCTTCAGGCCTGCCAAAACCCTGCCCCTGTTGAGGTGAGATAGGTGTTATGGGTTTGATTCAAAGCCTATTGAAGGCCTTCCAAAATGGACCATTGTTACATGTTCACATTATCATAACAGCCCCAGCCCCACCTTCTTGCAATTTATTTCCTCAAATTTTCTTTTCAATAACTGATCAGCTTTCTTTTTGGAAGCTTTCTTATTTTGATTTTTTTCATACTTCCTGGAATAATGTTATTGGTCATAAGAGATGGTTAAAACTGCTCAACACATTTTGCTCTGTTTGGAAAATAAACTCCTGCTTTGCTAATGGCACAAGCACTCAAAGCTACAGTTAGCATGTCTTTCTTCAAGACCACAAAAACATCCACATGTCACTGGGAGTGATTTTTTTTTTCTTTCCTGTCTTTTGAATCACAATACAAATGTTGATCGCCACTAAAAAGGCAAGGTAATTTGTGTTTGGTGCACATAACCCATCTGGAGGAGAACAGGAACATTTAACCCCTGATTAAAGCATCCTAATTTTAGGGCAATATGAGCTACAGTTTCACATATCAGTAAATATTTTCTGGAAATAAATCATATGTCAGTTTTAACTATCCTTTGGATAATTCAAAGCCCTGGTGCTTTATCCCTAAATAGCTAATAGCTTTCAGTAACTGTATATGCTCAGATAGAGACAGCTTCAGATTTAACTGTACCTGCCAGACAAAATTTATTCTGAATTACATATCATGAAAAACAGCATTTTTAGCTCACAGGGCACGTCTACACTACCCACTGGATCAGCGGGTAGTGATCGATCTATTGGGGATCGATTTATCACGCCTAGTGTAAACGCAATAAAATCGATCCCCGATCGCTCTGCCGTCGACTCCGGAACGCCCACTGCGGCGAGAGGGGGAAGCAGAGTCGATGGGGGAGCGGCAGCGGTCGACTCGCCGCTGTCCTCACGGCCAGGTAAATCGACCTAAGATACGCTGACTTCAGCTACGCTATTCGCATAGCTGAAGTTGCGTATCTTAGGTCGACCCCCCCGCCCAGTGTAGACCGGCTGACAGTGTAAGCCTCCCTCCCCACCCAGTATTCAGCAATATCCCCAGTATACAGATACATTTCAGAAGGGGGAAAAAACAGTTTCCATACCCAGTTTAAGTCTGTTGATTGTTCTTGTTGTTTTTCTTTGCATTTTTGTGCACTGCTGAAATTTGGTGCGTTAGCCGACAATGAAATAAAGCAGGAATTATTTGAAATCCTGTAAGAAAGACTTTTTTCAGGAGATTTCAGCCTAGTTTTGTGGACTTAAGAGGGTCAAAGAAGTATAAAACTGTTTAGCTGATCAGTCACACTGAGTTGCAGCTCTGAAAATTTTTAAGATTCAACCAGTACCATGAGGGATAATAATAAATATATTTTGTTTAGCTAATGAATGTGGCTTTCTTTTTGTATATTACATATCTTTACAATTCCTTCCTTAGTACACAAACAGCTGTGTAATGTTGCTATATTCTTGTCTTTCTGTTGACTTCAATGGGCTTTGAATCAGACCCAAAGATAAGATGACTTTACAAGAGATTAAGGTGGTTTGGTGGAAGGGAACGTGTCAAAAGAAAGAGGGAGTGGGCATGTCTAGTGGTTAGAGCAGAGAAATAGTAAATATGAGTTCTGGGTTCTGTACCTGACTGCAACTGACTTGATAAGGTACAAGGTGGGTGAGGAAATACCTTTTATTGGACCAACTTCTGTTAATGAGAACGAAGTTGGTCCAATAAAACAGTGGTTCTCAAACTAGGGCGGCTGCATGTTCAGGGAAAGCCCCTGGCGGGCCGGGCCGGTTTGTTTACCTGCCGCGTCCACAGGTTCGGCCGATCGCGGCTCCTACTGGCCAGGGGCTTTCCCTGAACAAGCAGCCACCCTAGTTTGAGAACCACTGCAATAAAAGGTATTACCTCATCCACCTTGTATCTCTGATATCCTGAGACCAACACAACTACAGCAACACTACATATTGACTTGATGAGTAACCTTGGAAAAGTCATTTCATCCCTCTATCCTTCAGTCCTCCCATCTGTAAAATGGAAGGAACACGACCGCAGGGGGGTGATGTGTCTCATAATGCATTAATATTTGTAAATACAGAATACTCCCAATTATCCCAATAGAATGGGGAACAGAGATTTTATTTGGACAATCAGGAGTTCAGATACTCGAGAGGGTGGGAGTCACTGAGCAGTGGGATGACCTGTCATGCTTGTCATCCTCCTCCTCCTCTCACGGTCCTGACCGGGGCTCTTTTCTCTTCTCCACTCATTTACTCCCATGACAGTGGGGCTGCAGAGGGCTCCCTGTGCTGCCGCAGGGTTGGCAACACCCGATCCCTGCAGGCACAAAGTGTGGGGCAGAATGGAGATCCCGGCCAGGACTCTGCTCTGCCCCTCCAGGACCACAGCCTTCCCTGCACCTGTTGGGATCGGGTGTCATCTGCCGGCAGAGCCATTCAGCAACAGGGTGGCCTCCCCCATGGCCAGGGGCTTGTCTTACTCCTCCTCCGCTTTGCAGTCCTGGCTGGGGTGGTCTCTTCCCCATCATCCGAACCTCTGCATTATCCAAATCCCTTTCAGCATGAGATGCCTGGGGGACAAGGAAGGGATTTGGATAATGCGGAGGTTCAGACAACAGGATTTGGGATACAAGAGTATACTGTACACAGAAAGGGTTCTATGAAAGATGCTATCTATGTCTCCAGTCCTGCATACTGCTCCTTGTACAGGTCCATTGATTTCACAGGGGTCTACCTGAGTAGTACAATTTGCAGGATCATGACCTAAGTGCAAATAACTGCTATAATAAAGGGAGCCAGTTGCTGGGACACAAACAGAAATAAATACTGCAATAGCTGCTTGTAATGTTTTGTTCCAGATCAAACTGGACGTCTGTGAGAAGGAATGTTAATGGAAGAAAAGACATAGCCTAGGATATTGGTAAACAAGGAGATTTAAAAAACATTAAAATTAAAATGTTGTTGATGAAAGGTGCATTTAAGGCATTTTTTAAAAGTTCACATAACCACTGTTTGCTGCATCTTATTGTTTAGCTATGACAAGAATGAAAAATCTAAAAGATAAAAATAACAAGAAATTACTCTTTTTGCAAATGGAAAGTACACTCAGGAGAAGCTGAAACTGTATTTCTAGATGGAACTCTATTGTACCTTGCGGAACTACCTAAATCAAAGAGACAGTCAGGCCAAAGAACTGAGAAAGATGTCACAACAAATTCCTTTTAAATACAAAATAATTTCAGATGCTCACCAGAGTCCACCACTTTGTAGTTTTAAAGAGATATGAGGGCAATTCTTTTACTGGGAGTTATATTTCAAATGTTCTTTGCTCTTATCCTCTCTCATTTTTGTAGGAATTAAATGTATTTTGCTCTATTGTCGTATTTATCAAAAACAGATCTATAAAAGGTGCCCTATGTGATACTTCCTCAGCTTGTAATCTTAGAGAAATCTCTCTTTACATTATGTTTCATCTGCATTTTTGTTACCATCATTTTACTGTGATTAACCTGTGTAATTCCTTTTGTGAAGCAGATCTTTTATCTCTGAGGAAATTAGAACAATTTTTTTAGATCATTAAGTAATGTATAATCTTCAAATGGGACAGCCAGAAACTGTAATCAGTGACATCACCATGACAACCGATTAAGAAAATGTCTAAAGAAGCTTCTGAAAATGTAATTTTTAAATATAATGCATTTAAATGAGTTCATCAGAACAAAGAGTCCAAAATAGATTTATTGTGGATTAAACCATCTAATTTGTCTATTCAATGAACACTTCACTAAAGTCTAGCCACACTGACTTCAAAGGAATTACTGTGCATTTACAGCAAGGAAAGGATTTGGCCGTACGTTTAATAAGAACTTAACATCTTTGTTTCAGAAACAGAGTAAGAGTCAGTTGTTAGTTGCATAAGGCCAGATTCTGCCACCCCTACTCACCTGGATAAAACTTGACTCCATAGGCAGCCTCATTCATTTGAATGGCACTATTCATGGACGAAGGTGCTGCTCAAAAGAAAAGGCAGTAGGCTCTGGCCCAAGATGCTGTTGCTTATTGCCCCACTTGCTCTAAACAAGTGAAATAGGAAGCAACAGAAACATCATTATGATGTATGTTGACACCAGTAAAATAAAACTAAAACTTGTCCAAGTAGTGCCTACCTGCAATATATTGTGTTACAAGGTTCTATAATTTATATGATCATTAATTTAGGAAGTGCTGCTCCTGAGAATGAAAAGGCACTAATCAAAATAATTTGTGTGTGTGAGTCAGAATCTGAAAGAGAATGAAAACATCTTACAGATAACCTGCTCGAGAAGGTTAGAGTTCTATCTATCAAAAGCTACCTAGCCAGCATACTTGCTGTTCAACTCCTCGACTCATCTATGATTTCCTTCATATCCCCAGGTATCCAATCTGCCCATTCAAGTTACATCTTTTATTATGGTTTGTTCCCAGCTTTTATGTGCGTATCTCCCAATTTTGTCAGCTGTGTTTCTTACACTCTTTTTGCAGAGCGGGTCTCTTGTTACTTATTCTCCAGGCTTGGTGAATAATGTTTATAAGAATAAGTATTTTCCAAAATATTTGACTGTGATAAATGTTATATTTTTGAATCTGTTTTCTACAGAATGTAAATTTTTCATTTAAAAGACAAGGTTCTAACCTTTTTCCATTGCAAAGCCTTCCCCACAGGGCCTGATTTTCAGCTGGTAAAAAACAGCAATGTTCCGATTAAAATCCCCAGGGTTAAGACAGTTTATATCAGGTGTGAGTCTGGCCCTATAAATCATAGAAATATAGGGCTGGAGTGACGTCAAGAAGTCATTTAGTCCAGCCCTCCACTGTTCTGCTGCCCTGTTAACCCAGACTGGTATAATGCAGTCCTAATATGATTCAAGAGAGTGGTTTGCCAGTATGAAAAAATGTTGGCCAAGATTTCCAAAAGTGTCTAGTGCAGGGGTCAGCAACGTTTGGCACGCAGCTCGCCAGGGTAAGCACCCTGGCGGGCCGGGCCAGTTTATTTACCTGCTGACGCGGCAGGTTCGGCCGATCGCGGCCCCCACTGGCCACGGTTCGCCATCCTGGGCCAATGGGGGCGGCGGGAAGCTGCGGCTAGCTCATCCCTCGCCCGCACCGCTTCCCGCCGCCCCCATTGGCCCGGGACGGTGAACCGCGGCCAGTGGGGGCCGCGATCGGCCGAACCTGCCGCATCAGCAGGTAAATAAACTGACCCGGCCTGCTAGGGTGCTTACCCTGGCGATCCACATGCCGAACGTTGCTGACCCCTGGTCTAGTGATTTTGGAGTGCCCAACTTGAGACGTGTTAAAGGGGCCTGATTTTCAGAAGTGGATGCACAATGGTTCCTGAAAATTAGCTTTCTTTAAGATGTTTCAGTCTAGCACCCAAAAACTGAGGAACCCTAAATCACCAGTCACTTTGGAAAACCTTGCCCCATAGATTTACAGAACACTGAGTTTCTGTTAAACCTCTTGTTATTCTTTTACTAATGAGGCACTTTACCAGCTTGTCATCACCCGCTGTGTTTAATTCTCTACATGTAAAAAATTTAGCTCCCTCTCTTTGCTGATGATATTAATGTGTTTTGTACCAAATAAGAATGAAGCTCGCATTTACAAATCTTGTCCGAAGGCTGCTTTAAAAGCACTTCTTTAGCTTATAGTAATGAGATCAAATGTAGGCTATTTGTTAGTTGTCCTAGGATTAGTCTAATTTCAGCCACATCTACAGTTCCAGGGCAATAACAAAACAAACAAGCAAACAAACAACTAGTAAATAAACATTCTCTGCCCCCCCACCTACATGAAATCAAAGAGGACACCAGCCATATTCATCTATGCTTGAAATGACCATGTAGGCCCAGATCAGCTCCCTTGCTTCCCAGCAGAACAACTGCCCCCAGGCATGAAGAAGTTGTGGGACAGAACATTTCCACAAGGGTTCCTCCATGGAGATCACTTCTCGCCACTCTAATGGAATTTCCCCCCTGCACTACAGTAAATCAGAATTGCCTGCAGGGAAGCCCTGAGCCTCTGCACTGGCTCTATCTCCTCACACCTCTACTCTCTTTCCTGTTGGCGTCCTAGGAACATGGTTCCGTAGGAGCAATGGTCTACCAGCCTCTTCCCCTCATCATGGTGGCCCTTAGGACTATGGGTAGACATGGGGATGTGAAGCCCCTGGAAATCATAATACAGCTGAAAGATGTTTTACAGTGTGCATCCCCTTAGGCCCTGTCCTGTGGCACTTCCCCAGCCCCAGTCCCATTCCCCCGAACAGACTACAGACTGATATAACACCTAATGGGGAATGGCGGAGGAAGGCGGGGATGATACCATGAAATTGTGGGATCATTATGGGAGCTGATCTGGGACTTAAATATGGGTATAGATCTAAAGAATATAGGAAAAGATAGCCTTATAAATTATACCTTAGCTGCACATTAGTCAGCATCACTACTGTGATGCAATATTGGTTGTCTAGATGTCCTTCTCTATAAAATAAAGGAGATTCAGAAGTTGGACTGTCTTGCAGTCAGGGAAGACAAGACTTAATTCATCTAAAAAGCACAGTGGTCGTGTTCAGTTTGCAGACCACTCAGGAGCTAATGTAGTTAGGGAGCTTTTATGCTGGAGACAGCTAGATCTATCCTTTTTTCATACTAAATAAATTTCAGTAAATTAAATAATATAAAGCCATCTGCTTTCTATTAAAAAAAATCTGTTCCAATGCCTCAAAAATCTGGAAAGTCAAAGAATGGCAGTACCTTGCTACAGTATATGGCTTCTACATGAACATTTGTTTCTAATCCTATTATTTCTTTGCTGTATTTTTATTTACCAAGAGAACAGAACTGTGCACTTTTACCTTGTGATTCAACATTTTAGTTTCTGTTGTCTTCCCAGCGTATGCTGGCAACTCCATACCCATCATGGGAACCTGCTTCTTGTTAAACAGAAGAATAGACAGATGGAACTCTGTGTTTGCTTTAAAAATAAAGAAAACATGTTGGGAAGAACTCTAGCAAGTAATAAACCATTGTGTGGGTGCAAATTAGCAGAGGTTCCTCCAGAGAGAGAGAATGGAAACCAAATCATGATGAAGATGGAACAGAGAAGGAGCTAACAGCCACAATCGAAGAAAAACAGGCTGTTGAATTTCAAGACCAAGTTTTTTCTTCATCAAGGTAAAGAATTAAAAATCCATGATCACCTCTTTCCAATTGAAGTCTGAATCAATCCTCAGAATCATGAAACTCAAAATGTTACTGTCCAACAGCAAAAAGGGAATTCAGTGGAAGGATTTTTAATCACAAGACCTTGATAATAACTACTACTATCTCTTGTATGAAATTTTGCTCTGACAGAGGACAGTGATCTAAAAATAAATAAGCCGCAAATTCCCAGCAAAGTTACAAGCTATTTAATGAAATAATGCAAAACTTGGTTGTTGTTTTTTTCTTTAAAACGCTGTATAAACTAAATTAAAAAAATCCTGTGTTTTATTTTATATTGCTTAGTTTGAAATGACTTTATTAAATATTTATATAACACCTTTCCTTAAAAATGAACTTGCATTATATTGTTGTCATATTTTCCATCCTATGGGCCTGATTTTGCCATCCTCATTCATCTGGTTTCTATTAAAAATGGCTGACCATTTTAATAAACACATGTCATTGAAGTATATCCATGTTATGTCTAATATAGATGTTTTAGTGGCTAATCCTGTTCTTACTCAAGTCAATGGAAATTGACATTGGCTCCAAAGAAAGCAGGGTGAAACCCTGAGTTTCTTCTTCCCCAAATAGTCTCAATAAAATTTTAGTAATCCTCTCCTAATGCCAGAGTGACATCCGCCTTCTCAAAGCATGAGTAAACTCATGTTCTTTTTAAATCCTTAGCTGGTTGCTAAGTGTGGTGGTGGCTTTGGTGGACACCTGTCTACTAGGGTTGCCAAATTTCTATTTGCAGCAAACCGAACACGCTCGCACCCCAACCTGCCCTGCCCCTTCTCCGAGGCCACCCCCCCTGCTCACTCCACCCCCCCATCACTCAAGTCTCCCCCACCCTTGTTTACTCGTTCATTTTCACCGGGCTGGGGCAGGGGGTTGGGGTGCAAGAGTGGGTAAGGGCTCCGGCTGTGAGTGCAGGCTCTGGGGTGGGGCTGGAGATAAGGGGTTTGGAGTGCAGGAGAGGGCTCTGGGCTGGGGCAGGGTGTTGGGTGTGGGAGGGGGTATGGGCTCTGGCCTGGGGGTGTGGGCTCCGGGGGGGGCAGAAATGAGGAGTTCAGGGAATGGGGAGGGGGATCTGGGCTGGGGCAGGGGGTTGGGGTGCGGGGGGGAGGGCGCTGGCTGTGGGTGCAGGCTCTGGGGTGGGGCCAGAGTTTGGGGTGCATGAGGGGTCTCAGGTCTGGGGCAAGATGTTGAGGCATGGGGGTTCAGAGTGCGGTCTCCGGGTGGGGCTTACCTCAGGCGTCTCCCAGGAAGCAGCGATATCTTCCTCCAGCTCTTAGGCGGAGGTGCACCCATGTGGCTTTGTATGCTGCCCGCGCCAACAGGCACCAACCCCTCAGCTCCCATTGTCCACGGTTCCTGGCCAACGTGAGCTGCTGAGCTGGTGCTGGGGGTGGGGGTAGCGTGCAGAGCCCCAGTGGCCGTCCCTCCACCTAGAAGCCAGAGGGAAATGCCGTAGGCTTCTCGGGAGTCGCGAGGAGCCGGGTAGGGAGCCTCCCTTTTAACAGCCCGGTCAGTGGTGCTTTTCCAGTCGGAAACCGGATATCTGGCAACCCTACTGTCCACAAGGAAATGAACCAAGACCAACAAAGTATTTCACAAAGGCTTAGAAATATTTCATGTACACTGTACTGTGAAATAATCTCTTTATTAAGAGAACGACGTATTTACAGAGCTGCTGCAGCTAGCATTCTAGCTTTCTGCACAAAGACTGACTTCTTGGTGCTTCCTACAAACTGCTCCTTCTGCAGCCTGTGCTGCTCCCTCCAAGTTCCATGCAGGTTGCTGTAATGGACAGTCATCATATGATAACTGCTTTCACTCATGACCGACCCGGGTGGATCTAAACATATGAACTAGAGGTGTAAATCTCTGAATCTCACTCTCACTCCTCTGAGTCATTGTTTTAAAAATATTATTTTAGGCTTCCATATTTCCATATAGAGGAACTAAATTTTTGATTAATCTTTGTGTATGACTGTTTATTGCAAACTATGTCCCCAATCCTGAAATGACTACACTGAAGGACTGGTCCCAACACCACAAACTCTTACCAGTGGAAGTAGTGCTTACTCTCCAGTGCCACTGAGACTACTCACATTAGTAGTCTTTGATAGGACTGATCCTGATCCTGTTGCCAGTGACATCAATGTGAAAACTTCCATTAACTGCAGTAGGCGCCATCAATCCCTGAAACACTGAGTGTGAAATTTTGTTTGCTTGTTTTTCTGTGTTACTGTGTTTCCATTTAAATGAGCAGCCTTACTTACTAGAAACATGTCACATTGATAGGAATTCTCTCTCCTGCTATTTTCCTTAGATACATTTTACAAAATAAGCAAATTGCTCTTTGTGTTTTGGTTATTTTGACATTTTAATTAAAACACAATTACCATTTGCAGTATTGTACAGGTTCAGCTTTAGATAATGTCGAGTGCTTAATATACTGTTGAAGAACTATGATCAAGAAACAACTATTCTGGAAGGGATGTATTTGGAAGTTTTGTGGGTTTAGGAAAACGAGATTAGCTTCTCTGAATGCAATTTAGAAATTTTATTTTGTGACAAAGTTAGGAAAAAGACATTTGGCAAGCAGTTCATGCTATGCAGTTATTTATCCAGTGATGTTCTTTGTGCAGTACCAAAAGTCATGTAGTTAAGCAGAGTGTCTGAGTGCAGCATTGGACTAGCTGCATTACATCTTTTCAGTTCTCCACAAAGCCTTCTCCAGCAGTGCGATCAGCTATTGTGGATCCCTTCACAACTGGGCCATCCCATTGAAGTCAAGGAGACACCACATGGGTGCAGGGGCTCATGCTAGCAGACTGGATCACAGGATCAAAGCCATGGTTGCTTACACTTTTATCATTCTCTTTGACCATTAAATTGATGCAAAGTCACATCACTAAACACCAGGCATGTTTTAGAAAGGTAAATAGCTAATAGCAGTATCACCATAAATTAAGGTGACATTTCTGAACACTTAATAATTAATAAGTATAGGCATAGCTTTTTAAAATTAAATAATTTCAAGGGATGTCACAGTAGAACGTTAGAAAGACATGCATAAAGAATATTTAAATACTAGATGATGTTATACATTATTACACAGCACTTACCCATTAAAATGCCAAACTACACTTTAATGTCTGTTCAACACATCTCTTAATAATTAGGAAAAACAGTTGATATTAATCATTTACTAATTACTAATAAACTATTTATAAAAACTCCATTAATTTTAAATATTACTTTTAAAAAAAGTTTATTGTTGAAGGCAAAGATATGCTCATTTTAATATTCAACCTTTGCTTATATGTTTATAAGCTTGATGGAATCCTTACACAGGAAATTAATGGAGATTTTAATCCTGATTTCAGTGGTAATGAGATTAGGCCTTTAAGACAAGAGGCCAGACCCTCGGCTGGTGTAAATTGCCATAGCTGTGTTTGGATTCAGTGGTTAATTTCAAATGATGGAGGACCTTTACAGAGTCAGGTTTTATTTTAAGTGGTTCACCCATCTCTAAGCTAGGGCCTGATTGAGCTCCCACTGAAGTCAACGTAAAGGGCTCCCAATTGGAGTTTATCAGGCACTTGGCTATATCTGCAAAAGGTTTAAACATAAATTATGCCTCCCTACTTATCTGTGTAAGATATATACAGAAAGAAAACACATGAGTGCTGACAGCAGCAGTAAGGATGTGAATGGAACTTAGACATGGACTCAGGCTGCAAAACTCATACCCTAATTTTGTAGATATCCAAGTATGTGAACATTAGAACCACAGTTTTGGTTCAGGCCCATATCTGGAGATACCAATAGGTTCCTCCCATGTACTGTAGTTTGTACTCATGGAATGACAGTAAGTGGGGTCAGCTGTGGGTTGGCCACAAACCCCATCTAAAGTTACACTGTCCCAGATGCAACTCAGGAACTAGCTGGAAAGTCAGTCACAGTCTGGTCCCTGGTTCCCCCTTACTCCAGGGATGGATGAAAGGAAGTAATCTCATGCCAGCCCTTTACCTGGGGCATATTGTTTCCCCACTCCATGCCAGCTCAGCTGGCCAACACGTGGTGAGGAGGGAAGGGGGCCAAGGCTCTGCCCACTCCATGTTGACTTGCACAGAAGAGGGAGTGCTGTCCCTGCAGGTTGTCCATCCCCCTACTCTGCTACCCACAATACATGCAGTCAGCACAAGGAAAGTTACAATCTTTCCCTGCATGCTATGGACAGATCAACCATCTCTGATGAAATGTGGGAATAAAAAGGGTTTCTTATTGTTTTAAAAATAATTTTATGTACCTTTAATGTTTTTACTGTAGCAACCTAGAGGAAGATGAATCCAGTACCAAACCACATCTGCACTAGTTTTATCAGCTGCACTGCTAAAGATGATAACCCCTTTCCCGCATGCCCCAAGGCAGTCAGTTTGATACTATAGATAGCTCTTTTGAGCTACGTGTGGAGTCATCTACTGAAGTAAAAGAAGTTTCCAAATGTTTCTTCTTCAGACAATTTTATCGTATGATTTTCCGAGTGTCTACAGAGTGTCATTTCATTTCGGTTGGTTATGCAGAGCCTTTGCAATGAGAAGATTGTGAATTTATATTCCTCTTGAATGTGGAACTCCTGGAGTCCTGGGAAGAATTTTACTTTTCTGCAAAGTATTTTTCCTTTAGCGTAGCTGACTTTTCTTCTGTCTTTTTTTGTTGTTGTTTCACATGAAATGCTGTTTAGACAAAAGCACCCTTTGGTGAGCAGCACCTGTTCGCCATGGTATCTTTGTTAAGCACTGCCTAATAACTAAACAGGCTCATATGTTCACTAACACTGCTTCCTGGTTTATATGCAAACTTTGTTCTTTGTTATGTTCTACATTTCCTCAAGATATTTTCTCCCTGGTACAACACAGTGAAACATAACAGGATCCAGCAAATTATGTTTCCTTGAAATATACAGTACATTGTACTACAAAATGGAACATACTGCAACCCTGAGGGTAGCATTTCTAGGAGCGACTTTGCATCAAATACTGTAGGCAATCCTCAGAAGGTTTGAAAGCTTATTCCAAGTAAACAAAACTCTCCACTCTTTTTTAAGCATCCCAATCACCATGGTATTTAGGTGGCAATAATACCTAGTATTTTACACATTGGGTGTTATGCACAAATATTAACTAACTAATTTACATGACATCCTGGAGATGAAGTGCCCAAATTGTATTATTACCTCTGTTTTACAGATGGGGAAACTGAGGAAGAAAGGTGGCGTGACTTTTGCCCAAGGCCACTCAGTGGGTCTGGGTGAAGCCCTGAGTTCTAATAAGAATTAGAACTCAGGGCTTCTCAAATCCCAACCCTGTCCTTGTTCCTTGAAAGTAGACTGTTCCCAACTGCCTTATATGAGCTATCAAAATGTCTTAATTCTGTGAACATGAACTGGATAGCTCATGAGAACAGGTTTTTTATGAGACATGTCTTGTACATCTTGCTTTCCAGTCAAGTTGGAAATACTATCAGCTGTAACTAGGAAGCACCGATTTGGGAAAACTTGCGCCCCCCCCCCCCAAAAAAAACCCTCCAACAACCAGAAAAATAAACAAAAACTTTTTTAAAATGGTTTGTTTTAGAAAAAGGCTCAGGTAGGTCTATATTTTGTTTACCACAGTAGCTCACGTGGATATATATTTAATGACCCATGAAACTGTTTGGTAACATTCTCTCTCTTATTAACATTCTTATTTATGTATTCCAACATCTTTCAGTACTTCTATGTACAGCACAGCCACCTCATGTAACTAATAAACTTTATAAGCCAAATTTCTCATTCATTTATGCTTGTGCAACTCCTTCTTTTTGATGGTGTCAGCAAGGGCAGAACTTATTATAATGTAAATCTCTGTAGCTTATCTAATTGTGTCAAAATACAAACTTCATAGTAGTACCAGATGGTGTGTTGGTTTTCGGATGCAGGCAATTGCCTACATTCTTGAACATATGAGAAAGTCCCATGGATCTGAGACCCTTAATCCCCACATGTGAAAGGCTAGTGAAGATGATAGATACAATACCTGAAAAGGAGATTCACTACAAGACATGGATATTCATCATCAGAGTTTCTCAGGATCTGCGTGAACTAGATGGGTCAGGTGAATTGGTACTGAGATGGGTAGCCTTTCAAGTCTATATTGCCCATTTGAATATAGCCCAGATTGGTAGCAATTAAAAATTGCTATAATCATATAAGGCCTGATGTTAGCCAATCCTAACATCATTTTTAGGTTCATTTACAGACCACTGCAGACTAAAGGGTTCATAAAGCAACTCATGGATACCTTGTCAGAGATGGTGGTAAGAAACCTGACTTCTCATGCTAGGAGATTTCAACACACATATCAACAAGGCCACAGATGCGAAAGAACAAAAGCTCACCTCATCATTTGCCTCCCAAGGACTTTCACAAGTCATCTCCGGTCCAACCTACACAGCCAGTCACTCAATGGACCTGAACTTTGGCCTAGGTGTCAAGATAGAGGACATCACAACCCAATCATTTTCTTGGACAGACCATCACATCATTAAGGCAGTGGTCAGAGACCTTTCATCCCCCAGGCAACAACACCAAGGATTCTGATTTGCCCATGAAGACTCATAGACTCCAACAAATTCCAAAGCCTGCTAAAAGACTAGAGCACTTCATTCAGAGGATGAGGAGTTGAAGACCTGGTGAATCATAACCATTCTACACTCACCTCAGCCATTGACATCCTGGCCTCCAAATGGTCCCTTTCTCCCCCATCACAGACAGATATTCTTCATTTTCTGACACCCTGTGCTAAATGAAGAGAGACAGGTGGAAACATCAATGCTGATAATGGAAAACAAAGTCTGATTCAGGCGGCCAGGAGAACCTTTCTATTAGCCTCCACTGAGGTTGTCAAATCCTGCCCCAGGAGCTATCTGAGCTGGTAAATATCTTCATCAATCCTGAATGACTACAACTGGCATCAGAGCTAAGCACCAAGCACTGTAAAAACTGTCCTACTTTTCTGAAAAGATCACATGCATTTGAGAAGCTTTCTCAAACAGCATGGATCCACTATGCCTCCACACACCAGCCAACATAGCCTGCAGTCCCAGAATTTGGTACATTCACTCCTCAAGACACGAAGTTTTGGACACCCTAAAAAAGCCTTGACCCAAGATTTGTGAATCCAACCCATGCCCTGCCTGACTTGTGAAAAAAAGACATGAACAACTGATGCTACTCCTGATCAAAACAGCCATTGCCTCATTTAGAGAAGGAATCTTCTCTTCCTCCTTTGAACACACAACAGTCCACCCAACACTAAAAAAAACAAAAACAAAAAACATCTTTGATGTTTCAGTTCTAGCCTAGTGTCAAACCTCCCATTCCTGAGCAAGCTCGTGGAGAAGCTAGCAAAAGGCCAACTACAATCTTATCTAACTGAAACTAACATTCTAGACCCAGCACAATCTGGATTCATGCCAGGTCTAGGGTAAAGCACTAAAATGGTTTGAGTTCTTCCTGGAAGGATGCTTCCAAAGAGTAGTGATGGTAAATGGCACATCCACCACTAGACTCCTCACTTGTCGAGTTCCACAAGGATCAATTCTCTCTCCACTCCTTTTCAACCCTATGTGACCTGGTCAGACAACACAAACTCAAGCACCAGCAATATGCAGATGGCACACAGTTCTACCTATCATTCACCACAGACAACCACCAAGATGGCCAAGTGCTTGGATGAGAGTAGGTCTTGGATGAAGAATAGCTGGCTGAAGCTGAACCTGAGAAAGAGAGATGTGAGGCTGGTGGGAAGAAAAAATATTTGGAAGAGCTTTCAGTCATGGTGCAGTCTTCTTTTGCTGAAGATAAACATCCACAATCGGTCAATTCAGTCCATAGTCTAGGAGTATTCTGTATTCCTCACTCATGCTATGTTCTCACATGGCAGCATCCACAACTAACACTTTCTACCATCTCTGCTTGCCTAGGAAACTCCATCCTATCCTGGCGGATGGAGACCTGGCCTCAGTTATTGACACATTTGTCACTTTTTGGCTGGATTACAACCATGCAATATACTTGGGCATGAAGCCTTCTGCACTTAGGAAACTCCAACTGGTGCAGAATGCTGCAGCATCTCCTCAGCGACACAGGCTACTGGGAACATATCAAACCTGTCCTCCACTCCCTACACTGGCCTCCCATAGAATATCAAATCAAGTTTAAGGTCTAAGTCTTTATCTTCAAAGCACTCCATGGCTTGGACCCAGGATATCTAAAAGATCATCTAAATCTCTGGGACAAAGACTGTTGAGAATTACACTCCTTTAGCACAATGGAACACTTAGCAATAAGACTAAAGATCATCTGTGTGGGAGACAGAACTTTCTCCACAAGTGGCCCGAGACTGTGGAGAGAAGTCCCCAAGGAACTAAAGACCATCACAAATCTCCACCTTCTGCTCCACCTTATTTGACCTTGTCTTCTCTAACATAAAACAAATAACAGGAATAAAGACACACGTTACCAAAATATGACACTCCTCTGCACATGTTTCTATCTCTGAGGAGGGAATGAGAGAACACTTGACAGATGAGTAGTCACGTGGCTTAATGTACTGAAAGATGCTCAGATACTACAGTGATGAGCGTGATGCAAAAACCTGAATAGAATGTATGGGGATGAAAGAGGTCTTAAACTATTGTTTTGTGAGCAAATGTCCAGATCATAATGCCACCACCACATCTAGTAGTAACTGGCATCCTTATTGATAGACTCAACAGGCTATCCAAGAATTAGGCGTATTGTTGAGGCAATGGGGAAGCTTGTGTTGTCATTGACTATACTAGACCAGCCATGTAGATAAACAGAGGGATTTTGGTTTCCAGGGCTGTCAGTCTGCGATTTCCCATAAGAACTAAATTAACTAACAACAACAACTAACAAAAAACGTCTAAATCAGGATTAAAATAAATAATAATTATAAATGGTTTCTAAAACCATGTCATATCCATAATATGTGCCACAAATATCTGGGAGGCAAGTGAATACTACAGCATTGTATTGACATAAGACTGGTTCTTTGTACTATAGCAGTCAGAGGCCCAGACTTAGCAAGTTGCTACACTTCAAACTGTTCAGGAACAACAAACTAGATAGCATGATAGATAAAATTACTTCAGTACATTTTATACAGCAATAGCTTCAGCCTAGTTACCCATTATGGATGGGAAATCCATGTGCATTTTTTAATTTTTATCATGGCAAGTAAATATCAAGTTGTTGACAAATTTATTAGATGACTTTGTGACATTTACTATGAAACCTCATGATGAAAAAATTGAATGACTACAAAGTCTTTGTGGGGAAAAAAACAAATCCTGTAGTAATCAGTGTTGGATGAGAATCATAAATGTAGAGCTTCTATTCCTCTAATAGAGAAACATCCAAAAGGTCAGATGCTTATTTCCAGTTTATGCAAGCTTGTCTGAACCTCTTTAAATCTAGTAATTGAGATGGAAATCTCACATGGACAGATTCTTATGGTATTTCTGGTACCTCCTCCTTCTGGATATGCTGGAAATGTGGGGTGAAAGGATTTCTTGTGTCTTTTTATGCTTCCACTCCCATTTCCAGCTTAAAACCAGGACATTTTAACATTACATCCTATAGTGTTTAATGAATGTATTGATATTTGTTTGAGCATTCAGTCTTACTAGGCCCACAATTCTAGTATTATGGACACGGCTAGATCACAGAAAATCATGTGATTAAATAACAATGTGCTGGTCCTGGGGTACATATATGTATCCCTTCACCCCATTTCAAAGGTTTAGCTTGTGGATGGGTCAAGTTACTGAGGGTCATGTGACAAAAGGGTTATGACAGTACTTCTTTAAGAGGAAGTCTGCCTAAAAAAAGAAAAGAGGTACCCAGGATCAGGGATAAGAGCTGAGGGCTGTCCACACTAGCCAGGGAAGACTGAGCGGGATATACCTCTCATGAGCAAGGATTGAGGGGAGACGCTTTGGGAAATGCCAGGCAGGAGGACCTGGCTTTGGATAGGAACAGAAGAGTCTGGGAAAAACTTGTTGTTAACTTGACATTGAACTGACATGTTGTGTTAATAAATTAGATCCTAAAAAGGGGTGTTACTTGAATCATGAGAGGCTATATGTAGTTATTGGGGCAAACCCAGAAGAGGGAAACTGTAGCAGTGGACAGAAGTGTAGAAAGAAGTCAGAAAAACCCGTCACAGAAAGCCATCACTTTATTAATATATGCACAGTCTGACATCAGTAAAGATACCTAAAGCTTAAGGGAGCAGGCTACCCTTAAACTTCACTATCAGCCATGCTGAAAATGATTTGGTTTTGCCAGAATCCCCTGCATTTATCTCTTCTTCTGTGTGGAAATGAAGTCCCAATCAAAGGGTACCTCACTCTGTCCATTAAACAAGTGCCAAATCATAACCGAGGGCCCAGCCTTAATCTTACCTAACCCAGTCCTCGGATTTCGGCTATCACTATTGGCCGCAGCCTTCCCAACCCACACAGTAGACCACCACAATTCAATTGTGACAATAACAGATATGAGCTACCAACCAACCCCAAACTAAGACAGGACCTCTCAATGCTAGTCTAGAGTCTGGGAAAATTCTTCCTCCACACAAGACTTCCAAAGGACACCCAGTCACACCACAAATCAACCCACTCATTCAACTAAAGAAGGGTGGGGCTGGTAGGTAGAAAATGGCTGTGAGAGCCAGGCCATCATCCCTTAGATTTTCTGCTCCCCAGTCAGAAGCAGAGCCAAATGTGGTTACCTATTGTTCTTAAACAGGCAATCAGAGAAGCAGAAAAGCAGGGAAAACCCGCTGCCACTCCAGCCACGCATAAAGCCCTCAGCAACTCATCCCATCATGCCCCCACTCAATTTGAGTAAATGGCCACTCAAATGGTGCACTGTCTTCCGTCTCCTTTCCTTCTCCCTCTCTCCGCCCTCTGTTGGAATTAAAAAGGAACTGAGGGATGTCCAGCACAGCAGAGAAGGAACCAGGAAGTGTCTGTTCCCCATCAATTTCACCCTGGTTATCAAAGTGGTCACTTCCATTTATATTAACAGTGAAAACAGAAAACAGTGCCCTACAGCATCATTATTTCTTATGATCAGATAACAGAGACAGCATAAAACACAAGGGTCATGTGCACTAAGTCAAGAAACTTGCACCTGGAAAAAAGATAATTACAGATGTCACATCTGACTCAACAATGACATATTCTGGAGATGGTTGTTTTTAAACCATTTCAACGCATTTAAGTCTGAAATAGATTACAGATGGGTGATCTGGTTCAGCTAAAATAAACACACAAATTTCCCTCCTCCTCCCCCCAAAAGTAGTTTCAAATGAGTTGTTTGTGTGAGAATGATGTTGAATCTTCACTTCCAGGTTCCTATGAAGACTGGAAATGATTGTACTGCCACATGTTTTTCTCTGTAGAGTTGGTCAGGAAATGGAGGTTTTTCCAACAGAAAATTTGAACAAAAACAGATTTTCTTTTTACTTTTCACTGAAATACACAAAATCTGAGGCCTATCCAAAACTGAAACCGGCTCGGCCTCAGCAGCATGGGGAGCAGTGGGTTTGAGGTGGTTGTTTCCCCTCCTCTCAGGTGCAAAGCGGCAGCTTCCTGAGTCACTCCCGCCCCTGCATGTGATTATGGGCAGATTCATCTCTCCCGGGGATGGAGGCGAATCTGCCAAAGCAGAAAGAAGAATGCAAGTCGCTGAGGATCAAAGTCATCTCCATGGGCAACGCTGAGGTGGGCAAGGTGAGGAGCAGTGTAAGTGAGATGGGGAGGGGATTCGCTCCGATGGGAATGACTGACAAGCGGGCTGTTCAATTGGATGCCTTGCAGTCCATTGGCCTGTGAGGGAGGCAGCGGATTGGTTGAAAAGTTTGATTGACGTGATGGTGAGTCAATCGAGACCCTCCTAATTTGGCTGTAGGCAGGTGGAAGCAGGGCATGACAATTCCTTACCCAATCAGACCCCAGCATTGTGGGGGGAGCTCCCGAATGGCAGTTTACTGGGTGGAGGGGTCGGGGTGCTGCACTTTCATTGGACCAGAAGGCCCGGGACCTTTCCTTCTATGCCCCTCCCCCTCATGGGCGGGGTGTCCTGACATCCTTCTTGGCTCTAAGGCTCTGCCCCCCTGGTTCTGAGGGGGGGCCGGCTGCTTCCTGGGCCTCCAGTCTGGGGGACTCTCCCTCGCTCAGAGCAATACAGGGCCCATGACTCACATTCTGGTGACCCCAGCGCTGGGCCGTGGGCAGGGAGCTGCGCCTGCCTGAGTGGACACCCCTGCCTGGGCATCCTGGATCCTCTGGGTGCCATATTGCCAACTTCCAGCGATCAAAGATCATGAGTCGGATCCCCCAGAAATCATGAGATTGGCCCCCAAATCACTTGATTTTTTAAGAAAAGATCATAGTCTGTTTTTTAGGCCAGTCTCCTGATTTTTGAACTGCCTGTGCCCAGGGTATGCGCATGGGACAGATAGTATCGCCCGCTCTCCCACAGGTACAGGCTATGCTGACTTTGGCCCCTGCTGCAGGAGCTCTCACCCCCACATCTGCCCGTCACCTGCCCAGCAATTAATCCTGTTCTCTAGTCCCCCGTCAGTGCTGTCCCCACCCAACCCCCCCGACTTCAGTCCCCCAGCCCTCCTCATCACCACCCCATCAGTTCAGCCCTCCTACCCCATCAACCCCTCACTGCCCTCAGTTCATCCTCCAGCACTCACCCCGTCTACTCAGAATCTGCCATTGTACAGCCCCTTCAGCCCCCAGGCCATAATTCAGCCCTCCCAGCCTCTTAGGATTCTTTACCAGGCTTTGGGTTTGCAGTGGGGTCCCCTCTCCTACTTCCCAGGCTGACAGTGGGAGCCCCAGCTGCCTGGGGCTGACAATGGGAGCCTCTCCCTCTCAGTGGTCGGGGCTCCCGCTGTCAGCCCTCCACAGGTGACTGTGGCACCCGCTCACTCAATCTCACACAGACGCACACACACACTTTACTTAGAAATCACATCTCTCATGATTAATTCTTGAGAGTAGGCATGTCAGTGTCTGCCCCTGGCCTCCTGGTACTAAGTCCCCTAGAGCAGAGGGTTCCCAAACTCTTTTCCCCTGAGGCTCACTTGTGCAGCTGCAATAGGTATTGCGGCTCAGTATTAACATTTCTCACTGTGTCCAGGAGGGAGACTGAGGGTAACGGGGGACTTGCCCAGGAGGGGGCCGTGACTTGAGCTGTTCAGGGGGCGGATGAACCTTTAAACTGTGCCCCCCCCCTCCACTAGCAGTGTATACAGTTTGATATTGCCCACTTTCACCTCACCCACCAGGCAGGCAAGCCATCATCCCCTCCAGCTGATCAAATGGGAAATCAGGCAAGGGGCTGCTGAGCATGCAGCTTGGTCCCGAGCCGCCACACATTCACCAGGAAGAGGGGCATTGTGGGACGTGCATGGCCTCTTGCTTCAGCAGGGAGGGCCAGTGAGAGGGGGAAGGGGCCAGGCAAGTGCCACAGCCAGCCCCCGCTGACATCCTCTGCCTCAGCAGCCTGCTGAATGCCTTGAGCTCATCACCAGTCAGGCCTGCCCCAGTCACCTACCAGCACCATGGGGCTCCTCACAGGCACCTCCTGCCCAGGAACAAGGGAAGGATTCAGGGGCTGCCAGTGCTGGGCAGAGGCAGGTGCTTAAGCTGGGACTGGTCACTACTAAAGACGGCCCAAACATGGTGTGACGAAGTGGGGGATTTTCTTGATTGTTTTCTTGTTTTCGGTGGGGTTTCAATGGTTTGCATGCGGAGGGGGTGGGACTCAGTTTTCCTGGGTGTTACTGGTTTAACGAGGTGAGGGGAGAGGGAGTTTGTTGTTACAGAGGACCGGAGAGGGAACGTGGGACCCCAGCCAATGGCCTGGAGGATGGATACCCCAGCAACCGGTGACCTGAGACCCCGACCCGCAGACCCAGCTCAGGAGTTGCAGCCGGTTCTGGCCAGTGGGAGGACAATGGCCTGCAGAGTGAGGAGCCAGTGACCTACCCAGCCGGTTCCAGCCAGAGGACAGAAGCGAGGAGAGGAGGCCCCAGTTTACGGCCCTGTTTACCTGGAGAGAAGACAATGGACAGAGGGGGGGCTTAGGGCTGGGGATCTCAGATGCCCAGCTGGGAAGCAGGGGGGCTCTGGGCTCGAGAGGAGGGAGCAGGCAGAGCCCACCTGGATGCAGAGAGACTGGGATGTGCTGGGCTGAGGGAGGCCAGGCCTGAGGCCCTGAGAGTTTCCTGTGCTGTGTTCAACTCTCAATACATCCTCCTGTTTTATGCTGGCTGAGAGTCACTCCGGTCTAGAGAACAGGGTTGCATCAACCCCTTCGGGGGTGGAGGCCCCGGGGGTCCAGAGCGAGTGGACTCCCTGAGGGGGCTCACGGCAGAGACAGACGTGCTAAGGCTCAGAGAGGTGTGGCTCCAGCAGGTGGAGGGGCCTAACCCCGAGAGAGAGTGGACCCCCGAGAAGGGCTGTCTCACTGAAGGGGCACCCCCCACGGTCCGCACGGGGCCAAGAGTGGGCACGATCTGTGAGTCCGTGACGCATGGCATTGTTCAGGAGGAGGACAGAGCAGCACTGCTGAACCCTGGTTCTTGGAGGGTATGGGGCCAATACTCCATGGGGCCTGATAACCATGGATCACAGGTTGCGGTGGCTCAGAGCGGGTATGGCCGCGAACCCTCTAGATGCCCTAGGAGCCACTGCCTCTCGTGGCCAGCCCCTTGTTTGCCTTCTGCCATCTGCTGGGGGCACTGGGCTCCTCGGGCCCTGGGTGGGGGCCATTGCTGGCTGCCACTCCATCACTGTCCACTTTGTAATGCCCTCACATACCTCCCCCCAAACTCTGCCCATGGCTGCCGTGGCGGACCACCTGGGACTGTGTCACGGCCCACAGTCCAGGAATCCCTGCCCTAGAGCCCATCGCAGATGCCGCCTTGTCCTCATTGCCCATGAGGCATGAGTGGTATCTTCCTTAGCTAGCGGACGAAGTGCGGCACAAAGTGGGGAAGGCACTGGCCCAGGACAATCCAGTGGGTGACAGGGAATGGATCACTTAATGATGACCTGTTCTGTTCATTCCCTCTGCGTCACCTGCCATTGGCCACTGTCGTAAGACAGGATACCGGGCTAGATGGACCTTTGGTCTGACCCAGTATGGCTGCTCTTATGTTCTTATGTTCAGTGTTGTGTGTTTGGAAGGAGGGGTTTATTTTATAGCGTGAGTCTTGTGGTATTTGGTGTCTTTCCTAAATCCCCAGCTTCTGGAGCCATGTGAAAATGTGAGAGTCTCCTTTTTTTCGCTGGAGGGGGGACGCTGGATGGGGAGGGCTACAGTGAATTCTTTCCCAGGTGTCTGCATGGTGGGGCTCGCCAACCTGCTTAGGGTCTAACTTAAGGAATTTTCCCCCAACTCAGATTGACAGAGACCTGGGGGGGGGGGGGGGGGCGGTTTGCCTTCCTCTGCAGCATGGGGCACGGTTCACTTGCTGGTTTAAAGTAAAGGGTGGATTCTCTGAAACTTGAAGTCTTTAAACCATGATTTGAGGACTTCAGTAACTTAGCCAGATGTTAGGAGTCTATTACAGGAGTGGATGGGTGAGGTTCTGTGGCCTGGAGTGTGCAGTAGGTCAAACATGATGATCACAATGGTCCCTTCTGGCCTTAAAGTCTGAATCTATGAAATATTTTGGCAAAAAAACAACAAAAATTGGTTTGGGGATTTTCAGCTCTGAGGAAAAGTCAGTTTTTTGAGCAACTGTACACTTTCCTCAAAAACAAAAATAATAATTGTGTCAAAAAAATGTCCATGGAAAAAAGTTTCAAAGGAAAATTTTCAACAAGCCCCAGGGAATCCCAACCTCCAGGGAACTCTTGAACAGGTATGGAGGGGGCAGGGGGAGGGGAAGGAAGATAAAAGAGGCAGGATGGTCACAACCACCCGTCTGTCCCAAAACTTTTTTCTCTGGTAATGTAGGCTCATGGTATAGAATGTTGAGAACCACTGTGCTCAAATATTGTAAGCGAAGCCTTTCTTCTATTATTATTGGTCGTACTGGAAGTAGGAGGTACCAGAAATCTCATAAAGAAGACAATTCTCTCATGGTTTATGTTACTGTTCTATTTTCCAGGCTCAAGAAGTTTATATCATTAGCATGAGCTTCAAGTAAGCAATGAAACTTTTGGATGTTTAGCTGAATTGAATCTCTGAACCTTTTGATATTCTTCCATTGCTCAGAATAAAGTTTTAGTTCATTCATTCATTTCACCTCTGGGAAGACAACACTAAAGCTCACTCTGGCTAAGCTGCCTGTACATGAAGAATGCATGAAGTAGGAAGACATATGGTTTCTATCACAACTAATATGTATTCTAGCAGTCAATCAATGCATTACACATCTGCAAAGATATATAGGACAGTTTGTCAGTGAGATGACCTTTCTGTCACCCACACGGAAAGTTACAGATTTTATTAACCTGGAGGATACAACAGCAGTTTTGCTCATTGTATAAAGGTATCTGAGGCTTTCAGAGGCTAAATGAACTAACATCATTGTATCACTAGGTTCTGAAGTATATGTGAACATATTTGCTTGCCAGTCCCCTCTATTGTGAGTGTCAATTTGTTTACTCTAGCAGAAATTTCAGCTACTTGAGTTAATCAGATACTATCTCACTGAACACTTCATTAGTTATAGGACAGCATAATCCTCAAATTTGATCTCAAGGGTCTACACAGTAGCAAAACCTTCTTCCCTCTTGTACTGTCTTTGGTCCCATAAAAATCAAAATGAATCACATTATTTCCTACATAATCAACAAGAACTATGTTTCGCCTCTGTTAGGATAGAATAATTAACACAGAAATATAAATGATAGGAGTATCATTCCACTGAATTAGGAGATCAAATTTTGAGAAATTCCCAGAAGACATGATTCAAAATGTGCCTTTTAAAAATTCATTATCATCACCATCAGTAACAAGACATAGATCTGATCCTCCTCCCTTCTTCTACTTATGTCCTCCCATCTTCCCTCTCTCTTTTCATGGCACTTCCCTGCCATTCCCCTTCTATCCTTTCCTTATAAGAACATAAGAATGACCATACTGGGTCAGACCAAAGGTCCATCTAGCCCAGTATCCTGTCTACCGACAGTGGCCAATGCCAGGTGCCCCAGAGGGAGTGAACCCAACAGGCAATGATCAAGTGATCTCTCTCCCGCCATCCATCTCCACCCTCTGACAAACAGAGGCTAGGAACACCCTTCCTTACCCATCCTGGCTAATATCCATTAATAGACTTAACCTCCATGAATTTATCCAGTTCTCTTTTAAACACTTATAGTCCTAGCCTTCACAACCTCCTCAGGCAAGGAGTTCCACAAGTTGACTGTGTGCTGTGTGAAGAACTTCCTTTTATTTGTTTTAAACCTGCTGCCCATTAATTTCATTTGGTGGCCTCTAGTTCTTGTATTATGGGAACAAGTAAATAACTTTTCCTTATTTACTTTCTCTACATCACTCATGATTTTATATACCTCTATCATATCCCCCCTTAGTCTCCTCTTTTCAAAGCTGAAAAGTCCCTAGCCTCTTTAATCTCTCCTCATATGGGACCCGTTCCAAACCCCTAATCATTTTAGTTGCCCTTCTCTGAACCTTTTCTAATGCCAGTATATCTTTTTTGAGATGAGGAGACCACATCTGTATGCAGTATTCAAGATGTGGGCGTACCATGGATTTATACAAGGGCAATAAGATACTCTCCGTCTTATTTTCTATCCCCTTTTTAATGATTCCTAACATCCTGTTTGCTTTTTTGACCGCTGCTGCACACTGCATGGACATCTTCAGAGAACTAACCACGATGACTCCAAGATCTTTTTCCTGATTCGTTGTAGCTAAATTAGCCTCCATCATATTGTATGTAGAGTTGGGGTTATTTCTTCCAGTGTGCATTACTTTACATTTATCCACATTAAATTTCATTTGCCATTTTGTTGCCCAATCACTTAGTTTTGTGAGATCGTTTTGAAGTTCTTCACAGTCTGCTTTGGTCTTAACTATCTTGAGCAGTTTAGTATTGTCTGCAAACTTTGCCACCTCACTATTTACCCCTTCCTCCAGATCATTTATGAATAAGTTGAATAGGATTGGTCCTAAGACTGACCCTTGGGAACACCACTAGTTACCCCTCTCCATTCTGAGAATTTACCATTTATTCCTACCCTTTGTTCCCTGTTTTTTAACCAGTTCTCAGTCCATGAAAGGACCTTCCCTCTTATCCCATGACAACTTAATTTACGTAAGAGCCTTTGGTGAGGGACGTTATCAAAGGCTTTCTGGAAATCTAAGTACACTATGTCCACTGGATCCCCCTTGTCCACATGTTTGTTGACCCCTTCAAAGAACTCTAATAGATTAGTAAGACACAATTTCCCTTAACAGAAACCATGTTGACTTGCCCAACAATTTATGTTCTTCTATGTGTCTGACAATTTTATTCTTTACTATTATTTCAACTAATTTGCCCGGTACTGACGGTATGTCCCTCCAATTCTTGACAGCGCAGAAGGTAGCTGGAATTGAAGGACTGTCTGAGCATATTGGTCTGTGACATCACAACAAAATCAATGAAAATGAGTTTGTAAATGGGTTTCACTGACTGTGAGGAAAAGAACGGGTCAAAATAATTCAAATTTTGATTTTTTTTTTTTGTTACAAAAAATGGGGACATTTTTTTTCATGAAAACTTGTGAAAAGACGTTCCCAGGTTTTGACCACCTCTAGTGAGGCTACTGCATTTATTGTCATCTGAATTGATCTTTCTCCTTCACTGGAAGCTCCCTTACAGTGCATTATGTTTCATTTATTTGTATTGTGCTGGTCAGCTATACATAAAGATGATGATATACATCCTCATCGGACACTCATCATTAGAAACCTCTGTGAAGGTAACTGAAATACCAAACATGGTATAGCATTTAAATATGGTGTTGAATCACATTTTTTCTTTACCTGATTAATAATACTTACATTCACTAAGCATCCCATTATTGATGTCTATACGTTTTGACACTGTAGAATTGAAATATTGACATATTCGCTTTAAAAGAGGTTTTTTTTTTCTTTTTAATTAAGGATTAGGCACATCAGCGCTGACATCTTGTATCCTACGTTTCAGCTGAATGCCTTTTGAAACAGCCAAGGTAATGGTAGGCCTGCAAATAAGTGCCTTATAATGTAAATGTCAATAAATAACCCCAATACCATATCCTTGCAAATGAAATGCAGTAACAAGGTACAATACCTGTCATTCCAGATTGCCAACAATAATGTTTCTTTGTCTGTTTATGTTATTACTTTATTCTATGCCCACTTTTAACAGATAATCCTTATATTAATGTAAAGAGCTGAAAAATTTTCTCCTGAAGGGGGTCTGTCACCGAGTAGGCACAGCTGTGGGCACATCGCGGGGCAAGTGTGTGGCACGCCTGCCTCCTGCAGTGTCCCAGTAAAGTCACAGATCAGACGGTAGGAAGATGCCAGCCACAACAGCTACTGACTAGCTTGGTGTTGGCACATCAACTGTTGAGGTTGCTGTAATGAGTTCACTCCCTGATTAAGAGGGTGTTGCTGCCCCAGATCATAATGCTGGGCAGTGCACAGGATGCTACTGATTGATTTGAAGATTCAGGGCTCCTGAATTGTACATGGGAAACTGATAGGATCCAGGTACCTAATATTTGTTCCCCACAACAAGTCTTAGATTTCACAGGCAGAAAGGGGTATTTCTCCCTGGTAAGGCCTAGGTGATTGCTGTGGTTGGCTCACCAATATTAAGATGAGGTGATGTGGAAAGGTCCAGGGGGCCAGGATCTTTAGAAACTCACCCACATTATGTAATTAAAACTATAACATTTCTTTCAAGACTCTATGGACATTAATGGTGTAACTTGTGTCACCATGAATCCCTTATAACAGGGGTAGGCAACCTTTCAGAAGTGGTGTGCCGAATCTTCATTTATTCACTTTAATTTAAGGTTTCGCATGCCGGTAATACATGTTAACGTTTTTTAGAAGGTCTCTCTCTAGAAGTCTGGGGGGGTGGGGTGGAGGTGCAGGGCAGAAGGCTGGGTGTTGGGGGGAGGTGCAGGGCAGAAGGCTGGGGGAGGTGTGAGGGTGCAGGGCAGAAGGCTGGGTGTTGGGGGGAGGTCAGGGCAGAGGGCTGGGGTGTGTGTGGAGGTGCAGGGCAGAAGGCTGGGTGTTGGGGGGAGGTGCAGGGCAGAGGGCTGGATGTTAGGGGAAGGTGCAGGGCAGAGGGCTGGGGGGGGGGTGGAGGTGCAGGGCAGAAGGTTGGATGTTGGGGGGAGGTCAGGGCAGAGGGCTGGGTGTTGGGGGGAGGTGCAGGTCAGAAGGCTGGGTGTTGGGGCGAGGTCAGGGCAGAGGGCTGGGGGCAGGGCCAGCTCCAGGCACCAGCTGAGCAAGCGGGTGCTTGGGGCGGCAGATTGTTCGAGGCGGCATTCTGCCCAATCCTAGGGTGGCACGGCCGCCTTTTTTTTTTTTTTTTTGTTCCGCTCCGGCCGCCCTGTAGGGGGCGGCGGCGCGGAGAACCAGAGCGCCCTGCAGGGCAATCCTCTTCCTTCCCTCCCCGCGGAGCCCTCGCGGCAGGCAGCAGGAGGCGGCACAGCGGGAGGGGCCGTGTGGCAGCACCCCTGCTGTAGCCCTGGCCGCCCCCTTCTCTCTCTCTCCCGCCCGCTCCCTCCCCCTCCCCAGATGGTCCCCCTGCATCCGCGCTCCGGCCGCGCCGCAGGGTTTTTTGTTGGTTTTTTTTGCTTTGCCGTCCTGGCCGCCCCGTTTTTTTGTTTGTTTGTTTTTTGCTCGGGGCAGCCAAAAAGCCAGAGCCGGCCCTGGCTGGCGGGTGTGTGGAGGTGCAGGGCAGAAGGCTGGGTGTTGGGGGGAGGTCAGGGCAGAGGGCTGGGGGAGGTGTGGGGGTTCAGGGCAGAAGGCTGGGGTGTGTGGGGGTTCAGGGCAGAAGGCGGGGGTGCTTGGCTCGTGGGGGTGCTCCCAGCCCCCTGCCCTGAGCGGCTCATGGCAAGGGGCTGGGAGGGATATGCCCTGTTTCACCCCCTTCCCCCAGGCTCTGTCCCTACCTCTCTCTGCGTCCTCTATGGAGCAGGGAGCACGCTGCCGCTCGGCTCTGCTCCGCTCCCCCTCCCCCTCCCCCTCGCAAGGGCCATCGCCGAGATGAAATTAAAAATCTCCTTTGTAAGGCACCTCAGATGAAAGATGTTGATCATAACATCGACCACTTCACTGTGAAAGGGGCGGGGACAAGAGGGGGAGGAGGAGGGGCCGGAATGCACTACACTGGGGGAAGAAGCGGGGGAGGGGGAAGCTTGGCTGCCACAGGACCAAGCTTCTGTCTCCTGCCCCCGCAGGGGAGAGCGGTGGGTGAGGGGGGCTGTGTGGGGCGGGGGGCCGGGACCCCCCCCCCCCACCGCTCTCCCCTGCGGGGGCAGGAGGCAGAAGCTTGGTCCTGCGGCAGCCAAGCTTCTCTCCTCCCCTGCTTCTTCCCCCAGCGTGGCGCTTTCCGGCCCCTCCGCCCCTCCTCCTCCTCCTCTCACCGGGCAGGCAGCGTGCCACTCAAAATCGGCTCGCGTGCCGTAGGTTGCCGACCCCTGCCTTATAATCTTGATGCATTATGAGACATCTCTATAGCCTCATTTGGACAATTTACCACATATTCCAGTGCATGTGTGAACACGTCAAAGTAGCTAAAATCTCAGGGCATTGTTCACACTGCATACTCAAAGTCCACTATAAGAGCCGTGCCCTGTGCTTCTGCACAGTCCCATCCAAAGGTCCTGGACTTCCTTGCTTTACGGAGAGAGAACTACATCCAGTCCTATCTTAACAGTAATCACCAGAATTCAAAAACCTGTGAGCGCTATTGGAGCCAATGCAGGAGAATGGACACTCCCAAGATATGACCCAGTGCCACGGCAAAGCCAAGGAGCTCTGGCAGAATTTTAAAAATTCTGGGTACAAAATCAGAATAGAGTTTTGTCACTGCCAAAACAGATTCATTAATTAAATTGGGATAAGACACCAGATAAATCTAAAAGGACTCTTGTGTGGATGCAAGTTTTTGCCCCAAAAATAAAACTGAAAAACTCTCCCATCTAGACAAGACTGTAAAGCATAATCTATCTGGGACAGGAACCTTAACTTCTTAGCTATTGTAAAGAGCCTGCCACACTCCTGATGGTACACAAATGATAAACAATGTCTTCCCTGCCTTCCTTCACAACCACTGTGGTACATCTCCAGGAAGAAAGATTGGAAATGAAGATGTTTCAGGCCTGATTGTTAAAGATGTGCATGTGAAATTGCACAACAATAATATGCATACAATTAAGCAGTTAATTTATATGCAAATTATTAGAGTAGACTAAATAGTGCAAAAAAGGAATATTCATTTGAAGAAATAACTTGTATTGTTTACAATTCTGTTTTTTTTTTTTTTTTTAAGGAAATAAAAACGAACTGTCATCAGTCATTTTCCTGCATTTTGTGTTCACTTTCTGTGAACATTTGGGCAAGTGATTTTGACTAGCACAAAAGAGACTTGTAGTCTTTCATGCTCAAGCATGCACAAAAAGCAAATTTTAAAGTAGCCCAAGTAGGTACTGGTAGCAGATATAGTCATCCAATCAAGGAACATAAACTTTGGCCTCAATTTAGAAAACTGTCCTTATAGGACAGCTCCTAAACACATCAATATTACGTAATTAAAGTATGCATATGCCTAACTGCTGCCCTGAACTGGAGCCATAGGGAAAACTGTGAGCAATCACAACTAAGCAATGTAGCTCAGCTTTCAATTTGCAAGAATACTTCCAGAAAACTGCTTCTAAGGATCCCATTGAGAATATATATAGATATATATGTTAAATAAACTCAAACAACAAAATAAATTAGAGGAATTCCTTATCTGCTCATGGATATTTTGTGAACAAAAACAAAAAGGAGGATGAATTTGTTGAATTTACTACAGTCTCTTTGTTCAACTCTTGCAATTTCTTCAATTGTGGATAGCAAATTACCAGATATTTTCCTAATTGGCTACTGGTAAGTGCAATAGCTATGATTCTACATACAATCATGGTAACTGCACAAAAACTGGGTCTGTGCTTTTGACAATTAGGACCTCTCTGATATTTGCCATGCTTTGCTGATTTCTATTAGATGTTTCCTGCTTAGTGAGTGGGGAATTAAGTGTTCTTGAGTGCATTTTATTTATTATTTTTAAGCACTGGATTTACTGGCTCTGTAGCTTAGCATTTTGCTTTATTGTTTTATATTTTTATGTTTGTATTAAATATTATTAAGGCACTCAGAGGCTGTTAAGTATTTGGTGCCAAGAAATGAAAACACTGTATTGTTTTCCCTTAAATTCACCAACATTTAGAGACAACAGATCTTTCAGGTCCCATTTAAGCCTAATTTTAGTACACATCACATGTCAGGACAATGCCTAAAGACACAGGATTCATCTGTTTAGCACTCGTCTGCCACCACTCAGTACAAATCAGGTTTGATCCATAGAACAACAAATAGCTGCTAACGCTCTCTTTTGTCTCTGCCTCAGGGAAACAACAAAGCACACCTTTGTCTGTGCCCTCATGCTAGTTCTGCAATATTCCACTACAATACAAACATCTTTCCAGGTGTAGCCTATATACTACATTCATTACCTCAATGCCCACACTATGCTTCTGGATGTTTATCCCTATATTCAGCGTGCCTGTAGCTGTATACACTTGTAAAAGAGAGAGTTAGGAACAGTGCTACACCAGGCTTTCATAGTTGCCTGTTTTACTACAAGCTATATCAGGGGTCGACAACGTTTGGCACGCGGCTCGCCAGGGTAAGCACCCTAGCGGGCCGGGCCAGTTTATTTACTTGCTGACGCAGCAGGTTTGGCCAATCGCGGCCCCCACTGGCCGCGGTTCGCCATCCCGGGCCAATGGGGGCGGCGGGAAGCAGCGCGGGTGAGGGATGTGCTGGCTGATCGCTGCCAGTGGGGGCCGCGATCAGCCGAACCTGCGGCATCAGCAGGTAAATAAACTGGCCTGGCCCGCTAGGGTGCTTACCCTGGCAAGCCGCGTGCCAAACGTTCCCAACCCCTAAACTATATTATTAGTTGTATTACCATAGCTTAGGAGGCATATAAGGAACTGCCACAAGTCATACCCGACTTGGGCTTGGTCCCACACTCTGGCCCCAAAACAGCACATGCTTACCTTTAAGCATGTGAGTAGACCTGTGACTATATCTACCATTCAGGAGGCACAACGGAGCTGGAAACTGGCTGAAAATACCTAGCAGAGACTACCCCTGATGTAAGGGAATGCTCTTCTGGTGCAAGCATGCCAATCCTGGGCCTGCTGTCTCTGCAGTTTCTCAACATAGGGGTGTATGGGGAAGGAGCATGGCCTGGTGGAACTTTGGTCTGCTACATCTACCTTCCTCTGGTGTAGGGTCCACTAAAGAATATTGGTGGAACATAGAAATGCCTCGCTGTAGCTGTAAATGGTGCTGGGCTGGTCCCTGAAAAGGAGCTAGAACCAGCTCTCTGACATTCACCCCCTCTCTCCTAGTGCCGGAGCAGACTGGAATTGTCCTATCATGTGTAGTTTTGGAATCTTAACTAGCTGGATATCAGGATGGGAATCTGTGATAAAAATCCATTGGGAAGTGTTTTTCACAGCAGGATCAGAAAGAAGACATAGTAGTTATACCTCTGCTATTATTATTGTTGCTGCAATGTCTGCAGCCACAGAATAATCTTCAGCCTTGTAATCGAGCCCACTGCTCTAGACTGAGGCATGAAGTTAAAGAGATGATGCTACCTCAGTATTTCTGAAACTTGTCTATAGTAAGCATAAGGAATATTTTAAGTCCTGCATATATTGAGGTAACCTTATCTCCTTGTTTAAGACATCACCTAAATGGTTTTCAAGGTCATCACTGTGTGCTTTTAACATACATACAGGGGGCTCAGGTCAGCCCAATAACCTCAAATGTCACTTGGTTTGCTCTAAGCTTCTAAACAAGTTCATCATCTAAGGGAACTTTGGGGGCCTAGGATGGGGGAGAGTCCCACAACTTTGGGAGGAGATGAATTATTTATCAGCATAAGGGCCCTGCTGAGCTTGGGATTGGATCCTGTTTCCATTTATTTCAGTTGGACACTGACATTGACTTCAGTGAGAGCAGAATCAGACCCTTAGGCAGAGAGTTATACAGTAGTGAAAGTTTCGCCTTCATATTTTTGGACTCTGTGGCAGACAACAGTCAATCATGGAAAGGGACAATATGGGGACTGTAGTGATAAAGAAAAGACTGACCTTGTGTCGCATGGTGAAGATGAGATTAAGACATACCAAGGGGATTCTTTCTGCAGCATGGTGGACTCACAGAGACAATGTAGTTTTCCCAGGTTCTCTAAATCAGAAGCTAGGAACTGCAGAACATAGATAAGGGATGCAAAGGGACACAAGGAGAACTCTACAGCCAGCAGAGTTACAGATGACCAGGAGTTTTAAAAATATATTATGAACAAAAAGAATCCTGACAATTATACTAGTCCATTATTAGATGGAAAAAGTAGAGTTATCAATAATAATGCAGAAAAGGCAGAAGCGTTCAATAAATATTTCTGTTTTGTATTTGGGGAAAAACAGATGCTATAGTCATATCATATAATGATAACACTCTTTCCATTCCACTAGTATTTCCTGAGAATGTTAAACATCAGAAAATGTTTAAATCAGCAGGTACAGATAACGTACATCCAAGTGTTTTAAAAGAGCTGGCTGAGGAACTTGGTGGATTGTTAATATTGATTTTCCAAAAGTCTTGGAATACTGTGTGACAGCGTACCCATAAGGCTTTATGGGGGTGTGTGCTTATAAATGTATGTATGACATAACTGGAATATGTTTTGTGCTGCCTGTGCCATGTAATATATCTCCGTAAAGGTTATGGTCTACTATATCTATTCATCCTATTTGTACATATGTATCATTTTCTACTTGAGGTTAAGAATATGGGCGGCATGCTTGCTTGGTTTCTAAGTAAGCTTTGTGAGGCATTTGGTCAGCTTCTTTAGGAAGGAATTCGCCAGGTTAAGTACCTGATCAGGAAACACTTGGGGAACAATGCATCTTGGAATGCTCCAATCCACATAAGAAGTCTTCCTGGAGACATGCAAGATACCATGTGGACAATGGCTTCGGCCTGTAAAGACTGAGTCATGCAGGGACACGTGACTTGCCCAGGTGACTCCAAAACTCCATCTTGGAGCTGGACTTTGCATAGGAGGGAGGAGGGGGGTCTCCACCCACAAGAGAGAGTCTATTTAAACCCATGGGAGACCCCTCCATTTTGGTCTTCAGCTGGCTAAGGAAGGAGCCTCTCCACCCCCCCCAGAATACTTGAAGGGAACTGGAACAAACGACAGTAACTACAGGGGGTGTGAGTGATTGCTGGACCCAGCCTAAAAGGAGATTAGCCTGTAAAAGGGAGCATTCTGGAACTGGTGAGGAACTTATCTCTATTTAGTTTGATTAGACATAGATTTGCGCATTTTATTTCATTTTGTTTGGTGACTTACTTTGTTCTGTCTGTTACTACTTAGAACCACTTAAATCCTATTTTCTGTATTTAATAAAATCACTTTTTTCCTTATTAATTAACTCAGAGTATGTATTAATACCTGGGGGAGCAAACAACTGTGCATATCTCTCTATCAGTGTTATAGAGGGCGAACAATTTATGAGTTTGCCCTGCATAAGCTTTATACAGGGTAAAACGGATTTATTTGGGTTTAGACCCCATTGGGAGTTGGGCATTTGAGTGCCAAAGACAAGTACACTTCTGTGAACTGTTTTCAGGTAAACTTGCAGCTTTGGGACAAGTGATTCAGACCCTGGGTCTGTGTTGGAGCAGACGGGAGTGTCTGGCTCAGCAAGACAGGGTGCTGGAGTCCTGAGCTGGCAGGGAAAACAGGAGCAGGGGTAGTCTTGGTACATCAGGTGGCAGCTCCCAAGGGGGTTTCTGTGATCCAACCCGTCACATACTGGGAAGTTCCAAAACACTGGAGGTAAGCTAATCATGTCATTATAGGCAACCGTTGATCTATTGGATCATGGTGTATATGTAAAAGGCCTAGTCAGGTCCCTGATGAATCCACTTGTGGCTGATAAGCCCAATTTGAGAACGACACAGATCCATGTGTTATCTGAGTTAGAATCCAAGATCACAGCATGCTGCTTTCTTCTTTCTCGCTTTTCTTCCATCCTCTGGATCAAAGCTGCTTCATGTTGAGCTGCACCCAGTGCCAGATGTTCCCTCCAGATTGACTGGATGTTGAATGACTTCATATCATTTTTGCACACATCATGGTGCCACCATAAAGGGAGACCCCACTTTTGAGAGCCATCAAGAATCTTGCTGTACAAAATATTATTGGAGATATGGTCTCCTCCCATTCTCCTGACAGCTAATGATGTGCCAATATTTTGAATGGGTAACTGGGATGAGGTGTATAATTATAGGCCTGTCAGTCTGACATTGATCCTTGGCAAGATCGTGGAACAGCTGATACGTGACTCAATTAATAAAGAATTAAAGGAGGGTAAATAACTAATGCCAATCATCATGGGTTTATGGAACAGATCCCGTCAAACTAAGTTGATATCTGTGAGCCTAAGAACCTCTCGATCCCAACTGGCAGAAACAGCAACTGTTATCAAGCCTGATTAAATTCACTACACCTAACACTTTGCTGTCATAGTATTTATCTATAAAGAATATTGTGTGAGATCTTAAATGAAAGCCAGGATCATGCTGATCATTAATAGTGTTGTGACATATATGTACTGATTATATTTTAAAAGTTATATCTATATACTTAAATTCCAACATATAGTTTGTTTCAAGGTGTTACTGCACACAAAGGTGCAGAATTGGTTTCTCCAGACAAAGGGATATATAGTCACACATCTGTCTAAGTTCATTTGTAGATTAAGCATTGTAAACCAAACATAATGGGAGCTACATCTGCATTTCAAGTCAACACAAGGATGTGAAGACAACTTGGAGTCAGCACACCAGGAAGGGAACCATGGTGGGTAATCCTGACACTGAGGGCAAAACAATGAGTTTTGAGAACTACAGGGAGAAGCAAAAAAAAAAAGCCATTTTGATATCCAATTTACTGAGCAAGCCCCTTGAAGGATGTGAGGTATAGTCATAGATTCATAGAGTTTAAGGCCAGAAGGGACCATTACATCATCTAGCCAGACCTCCTGTATATCACATTTCACTAAAGCATATCTTTCAGAAAGGCATCCAATCTTGATATGAAGACATCAAGAGACTGAGAATCTATCACTTTCCATCCCATGAAAACTTGGAGCCTGGTTTTGGCTGAAAACCAGCAGCTCTGTCAAAGACTGAATCCTCTGGAAAAAATCTACTTTATTAAATAGGAAAGGTAACCATTAATAAGTGCAGACCTAGAATTGCATTTTATATTTTGTTCTATGTGTAACCCGTGTTTCCAATATTCTTACTTATCACTCATTTGAATCTTTGAATCTCCATTCTTCGTTAATAAACTCATTCTGTTTCTTCTTATAAGTACTCAGTGCTGCGGTATTAAGTAAAGTGTGAATCCTCAGTTGACTCAAACAAGCTGATGTGTATACTATTCCCTTTGGGGACAGCAAACTTGGTAATTTCTACGAGTGTCCAGTGACAAGGGCTGAACACTATAGGGAACGTTCTGAAATCTCAGAGGTTGGTGTGTACTTACACTAGCCTGCACAGAGAGGGCGAGGTCTGTGGACACCTAGAAGTCAGAGATGAACCCCAGCAGTCACAGACAAGACTACTTCACGCTAAGAGCAGGCAGTGGTGAGGTGCAGCACAACCCTGGATACCTCTGGGGAGCATCACGATCATTTTTTGATGCAATCACAAGTTTGGTTGATAAAGGTAATAGTGTTGATGCGCTATACTTAGACTTCTGTAGGAAGTCTGACCTGGTACCATATGACATTGTGATTAAAAAACTACAACAATATAAAATTAACATGGCACACATTAAATGGCTTAAAAGCTGGCTAACTGATAGGTCTCAAAATATAATTGTAAATGGGGAATCATCATTGAGTGGGTATGTTTCTAGCAGCGTCTCATCGGGATCTGTTCATGGCTGTATTTAATATTTTTATCAGTGACCTGGAAGAAAACATAAAATTATCACTGATAAAGTTTGCAGAGGACACAAACATTGGGAGAGAGATAAATCATGAAGAGGATAGGTCACTATTTCAGAGTGAGCTGGATCTCTTGGTAGATGGGCAAGAGCAAACAATATGTGGTTTAATACGGCTAATGGCAAATCTAGGAACAAAGAACATAGGCCATACTTAAAGGATGGGGGGGACTGTATCCTGGGAAGCAGGGACTCTGAAGATTTGGGGGTCGTAATTAATAATCAGCTGAACATGAGCTCCTAGTGCAATTCTGTGGCCAAAAGGACTAATATGATCTTTGTATGCGAACACAGAGGAATCTTGAGTAGGAGTAGAGAGGCTATTTTACTTCTGTAATTGGCCCTGGTGTGACTGCTGCTGGAATACTGTGTCCAGTTCTGTTCTCATAATTCAAGAAGTATGTTGAAAATAGGACAGGGTTCAGAGTAGGGCCACAAGAATGATTAAAGGCTTAGAAAACATGTCTTAGAGTTACAGATTCAAAGAGCTCAATCTATTTAGTTTAGCAAAGAGAAGTTTAAGGGGTGACTTGATTACAGTCACCCATTAATTACATGAATGAGAATTAGGAACCTTTTAATTTGCACCCACAGCATCCACATGGGGGAGTTACAGAGCAGCACTATGCTATACACATCCCCATAGTCCAAACTGTGGTCCACTGTAGACAGGCCCCTAGATAATCACAATAGTCCCTTCTGGCCTGGAAATACATGAAGTTACCTCTCAGATGCAGCAACACAACCTATGCTGAACAGTGTGGTCAGACAGGAAGTCAAAGCCTTAGCTGGTGTAACCTGGCACATTTGCCTGCAATATAGCTATACCAGCTTACAGCAGCTTAGCCTCTGGTCCCATGTCTGGACCAAATTAAGCACTCATGGAAAGAATTCCTGATGTGCTACATTTCAAAAGCAGGATCAATGACATTTTGAAAGTTTGAGCTTGCCCCCCAGAAGCTCTGGTGATGAGCAGAGACCTCAGAAAATCTATCCAGATTTGCTTGTTTGTGGTGTTACACTAAAGTATAAAAATAGGGGGGTGGGGGGGAGAAGAGAGGGGACGCGAGCCTTTTATTTATTTATTTAAATAGGAAAATGATCTGAATTAAACAGGAGTGTTTTTTCTTTATAGTTACGAACACCCTCGCATGTCTGAAAACTTTATGCTTGAAGTAGTTTATCATAAATACACATTTCTGAAGGTCCCCCAAGGCAGACAAGCACACTTCTAGTGAATTAGACACAGCTTTGTTTGAAGGTGTCCTGAATTTCTTTAATTTCAGTGACAGAAGAATTGTCAAGTAAGATGTAAAGTCAATGCTGCACTGATTATCTGTGATAGAGTCTGTCGGTAACATCAATTCTTAATTCAAAGTAAACTCATTTTTCTCTTCTCTTTATTTCCCAAACAGAATTTCAGTCTAGATATTACTGCTTGTGAAGATTATAGAATTGGCAGCAAAGAAAACAAATATCCTCTGTTTATCCACAGGCAATCAGTGCAGACATCCTGAACAGTTTGTTTTGATATTGCTTCAACAAAAGTCCAGCCCTGGGAAGAAGGTGTCTGTATGAACTAGAATTACAGTCCCCATGGTAAAAAGTCGGGGCTTCACCTTCTGAGTCAATCGTCCCTGCTCTGTTCATTTAGCTTTACCTAGCATGGTAAAAATGTTACATTCAGGAAGTGTTTTGGTTAATTACTTACAACAATATAATAATAAGAAACGCACGTAAGATTTCTATGTATTAATGCAGACACTGTGATAAGATCCAGCTCAAAATAGGCCCACCGCCTCTGACTGCTCAAGCTCCTGGGTTGAATTTCACACCAGCAGAAATCTGGAGTAGCTGTACAGACATCAGTGGAGTTACTCTGGAATTTCACCAGTGTAACTAAGGCTTTGTCTTCACTACCCGCCGATCCGGCGGGTAGCAATCGGTTTATCGGGGATCGACTTACCGCGTCTACTGAAGACGCGGTAAAATTGATCCCTGATCGCTCTGCCGTCGACTCCGGAAATCCACCTCGGCAGGAGGCGGCAGCGGAGTCGGCGGCAGCGCGGCAGCGGTCGACTTTCCCGCGTCCTCACCGCTAGGTAAGCCGACCTAAAATACGCAACTTCAGCTACGGTATTCACGTAGCTGAAGTTGCGTATCTTAGGTCGGACCCCCGCTGCAGTGTAGACCTAGCCTAAGATCAGAATGTGGTCCCCAGCCTCTCCAAGACACTGATCTACTCAGAGAAAGGTCAATGTTTTACAGAAGACATTTAACAAACAGAAGAGAAGTCATCTCTCTCTCTTTCACATATATACACATACACAAAAGTATATAAAAACTGGTCTGGCACAGTCAGTGACTTAGGCATCCCAGGTAATTACCATTCATAGGACTTAATTAGTCTTCCCTCCGTGGTGGTAGTTAAGAATAGATCCCTCTCTTCCCCCCCAGCATAATCATTAGGCTGAAAGCTACGGAGGTCAGAAGGCTCAACGAGTTTCACTGAGCCTCACAATCACATGCATGATTTTCATTTGAATTGGGCCCTTGACTAGAGTCCTCAAGGCTAAAAATCCAGAAAGGAGTTTCTGGTCTGGATTGATGTAAATCAGCAATACTTACTACTTCCTCTTACACATCACTCACAGCAAGCCCTGCAAGGAGGCAGTACTAGTTCAGGACTCCTGGTTCTATTCACACCTCTGCCATTGATATGAAAGAGAACTGTTTGACATGGAACTTTCAAGCCACGGTGCTTCTCTGTACTTCATTTTATGCATCAGAAAATGGGTATAATATTTACTTCACACGGATGTTATGCAGTTGTCGAAGTTGTAACTGGACTCAACTGGCATTACAGTGGTGTCAAGAATCAGACTCTTATTGGACAAATAGTTTTGAAGTACATAAAATATTGTTACAAGGAGGAGGGAGAAAAAGTGTTCATTTTAACCTCTGATGATAGCACAAGAAGCAATGGGCTTAAATTGCAGCAAAGGCAGTTTAGGTTGGACTTTTGGAAAACCTTCTTAATTGTCAGGGTAGTTAGGCACTGGAATAAATTGCCTAGGGAGGTAGGAGAATCTCCATCATTGGAGACTTCTAAGAACAGGTTAAACAAACACCTGTCAGAGATGGTGTAGATAATACTTAGTCCTGCCATGAGTGCAGGGGACTGGACTAGAAGACCTCTCGAGGTCCCTTCCAGTCCTACGATTCTATGAAATATCACTCAGTTGATGTAGAAGAGCCATAACGATGGCAAAGAATGTTGCTCAGTTGGTTTGGGGAGTACAGATTTGAACATGAAATATGCAGAGATACTACACCAGATCAAGGGTGTTTGCACGTTAGAATGCTTAACTGCTGTTTGCATCTGCAACATGTAAATTTAAGCATGTACATATGAAACTTTACATGCATGCATACAAATGATAAGATGCCTGGCTGACAGTGTCTCCCAATGCATCAGTTTTTATTAGGGCTGTCGATTAATTGCAGTTAACTCACGTGATTAACTCAAAAAAATTAATCGTGAAAAAAAAATTAATCACAATTAATTGCACTGTTAAACAATAGAATACCAATTGAAATTTATTACATATTTTTGATGTTTTCCCACATTTTCAAATATATTGATTTCTATTACAACACAGAATACAAAGTGTACTGTGCTTTCAGAACTGTTAAAAGAGCAACACTGCGATGCGGAAACTACAGAACCCAAACCACCAAAAAAGAAAATCAACCTTCTGCTAGTGGCATCTAACTCAGATAATGAAAATGAACATGCGTTGGTCCACTCTTCTTTGGATCGTTATCAAGCAGAACCCATCATCAGCATGGACAGATGTCCTCTGGATTGGTGGTTGAAGCATGAAGGGACATATGAATCTTTAGCGCAGGGGTCAGCAACGTTTGGCACGCGGCTCACCAGGGTAAGCACCCTAGCGGGCCGGGCCAGTTTATTTACCTGCTGACGCGGCAGGTTCGGCCAATCGTGGCCTCCACTGGCCGCGGTTCGTCGTCCCAGGCCAATGGGGGCGGCGGGAAGCGGCGCGGGCGAGGGATGTGCTGGCCGCGGCTTCCCACCGCCCCCATTGGCCCGGGACGGCGAACCGCGGCCAGTGGGGGCCGCGATCGGCTGAACCTGCCGCGTCAGCAGGTAAATAAACTGGCCCGGCCCGCTAGGGTGCTTACCCTGGTGAGCCGTGTGCCAAACGTTGCCGACCCCTGCTTTAGCGCATCTGGCACGTAAAAATCTTGCGATTTCGGCTACAACAGTGCCATGTGAATGCCTATTCTCACTTTCAGGTGACATTGTAAACAAAAAATGGGCAGCATTATCTGCTGCAAATTGTAACCAAACCTATTTGAACAATTGGCTGAACAAGAAGTAGGAATGTGTGGATTTGTAGGCTCTAAAGTTTTACATTGTTTTATTTTTGAATGCAGTTTTTATATTTTTTAACATAATTCTACATTTGCAAGTTCAACTTTCATGATAAAGAGATTTCACTACAGTACTTGTATTAGGTGAATTGAAAAATACTATTTCTTTTGTTTTTTACAGTGCAAATATTTGTAATCAAAAATAAATATAAAGTGAGCACTGTACATTTTGTATTCTGTTTTGTAATTGAAATCAATATATTTTAAAATGTAGAAAACATCCAAAATTATTTAAATAAATTGTATTCTATTATTGTTTAGCAGTGCGATTAATCACGTTTAATTTTTTTAATCGTCCGATTAATCCCAATTATTTTTTAATCACTTGACAGCCCTAGTTTTTATATTTCTGAAGTAAGCCTTTGGGTTGGAAAGTGCTATACATGTAAAATATTGTAATTGTTTTGGTATTTAGCAATCTGCAGTCTTTGAGAAGAATACAGATATGCCTAAGGTACATTTTCTTTCACCCAGTTTAGATGACAAGTCAAAAACTTGTCACAGAAAATCATTGTTAAGTACACAGTAGCCGTGTGTCTTTCAGTCTTGGTTTTAAGAGTAATTGCTTGCAGATTCATTGGTCCAAACCATTTCTAGTGTAATTCTAATAGAGCTTTAACCTTAACAGAATTACATCTGTGATAAATTTGGTCATTTTTAGTCAATTGCTCTTATATTTCAGCAAATGTAATTTACTGATAATTTTCATGTCATTAACCAGTTTTTTTCAAAGTATGGTACCCAATATTTGTTCTCTTAAGTAACTGAACAAAGAAATAAATGTCTAATGAGAGCACATGGGGTAAGCTGTCTAATATTATTTTCAATACAAAATATAAAATCCACATCTTCCTTAGAAATTCAAACCAAGTTTTAAAAATATCAACAATTGACAATAAATATGACTATTTTTGTAAGTGTTTTTTTTTTCTTCCCCTGACCGGTCTATGGTGGAAACTTATATGTTTCAACATTAAGAAGTGATAAGAGACTTAAGGATAGATATACTCTGAGGAGATATCTTTTAAAATTCTTTATTCAATCAGGTGTGAAACAGTATAATATCTTAAAAGGACACATTTGGTAGCATGAAAGACAAGTGCAGTGAGGCTTGAGTTTACTAAATTCGCTGCATTCTCCAACCTTAAAGCTGCAAATAGATTATTTTTTTAACCTATCAACAGGATTGCAAGTATTCCCCAAGCAACTAGGGTTGTGAAGAAAGTTAATTCTTTCTTGCTGTATTTGGCATAAAGATTTCTAAACTGAATAGTTTAGGTTTGTTACAGGCTACTTTTTTTATTTTATTTTGTTCGGTAACTTCTAATGTAATTGGTTCTGATTATAAACCCAGTAGAGAAGAGTGCTTCTCTTAATTTCAGATTCATGCAAAATGGATGTGCGAGATGCAGTTTTAAGAATGACTAGCTCAATTTTCAAAGTTGAACTCCTTGTGATGTAAAAATGTATCGATAATTTTGTAAGGTCATAACTGGTGATTTTGTGTACTGTCGACATGCTTAACTATTTTTAAATAATGTGAGTCATCCATAAGCCATTATTTCTGACTTCTAGCAAACTGCAGTGTAGGCTAGAATGGCAATAAGGTACTCCAGTCTTTTGTATTTTCTAGATCACTCGAGTCAGAAATGTTCTGCAAAATGACAGAATTCTATTTATTAGACTGGGAAAATCCATTTAATCTAGGTGACAATTTAAAAAAAAATTATTGGCATTGACTATCATTTCAATTTGGCAATACTTTTCTAAGATTTCGGTAGCTTTCTCATACAAAAAATCTCAGACTGTCCCTTCATTGTTAATTGATGTATATCACTAATTTTCTTTTGAAACTCATGTTTAGTACACAGACAGATGGGTGCATTGAAGCATGGTATTAATCAGAAAAATCCAAAAATATGCAGTAGCATACAGGCATCTTAGGCCAACCACATAGTTGAGTGTGAATTTCCAATCTGGGCAGAGAGTTAGAAATCCCCTTGGTGTTGCCTAGAATAGTACACACATCCTCATGCAGATAGAACACTTTACATGGTGTTTATCAACGATGAAGGATCCTTCATCTAGTCTGCTAATGCGGCTTGTTGTGATGCTGCTGCTTCTGATGCCCAAAAAGCTGTTGCTTCCATATGCTCAGTTGCAACTGCCATTTTAAACTTTAAGCAATTGAGAGCATGAGCACAATCTGAACCTTTACATGTGAAGATGAGGAAAATCCCTTTCTCTGTGTAAAAGACAGAAATGCTGGCGCAGAAGGTCACAAGACGCTGGCAGTTCTTCTTTGGCACTGAGTGAAGAGGGAATTCTAAAAATGCATGCACACATGTTTGGAACAAGTTCTGCTATGCATTAATCTGTGGGTAAAATTTACAAAAATATTAAGGGTATCTTGCATAGATTAGGGTGAAAATCTACTGACAATTTCCTTAACAGGTGTCTTTAAATTAAAAAGAAAAAAAGAAGGCCCCTATGATTTATGTTGATTGAATATGTATGAGATTATGGACTTGTCTATATAGTTTTAGTATTGATTTAATGGTATCTAACTATCAGTTTCTAACTCTAGAGTTTAAATTCGTGCAACCTTTTAACTGGGTCAAGTTATACTGGTAAAGATGCTCAAATTAGCATAGGTTATTTGCATACATAGCCAAGTATGATACAATATATTTGCTCCTCCTTCCTATGTGGCTGCATAGCCCACCTTAGGGTCATGTCTAAGCTAGGAAAGCTTTACCAGTACAGGAATACTTGCATACTATACCAGCAGAGTGCTCCTAGTGTGGACACAGCTATACCAGCAAAGCTGTGCTTTGTACCTATATAATAAAATCACCTCAATAAGCAAAACAAGCTATACAGATAAAACTGCAGCTTTGCTAGTATAGCTGTGTTTACACTAGGGACTTCTGCCAGTATAGTTGTGTCACTCAGGGATCACCGCTCTTCACTCTCTTGACCCAAATAGCTCTGCCAGCAGAAGTCTGTTGTGTAGTGGAAGTCCACGTAGACCTGGGCTATGAATGATTGACCTGCTTTTCTGTGCTTCTTGGGCTGATGGGAGGTCTCAGCCCCAAACTTCCTGCTTACTGAAGTTAAACTGGATTCCCAGTTTGTGGCGACTCCACTTAGTGGCTGGGTGAATAAATATACAGGCCCTATGACTTCTGGGGCATGAAGAACTCAAATTAATCAAGGACCCAGCAATAATAAAGGGGAACAGATAAGGTTATATTGGGAAGGGGTAAAGATAGTAATTGGGATAAGGGAAAAGGCAGCAGAATCAAAGGGAACAGAGAGGTGCTTGACTGGCTTGGCTACCTGGTGCTTAGTTGGCTGGTTCTTGCTCACATGCTCAGGGCCTAACCGATGGACATATGTAGGGTTGGACTGGTAGTGAACTTAATCATTTTCCTGCTATTGCAGGGACCTAGGCAATGCTTAATTTGTACCAGGGCTTTCCAGGGCTGAGCCCAGCACCTCCAGGCTTGGCAGTTCATAGCCCCGCATCTCTGGGGCTTGCCACATCAGTTATGACATTAAAAAAATTGCTTGAGCCCTGGCACCTCATTGTTTGAGCCCCAGCACCTCTTTCATTACAAATTAAGCACTGGGCCTAAGGCACTGGGGAACATCGGTTCCTCCTATTCTCTCGCTGTGTCTAGTCTCCTTATGCTGTAATAATTTGGTCTAATGTTGATTGCTGGGTTTAGTGTGTGGGTGTTGGGTGGTGGTGGCAGCCTGTGATATACAGGAGGTCAGACTTGATTAGTGCTTCTCAAAGTCGGGCTGCCGCATGTTCAGGGAAAGCCCCAGGCAGTCCAGGCTGGTTTGTTTACCTGTCACATCTGCAGGTTCGGCCGATCGCGGCTCCCACTGGCCATGTTTGCCGCTCCAGGCCAATAGGGGCTGCGGGAAGCGGTGCGGGCCAAGGGATGTGCTGGTCGCCCTTCCCGCAGCCCCCATTGGCCTGGAGCGGCGAATCTAAATGGGGGTTCTTAGAACAGCAGGCTTGTGGGATTGAGCCCAATACATTTCTACCTTAAATACAGTATTCTAAAAGCTTCACTCTTGAGACTGTTTTGTGCTTCATCTATTGTAATACTTTTTTGTGTGTAGTTCATTGCTATAATCTATCACACTTCATATTGTCATTCAGTTCCTCCAGTCTAGCTCTGTCTACATGAACTATTAAACTTGGGTTTGAATCTGTCCCACATTACCCTGCCACAGTCTAACTGTCCGTGTGCACCCTGCTGACTTGCATTAACAGGTTGTCAGAGTGCTTTGAGCTATCCCTCTCTGAAACTGAGCTAGCTCAAAGCACATTAATGAACTGTTAACACATGTCACCAGGGTGCACGTGGACAGTTAGACCGTGGCAGGCGACTGTGGGGTAGTTTCAAGCCAGACTTGCCCCACTTTAATTGTTCACATAGAGAAGCCCAAATCCTTCTATGTGAGCTGTGAATTTGTTCATTTTCAATTCTCACAGAACCCCAAATTCAAAACAAAACAAATATATATATATATATATATGACATCTACCAGAACATTGTCAAGTCAAAGTCCAAAAATAAATAAAATAATGGTCTTTCCAAGAGCAAGAGAAATTAATAAGAAGAGTTTTATAAACCCTTTGAAGCACAACAAAAGGAGCCATGGTTAAAATTTTAACAAGTTAGAATCATTAGCTAAACAAATTCTGACAGCCTATCTTTGCATTTCCAGTCACACATGCTCAGAACAAAGGCTTGATTGCTGAGGCAACTTTAATAGGTCCCTCTGCATATGACTAATTTCTCTCAAACAATCTTTTTTTCCCCTTACCATGGATCCTCAAATGCTACGTTCCATTAATCTGTGTCACTCGCACAGATTATTAAAAGAACAGACTAGCATTGAAGCAAGTGCATCTTGCCATTATCATAGGTACTCGAGTGACAAAGGGAACATGTTAAAAACAAGCTAAGTAACAGTTGTTAAAAGTAACACAAGATGTTCTATATTTCATGTTTCTTGAAATCATGTTTACACATAATCCCTTTACTTTCATGCATATTGATACCAGACACCTCCGTGTTCTTGGGGAACCAGGGTGCAGTATCCAGTCTGACTCATGAAAGATACCCCCCCCCAGCCTCTGCTTAAACCAAAACCCATCAGAGGAAAAAAACTTGCAGAGAGCAGTGAAGGGCGTTGGGAGACACACCTAGACCCCTCCTGACAAGGGTGACAAGATTAAGACATCTCCATTAGCATACAGAATGGAGAGCAGAGACAACTCCCCTAGCCTCATCTGCATGAAAGATGGGACAGGAAGACATCTCAATTTACATTCAGAATGGAGAACAGAGAACCACACTGAATTCTGGGACCAGAAAAAGCAGGGAAGCACTGCATCATGGGAAACTCTGCTCCAGATGCTAATGAACCTATGTCTGCACACACCCAGCTCAGCAGTTATCAGACCAATTCTAGTAATGAATCCTTAATTGATATCCAAATACTGAAGCAGCCTAGTTGCATTGTGAGCTCCCTGGAAAAAAAACACCACCCATAGCCAAGAGTGATCAGCTCCTATTGTCTAGCCTAAAGAAAACCCTGGAGTCATCAGCTTACCTATAAACAAATCTAGTGTTCTCCCTTGAACAATTGTATTTTCTCTACAAAAATCCCTACTCACCCTCTAGTCAGGGTTCTGATGCTTAGATCCAAACTATGCATCAGTTTCACTGGAACTCCATCTTCTCCTGACTGATCGTGCTGGGGGCTCTGCCTGTCTCCAGCATTCAGGACCCTCAGCTACCACCATCACCTGGGAACCCCGACCAGTTCAAGCCTCATGGAGTGGGTGAGATCCCCCCCTCTTTCTCTCTGTTTTCCTTTCTACCTTAGGTATTAACCTTTAATAATGTATGTTATGTTGGTTTAGCTCTCCTTGTGTAGTTGTCATTAGTATTCAATAAATAACTTTTATGGTTAAGTTGGTTGCTTCTCTCTCTCTTACTGAACTTTACTCTTTTGTGTTTTTAGCTTCCTCCGTTCACTCTACAGCAACGCTTCTTTTACCTAAGCTAAAGATCCCTGCAGCGCCCAAAATACTGTGGGGTTTGCTCATCAAGTAGGTTACTGCCAGTACAATTGTGTTGGGGGAGTGGGGATAGGGACGTGCTGAAACTGGGACGCATAAGGGTAACAGCTTGAAAGTGCTGCTTGACCCAGTCCATGGAGCCCAGGGGCATATATAAGGAGAGTCAGCTTGAAAGTGCTGCTTCCTCCAGCCCAGTTAGTCCAGAGACATATAAGGGGTCAGCTTGACAGTGCTGATTGACCCGGTCTGCTCAGACTTGCTCTGTTAATGTACGTGTGGGTGTGTGGGTGTTCATCCGGTTCTGGGGTGGGAGTAACCCAGCCCTAGGGACCCTAGGTCCTGCAGGATAGCTCCATTGGGAGGGGACTTGCAGAAGGGAGAAGTAGAGCTCCATATGTAAACAAAAGTGACACAAGCAGTACATTGACAGGATTACAGAACCCCCTTCCCCAGAGGAGTAACCTGAATAAATGAGCATACCCCAAAGTAATGGGCACATCTGGTAACAATATATGGGCCAGCTCCTCCACTGGTGTGAACTAGCATAGCTCCATTGGCTTACACCAGCTGCAGAGCTGTACATCTCATGTGTGTGTGTTTGTGTTTGAACACACAATTAAATATACACCTATGGCCCTTCCATGGTCTATGTTTCATCTACTTCATCCCTCTCCACCAGCACAATTCAGCCCTAACCCCAGTGACTCTGGCCATGAGATGATCTAACTGGTTTTGGGGGTGAAAAGGGGAGGGAAGAGGATCTTCAATTTGCATTAAGCCACCATAGTAGAATCCATCAACCTGTTCTATTCCCGTTAACCACACCCCCTAATGTCAGTATAGGTATGGCTCGGGGTTGTGCAGGAAAAACAGAACAAACACAAAAACTTTGCATAGGGTTCTCATCTTCTCTTAAAAATACATAAACAAACAAAATGGGCATGCCGTTAGGTCCTGATGCCACAAGCTGCTCTGACCAAGCATAGGAGTCCTTTTGAGTGAATCACATGGCAGAAATTGGGGCCGTAGTGTGGTGACGGGGGAGGGGGGCGGGGAGAGAAGCATTTGACTTTATCTATGTTATATGCAAGCACAGGAACTGTGTGATGTAGAGTATCAGCATACTGAAGATGTATCCTGGTACAGTCTTGGTGATAATGCCGAAGCAGAAACAATAAATTATCATGAGTAAATTAACTGATGGTCTCATTGGATAATAGAGATTCAGTACAGCAAATATCCTCTAATGAGACACAATAGTGCAGAAATTTAAATAAGCATGATCAACTTGTTTCTTATTGAAACTATAGCGAGGGGTCGGCAACCTATGGCACGCATGCCAAAGATGGCATGCGAGCCGATTTTTAATGGCCGCATCCCACAGCCCGAACCCGAGCCCGGGGGCTGTGGCTCGCCACCTGCTGGACTCTGGGAACAGCTGGGTTACGCCTCTTTTGCCACCCCAGGTCACTGGATCCTGCTCCCCTCTGGCATTGAGGGCAGAACCCAGGAGTCCGGAGCCCTAGTCTCCGTCTGCCCCCCACCCCCATGAAAACTAGAGCCCAGCTGGAAACCTAGGAATCCAAAGTCCTCGCTCCCAGCACTCCTCCCCCGAACGTCAGACACCAGCCCCTTCCCGGAGTCCAGGAGTCCCAACTCCCACCCTGCTCCCCGCCCTACCCCCCCTCACACACCCCCAGCCCTCTGCCCTGACCCCTCTCACACACACCCAGCCCCCTGCCCTGACCTCTGATCCCCCTCACACACACCCAGCCCCCTGCCCTGACCCCTACACCCCCCACAATCCCAGCCCTGACTCCAGCCACCCCACACATACCCAGCCCCCCCACACCCCATGCCCTGACTCCTGCACCCCCCTCACATGCCCCCAGCCCTCTGACCTGACTCCTGCACCCTCCTCACACACACCCAGCCCCCTGCCCTGACCTCTGACCCCCCTCACACACACCCAGCCCCCCATCCCATGCCCTGACTCTTGCACCCCCCACATCTCCACCCCCACCCTGATCACCAAATGGGAGCTCCTGCACCGCCCCCCCCCGCACACACACACACATTCCCATCTGCATCCCTCGCACCAAATGGGAGCTGCCCAGGTAAGCACTCCACACCCAAACCTTCAGCCCCAACCCTGAGCCCCCTCCTTCATTCAAGCTCCTGGCCAGACCCTACACCCCAACCTGCTCCTTCACCCCCAGCCCTGTGCTCAGTGCACTCCCACCCTCAGCTCGGTGCAGAGAGAGAGGAAGAAAATGGGCTAAAACCAGGGAGAAGGTAGGTACACACTCTATGTGGGCAGGGCTGGGACCCCAGACCGGCAGCGGGCTGAGCAGAGGCAGGCTGAGCCGCTGAGCTGCTCAGCCCACTTCCGGTCTGGGGTCCCGGCCGCCGGCCCCGCTCAGCCCGCTGCCAGTCTGGGGTTCTGACTGCTGGCCCCTTGCCAGCCGGGGTCCCATCCGCCGGTCCCACTCAGCGCCCTCTGCCGGCCTAGGTGAATGGAACCCAGGCCGGCAGCGGACTGAGTGGGCTGGTGGCATAAGATCAGCATTTTAATTTAATTTTAAATGAAGCTTCTTAAACATTTTGAAAACCTTGTTTACTTTACATATGGCAATAGTTTAGTTATATAATATAGACAGAGAGAGACCTTCTAAAAATGTTAAAATGTATTACCAGCACGCGAAACCTTACATTAGAGTGAATAAATGAAGACTCGGCACATCCCTTCTGAAAGGTTGCCGACCCCTGCTATAGCGTGTGTAAGAAAAAACAGTAGATGTTGATAAAGATTATTTGAGCACTGAAGTCAGTGTATATATATAAAGAATTGTAACAATACTTCACATTTTAAGCACACATTATACATAACTCAAATCTAACAGCAGAAGAACAGTGAAGGGAATAAAACAAGAGTGAATTAATAGCAGACAAACTACTTAGTAGGTACAGGAATAACAACAATATGGAGCCTTAATATGAAGACCACTAGCCGGATAAAATTGCCAGTACAGGTTGAGATATTTGCCTGAGAAATGGGCAAATATTTGCTCAGAAAAAGAGTGCTTTAAAATAGTTACTATTTGACATTTCCTCCGTAAATGGCTACAAAACTCTATAAGACCACACAAAATAAAATAAAAATAACCAGGTTGCATTGGTAAAACATGGAAGGAGAGAACACTGTTTAAAGGGAAGAGCTGTAACAGAAAGAGATCCCACTGTTTTCATCAACTAGATGTTACTTAACATTTGGCATGAATGAACACTTGTAAACATTTTTAATTTGACATTATGAAAGGAGTTATTTGGTAATGATCTCAGCTGATGACCCACATTTATACTGCAGCTGTTCTATTTACTCTTTGCAGTACTATCTGCTTCTAATTACCAGTATCACTTCCTGGATTTTTACACTGTGGACTAGTTTCATTCCAAGGAGAAGCTGGATTGGATGAGACAGATATCCTCTTCCATTCTCTTGCTGTGAAGGTGCAGATGAGCAAACTGAAAATGAAACTGACAACTTTCCCTTTAATTGATTTAAATTAGGAGTCTCTCCAAATTTCAAACTGTTTTCTAATTAAGTATTATATGAATGATGGCCCTTACTCTAGATGCTTGAAAGTTGAATATTGAAGCAGAAAACTATTTGGTTTCAAGACATTAAAACAGTGATGGGAAAATAATCCATATAGGTCAAAGACATACACACAATGAAAACACACTGAGCCTAACTTCTGCTGCATTATAGGATATCATTGTCTTGCATTTATCACTTCCCAGGTTAGACTCTTTTGTTTAACTAATATTTTTACAATGACTGCATGCCGTCACAGACTCACCGTAGGATTTGGAGGACCCCATGCAATCAGTTCTCAGGGCCCCCATCCAATCACTGTCTCCTAATTTTTCCATATTGTCTTTAATCTACCGTCTTTCTCCACCCCCAGGGGATGGCAAGAGCAGGAAAAAAGCGTGGCAGCCTGTTCTTTCCCCCCCAGACTGGAGTACTGAACAGCATACCGTTATTCATTCTAGGTCTGATCCAGAGCACATTGTAAGACACCAATTGATTTTAATTGGCTTTGAACCAGGCTTCTGCTAGCTCTGCCTTAAACTATGGTCATCTAGCAGAACACGGATGACACTAAGATGGGGGGGTGAGGTAGATATACTGGAGGGTAGGGATAGGGTCCAGAATGACCTAGACAAATTGGAGGATTGAGCCAAAATAAATCTGATGAGGTTCAACAAGGACAAGTGCAGAGTCCTGCACTTAGGACATACGTAAAAATCCCATGCACTGCTACATGCTGGGGACTAACTGGCTAAGTGGCAGTTCTGCAGAACAGGACCTGGGGATTACAGTGGACGAGAAGCTGGATATGAGTCACCAGTGTCCCCTTGTTGCCAAGAAGGCTAATGGCATATTGGGCTGCATTAGTAGGAGCATTGCCAGCAGATCGAGGGAAGTAATTATTCCCCTCTATTCAGCACTGGTGAGGTGACATCTGGAGTATTGCGTCCAGTTTTGGGCTCTCCACTTCAGAAGGGATGTGGACAAATTGAAGAGAGTCCAGCGGAGGGCAATGAAAATGAATAGGGGGCTAAGGCACGTGACTTACGAGGAGAGGCTGAGGGAACTGGACTTATTTAGTCTGCAGAAGAGAAGAGTGAGGGGGAATTTGACAGTGGCCTTCAACTACCTGAAGGGGGGTTCCAAAGAGGATGGAGCTAGGCTGTTCTCAGTGGTGGCAGATAACAGAACAAGGAGCAATGGTCTCAACTTGCAGTGGGGGAGGTCTAGGTTGGATATTAGGAAAAACTTTTTCACTAGGAGGGTGGTGAAGCACTGGAATGCTTTACCTAGGTAGGTTGTGTAAGCTCCATCCTTAGAGGTTTTTAAGGCCCGGCTTGACAAAGCCCAGGCTGGGATGATTTAGTTGGGGTTGGTCCTGCTTTGAGCAGGGGGTTGGACTAGATGGCCTCCTGAGGTCTCGTCCAGACCTAATCTTCTATAATTCTATGAACACCAGTCAGTACTGCTCAGATGTGCAGTAGGCGTAGCTACATCTCACATAAAATAAATTTCACATGTTTGGGCATGACACTGGATAAGAATTACATGGCAGGATGTGTACAAGAAGATAGCTTCTTGTGGGTACCATGAATAGTTGGAAGTCTAATGTGCACACACTGGCTTATAAGGATCAGGTGTGTATACAAACAGCTTCCAGTTATTTGCTGGAATCTATCTAAAGAAGAGTCAAAATCCACCTGAAATCCTTTGAATGTCAAGGGAGAGATTTTAAATTTGAATCCTCATAACCAAACTCTCCTATTTCACGATTATCACTTTTGATGTGGCAAAAATTCTGTGGAAGGAGCTCATAAAATTTTGTCTATATTAAATAAAACTCAAACACCAGTCTTGTTTTGACCATGAACCTGAACCCTAAATCATAGCCTAAACAGAACTCAGATAACAATTTAATCCACAGCAGGCATAATTATTACTGATGCTTTACCTTGGATAATTAGCAATACATCTTTGGTTTGCAAGACTGTGCAGGAAATCTAAGGAGAATGCCCTCTCTCTCTCTCTCTCTCTCTCTTTCCCCACCCTCATTAGAATTCCAGAACAGGAATGAAAACAATATGGAACCTCACTATGAATTCCAGAACAGGAAGTCTCTATGTCAAAGTTAGAACCTACTCAAAAAACTGTGGGTTCTAGAATTAGAACCTAATACTGCTCCCACTGCTATAAGTGGTGAAAACTTGGGTCTGCGTCACTGGGAGTAGGTCCTTAGAAGAGATAAGACATTTTAAGTTCAAGCTCTGATAGAATTTGGCAGGCCTTAAATTCCAGCCTGCTGCATGATGATTATTTTGGCAGGCCTAAAAGGTAGGGCAAAAATTACTTTCAAATAAGAATCTTTATTGTTTGCAAAGCATAGGCTTCCATTTATTAATATAGATTTTTAAAAAAAAATTAAATGTCCCTTGAAAAGCAAGGGTTTAAATTAAAGTTTAATCTTCCTGTCATCGCCTTTCAGGCCCTACAGATTTCTGCTCCTTCCTTATTTGATTCAGTCTCTTTTCTCATCACCCCTCACCCTCTCCAATCAGCCTCACTGAATGTCTGTTTCTCCCACAGCCACTTCCACATCTTCTTCCATGATTCCTGCATCGCATCTTTCTGAGCTGGTCTGTGAAAACACTACTGTCCTCCTCAAGGGCCAGTTTTCCATGAGGCCTACTAGAAACTTGCTGAGTAAGTCCTGTAATGATTCATTTTGTCCATTTATCTCATGATTTGTTTTTGGTTGCATGAGGTGAGGCACTGTTCTCCTAGATCCTCTGGATGTTTCTCTTGCCCTCATTTCCTCGCCACTCCATGTTCTTATTTGCCCCTCCCACCCTCACCCCCCGCCACTCTCATACACACACTTATTTTGCTTCAAGTCTAATATGAGTTTTTAAGTTTCTCAGGGCAGGGATCTTTTCTTTTACCTTTATTGGGCACTGTTAAAATAACAAAAAAGCTAAAAATATTTAAAAACTGAAAACAATGAACAAACAACCCCCCCCCCAAAGCTATAGATATTGTGCAAGTTCCTAAACAGTGTTTTCCCATCATTATTTGAATTGTTACATCTAGAGACATGGAGGGGGAAATAATACAACTTTTTTAATCTCAAAAAGGGGTTGCTTTGAGCTTTAGGTGAATGTAAAGATCGGTTCATGTTTTATGCAAATTAGTTTGCCCATCCTAATACAAAGAAGTGTTCAAAATTTTGTCAATGAGTAAGGATTAAGAGTGGAACTGTAGTTATATTACCAAAACCAAGGGCTTGGCTAAATGGTGCAACAAAGCGTATTGGAGGACTGTGGTTTGTAAAGTGCTCCAATATGTTGTACTCTAATTGCCTCATATAGACCCTGCTGGTATGCTCTAAAAAATACATCATTAGCGCTCACATATACATTAAAGTGGGGCCGTTATATTGCAACACATTAAGGCACTCTACAAAGCAACATGCGGCTTGACGTGCCATGTACACAAGCCCCTCTTCCACCCACCATTATGTATCCTAATTCCTGGAAGTTTTACTTAAGGAGAGGATCAAAATACAATACTGATGCATTACCATTTCCAGGACTAAAATGTCATTCTCAGATCTACTGTATCTGGAGGTGGTACTGCACTTTGATGATTGAAAGCGAGTCCCAGAGGCACTGTTAAATGCATGACTTCCCTACCCAGGTGTCAGTGGATACTTCCAATGTACAAGTACCATAATCTTCACGGGGCACATGGAACATCTATAGCTTGAGGATATTTAAGGGACTATATTTCATGGATTTTAGATGTTTTGTAGGAAGCTTGGCAATCAGAACCTAACATTTACTCTTTCTCTTTGGGTGCAAGACTGTTCCTCCATTGTTTCATGGAAAATCTTTTCACATGAAAAGATTACCACATCCAAACAGCTGGTGGTAATTACATTTTCACCATTTTCCTTATCCCATTTTCTCACTGTAGGCATTCTGTATGCCACGCAGCTTCAAGAAGCAAACAGAAAAAAGCTCCCCAAACTTTCTGACAAAGAGTATTTTTGGCAAACACACTGAATGAACATGAACTGTCAGGATTTCAAAGACTCCCTGAGGAGTTCAGCAAACATATCCAAAGAAATCCAAAGGAGTCATTATGAGTCCTTTTCAAGGCTGCTAGACCCTTCTTCAAAAAACATTCAAGGCTGTGTAAAGAGTCAGTTGCTTATCCTGAAAGGCCTTTTTGATAAGGGAGAAAAATATATGGGGATAACAAACAAAAATTGTTGATGTTAAAGCAGATTCAGTTCTAACTCAGATAATATTGTTGTGTAATGGGGTGCTCTGGAGAGTTACATAACCATTAATTAAAACCTTTACCAAACCTGCATGCTCTCTCTCTCCTCTCAATATTGTTTGTGAGCCTAATAAAATTAGGCAATGAAGTGAAAATACTGAGGTGAGTGCTCTAAAGGGGCATTCACCTCTTGAGTGCTTCCCAGTGACTGAATACAGAGTCCTTTTCTTACCCATGGTGCCTCCCACAGGCTGCCAGCTGACTTTGGTGGGTCTTCGGTGGTTTGGAGGGCCAATCACAAAGTCCAAATGACCCCCTTTGAGAGTCCTACAGAGTCCAGGAAATAAACAGTCTCTTTGCCCTTGCAAGGGTCTTCCACCCCAGCTCTAGACCCTTTAAATTCAGCCCTTTGTTCAGGCTCCTAAACAAGCCCTGTTCCCTTTACCTGTGGCAGTAGAGGAACCTGGGCCCACCCACTACTCTGGGTTCCAACCCAGGGACCCTCTACACAGCAGCCACATACTGCTCAACTTCAGACCTCTGCTATTATTTCCTTCGGCCTCTTCCTAAGGGCACTTTTATCTCCAGCCCTATCTCAGGGCTAATGTCCTCAGGCTCTTCTTCCTCTGCAATCTCAGTGTACATTCAGGCAACCATAAACTCTGGCTACTTGTCAGTCTTGTGTGGCCAGAGAGGAGTCATCTTCACCCCTCTTGTCCCAAGCAGGAACTGACCTGCTAAAGCCTTGCAGCTCCTTTTATCCGAGTCTGCTGGGCTATGATTGGCTGTCACCAGCCCTGGAAGGACTAGGTCTCTGTAGCTTCTAGGATGGCTGCTCCAGTGAGGCCTCTCTAGGAAGGCATGGAAGACCCACCCTTGCTGCTCTTTATTTCCCACCTCGTTGCTTCCTGGAGCAGGGTGTAGAAGAGCAGTGGGGCCTTCAGCAGGTCCATGAAGGCCTGGTCCACCCCGTCACAAATACACTTAAGTGAAGATTTCTCTATCAGGCCAAATGCAAATAGTTTAAAAATTCAAATTGCATAGAACCTTTAAACTACTATTAATCTCAACGTATATGCTACATATAGGGATTGACCATGAATTAAGAGCCTGGTTCTGCCACCTTTCTGTTAAGTAGTTCCTGACTCCATGCATTGCCCTATTGAAATCAATGAGATTAATGTAAGCCTTATAGACAATATCCATGGTAATGTTAACAGAGTGCTAACAATTGGCAAATTGTGACTTCTTAATATCTTCAACTGTAATATAAGGGTAATTTAATAAAAAACACTGATTTAAAAAAATAATAATTGGGGCACATAGGATTTTCACAACAGCAATTACCAGCCATCTGTAAAACATTTATGCCTGCATTAGAGTTTTTATTCTAAGTGATGGCCACTAGAGGGCAACATGATCACTCAGACAGTGCTACATGTTAGACCAGGGGTCGGCAACGTTTGGCACGCGGCTTGCCAGGGTAAGCACCCTAGCGGGCCGGGTCAGTTTATTTACCTGCTGACGCGGCAGGTTCGGCCGATCGCGGCCCCCACTGGCCGCGGTTCGCCGTCCCGGGCCAATGGGGGCGGCAGGAAGCCGCGGCCAGCACATCCCTCGCCCGCGCCGCTTCCCGTCGCCCCCATTGGCCCGGGATGGCGAACTGCGGCCAGTGGGGCCCGCGATTGGCCGAACTTGCCACGTCAGCAGGTAAATAAACTGGCCCGGCCCGCTAGGGTGCTTACCCTGGCGAGCCACGTGCCAAACGTTGCCGACCCCTGTGTTAGACATTCCATCCACTTAAGGACAGCAAAGGTAGATGGAGACAGAAAATATTGTTACTATGTACAGTACAACTGATTGAGAATTTTCCATCAACATGTTTCTGATAGAACAAAACATTTTTGGGGAAAAAATGTATGGGTGAGGGACAAAATTGACATTTTCCCATAGAAAATGTTGTTTTTGTGAAAACCACATTTTCTAAGGGAAAATGTCAATTTTGCCCCCCCTCCCCCCCGCCTCCAATTTATTTTCCCCAAAAATATTTTCTTCTGAGTCAATTTTGGTTGACATGCCTTAGTACTTCAAGGGAGATATAGTTTAGGCAGAGAGCCAGGCCCAAAGGGAGAATAAGGGCATAAGATAGCCAAACTACGACTACCCCTGAATATCTGCAGCAGCTCAACTGGATGCAGGTTAACATTGAACCAATGAAAAATGAAATATTTGGATTCGGGAATGTAAAAAATGCTTTGTTCGGATTAAAAAGGTTGAAAACAAAACATTAATGTTTCTGGATGACAATATTTTTGGAGCCCGTCATTATGTGAAGAGTTTGATTTTACAACATTTTGCCCCAGTTAAGGATGAAAACAAAGGTTGAAATATTGGATTTTTCCCATGGGACAGAAATTCTGATTTTTGACCATCTCTAATATAAATAATTGAATCAATCCACTTCCCAGATACACTCCCAATTCCAGTGGGTTCCTTCCCTCATAGACCTTCTCCGTCAATCTTAGCCATCTTCTCTTCCCATTGGTCACAGCTCTCTCTTTCTCTGGCCTTTCCTCTTCTTGGTCATTCCGAAGGCCAAAAATCCCTCCCGATTCTCAGAACATAATGCCTTCCAATCCTTCTGATGACCTCACTTCCACCTTTACAACCCCTGCTGATTACCTCTTCCCCTCAGCAGATGTACATGCTTCCTCTGTCATAAGTAGGACAAGATTTTTCTGCCTTAAGAGAAATTAAGGGGATGGCTTCCAATTTGCTTAAGAGCTAACTTTAGGAATGAGAGGTGATCCAAATTCAGTCCCTGAAGCATTGTGAATGTAGGACTGTGAGGAATGAGACGCCCCATAGTTAATTTCAAGATGTACGATATCACACGTTATATTCAGAGGATGTTATCAGAATTTTTGCTGGCATTCCACTAGCATCCCTGAACGTTACTGACTTTTTCTTAGTTGATATCAGGAATTGGATTTCTTATTATAAAAAGCAAGAGTAAGTTTCATCCACTTTTTCAAATGGTTAAGGCCCCAATCATGCAATGACATATATGTGTTTAATTTTATGCACGGGAGCAGTCCCATTGAAGTCCCAGTAAATCTCTGCAGGCAGAACTTGGGCCCACAACAGGCCTAGCAAAAGAAAGAGGTTTATAAAGAGCACTTGATTTGCCTAAGAAAAAGACACTTTTGTTTCTGACCGATAAGACTTTGATGGCGAAAAAGATAACATTTTAGCTCTTTAAGAATATGTCAAATAAGACATACAGAAAAAGGGGTGAGGGAGTCATAAGCATATTCATAGAAGGGGAGAAAAGAACGGCCATCATCTCATTTAACAAGCATAAGTACACATCTATGGCCTTCTATAATTACATGTCACTCAATGAGCTGTGCACATCCCAGCTCATTCTTCTGTGACAGCAGTAAACATGTTTCGATGGAAACCGCTAATTTAAAAATTAAGCACCAAAAATAGAATCTTAATCTGCAACTTCAGCAAGCATGACTATGTCAGGGATAGATTAATGTACAAAATGCTACTGGAGACAATGGGATCTAACCCGGAAAGATAATGGATGCTGAACCTAATGAGCCACTGCCTCACGGTGTAGTCTTGGGAAAGTCCCTTGACCTCTAGTCTGTGCTTCAGTTGTAAAACTAGAGAAAGGAAGCAGGGGCTCCCTGTAAATAAGGTAATATATCTAAGCTAAAGATTTCTTCCCACACTCTCCCAAACACACAGACACACACACACTTAATGCCTGTCCTGTATCCAAGTGAAGTAGTAAAATAGGTGCAGTCAATAGCTTTTAAACACAACCCTTTAAGAATGAATGAAGATATTTGTTATAATTAACAATCAACTATAGAGAGACTTGGGGTTGCATGACACTTTATAAAGACCAAGGTGGTGGGGGTAAGAAAATGAGAGAGAAAGACTATATTTCAACAGTTTACAGTCAAAGACCTGATCCTGCACTGGGATCTGCTAGCCTGGACTTGTGTACCAATGTGGAATCCCACTGAAATCAATGGGATTCAGTTGGGATCAAGTGATCCATGCTAGATGATCCTGATTCAGAATCAGGGCTTATACTAGACAAAAAAGAACAAGAAATAGACAAAGGAAGAAGTTTTGGAAAGAAGGGGTGAGGTTACAACGTGGACAAGCACCATAAGTAAAAGGGGAAATGAATCACACAAGTGCTGCTATTTTTTAGAAAACAGTGGGGTCAGGCAAGTGAGTAGATGGGTTGGGGTGAAAGCCATCAGCAGAAAACCCAACAAATAAGCCAGCTCTGAGAAAGGATGGAAAGTGAGATACATGGTGAACAGAAAGAGGAAGAGGTTGTTGTTCCAAAGGAGGGGATCAAGATTAAAAGAGGCACAATGGCGATGTGGGATGAACAAAAGGAAAAGGCAGAATGGCCCCCATCTGCCTAGGGCTAAGCAGAGAATGATGAAGAGCTGTTAAAACAGTTTCTTCCCCCATACAAGTTAAGGTAGCAGCTCTATGGCTGCTTTGCATTGCCAGAGTGGTACAAAGCTGCTGTATAGAGCAAGGCTGAAAATCTGGCCCTTTGGTTTTGTGACTCTTACAGGGATACCAGGAGAGGCCCTGACAAGAGGCGCATTCTTGGCTTTCAGGAACAAAAGGCATGTGTCGCCATGTATGTTATCTTGATGCTGGTGACATCCAATACGGAATGCAACAGAGAAACTCAATATGCAGCCTCCCTTTTGTACCCCTAGCAACTACTTTTCTCTCAGTGATGTTAATTGATTGCAAAATACCAAGACAGGTGCAACAATATATTCAGGAGAGGATTTACCATGAAACAAACTGTGCGGTGGCACGGGCCCCCCAACGACACTGGGGCCCCCAAAATGCAGGACAAATCTCATCTAACAACCTGCCCCTGCCCTCCTCCGCCCAAGGGGCATGCAGAGACGTGATAGCAGCAGGGCTAAGGCGGCTCCCTGCCTGTTCTGCCTCCCTCCCTCCATGCCGCACCACTCCCGGAAGCAGCCGGCATGTCCCTGCAGCCCCTGGGGGGGTGTCTCCGCACGTTGCCCCCGCCCCAAGCACCGACTCCGCAGCTCCCATTGGCTGGGAACTGTGGCCAATGGGAGCTGTGGGGGCGGTGCCTGTGGGCAGTGGCGTGTGGCGACCCCCTGATCCCCCCTCCCCCGCCTAGGTGCCACTGCCAAAGGGGTGTGTGTGCCGGTTGCTTTGGGAGCCATGCTGCCCAAGGTAAGCGCTGCCCCCCCGGTCCCCTCTCACACCCCAACCCCCAGCTCCAGACCAGAGCCCGCACCCCGCACCCAAACTTCATCCCAGAGCCCAACCCTCGCACCCCCTCCCACACCCAACCTCCTGCCCCAGCCCCGAGCCCACACCCAGCACCCAAACTCTCTCCTAGAGCCCGCCTCCTGCCCCCTCTCCTGCACCCCAACCCTCAATCAAGGTACCTCATATTATTTTCATTTACTCCCCATTACTTATAATATAGGAGGAGGAGGGGAAAAAAGGAGGAAAAATGGGGGAGGGGGCAGATTCTTTTCTTGTCTGGGTCCCCGGGGGGGGGGGGGGGTCCCTGAAAATGAAGCTACGCACAGGGTCCCACTAACTCTAAATCCACCACTGAATATATTACACCATGAATACAACTAACAGACATGCATTTTTGAGTGATGACTGTACTAGTCATAGTGTCTTATGACCAGCTGGGGAATCATGGGGAGCAATAAGACTTGTTTACATGTAGGAAAGCAGTGGTTTGTTCTCAACCCAATTCTCCAGTCATACTGCTAGCACAGCTCTTAGAGCATGTTATTTATTTACACGCTTTTCTATGGTTCTATAAAAAGCAAATTTATCTTTGCAAGGCAGGTGAACTTTATGGGAAACTGAGGCACAGAGCTATTTGCCTATGATTACCCAGGCAGATCCAGAAACAGGGCCCAACTTCCCTAAGTCCCAGTCCAGTGCCTTAGCCACAAACTATGGCTACCTTTTGAGCAGGTGTGCTGGGTTTAGATGGACTTCATGAACCTTCGACCGCCTCTAGCATAGCCATACGGGCCTCTAAATGTTGAGCATAGAGTTAATTGCAACACAACAACTTACATTGTGTTTTTACTCCATTCCCTGTGCTGCTTCAGCCTAAATTCAATATGTTGCTACTGTAGGCTATGTTTACTGAAATAAAGCTACATTCAGCTATGGGTAACCTGTCTTTGAACATATGCTGTAGGCAGCAATCTAGCAGAGAAATGGGTAACAAGCTGTGAGACTAAACTTTTATCATCGTCTCTATAAATCAAGATGAAAGCTATAGAATTCCTCCTGTGGACCTCATACTGCCTTCAGAAAAAAAGTTAAAATATTTAGACGGAAAGAAAGAGAAGATTCCAAAAATAAAGTTATGAGAAATATTAGCCTGGCACAAACTGGAAATAATTCCTAACTGCAATGAATACAGTTAGTATTAATAATGATTAATTCCTGTCCAATTCTTTCAGTTCCATTCATGTTGCTAGCACAGAACACAGCTAAGAATGAAACCCCACTGAATTTGCAAAGCCAAATAATAGATACCACTGGATAATTTTGATTTCACAGAATCATAGACTTTAAGGTCAGAAGGGACCATTATGATCATCTAGTCTGACTTCCTGCACAACGCAGGCCACAGAATCTCACCCACTCATGCCTGTATCAAACCCCTAACCTATGTCTGAGCTACTGAAGTCCTTAAATCGTGGTTTAAAGACTTCAAGGTGCGGAGAATCCTCCAGCAAGTGACCCAGGCCCCACACTGCAGAGGAAGGTGAAAAACCCCCAGGGCCTCTGCCAATTTGCCCTGGAGGATAATTCCTTTCCAACCTCATATATGGTGATCAGCTAAACCCTGAGCATGTGGGCAAGACTCACCAGCCAGGCACCCAGGAAAAAATTCTCTGTAGTAACTCAGATCCCATCCCCATCTAACATCCCATCACAGGCCATAGGGCATATTTACCGCTAATAGTCAAAGACCAATTAATTGCCAAAATTAGGCTATCCCATCATACCATCCCCTCCATAAACTTATCAAGCTTAGTCTTGAAGCCAGATATGTCTTTTGCCTGCACTTGTTGACATATCAAGCAATTTACAATATTCCAGGTATGCAAAAGTCACCGATGAGGGAAATCCATACAGTTTGTGCTGCGAATTCAAGAATTTTACAGCTCACTGTATTAAATTATTTTCTGCATCGATTATATTAATAACAATAATGAATGATAAAAATACAGAATCTAGTGCTTACCATTTGAGGTTCTCAAAGTCCTTTGATAATATGAATAAAATAAGACTAGCAATATGGCTATGAGGAAGACACGCTCATAATGAAGAAATAAGGCATAGCCATGTTTGGGAATAGGACCAATGACAGAGTTATTCTTTAGCAGAGCCAGGAATAGAAGTCAGTTTTCCTGAATCTCAGATTAGTGTTTTAAACAGTGAATCCTCACTTCATTTTAGGAAACAAACAAACAAAGCCTTCGCACTGCTTGTTTATGTATAGAGCCAAATCAATATTTATATCTTGGGAGACAGTGTAGTCCAGAGGCTAGGGTGCTGGACAACAAGTCAAGAAACTGGACTTATATTCCTGACTCTTGACACCAATCTGATGTGCAATCCTAGGCAAGTCATTTCATTTCTCTGTAACTCTGTTTCCTTACCTATTCAGATGTCAAGCTCTTCAGGGTAAAGATTTGGATTATAGGATTTATATTGCCATGTGCAGTGGAACTCTGAAGTTGGTTAGAGCATCAAAGCACTATTATAATACAAATACTAATGAATTTTAGTTTTTGAGAAAGACTTTTGGTTCTGTTTATTTTCTTGGACAGGTGTCTTATTTCAAATGTCTCTTTCTATTGTAGATGCTCTTCACTTCCACACTAGATTCATAGATTCATAGATTCTAGGACTGGAAGTGACCTCGAGAGGTCATCGAGTCCAGTCCCCTGCCCTCATGGCAGGACCAAATACTGTCTAGACCATCCTTGATAGACATTTATCTAACCTACTCTTAAATATCTGCAGAGATGGAGATTCCACAACCTCCTTAGGCAATTTATTCCAGTGTTTAACCACCCTGACAGTTAGGAACTTTTTCCTAATGTCCAACCTAAACCTCCCTTGCTGCAGTTTAAGCCCATTGCTTCTTGTTCTATCCTTAGAGACTAAGGTGAACAAGTTTTCTCCCTCCTCCTTATGACACCATTTTAGATACCTGAAAACTGCTATCATGTCCCCTCTCAGTCTTCTCTTTTCCAAATTAAACAAACCCAATTCTTTCAGCCTTCCTTCAGAGGTCATGTTCTCAAGACCTTTAATCATTCTTGTTGCTCTTCTCTGGACCCTCTTCAATTTCTCCACATCTTTCTTAAAATGCGGTGCCCAGAACTGGACACAATACTCCAGTTGAGGCCTAACCAGCGCAGAGTAGAGCGGAAGAATGACTTCTCGTGTCTTGCTCACAATACACCTGTTAATACATCCCAGAATCATGTTTGCTTTTTTTGCAACAGCATCACACTGTTGACTCATATTTAGCTTGTGGTCCACTATAACCCCTAGATCCCTTTCTGCTGTACTCCTTTCTAGACAGTCTCTTCCCATTCTGTATGTGTGAAACTGATTTTTCCTTCCTAAGTGGAGCACTTTGCATTTGTCTTTGTTAAACTTCATCCTGTTTACCTCAGACCATTTCTCCAATTTGTCCAGATCATTTTGAATTATGACCCTGTCCTCCAAAGCAGTTGCAATCCCTTCCAGTTTGGTATCATCTGCAAACTTAATAAGCGTACTTTCTATGCCAATATCTAAGTCGTTAATGAAGATATTGAACAGATCCAGTCCCAAAACAGACCCCTGCGGAACCCCACTTGTTATGCCTTTCCAGCAGGATTGGGAACCATTAATAACAACTCTCTGAGTACGGTTATCCAGCCAGTTATGCACCCACCTTATAGTAGCCCCATCTAAATTGTATTTGCCTAGTTTGTCGATAAGAATATCATGCGAGACCGTATCAAATGCCTTACTAAAGTCTAGGTATACCACATCCACAGCTTCTCCCTTATCCACAAGACTTGTTATCCTATCAAACAAAGCTATCAGATTGGTTTGACACGTTTTGTTCTTTACAAATCCATGCTGGCTATTCCCTATCACCTTACCACCTTCCAAGTGTTTGCAGATGATTTCCTTAATTACTTGCTCCATTATCTTCCCTGGCACAGAAGTTAAACTAACTGGTCTGTAGTGTCCTGGGTTGTTGTTATTTCCCTTTTTATAGATGGGCATTATATTTGCCCTTTTCCAGTCTTCTGGAATCTCTCCCATCTCCCATGATTTTCCAAAGATAATAGCTAGAGGCTCAGATACCTCCTCTATTAGCTCCTTGAGTATTCTAGGATGCATTTCATCAGGCCCTGGTGACTTGCAGGCATCAAATTTTTCTAAGTGATTTTTAACTTGTTCTTTTTTTATTTTATCTGCTAAACCTACCCCCTTCCCATTAGCATACACTATGTTAGGCATTCCTTCAGACTTCTTGGTGAAGACTGAAACAAAGAAGTCATTAAGCATCTCTGCCATTTCCAAGTTTCCTGTTACTGTTTCTCCCTCTTCACTGAGCAGTGGGCCTACCCTGTCTTTGGTCTTCCTCTTGCTTCTAATGTATTGATAAAAAGTCTTCTTGTTTCCCTTTATTCCTGTAGCTAGTTTGAGCTCATTTTGTGCCTTTGCCTTTCTAATCTTGCCCCTGCATTCCTGTGTTATTTGCCTATATTCATCCTTTGTAATCTGTCCTAGTTTCCATTTTTTATATGACTCCTTTTTATTTTTTAGATCATGCAAGATCTCGTGGTTAAGCCAAGGTGGTCTTTTGCCACATTTTCTATCTTTCCTAACCAGCGGAATAGCTTGCTTTGGGGCCCTTAATAGTGTCCCTTTGAAAAACTGCCAACTCTCCTCAATTGTTTTTCCCCTCAGTCTTGATTCCCATGGGACCTTACCTATCAGCTCTCTGAGCTTACCAAAATCCGACTTCCTAAAATCCATTGTCTCTATTTTGCTGTACTCCCTTCTACCCTTCCTTAGAATTGCAAACTCTATGATTTCATGATTCACTAATGAGAATTGAACCCAGCTCCACTATATCTAAGAGCTACCCTTTTTTGACAAGTTACCATGCTGATCAAAAATAGGAACAAGTTTACATTAAGTACTAGATCCAAATGTAGAAGCCACTTTTAAACATTCAGCCCACATCGCTTTTTGATGTTGGTTTTATACTGAGGGCAAAATTCTCCTCTCAAATCCGCAGAGCAGATCTCATCTGTGATATTCAGTTCTTACTCTAAATACAGATGTCACACTGATTGAATATCAGAGTCAAGCTTTGCTGTGGAAATCTGAGAGAGAAGTTTGCCCTTAAGATGAAACCACCATCAAACAAGGATTTTTAATAAACCTATCAAACCAGGGGTGGTACCATGTGACTAGAGAATAGAAAACATACTACACCTCTACCCCGATCTAACACGACCCAATATAACATGAATTCGGATATAACGTGGTAAAGCAGCGCTCCGGGGGGGAGGGAGGGGATTGCGCGCTCCGGCAGATCAAAGCAAGTTCGATATAACGCAGTTTCTCCTATAACGCGGTAAGATTTTTTGGCTCCCGAGGACAGCGTTATATCAGGGCAGAGGTGTACCTATATTTAAGAAAGGGAAAAAAGTGATCCAGGCAGCCACCGAACTGTTAGTCTGATTTCAACAGTATGCAAGGCTTTAGAACAAATTTAAAAGGAAAGAATAGTTAAATACAGAAGAAAATGGGGTAAAATATAACATAGGTTTACCAAAGGTAGATCATGCCAGACTAACCTTACATTTTTCTTAAATAAAAGAACTGATGCTCTACACAACGGAAACGTGGTAGATCTCACCTGTCAGGACTTCAGTGAAGGACCTGATACAGTGACAGATGGGAAATTATTAGTTAAACTGGAGAAGATGAGGTTTAGTACAAGTACAAGAATTGTACCACAGGTAAGAAACTGGATAAAAGGGAGATGACAATGGGTTGTGCTGGAAAGGGAACTGCTAAGCTGGGTTGAGAGAGGTTACTAGTGGAGTTCCTCCTCAGGAACTAGTCTTTGAGTTGATCTGATTTAATATTTACATTAGTGCCTGGACACAAAAAGTAGGTGTGTGCTAATGAAATTTCCTGATGAAATAAATGTGCTGTGACCGTGAAAAAGGCAAATATGATCCTAGGATGTATCAGTCAAGATATTTCCAATAGATATAGGGATGTATTAATACCATTATTCAAGGCATTGGTAGAACCTCATCTGGAATACTGTGTACAATTCTCGTCACGCATGTTCAATAATAATGAATTCAAACTGGAACAGGTGCAGAGAAGGGCTACTAGTACGATCAGGGAAATGGAGGGCCTATCTTACAAGGGAAGACTAAAAGCTTGGCTTGTTTAGACTAGCAAAATGAAGACTAAGAAGGGATATGATAGTTCTCTATAAATATATGAAGGGGCGGGGGTAACAGCGGGAAGGGGAAGAGTTATTTATCTAAAAGGACAATGCAGCATAAACACACTTGGAAGAAGGTTCCTAACAATCAGAGGAGTGAGCTTGTGGAACAGCCTTCCAATAGGAGTAGTGGGGGCCAGAAACCAAACTGGTTTTAAGAAGAAGCTTGATAAGTTTATGAATGGAATTAAGTGATGAAGTTGCTTTCAATAGCAAGGGACCGGGCTCAGTAACCCAGGAGAACCTTTCCAATCCTATGTTAGTAAATTCTTAAAGGCAAATGTAGGCAAAAAGCATAAGGTTTATAAGTACTGCATTGGCACAAACAAAGTGGTATTTGGGTGCTCAGCTACTCAACGTCCTTCTCTCCTCCCATTTTATTTTATATGTATTTGTTATAGTTGCTTGTACTTCTCCTCTAAGTCAGGTTGTTTTTTTAACCAGTGTATCCTTCTGACACAGGTTCACAGAGCTCACAGAGCCCTTCTTACACCACTACTGAGATCAGCTCTTTGGACCTATGCATACCTGTCCTATTCCTGTCAGCTGAGATTTGGGAGAGAGAGATCTCAGTCCCTACCAATGTCTCCCCAGATGCCACTCTGTTGAGGAGACCTGCCTCCCCAAACTGGAATATAAAGAAGCAGAACTTTCCCTTGACATCACTTCCTGTTATGGTTCTACTACTGTATGGCAGTGGGGGAAAGAATCAGAGACTTTGCCTCTGGCTAGGTGGCAAAGGGAGGCAGGGCAGAATCTGGCTAGGATACAAGACTGTTGCCAGGGAACCAAGATCTTACCCCTACTGTTTGTGGAAATTGTTATGGGAATTGTGGGGAGGAGATGGGCCATAGGAGATGGGGGTGATTTTTTTGTTTTGTTTTTAAGTTGAATGAACCAGCCTGGAAAAGGCTAAGTCCAGTAAAGATATTGAGGGGTCACTGAAAATTCCTGATGATCCTATCCATACTAAAATGCCACCATGAATCATTTTAATGGAGAGAAATATTTTTGGAAGGAAAGTGTTAAGACCCTGCAGTTCATAGTTTTAGGAGATTATAAAACCTTAGATGGACCTTTGTGGTCGTTAGAATTTGAAGACTGAAAGAGAAACTGGGTTTAGCTGCAGTTAATATGAAATCAGCTACCATTAAGGCTATTATTCATCCCTCCCCCCATCTATTTCTTAACAGAGAATGTTATACCATGGTGCAGTTGTGCAGCAAGGGTAAGCTAGCAGCATCGAACAGTTGCAGGATCAGCAGCCGAAGGGTGTGTCGGCAGCATGTGCTGCAGAATAGATGCACTTGTCGCCATAATGTCATGCTCTGATGCACCCCAGAGCAGTAATCCCAAATCAAAAGCAAGACACGCAGATAGGTGGTCAATCAAAACATGTCATAACCATAAACCAGCTAAGTCAGCAAGAGTCTGACAAAATGGCTGGTATGTAGCAGCACGACCTAAGTAACTGCACACACCCAACAGTACACAAACACTCACAAACAGAAACACTGAATTCAGGGAACAGGATCCAGGAATCGGAACAGGAAGTGCGCACACACACACACACACACACCCATCACAGAGAAAAGGGACAATGCTAACAGCAGGGAAAATGAATGACGTCCAATTCCTACAACTCCTTCCATCAATGCAGAAAGTATTACACTGCACAATTATAACAGAAGTAAACAACTGCATCCTATTCTTAATTAAAGACAAAGCCCTTCCAAATAAAGCCCACACTAAACATTTGGCCTGAGCCTTTTACATTCCTTTTTGTCTCCCATGACATAGTGCAAATGGAAAAGTAGAACTTGTGGCGTTTTCATAGATTCATAGATTCTAGGACTGGAAGGGACCTCGAGAGGTCATCGAGTCCAGTCCCCTGCCCGCATGGCAGGACCAAATACTGTCTAGACCATCCCTGATAGACATTTATCTAACCTACTCTTAAATATCTCCAGAGATGGAGATTCCACAACCTCCCTAGGCAATTTATTCCAGTGTTTAACCACCCTGACAGTTAGGAACTTTTTCCTAATGTCCAACCTAGACCTTTGTTTAAGCCCATTGCTTCTTGTTCTATCCTCAGAGGCTAAGGTGAACAAGTTTTCTCCCTCCTCCTTATGACACCATTTTAGATACCTGAAAACTGCTATCATGTCCCCTCTCAGTCTTCTCTTTTCCAAACTAAACAAACCCAATTCTTTCAGCCTTCCTTCATAGGTCATGTTCTCAAGACCTGTAATCATTCTTGTTGCTCTTCTCTGGACCCTTTCCAATTTCTCCACATCTTTCTTGAAATGCGGTGCCCAGAACTGGACACAATACTCCATCTGAGGCCTAACCAGAGCAGAGTAGAGCAGAAGAATGACTTCTCGTGTCTTGCTCACAACACACCTGTTAATACATCCCAGAATCATGTTTGCTTTTTTTGCAACAGCATCACACTGTTGACTCATATTTAGCTTGTGGTCCACTATAACCCCTAGATCGCTTTCTGCCGTACTCCTTCCTAGACAGTCTCTTCCCATTCTGTATGTGTGAAACTGATTTTTTCTTCCTAAGTGGAGCACTTTGCATTTGTCTTTGTTAAACTTCATCCTGTTTAACTCAGACCATTTCTCCAATTTGTGCAGATCATTTTGAATTATGACCCTGTCCTCCAAAGCAGTTGCAATCCCTTCCAGTTTGGTATCATCCGCAAACTTAATAAGCGTACTTTCTATGCCAATATCTAAGTCGTTAATGAAGATATTGAACAGAGCCGGTCCCAAAACAGACCCCTGCGGAACCCCACTCGTTATGCCTTTCCAGCAGGATTGGGAACCATTAATAACAACTCTCTGAGTACGGTTATCCAGCCAGTTATGCACCCACCTTATAGTAGCCCCATCTAAATTGTATTTGCCTAGTTTGTCGATAAGAATATCATGCGAGACCGTATCAAATGCCTTACTAAAGTCTAGGTATACCACATCCACAGCTTCTCCCTTATCCACAAGACTCGTTATCCTATCAAAGAAAGCTATCAGATTGGTTTGACATGATTTGTTCTTTACAAATCCATGCTGGCTGTTCCCTATCACCTTACCACCTTCCAAGTGTTTGCAGATGATTTCCTTAATTACTTGCTCCATTATCTTCCCTGGCACAGAAGTTAAACTAACTGGTCTGTAGTTTCCTGGGTTGTTTTTATTTCCCTTTTTATAGATGGGCACTATATTTGCCCTTTTCCAGTCTTCTGGAATCTCTCCCGTCTCCCATGATTTTCCAAAGATAATAGCTAGAGGCTCAGATACCTCCTCTATTAGCTCCTTGAGTATTCTAGGATGCATTTCATCAGGCCCTGGTGACTTGCAGGCATCTAACTTTTCTAAGTGATTTTTAACTTGTTCTTTTTTTATTTTATCTGCTAAACCTACCCACTTCCCATTAGCATTCACTATGTTAGGCATTCCTTCAGACTTCTCGGTGAAGACCGAAACAAAGAAGTCATTAAGCATCTCTGCCATTTCCAAGTTTCCTGTTACTGTTTCTCCCTCTTCACTAAGCAGTGGGCCTACCCTGTCTTTGGTCTTCCTCTTGCTTCTAATGTATTGATAAAAAGTCTTCTTGTTCCCCTTTATTCCCGTAGCTAGTTTGAGCTCATTTCATTTAAATCATCATCTGATAAATTCTCCTGATAGAATTTCACAGCATTTTTCAGAAGTATTTTATAGAAAAGGTCTATTCTTGCAGGGAAAGCATAGCTGGAGGCTCCTCAGACTTCTGAAACATAATTGACAGAACAAGGGGAGTCCTTGATGGAGCAGAAGGGAGTCATGGAGAAGCCATGAGATGCATTGCCAGCAAATGAAATATCAAACTAAGAATTCAGACTGACCAGCAGGGAGGCAAAACTGGGACATCACAATAATTTTGGCCTGAGGCAAAGCCCTGCATCCAAATATATCAAAACTCTGGCATACAGAGCTGGATTCAGATATAAACTTTGGGAATCCACCCTTCTCCTGTTTATTTTTAATAGCTCTTTGGGTTCTTGTGCTGTGTCCATTATCATGGAATCTGAACACCCTGCTTGGGATTAGATCATGTTTGAAATTCTGAATACTTGATCAGCTTTCCAGGCTACCTAGTTTAGAAAAGTGTGTTTCTGAAATGGATACATTACTAGGTAAATTACACGTAATTGCAGAACTATGTGGATGTTAAAGAAGACTAATGAGTAATAGTGATGGCATTAGGTTTCCATCTCTTTTCCTTACCAGTATCTCCCCTATTGCTCAATAAATAGATGAGACCAGAGTCACTGTAAAGTTATACTTCCCTATGCCAGCCAGAATCCTATTATTCCAGAAGGGATTTACCCAAATGAAGGGCAGTACCACCCCAACCTTTTCTCTGGGATTTTTGACATGGAGGAATCAGCTGTAAGTTACAGCTCTGTTCCCTTGCAGCTGTGCCCAAAGAGGCTTCTGGGGGCGTGCTAACTTAGTAGATCCCGTGACCAGGTTAGCCACCCCCTTTTCTGACCAGTGCTTCCTGTTTTGAGCTGCACAGTCCCTCTGCAGGACCCCCAGAGTGATGGCTGTGGCCCATTTATCCATCAAAATCTCCCTGTTTTCTCCATCTCCAGAGGTTCTCCATCACACAGGGTTCGAATCCTAAACTGAATCTGACTTTCATTATCCTGTAAATATGGTAAGCAGGGGCTAACATGCTCACCTTGGTTATATTGGAGACTTACTAACCCATACTTGGAAGCAACCAAATCTCCCTTTCAAAATGAAAAACCAGGCTGGCAGCAAACAATCTAAAAGCCTGGACAGAGCCAACATAAATAATCCATTGTACATTGCATAAAGAGCCCAGGCCAGCAAATAGGAATTCCCCTTTTAAGATTAAAAAATAAATAAATAAAATAAAGTATTTTCCCTTCAAAACATTATATAAGAACTCCCAAACAGCCCACAGGGAATGCAGAGAGACTCTCCGGGTTGTTAACATGAACAAGCAGCTGCTGACATGAGAGCACTCCAGGAGTAGCCAGTTGGCAAAGAGGCTGTTAAAGAGGAGGGTAGCATAGTAGGCATCGTCCATGCTGTTTATTGCACTGTGCACAAGGGAATAGCTGCTTTTGCACAGAATACATGCTGTCTTGTGTGTCCCAGAGACCTTTTTTACGACATTAGGGCCTAATCCCAATAATTTTATCCCATGAGTGCTCCTTACTCTCACAAATAAATAGTCCCACTGAAATCAATGGGGTAACCCGTGTGAGTGAAAGTTTGCAGGACTCGGTCACCATGCAATATCAATTGATTCGTACAAGGTGGGCAGTGGACAGCATATATACGAGGGGTCGGCAACGTTCGGCACACGGCTCGCCAGGGTAAGCACTCTAGTGGGCCGGGCCAGTTTATTTACCTGCTGACATGGCAGGTTTGGACGATTGCGGCCCCCACTGGCCGCGGTTCGCCGTCCCGGGCCAATGGGGGCAGCGGGAAGCGGCGCGGGCCGAGGGATGTGCTGGCTGTGGCTTCCCGCTGCCCCCATTGGCCCGGGACGGCGAACCACGGCGAGTGGGGGCCGCGATCGGCCGAACCTGCCGTGTCAGCAGGTAAATAAACTGGCCCGGCCCGCTAGGGTGCTTACCTGGTGAGCCGCGTGCCAAACGTTGCCGACCCCTGATATATACCGACTCTCATGATGGGTACCACTCCAGCTCTCCCCACCCAAACCTGGGTTGTTTGGGTTTTTTTCAGTGTAGCTGTGTAGTTGCATTCAGTTGCTCCTTTAGGACCCAGTCCAGCTAAGCATGTAAATAGTTCCATTCACATCAAAGGGACTGCTGATGTGCTTAAAGTCAAGCACATGCTTAAGCATTTTTCAGGATTAGGATTTTATAACCCCAAATCATCATTATCCCAGAAGTGGGTGATAATGGCTCCACTTTTATCCTGTTTTGCATTTTTCTCAGTTTATATACATAGCCCAGATATCCTCTCTCAGAAGCATCTGATGTATCCTGCCTTGGAAAAGGCCAGTTTGTCTGCAGTTGAACCAACATGGGTTGGTTACTTTATTGTATTCAGATTTCTGCATTGTAAAGCCGTATGCAATGCACAGGTCAGATTCAATAATGTCTTGGCTGCAGAACAAGAGTGAGACCCTCATTGGGACACTAACGGTTAGCATAACGCTGAAGTTCACTCTTGTGCATGTTCAATTGTGTGTATATTTTCTTGGTTAAACTCCATTTTGCCTTTTGATCCTATTACTGCTGACGGGGTTGAGTGATAATGACCTGCCTGCCTGGCTGATTGAGATACATATATAAAATGAATAGTACAGTTAAAGCCAGTTGGGAGCTTCTATTTACTCTGCCCCTAAATAATAGAGAAAGAAAAACTCAATGTCACTAAAAAGCAAGAAATTTAAAGCCATTTTAGTGACCTATAATTAACATCTAAAACCAGAAGGCTCTATTAAGACAAATTGATTATTAAGATTCAAAATAGTATTAGGCACTTGTATGAACTGTAGACAAATAGTGGAGCCAACTATACTAGGTAGGCCAGCATTACAAGGATTCTCAGTCCTCTGGCTCTATAGCTTAAAATAATTGGCAGCTGTAGGCAGTACTGAATCCCTCTTCCCCATACTATAATAAGTATTTATCTTTACTCTGAAGGATCCATTATAGACTGCTACTGGAAGCAACATGCCAAGTAGGAGGTCCATTGCTCTCTTCTATGACAATTCCTCTGTTCCCTCATTCACACAGGCACCGTTGCTGAGGAGAGTAAAGAACTTGCTGAAAGGGAGATATGAGGCTCCTCCCCCCCCCACACACACACAGTGACATTTTTGAGTAAAATATTTGTGATTTTAATATAATAGTAATAAATAATAATATCTAGCTCTTACATAGCATTTTTCATAAATAGATCTCAAAGCATTTGCAAAGGAGGGGTGTATCATTATTCCCATTTTGCAGATGGAGAAACAGAGGCAAAGGGAGATGAAGCAACTTGCCACGATCACCTAGAAGGGCTTGTGGCAGAGTCAGGGTTAGAACCCACCTCTCTTGAGTCCAAGTTCAGTGCTCTACCCACACCATTTATCCAGCTCTGGTAATTATTATGACATGTCTGAGATCAATAAGTTTACATTGTTTAATTAAATAATTTGTACTAAATACTCTTTTGTATTGATAAATACTGCAACACATTAGCCAGATTTAAAGGACACAGTCAAGTGAACTTGTTTTGGGGAAGTTCTATGGCCTGTGTTTTACAACAGGTCAGACTAGATTATCACAATGGTCCCATCTGCCTTAGAATCTAGGAAGTCAAATTCGGCCCAAAATGTAGGTTTTAATAAAATCTTTAAAAAGCCTAGGACCAACAAAAAAAAATTATGAGTTTAAAAAGTTATAATAGAAACTGTAGTTTTACACAGGTTAACATACCTTGCATTGTCCGAAACTCAGAGATTGCTGCTTTGTGCTACTTCATGAGGACTTGAAAATGAAGTTGACTAGAAACTGGCAATAAGCAAAAGTGAAAATGATTAGTCTTTAACTGTCCTAGCTGAGAAAGATGCAAAAAAGGAAAAATTCACAGCACAATCAACATTATGAAATTCATAGCATTGTCATATGTATTGTGGTAGCACCTATTTATGAATTGTTATTATTGATTGTTATTATTATTTGTATTATCATAGTGCCAAGAAGTCCTGTTCATGGACTAAGACCTTGCGTAGAAACACGGAAGTCCCAATGAAGATTGCAACCCGATTGTGCTAGTTACTGTATGAAAACATAGCAAGAGACCGTCCCTGACAGAGAGCTTAAACTGTAAGAACACAAGTCAGGCAAAGGATGAAAGGTAGCACTGACATTCAATTTTTAAAATTATTTCAGTTTTAATAGTCAAAGGAATTATTTGCAATGTGAATTCTTTATAGCCACTCTAGTTGGAGTGGAAGATATCATAAATTAGCTTTTGCTGATGTTTCCATTAAAAAAGGCAGAAAACCCTTTGTAAGTTAAGTAATAGATCAAAACACTGCACAGAGAGTCAGGATTGTGTGTCTCGGTAGTTATACAGTCTGATCATTTGAGTTCCGTGCTTTTTAAGTCCCATAAATACATTTGCAGAAAAGACAAAAATCTAAGATCTAATGGGACTAAGAATATGTAGAAAATCATTCTATTATTGAAAAGGGAAGCAAAAAAGAAACAAGGAGAAATCTCTGGTCAGCAGAGTTAAAAATAATAATTAGGGTTTTTTTAAAGTATATTAGAAACAAAAGGAACCTTAACAAAAGGTTACTAGACAGAAATGGTAGAATTGTCAACTCAATAATTATATTTTGGGGAATCCTGCAATTGTCTAATTCTTCAAAGTGTTAAACTATTTTTGCACCTGCAAAATTTGTGGTAATATCAAACTTTGCACATAAAACCTATACTTGCTCATGCCAGCTGCTAAATGTGTATGCAAATGTACATTTTGGAGCATATGAAAAGGTCTATGGAGGATAAAGTACTATGTGTTTAGTTAGGGAAGGAAAGGTCAAAAGAATAGATAGTGGTGAGGTTTCTTAGATACTGTGGGAGTTCATCTTGGACATGCTGCTGAGAAAGCAGTCTCCTGTACCCATAAACTACACTCTTGCGGTAAGCAATTCCATTGTGCTAAAGAGGCAGTGTGATTGATGGCGTATTGATCCTGGAATTGTGGGCAAAATTCCCATTGACTTCACTTGGGCCAGGAATTCACCTTAAGTATCTTGAAGATAAGGACCAAGTTTTTGAACCAAATGCTGTCAAGATTGAGGATGGCCAACTCTCTGTGGGCCATCAGCAAGTGGACAACAGCCAATAGTTTGAATACTGCTGCTTTAATGTGCAGTAACCATACTCCAAGACATCTTGATTTAAAACGCAGGCCAGTGAAAACAGAGCCCCTTAATAACACCAATAAGCGGATCACTTTATTAAGTAGTTTTGTTGATTTAAGTAAAATGGCATTATTCACAAGGATTGATATTATTACAGCAGATGATTTTTTTCTGAGAGACAGACAGAAAAGTGATACTTTAGATGTATATTATTAGATTTAATCAGCGTTCTTTTAAATAATAGTTCCATCTTATTACAATTTGAACCGCCCCTCCATGAACCACCAGGCAGTGTGTCTTCATCTTTTATTTCTAATTGGGTCATAAATCTACAGTTGCCAAAATGATGCCCAAATGTTGGCATGCCTGCTCATTAATCATAATTTGTCTGCAGTAATGTGCACTCCATGCTACGACTTCTGCACAAAATATCTAAAGGAAATAAAAGTGCATTTTTACAATTACCTCTCTGTAATCGGTCCATCAAATTGTCTCCCCAGTATTTTGTTTATCGACTGTGTGCTGTAGGTTAGAATAAATCATAGTTTGTGCATAAGAAATGAAAGCACATTCATATACTGGGATTTCCTGAGGGCAAGATTGAAGAAAATGGCACAGTTCCTAAAGCTTATGAAGATGAAAAAAAAAGAAAAGCAAGCAGTATAAAAAGATATAAAATCTGTGTTGCTGTGCAAAGGTAGAAAAAAGTTCACCTTTCTGATTTTTTAATTGCTTTGGTTTGGATTGTTTTTTTGTTTTTTTATTATTTTATCTTTAGGCATAAGTGACAGTTACGATGAAAATGATGCAGACTGAGGTGGCAAGATACACTCAAGCAGAAGACAAAAATAATTTTGGGAAACATTCTTACAAGATGCTTACAGCATATGTACTCAGTAATGTTTCCCTTAATAATAATATTGGGGAAAATAAGCATCTCAGAAATTAGTGTTCATCTTTAGGGCTTCATGAATTGTGTTCTAAAAATGAAGTCCAGGCTATGCTAAGGAGGCACCTGATAATGATTCTATACTTAAGGTCGCATTCTATGGGGCATAAATTGGGGCTTAGCATGGGGCATAAATTCCTGGGTTTTTCCCCCTAAAAGCAGGTTACTTATCCATGTAAAATTTCACACTGTTAGCTTTTTTACCCCTTTTGGTTTTTCCATGTAGTTTCTGGTTGGTTTATCTTTATACATTTAACAGGAAGTGGTTTACTTTGGACAATGCCAGTTTTCCAATGTTACTGGAAATCTTTTTTTTTTTTTTTTATTGTGTGTCTACACAAAATTTGGTAGATGAGTGGTAGATTTTTGTATCAGGGATAGATTGGTTTTGTTTTCTAATTTGAATGTAGGGCTGTTTTTAGCAGAGTTGATGGAAAAGCTTCCAACAGAACATTTTGTTTGTTATACAACATTTGTTTTTCCTAAAGGGTGAGGTTATTAAAAATTGCAATTACACCTCTTACAAGTGAGCAGTAAAAGGAAACAGAAATTACAATACAGACTTACTAATGTCAGAGACAAGACAACAGTTATATTTGTTTACTTTAAATTCATTTGTTTAATTTCAACTAGATTGCAAGTTACACATAGATTAATGTGTTTTTATTGTGTAACTCATTCAATTTTGTACTCAGTTGATTTCTACTTATTTATTTAGTGATTGTTTGGGCACCACTTTCCTTAACATTTAGGCTTATAGTTATTAAAGACAGTTATACATAAATAGTGATGTGTTAAACACATTATTTTATCCCTGGTGGGTATTGATGAAAACTTATAGGTTGCTATTACATCCTTCTCTTTTCCTTGGATGGGGTTTCATTTGTGAGTTCACAAAAAACACTAACAGACAGTACCAACAACCTACCAATAGCATGCAGGGAGATTTCCTCCTTAAGCAAAGGAAAAGACAAAAGGGTTTTAGAAAGGTTAAAACATTTTTGGACATTATGCTGGAGTTACTGAAAATGGACTCATGCCTCCCTGTTGACAGGCTCAGGTATTGGCACAGATGTGATAAGCTAATAAGGTGATACTTTGGCAGATGCAGTCATTAATCAATCACCTCTCTTTGCATGTAGTCATATTGGCAGGGCAGGTTTCTCCTGACTCCTGATTGTATCCAGAGCATAGATTAGAAGGCTCTATAATTGCATTAAGATAACTAACAAGGCAGTTAAGAGAGATTCTGGCTACACTGATGGCATGTTTAGAGCCTTTCAATGGAATGACACCAGATGGCAGCTGCCATCAGTATCTAGTAAGGAACATGTATTTACAGATGTGTAAGGAGTAAATTATTTTCAGGATCTACTCTCATGGTTAGGGCTTTGCTGAAAGATGTCTATAATTAAATCAAGTGCAGCTATACTATTACTTTTAAGAAATTTATGGCCCTGATTTTTTTTCACATAACCATCCCTTAGTCATATATGGAAAGCAACTGCTCAAGTGCTGAGGTTGGCTTTCACTTCAACCACTTCTGGGTCATACTGAGACATGATGCAGGCAGAGCAGGCACCCAAAGGGAAAGACAACACAAAGTGTCCTCCCACCTTGTACCTCTGCACTTGTTGCATTAAATATATTCCCTCTAAGTAAAGCAGCTGAAGTCCTCATATTTCCCCATCAAGAGCAAAAGGGCTGCACAAAACTAGCACTCAGATGCATTAGCCTCACATATTCACCAGCCATTTTAGATAATGGAGTAAGATTTACAAGGTAAGGTGGTCCGATGGCACCTTTAAGACTAACAGATGTATTGGAGCCTAAGCTTTCGTGGGTGAATGCCCACTTCGTAGGATGCATTCACCCACAAAAGCTTATGCTCCAATACATCTGTTAGTCTTAAAGGTGCCACAGGACTCTCTGTTGCTTTTTACAGATCCAGACTAACACGGCTGATACAAGGTAAGGTGGCTAACCTCAATATTTAAAGTAATGAATGAAAGTTCAGTACAAGGAAGCACAAAGGAATACTGCTGACCCTAAGGTAACCATTTCTATTTGCTGAAACTGGCCAGTTCTTCCAATAACTTTATATATATATAAGAGGGAGAGAGAGAGGCATATTTCTGCATGTAAAAATTCTTACACTTCACATCCAGTACAGGCATGCTCTTTTACCCAGTCCCCCACTGTGTCTCCAGCTGGGAGAATTAGTATGCTTTCCTTAGCTGAGAGCCTACCAAGGGGAAGAAACTTGCTGGCAGCTGGAGACAGTCAGGAAAGTCTGCCTGTGTGTCAGTTTTTAAGTTAACTTTCTGCTTGCCAATCATGTTTTATGTTAACTCAATTTGCATTGTTCTTGTTTAGCCTTGCTGTTTGGGGGGTTGTTTTAACTTGCTTTGAGGATTGAGGGGAAATGTTTGCCATATTGTATTCCAACTGAAATTGGTACAGATTAATATTCTAGTCTGTACTTTGGAGGTGTCTAGTTTCCTCCTGATTTGGTTTGCAGCAAGCAGTGATAGCATCTTCCACTGTTTCCATCACATTTACCTTCTCTCCACTTTGTTTGCACTCTGTGTCTTGCCATTTGAAGTTTTGTTTTAGCTTTAAGTCCCAGGGCTTAATTATTTAAAAGACCAGAATTCAAATAGATCATGTGTGGCCGGGGCCAGATATGGCATTCTATAGATTAGTGAATAATGAAAAATATGAGAGAAAGAGAGACACAAGCCTTGATGTCCTATGGGCCTGATCCGGGGCGACACTGATATCAATGAGAGAGTTAGGACATGCATGTAGAAGAAGGTGCTTGGGAACAGTGCAGATGCCTGCATTGAGAATGAATAAAATGCAATCAAGAAGAATGAGAAATTAATTAATTACATATATGAATACAATATTAATGCTAAATGCAAATATTGAGGCAAGAAAAATAGAAAATTCAAGGGAGTACTTTGACAGACATATCCTTCAGAAAAGCACTGAAAGCAACTAGTGTAATTAAAAGTAACTGTAATTAAAAGTATAACAAGAGGCATTATAACAGGAATAGTAGATAGCAAAGCAGTATAGAGAGACATGGATGATATTCCTTTCTCCCTGAGGTCTTGTTCTATGATATGTATCTAAGTCATCTTTCCTGACTAGGCAATAACTCTTTGGATGCAGACCAGCAAACACAAGTGGAGTAGAACTAGTCATAAGGGAGAAACAAAACGTGAATGATATTGAAACTTTGCATAGTACATAAGCACGGCCAGCAATCCAGTCAACTGTTGTCACACCGATTTTTTTTAACCCAAAGAAACCCAACACAATCTACTCTGTAGTAACTTTTCTGACATAAACATAGGCTAAAATATAAGAGGAATCAAATCTGTTACTTATTGCAATTCTGACTTCAACTAATCAGAAATAATAATGGCATCTTATTGAAAATTCTTCATCATAAACAGAACATGAAACAGCAAGGCAAGGTAAGAACACCAAACTACTAAAAATGAAATAGCCACAGACTTGGAATACTGGGTTGAAAACAAGGACACTTAACAAAACAAAACACAAACTACAAAGAGGCAAAAACTAGGAAGAGTGAGGATAAAATGAAAAATAAATTCTTAAACCATTGCTCAAAGCACAAACCAAGGCTTTCTGGTGTTTTGGAAAGTTTATTTATTTTCCCCCATTCCTTTTTATTGTTTCTGCACTTCTGCTTCTGGATGAGGCAGGAAGTAGTGAATTACTATAGGGTGACCATATTTTCCCAAAGGGAAAATGAGACACAGCACAGGGCCAGCCCATGGCCCCCTGCCACCTGCCCGCACGGAGTTGGCTCAGCCCAAGCCGCTCTCCTGAGCCCTCCCTACCATGCAGGTCTGGATACGCCACTTGTCCCTTCACCCCCATCCCCGCATGTTCCTCTGCGCCTCACTGTTGGTTGCACCCCACCTTTTTTTGGCAAACCTGTGCATTTGTCCAGTTTGCTCTTGCCAACTGATGAACTGAGTCAGGGGTCAGCAACATTCGGCACGCGGCTCGCCAGGGTAAGCACCCTAGCGGGCCGGGCCAGTTTATTTACCTGCTGACACGGCAGGTTCGGCCAATCGCGGCCCCCACTGGCCGTGGTTCGCCGTCCCGGGCCAATGGGGGCGGCGGGAAGCCGCGTCCAGCACATCCCTCGCCCGCGCCCGCGCCGCGTGCCGAACGTTACCGACCCCTGAACTCAGTATTGTATTTAGCTGTGACACTCTGAGTATGTTTCTCAGACCTGAGGAAGAACTCTGTGTAGCTCGAAAGTTTCTCTCTCTCACCAACAGAAGCTGGGCCAATAAAAGATATTATCTCACCCACCTTGTCTCGCTAGTATCCTGGGACCAACGTAGCTACAATAGCACTGCATATAACTTTAAGCCTATGAATAGTCCTACTGAAGTCAATGGGACTACTCGTATAGTTAAGTACATACTTAAATGATTTGTTGGATCACAGCCAGAGTCCTGTGCAAGATGAAGCTCTTAGGCTAATCATGATCTTTGTGTACTCAAACTCCCATGAGCATGTGTATGGAATAGCTATTGTTGTTGTGTAAGGCTCTGAGGGTAGCTGCAGAGACTAAAAAGTGGGGAAAGTGGGGTTCTAGGCTGCTGGGGACAGAACAGACTCCAAGTGACTGTTATTGCTATGTTATGTAATGTTTAAATAAAAATAAATTTAGTTAAATACAAGCTCTCTGTGTTAATAAGAACAACCACGCAGCTTGCAAAGAACAGAGGATAATTTCTTACCATATGGCCTTAAAACCAGAAGAAATAAAGCTTGATGAAAACAAATAGTTAAAAGGTCTACAGAGAATTCTACGCAATTCAGAAGACATGAATATAGAGATTTGCATCAGAAATTCAGTAAATAGGACTCAATCCTTCAGGCCTTACTCTAGGCAGATCCTCATTCATTACATTCTGAAAATGTCTTTCAATGTGAGAGGCAGGATTAATTTAAAGGAATTTGGTACAATTTCCTAGTAGTTTTTGTTATTAATTCTGTTCATGTGTAATGTGTATGTTTTTGCTATGCACTTCTCTATGATGTAAGGGAACATGCTGCAAACAATAATACATATGATTAAAATATATATTTTAAAGAAAAACAAATGGAATAAAAATGACCTCTTTTCACTTTCTGTTTTCATTACATAACTGTTATATTCATAAAAAAAACGTACAAATGTCCCTCTTCCGCTAGTAGCTACTAGACTACGGTGAGCCTCTCACTAGGAAAAAAAAAAAAAGTCCAAAATTATAGGAGTGGTTTCAAAATGTATGGGAGGTTGTTGTAATGGAAAAATTAACACATCAATTACATACCCAAAAAAACAGAGGGCAGATACTTTGAGTATTGAATACGTGGTAACCAATCATTTACGTACGTTCATATACTAAATACACCTTTTAAAATATTGTCTTTTGATAGACATACCTGGTTTGATACGTACAAGCGGAGTCCGCACTTTCACTCAGGTTAATAAAAACCTCAGAAACAACATGGCCTGGCTGGTGTAAAGTGGCTTACCCTACAATATGCTAATGCCCTGCCTAATAGATATTTGATCATTATATTATTGCATAATATAATATAAGTTCCCTAGACAGCATAAACTCAGTGCTGTAATGATCAGTGTTTTGTTTCTGATGTTTATATGGCTATGGCAATGGTTCGTAAACCGGAAAAACTTCCTAAACAAATAGTTATAAAAAGTGTATAAATATGATCCCAAGTAAAAAAAAAAAAAAAAAAGTGACCTTGTGTCAGTGAATACAACTTCTATGGTGAAAAGTTTGCTCTCTGTACAGCAGTTTTACCTGGAAAATAGATTTTCAATCCTTGGTAAAAAAGAATTTTCCATCTTTCATTTTGTAGATGCCAATTGAGGGGAGAACCCCAACCTTCTAAACAAAGCCATGAAAATGTGATTTGCACTAGTAGAGAAGATTTATTTTCCTCTTTTTTGCACAGCTCTAGTCTTCACTTGGTGCTGCTAAGAGAAAGCATCAAAGAACTGCTAATACTATATTTTAAAAGTACAGACCTGTGTAAATGCCAGTTGATGACCCCTCTTGCCTTCTATGCAACAAACCTATGTCTTTTCTCGTAGCCGTTATTTGATTTGCTGATGTTGAAATGAGCTTGTCTGACAAACCTACAAGTAACCTGGGTGTTTTAACCCATGTAAAACTATCCTGTTCTTTAGGAGAGATTGAAGAATACACGGATGGGCTTAAAATTCTAGAGCCAGGAACCTGATCAGGCACTTAAAGGTCTTATTTTTCTTTCCTTGTTTAATGAAAACAACCCTGCCCTGACTAGTCTAGAGTGAATGTCACTTGATCATGTGGTGAACACTGACTAAACTCTAAGGATCACTGTTACTGGGAGGGGGATGCTGCACCAGCAGCATTTACAATCTAGGTTCTTACATGGTGCCATCACCATAGAATCTGAGCATCACATCCATAGAAGTGTGCTCACAACACCCTTTTGATGTAGGGTAATTAGAGCTGTGCATTTTATGAAGAAATTCAAGAATTTCAAATTTGGTTTTGTTCTGAGTTGGGGAAAAAACAAAAACTTTTTGAAGTTCTCCAGTGAGGAAAATTCTGAGAAAAAAAATCATTTGGGGTTGATCAAAATGTTGTGTTTTGATTTTGACTTTCTTTTGTATGAAATCTGATTCTCCTTGGAAAACTCAAAGCCCAGCTTTCAACGTGGCATGAACAAATTGCTGCATGTATCTAATTTAGGCATGAAATACCAGATGTGCATGTACACATGGCACTTACACACATGGCTAACTTAGATATCTAATTTGGCAGAGGGTACATCTGGTGTTTGAGGGTGTGCACAAATATTTGCACACAACTATAAAAATCTGGCCCATGCATTGTATGTAGGTAATGGATATGCACATATATTAGAGCACCTGCTACCAGTATCTACCCTTGGCTATTGTTAGAGAACTTTTGTACTTAGTGACCTCCTGTGTGCCAATTCAACTCCCAGAAGCATCATTCCTGGAAAGTTGTCTACGGACTGATGCTATGTCAACACTGGCAGTTCAGAGAAGATATATTAATAGTAAGCAACATCTTCTGACAGGAATACTTCTGTGAATAATATCATTATTCGTATTGGTATACTATTAGTTGCCCTAGCTGGAGATTGTATGCCAGGTAGCTGTAGCTGTGTCAGCCTCAGGATATTAGAGAGACAAGATGGTGAGGTGATTTCTTTTATTGGACCAACTTCTGAAGCTATAGGAGAATAGAGAGCAAATCCTGAAAGAAACATGGACATAGGAGTCCAAAGATACATTTCAAGTCTTTCTAATTTTCATAAAGAGACAGAGAAAGGATTATTTTTTAGCTTACATTCAAGGTGAAATGTCAGCTGAGGGGGGAAAAGAGCTGGAGGTCAAAGCATCCTATGTGCTGTAATTGTAGAAGACCTCAAGCTTACTGAAAATCTCTTAGCTAAAAAACATTTATCCTGGGAAGGGGGCGGGGGGCATATACAAGGAGTATTGGGAATTATTCTAACCTATTTTAAGACAGACTCTAAAAACCAGACAGTATATGGAATTGTGACTTTGTGAAGAGAGAGAAAGCAAGAGTCTCTCTGAAAAGCATTCGTTGTAATGAATGGTGAATTTGAATGCTGTATTGCAGCAAACTTGTTATCTGAAGTTCAGTTATTGTAAAGAAGCAGGTGCTCAGCAGAACAATGCCAGAGACTTCTACACGTGTTACCACCACTAGCTTCAGCAAGTGTTCAATGGAAGATGATCTAGGAACATAATCTAATAGGAAGAGTAGGTAACTGAAAAAAACTTCAAGGTTCTCATTTCCAGCTCTGTTTCTGACTCAAGACCCAACCCTACACCCATTCAATTAATTCCACTGACTTCAGTGGAATTGGGCTGAGTAATATGTTAAATGACCTTGGGCAAGTCACTTAGGCCTAGATCCTCAAAGGTATTTGGATGCCAAACTTCTACTCATTTTAGTGGAAGTTCGGAGCCTAAATAGCGTTGAGGATCCGGGCCATAACCTCGTTGTCCAAAGTTTGTGTAAAATGGCTTCTGTAATATCACATACCTACCTGAAATTAAATTAATACCAGTGCATGTCTTTGAGATACTTAAAGGAAAAGCATTATATTCCTTCAACACCTTATTTTACCATTTGTTCATTTTTAGGATTAAGTCTTCAGAATTAAAATCAACAAAAGCAAGATAATAAAGTAGGGAAATATATATTAATGATTTATCATATATGCATGAAAAGAAGTGAACAGTTGACCAAACTGGCCTCCAAAAAAACATAGGACAATTAATTCATTCAAATAAGGCTTCAAGCAACAAGTGGACCCTGCCAATTTCAGTAAAAGTAAACACACTTCAAAAATTGGATAGCCAGATCTAAATGTGATATTCAGGCCCAGTAGATGTTCAACATGATGGTGTTTCATACTGACAGTGTGTTCATATCTATAGATTTTACTTATTTATTTAGAAAACTGCACCTTTTTTTTCTCCAAATAATGGGATCTTTAACATAGCTAAAATTACTTACTAGGAAGGAGAGTTGAGGTTGTGTTCCTCAACAGGGCTTTAAACCTAATTCAAATGCTAAATGCACTTTGGAAAAATGTGAAAAGTTTAGTAATTTGGACAAAACAGACCTAAAACTAGCTTTTTTTCAGCAGGGAAAGATGATCCACTTTGACATCAGGACAAGAATGTAATGAACCATGAACCATCACATATGGTGACAGCCTCCCTGCTGTAGGAAGAGGGACAGAAGCGATTGGAGAACAACAACCTTTTCTCAGTCACTTTGTTAATGACTCTAATTAAATATTTGAATATAGTCAAAGTGAAGTCCTTCACTTTGACTATAAGGATGTTTCACGGTTTAGAACATTTGATCATTTACACCCAGTTTATGAAAATGATAAAGATTTTTTCCAATGATCTGTTCATATAAATTATTAAGCTGCCAAGTGAACTAATTTGACCCCTGTATTTCTCTAAACACTAATAAAATGGATTATACATGGCTTCAGGGGTAAGCTTTTCAGTCCTATGCAGATGATGTTCAAAGCATATCTCATACAGTAAAACCATCTGTTTTTCTAATACAAATCTGCTGGCTGATTTATTGGTGGCTGCCTGTCACTCTTCATTCTCCTTAATAGTCTTTTGTGGCCGGATTGACCTGTTGAATTTTTTAATGCATGTTTAATTATTGTTCAGTGCTTTACACAATGGATTGGTGCTTATGTAAATATAATATATATTGGGTCAAACCAATCGTCCATCTAGCCTCCTCTCCTATCTCTGACAGTGGCCAATACCAGAGGTGTCAGAAGGAAAGTATGTATGAAAACAAAATAAAATATTGGGTGGAACGGTTCAAAGGCTTTAAACTGGGAAATGTTGGACCTCAAAATAAAAAAGTCCAAGAACATACATTGAGACCCTCTGAAGTTGTCTTTTCTTGGTTCCAAGGAGAAAGAGTTCCCCTACAAAATGGGTCAAATGTTTTTAATCGAGAATTTATGTTTTTCCTCACTTTTCTTTGCCCTCATCACATCTCAAGATCTAAGATGACCTTTCCAACATGCAAGCATCTCAACTTGTGTTTGTGGAGTCTAGGCTTATGCCAACATTATTACACAATGATAAGATGACCAGCCTTTTGTAGTGCAGTAATTGCATTTGGATGAAGCTGAAAATGCTCATCTGTAACAAAAAATTTCCATATTATATTTTCTCTTCTGTCTGATAAAACAGACAGTAAGCCACAAATAAGCAATGCAGTGAACATGTTATGTGATGGTCCCTATTTATTGATAATTATCTCTTACATATCTGAGTAAGCTTATGTTCCTGAAGGTTTAGGGAAGGCCCTAGAGGAATAACTAGCAAGAATTAACACTCTACTGCACATTCTAATTAGGATTTAATTAGGATTTTTTTTTAAAGTGCAGTGCATGTTTTCAGCAAGTGCATAATCACTGACTTATTGCTTGTAGGTTTTTTACATATTTTTCATTGTAAATATCCAATTATAATTGTCATTTTAGGTCAAGTTTAAGAAATGAAAATTATATTTCAGTTTAGAGGAAGAAATATGTTTCCTCTTGCACAGTATTGTCTATTGTGATTCTTTAATATTTCATCTCAGTTTATAGTATTTTTCCACATTATTAGTCCAGCATGGAAGACTTTAAAATTGCATTGCTTCATGCTTTTTCTGTATAAAACAGGATGTTCCCCATAAATTACACCATAACTCTTTTTCCATCAGCATCCAGTCTTATTGTGATTAATGGTTATGAACTATGGCTCACATAATAAATTCCACCCCAAATCAAAAATAAGGTATGGATCTTTCTGTAATTTTCTTGGTCTCGGGACAGGAACGTTATACAAATTTCAAACTAACTTATTATAATGGTATTTCCCCTTTTCCCCCTGTTTTTGGCTCGCCTCACAAACAGAACTTATTTAATTCAAGGAGATAGATGGAGCTCTGTAAATTTATGGAGCCTAGATGATCTGTAAATTTAGGGCCTGATTCAAACCCCAGTGAAATCAATGTGCTTTGACTCAAATCCTTAGTGATTTTTTAGAATGTTTCCTAATCCAGAAATGGAAAAATCTACACAAAAGTAATAAGTAAACGGATGCTATAGGTAGTTTTTGAAACCACTGCAAATGAATTCAGAAATCCACAATCAGAAATCAACTCATGATGCAGGGATTTGCTAATTACTTGACCACTCTTGGGATAACTAAAATCTTAAGAACCTTTGATTTGTACCATTGGTCTTGTTGCTACTTTTAACAATAGTCTCCCCAAGTGTAAGGTATTCCCTAAGTGTAAGTGCAAGGTACTTTTACTCAGTTATTAATGTTAGTTGCTGTGTTCTATTGCCCTCTTCTCCAGACCAAGTTGTTTCAATTAACTTCCTTTGCTAATTTCTCATCTTTACTTCTCTGGCCACATAACTAAAGATGCTCTTAGGCTGTGCTCACTCTAACTTGTTTCAGTGTGAGACCATGACTATAATCTCCCTTTGGGACTCTTCACTTACTCTACTTTGCGTCATTAACCCAAAACCATCTTTGATATGCATTAATCCAGCACAGACTCTCACATGCTCAATATCCTTGCTAGTGACTATATAAGGAACTGGTTAAAGGGGAGACTACAACGGGTCATACTGAAAGGTGGAGGGAAGTTACTAGTGGGATCAATCTTATTTAACATTTTTATTACTGACCTTGACACAAAAAGTGGGAGCATGCTAATAAAAGGTGATGCAACCATGAAAAAGGTTAAATGCAGTACTAGGATGCATCAGGTGAGGTATTTCCAGTAGAGACAGGGAAGTGTTAGTACCATTATACAAGGCACTGGTGAGATTTCACCTCGACTACTGTGTGCAATTCTGTCCTCCTATGCCTAAGAAAGATGAATTTGAACTGGAACAAGTGCAGAGAAAGGCTACTAGGATGATATGAGGAATGGAAAAAAAAACCCACCAAAACTATCTTATGAGAGGAGACTCAAAGAGTTTGGCTTGTTTAGCCTAATCAAAAGAAGGCTCAGGGGAGATGGGATTGCTCTCTATAAATACATCAGATGGATAAATACCAGGGAGGGAGAGTTGTTGTTTAAGTTAAATGCCAATGTGGATACAAAAACAAATGGCTATAAACTGACCATCAACAAGTTTAGGCTTGAAATTAGGTGAAGGTTTCTAATCATCAGAGGAGTGAAGGTCTGGACATCCTTCCAAGAGGCATAGTGGTTGGCAAGAGACCCTAATTGGCTTCAAGACTTAGATTAATACGTTTTTGGAGGGGATGATATGATAAGACTGCCTACAATGGCATGTAGCCGAGCTTTGACTGCTATCAGCAAATATCTCCAATGGTTGGTGATGGGACTCTAGATGGAGATGACTCTGAGTTACTACAGAGAATTCTTTCCCAAGTGTCTGGCTGGATGGTCTTGCCCACATGCCCAGGATCTAACTGATCACCATATTTGGGGTCAGGAAGGAATTTTACCTCTGGTCAGATTGGCAGGGGTTTTTGCCATCCTCTGCAGCATAGGGCATGGGTCACCTGATGGTTTAAACTAGTGTAAATGGTGGATTCTCTGTAATTTAAAGTCTTTAAATCATTATTTGAGGACTTCAGTAACTCAGCCAGAGGTTATGGGTCTATTACAGTAGTGGGTGGGTAAGGTTCTGTGGCCTGCAAATGTGCAGGAGGTCAGTCTAGATCAGGGGTCGGCAACGTTTGGCACGCGGCTCGCCAGGGTAAGCACCCTAGCGGGCCGGGCCAGTTTATTTACCTGCTGACGCAGCAGGTTCAGCCGATCGCGGCCCCCACTCGCCGCGGTTCGCCGTCCCGGGCCAATGGGGGCGGCGGGAAGTGAGTGTGTACTTAAACAATTTGTTGGGTTGGGATCTAAAAATAAGAGAAAAACACAAAAATCTCTCTCGGAATTTCTTCCTTCTTTTGGTTTCCTGTCAGTATACACGTTTACCCACAGACTCAAAAAGCAGAACAAAATTATAATAATAGATAAGTGAGAAATTTTTCAATATGTCCAGGCACACTGACTTTGATAATTTAAATACATGCATTATCAATCACAGCACAAAACATTTCAGCTTAAGCCTGTTTGTAAAAGATTACAAATTAAATTCTTGAAAAAACACTTTTTTCTAACCCACTTCATTTGAAACAATTTTCCTTTTCAGTAGCTATACTGCATTTTAGAACATCACATTAGATTATGTCAAAAATGTAGCAGAAAAGGCAAAGCTTTTATTAAAATGTAGTTGCATGAAAAATATTTCAGAATGGATGAAATTTGGGAGACATTTTGTAGCTAATTACTAGGTCACTTTGGTCAAAAAGCTAGTATCTCTATTAGCCATGTGTACAATAAAGATGAGCAATTTCCTACTGGCATTGTTTAAAGGAGCATTTGGGGCCAGATTTTACCTTGTAAAAGTGAATTTGGCCTTACACATCTCAAGTAATATAAAAGAATTGAAGTTATGATGTTTCCAAGGCCTAATGTTGCACAAAAAGCAGGAAAATGTGTTTTAAAATACCAGACAATAGCTGCGAAAAGGTAATTTAACCCCCTTTGCTTTCTGTTGGATTTCTCCGTTTTTTACCAGAAGATTTCAGTGATATCAAACCCTAGAATATACACTTTAATCATAAATAACATCGTTTTTATATAGCACCATTCATTGGTAGATCTCAAAGCGCTTTACAAAGAAAGCCAGTATCATTATTCCCACTTTGTTCTCTCAATAGATCTTAAATAGATATTTAAGAACAAGTTCTTCCTCGGTTTAAACACATTTAAAACAGTTGACACCAGGAATGAATCTGGTCCATTTGGGATCAGTCCTTAAAGTTCACTGCTTCCATCATTCCTCTTAACTTCAATGCAACATCATTTTATTGCTCCTAGCGGGGCATACATCTGTATCAACTGGAAAGGAACATGGATTCTACACTGAGGTGTATGGTTCCCCAATCTAGTGCTGTGAGGCAGCTCCATGGGGCTGTCATCTGTGGTCTGAGGCATAGATTTCACAGCACGTCCTATCCCAAACAATTAGCGCTGCTACAGCCAATTTAATCCAGGAGTGTACACCTTCTTGTTTTCCCTATGGCAATAAATTTAGTACCATATAATGTCTTTGGCAGTCTCATTTCCATGTGTTTAAGGTGGAGCAGCTGCTGCTATCATAAGCACAGCAGTTTGTATTAACATTGACAGTGATCAGAATTTTTTTTATACTTTTAATCCAAATCCAATGTTCATTGTTTAATCCAAATAGGAGGCTTTCCAATGACTTCGCTGGGCTTTGGATCAGGCCCTTAAAGAACTTCAGGTGTATAGCATTGTCTCTTCTTATGACACCATAAGTAGCACCATAAGTAGCAAGATGCTTTCCCAGTTGAGGAGAAATCAGTGACATGAAATCTTGGTATATTTTAAGTGAAACTTATTTTATATACTCATGCACACCAGTGTTAAAACAGAGGTGGTCAAATAGCATGCAGGGCAATCCCTTCTTTCAGGAATCTCATCCCAACAGAGTTCCCAGAGAACAGCTTTGTTTCAGGAATTGGCTCCAATCAAAGTCCAAGGTAGAGAGAAAAGTCTCATGCTATGAACTCAACTCCTTCTACTCAGAAAAGAGTTTTGCATAACCAGCATGCCTTCCCAAGACTGAACATTTGCTTACATCAGGGGTCGGCAACGTTTGGCACGTGGCTCGCCAGGGTAAGCACCCTGGCAGGCTGGGCCAGTTTATTTACCTGCTGACGCGGCAGGTTCGGCCGATCGTGGCCCCCACTGGCCGCGGTTCGCCATCCCGGGCCACAGGGGGTGGCGGGAAGCCGTGGCCAGCACATCCCTCACCCCGCCGCTTCCCGCCGCCCCCATTGGCCCGGGATGGCGAACCGCGGCCAGTGGGGGCCACGATCGGCTGAACCTGCCGTGTCAGCAGGTAAAGAAACTGGCCCGGCCCGCTAGGGTGCTTACCCTGGCGAGCCAGGTGCCAAACGTTGCCGACCCCTGGCTTACATGCTCAAAGATAGCTTGGATGACTATGGGTAACAGTGCCACACACTGAGGCCTGCCATAACCATAATACAAAAAATATGGACATCTTCCATATGAACATTTCTTCTCCTATCATGCAATAGCTTTTCCTGAAACTTTATCCTAACCAGGGCCGGCTCCAGGCACCAGCTTAACAAGCAGGTGCTTGGGGCGGCCAAAGGAGAGGGGTGGCACCTGCGGCAATTCGGGGGCGGCAGGTCCCTCACTCCGTCTTGGAGCGAAGGACCTGCCGCTGAACTGCCGCCGCCGATTGCGGCTTTTTTTTTTCCCAATTGCCGCCGCCAATCGCGATCGCGGCTTTTTTTTTTGCTCGGGGCGGCAGAAATGCTGGAGCCGGCCCTGATCCTAACATATATTTAACACAAATTAATCAGAGTATTTGTAGCCTAGTTTTTTTGAAAAGCTTGTTTAGCTTTGAGATCTTTTTCTGAAATGTAAACATGGCCGGGGGTCCACAAGGGATATTTAATTTAAGACATTTTCCCCCTTGCTACTAAATAAATAGTACGTAATAGATCACCCCTCCTCCTCACAAAATTAATCTGGCACAAAAAGGTGCCATTATACATGAAGTGCCTGACCAAAGGTCCACTGAAGTCAGAGTCCTTCCATTGACTCCAATAGGCCTGGGCTCATGATCTATATAAACAATACTTCTTTTTAAATTAATCAATTCACTTCCTCTGATCTGGATCTTTTTTACATTTTATTTTTCTCTTAAATTGAACAGGAAGCTTATTGTGTTCAAGTCAAGTATTTGAACCAAGATGTTTGAAATTAGGCAAAAATCACTGTTGTTCAGGCTTTTTTTTTTTTTTTTAAAGCAAAACAAAATATTTAAAATACCAAACTGTGTAGTCTGGAGTGTTTATTTCTCCTTTCAGATAAAAGAATCATTCTATCTGATAGTATTAAAAGGGCAAAACGTAAAGTGCTGCATTTAAAATCACTGAGTTTGTAAAAGTGGGTAAGATTAAATATTCATGGTGTTTCTGTAATCTAACTGACTATATCTACATCATCTTGATGAATGGTACACTGGCAGTGACAGTGTTGAAGAAAATCTTGCAAAAGCCAAAAGACAATTTCCCTTGTAATCCAGCTGTTAACATTCTCTGTGGTAAGACTGTCCCTTTCCAAAGCTGTTATTTGCTATTTCAGGATCCAGTTGTTTTTGATTGGTGGATGCTTCCCTTTGATCAGCATGTAGAGGGAAAACTTCCACATAGATGTGGCCTGGCTACATCGACAGCCCTGCCTTCTCCACCCCTGGCTGATGCAGAGGGTGCTCCATAAATCCAGAGACCATGCTAGGATAGGGTTTGGAGACTGGGTGGGCCAGGAAGAGGAAAGGAATTGGACTAAGGTAAGAGAGGAGGTAGGGAGTGCACACTAGCCTATCTCCTGGAGGGCTTAATCAGAAAGGGGAAAAAAATCCTGGCTGAGCCATTTCTGCTGATCGCTGCCCAAGGATCCTGGAGGCATCTCTGTTGGAGTTATGCTGCCAGGGAGCTTGGCAGAGCACACCAGGAAGAGGGGGGATAAAGAGCCAGCCAGGAGGCACAGGGCCTTCATGTGGATAGCTCTAGCCTGCCGTGTACTCCTAAGGATCCTCAGATTTGGGGATGGGCCAGATGGTCTTTTCTATGGGGAGGGTGAAAATCGCCCCCACACAATGGGGTAGCATGAAAGGCTTTCTGTGAGGGGATCTTAGTGGAGAACTCCTCTTGCATTGTCCCATCCCATAAATTTTACCACAGGAGGGGGGAGTCAGGCCTGGCAGTATTTTACTCAAGTATATTCACACTGATATGGCAGAAGATTTAACTCTGCTACCAATGATGATACAGAACAATCCTTTAAAGAGTTCAAAGCACAGCCTAATGAGAACTCTCAAACTTCCACTAATTTTACTAGATCTTTTAAATCAATCACTTTCTTCGTCACTGTTTTCTCCACCCACTCCTCCTTCCTAACTCTGCAGTTAAGTGATAAGGCTGAACGTGTGCCATCAACAACCTAGATTTCTAAAACACATGGACTATATCGCCTTGGATGGAACAATCCCGTCTTAAATTTATAATGTAGAAAGCAGCTTTGGCCAACATTTAAGAGGGGAGTACATTACTTTTTCAATGGAAAGTTGATGCTGTACTCATAAGATGCATTAGAGAGGGAACAGACACCTCATGACTAATATCATAAACATAGGACTACAAATTGTCTGCAGATTCAAAAGAGAAGTAACTGGGCTGTGATGGAGGAAGCTGACATTCAAAAATAAAAGCTGTTTTCTAGCATCAGGTATAATGCAAAGAATCACTGACAAAGGAAATTACTTTTTGCATATGAAATATTCTCCGATTTTCATATTTTCACCCTGGTGTTAAAGTTCTTCGTTATGATATGTCAACATTGTCACATTCAGCTATGAGCAGTCTTATAGCTACAACATGGCATTATTTAATCTGCATTAAACATATGTCTTCTATTAACATAATGTAACTCTCTTTGTGGGTTGAGAATACAAAAAGACATTGTGACAACAGTTCTGCTGTATACCATCATGTCTTGGCTCTTCAGTTAACAATACCTTTTGGCTTGCTTACCTCTTGTATCATCATCAAATGTTCCATATTTATTCTCATTAGAACTGGGCCAATATTTAAAAAAAAAAAAGTTGTTCACTAATATTTTCATGAATGAAAGAGCTAGATTTAGTTTGCCACACCTGAATATTTTGGATCACTGCTCTGTATTTGTGAAAATGTTTTGAATCCTAAAAGTTTCACAAATTTTAGGAGAAAAATGGTTAATCATTAACAATTAGTACCATTATTCACTATTTGTTATTCAGCATTGTAAAATTTAGTCATCCAATCAAACAGTATCAGATAATTTCAGTGATCAGCTACTCAACACTGATATTAAATCGTTGATAAATGAAATGAACAGTTTGGAATAACCTTCAGGTTAAAAATTATTCATCCAATATTTATATAAGAGCTAGGTGTGATAATTATTACTAGTAGTTTGAATTAATCGATTTAAAGACAATCAAGACTAGTTCACAAACAATTCACAAAAAAAGGATGAATGTGCAATAAATATTCTGAATAGGAATTAGTTTTAATTGAGCAACACTGATTTACAGCAGTTGAGGATCTAGCCCTTTTAAATATTATATATTTATATTTAATGGCACCATAGTTAATTTGAGCAAGTCATTTATTTAACTGAGTCTGCATCTACTTTCAGCTTAAAGGGACACAAGTAATTGAGGCCCCAAATGTGATATGATTTAAAATTAGTAAAGCAGATGAGGAGCATGTTTTGGATTCTAAATGTTTCACTTTACTTTATATCTAATACAGTATGTGTTTATAGAATTGAGGTATATGCAACTCTTTTAGCTCATTCTTAGAGGTTTCTGAAACTTATCCTAGTTGGAGGCCTTAGCCATTTGAGGAGAGAAAAATAGGGAGAGAAAAAACGTTTAAAACTAACATTTCTCAGATGTATTTACCATAAAAGATGAGGCACATACAAATTGTATGAAGGGGTATCATACAGGCTTGATTGGTATGCATTTGTGATGAACAGCATAACTAATTCGTGGCTTCATCACTTGTGAGTAATGCCGCCACCGCAAACTCATCCGATAAAAGCTTTACACTGCACCTCACTGCCATGCATTCTCTCTCTATAATTATAATCAAAACAATAATGTTTTAAACTGCTGTGATAGTCTCTCCAAAGATCTGAAAGTGAAAACATGAGATCTGCCAAGATGCAGCAAATTTATATTCAGTGCAGACATTTTTCAAAGGAGTCGTGCTGCTCACAGCTGTACCAGAGGTAAGTGGCATGCAGGGAAAGTCAGGGAAGGGCAACAATTCTGAAAACATGGCTAGACCTCATGATTTGAGAAAGCATTTGAGTCTTTACTGCAAGAAAAGACGATTAGGATGGTGCTAGCTGGGAGCTTTTCATACATATACTTGCATGCTATGAGACAATTACCTTCAGAGATGATTCTGCCTGGAAGTTTGACATGTTTGCAAAAACAAAATGATTTACTGTATAATGGAGCTTGTAGTAAAGAGTAGCCGTGGTACAGCTGACTTGTATCAGCCAGATTCTTGTAAGATGATGGGCAAATACCTTTGATACAGGCTGGGATATTCAATACCTGTGAAGCTCTTTAAACATAGTCAAAATGTCTTTTGCTTACTTTTTTGTTTTTAAATCTAACTTTTAATAGGGGGGAGTGCCCAGGTTTTTTGTGGCTCACAAGTCTCAACCACATGCAGTGGAAGAGCATTCTATCATTTAGAGGTGATGGGCTGTAGAAAGGGGAAAGTATTAGGACAAGAATGGAAGTTATCTCAAAGGAGTTAATGTCCCCAAGCAGGCCTATAGCCAACCACTCAGAGCATGTGTTTGTGTGTGTACACATTTATAGCCATCCTGAGTATCATCCTGGTATATCTCTTTCCCATTCCTATTTCTTTAAAGGTCACTATTTAGATTTCAGCACTATGGAGAATTGCAAAAAACAAAAGTAAGGGTGGGGGAAGAGGGGTGTCCCTGGATAATTTTGGAAACCTGAATGAAATTTCCTGCATTTTAGAAGATTTATGGTCATTGCAAAAGAAAAATGTTGTGCATACTTAAGGAGGGGGGAAAGATGGCACATCGGGGGGGAGGGGATCCACTTCTTTCTATCTCCTTCTCAGAGGGGAAATCTTCTGTTAGAAGAGAGAAGGATGATGGGCTAGGTCTTTGGCCTATCAAGTGCTGCTGCTTCAGCTACCAGCTAGAAATGCTGGGAGTTTCAGCATCTTCCCAGGCAGGCACCAGTTCCACTTGCTGCTCCCATTTCAGAGTCCAGAGTCTTCACCCCACCAGTCTGTGTAGAAGGAAATACAGGGTGAGCAGGGCAGCCCTAAGCAAAGAAGAGGAGGAGGAGGGTAGCTTCCCAACTCAGCCCTAAAATACTAGCATAGGTGTCCTGAGACTATTATTGGACAGAAGAGAATTGTAAGTTAAGGGTCTGTTCCATTTCCACAAAGCAGATGGTCCCCTGGCATTTCAGATAGTAAGCACATTCTATTCTATCAGAAAACTGTGCACCTGAGGCCAGATTTTTAAAGATATTTAGGAACCTAAAAAGGCAGATAGGCCTCTAGAGCAGGGGTCAGCAACGTTCGGCACGTGACTCACCAGGGTAAGCACCTAGCGGGCCGGGCCAGTTTATTTACCTGCTGACGCGGCAGGTTCGGCCGATCGCGGCCCCCACTGGCCGCGGTTCACCGTCCCGGGCCAATGGGGGCGGCGGGAAGCGGCGCGGGCGAGGGATGTGCTGGCCGCGGCTTCCCACCGCCCCCATTGGCCCGGGACGGCGAACCGCAGCCAGTGGGGGCCGCGATCGGCCAGACCTGCCGCGTCAGCAGGTAAATAAACTGGCCCGGCCCGCTAGGGTGCTTACCCTGGCGAGCCGCGTGCCGAATGTTGCCGACCCCTGCTCTAGAGGGATTGTCAAAAAAGCACACAAAACATGTTCAAATGAGGATAAAACAAGCCCAGGCAATAATGACTCCCCTTCTTAGAGATTTTAGAAGTTACTTGGGAGGGCTTCTGATTTCCTATCTGTGTATAAAAAGTAACTGTTTTTATTTTTCCTGCCCATCTTTTCATCTACTTTGAAGACATTTAGCAGGCAACCAAGCTGAATGTACTTTCCCACCGACGTGCTAACTAGGCATTATATGAGTGACGGCAGATATCTCACAGTTCAAACAGGTCTAGAGCCCAGCAAACATATTTGTTATTTCAAAGTGGATGATACTAAAGATTTTGTAAAAGAAGAAAGGTAAGATACAACAGACAAGCTATTAGGTCAACAGAAAGGTGAAAGAATCAAAAGACTCAAAAAAAAAAAAAAATCAAAATGCATGCCATGCTTCTAATATCATTTCTGCTAATACACTGGGGAGAAAAAAGAAGAGCCACTGGAAGGTGATTAAATGGGGAAAAAACACTATTCTTTTGAGAGAGAAAGGAAAAAAGGCAGACAAATCTTCCAAGGATATTTCAGAAACCTGTGGTGTATCTTTGATAACAATCTTAGAGATTCATTTCAAGAGGTGGAGGGAGAGAATTGGAAGAGTTTGGGAACTGATTGCCATGTTGCTGTTCATCACAGAATTGCGGGGGGGGATGACAACACCTAGGAAGGACAGAAACCTAACCGAGACTTGGCCTACTCATTCTGTCTACGAACTGAGTCTGAACTGGACTCTTCTTGACCTAAACTATTTGAGTCTCTCTCCCTTTTCAGACTTACCCTCCAAGGATAGACTCCTTGATGACACTTATGTGACCAACTATTGCCCAGAGCTGGCATGGACACTGACCCATTCCTACATATTTTGAGATAAGTTCTGCAGATCATTTGGGCAGGTTTGTATTATCCCAAATTATTTCCTGAGCCATAAGATTGAAAACTGGGCAAAGAATTAAAGGAGAACAGAACATGAATCTCACATAGAATAAAAACCACATGAAGGAACACAGCCATTTTGGATAATGTTTTCTAATACCACTGAAAATATTTGGCCTGCACTTTATCAACTTGTAATTATTTGTTTGTTACTCAAAGAAGATTCTACCCATGGGCAGATGAATTTGAGAGCACACAAAGGGCCTGATCCAAAGCCTATTGAAGTCATTAGGAGTCTTTCCACTGACTGCTAACGTTGGGCATGCTTTGAATCCTATTCAAGTCAATGGAAAGCTTCCCATTGACGTTAATGGGCTTTGGATCACACCCAAAGATACTTTTTAGACTTATCTTTAAATGAGAATAGTAAGTATTTGCTTGTTTGTTTTTTCTGGCTCTTTTGATGTGCTTTTAGATAGAGACACTTCTATCCCTAGCAGGGATATCTCAGGCTATTGTAGATTTGGGACCAAACTCACCTCTGTATTCAATGAAGTTGTACCTGCTGAATTTGCTCCTGTGTCTTATAGAAACTACCTATGCTTGGAAGAGATGCTGATGGCTCTGTTAGGGTTAATGGTCTATTTGATTTGCACATTGCTCAAAAGTGAGGACTGGCACAGTGTTTTGTCTAGAACTGTTGAAATCTTGAAAACAAATATGCCCCCCCCAGATGAGCAAACTAATCTTCTCCTAATTGACACATTCATACCTTTGCTGATACTATTGTCTGGCTGAACAGCATTTTCTGCAAGGCTGGGTTAACAGTGCAGCAGAACATGTGTTGACATTGTGACAGCTGTGTCTTGGCAACTAAGACAGACATCTTCAGGTTTGCAACAACACAGCCTAAAATTGTCATGCCCAGTCCCCCTCACCCCTATGATTCTCTTGTATTCCTCATAATAAAACAATGTTATTTGGAAAGGATCATAGATACTTCATTGAAACACACCCAACATAATTGTTCCACCAGCATCTTGAGAACAGAACCCGCCCTGTACTCACACACCCCCATGGAGAAAAATATTGAAGTCTTTCTGGCCACACTGATAGTGAGAGTTAGACCTGATGAAGTCAATTGGATTTCAAAAGTGGCATAATGAATGCCAGAAGGATTTGGCTGATAACTTTACAAAGGTTATACAAATCTTTCCATAAAATTCTTCTTTGCCATGATGCCTACAAAGAACTTGAAAACAGTTAGGTTGGTGGTGCAGAGACCACAGCCTATCATGTTGACATGTATTGCCGCACTGTTTTCTTGCCCTCTCCCCCCCACCGTCATCTGTCAGTGTGTATCCAACTGTGGTTTCTCGTCTTATAGACTGTAAGCTGTTTGGGGCCATGGACTGTCTTTTTGTTCTGTGTTTGTGCACCACCTACTAGGCACTTCTGCAATTCAAATAAAGGTGTATGTGGGGATTTTATTAGACTCTGCTAAACACTTAGCCATGCTCAAAAGTAATTTATCAATCTCTTATCATTGATATTATCGTATCATTTTCTTCAAACTTGATCACAGACATATATTCTAATGACCCTATTCACATGCCAAATTCTACATTGTCTAGTCCAGCAATCCTTTTTCCCCCTTCAGTTTTTATTTTTTTGCTAATGTGAACAATGGCTCAAAGGATTTCCCACTAAAGACCATCTTTTGGACCAAGGGTGGATATCTGCAGTGAGAAAGGTATTTTTTTTTTGAACGGTTGTAGCTTCACAACTTTAAGTGCAGCATTTCCCTTTAAGCGAATACTATAAACATTAAGAACAAATCTTTGGTCAACCTCTTGCGGTCACTTCAATGGTTAAGCTGAGTGAACTTGTATTAAACAAGTGAAAAACTCAGTTCCCGGTGACCTGGATACAGATAGTTGTATGACAGAATCCATTGGCACAGGAAGTATATACACAAATACCTTTACTTGTCAATGTAATTTGTGCTTTTTCTTCTCTCTCTCTGTCTCTCTCTCTCTCTCTTCTTAAAACCCTGAGTGTCATAGAGAACAAAGCAAACAATAAATGAAAAATTGAGCGGGACTACTCTTAATAACAACCTTTCTGTATTATCAGGAGCAGCACCATTGTACCAAAGATTTATTTTTCTCTTGGTGATATTCAGCTAGATTAGGCATGATGTAACTTACAATGCTCTAACCAAGACAAAAGACTACAGAACCACTTTCCTCATGTCTGTTTAAACACAACACATTCTAGAGTTTTTTGTTATATAAAATAAGACTAATGAGCTAGTCAGTTTAGTTTATTTTTTAGTCATTAACAGTTTATTCAACTTTAGTGTATCCTAAATAAGCAATTATGGGTTTTTTGTTGTTGTTTGTTCTTAGGATTTTAAGCAATATCAGGATTTACAACTCACATTTTTAAAAAACTCAAAAAGGTGTTAGAGGCTTTCGATATTTTTCCCCTCTGGAAATGTACATTTACAATTAAAATTAATTGCCATGATTCAACACCAACACTTTGCTTCAATTATCCAAGCACTCACATTAGGAAAGAGAAAAAGTGAAATATTTATTTGAAAGAATTAGAGAACATTACTTTCGGCTTTAGTGAAGTCTACAATCCTCATTAAAGGAACTGAGTGAGCTTTGGAATACCCAATTTCCTATTAAAGCTAAAATATTGACCACAGCACTCTCATTTGTTCCTCTGGGCTCACCTAAATGTCTAAATCAATTCTCCAATTGCATGGTATTTCCAAAGTGCTTCCTTCCTGGAAATAGCAGGACAAAAAGAAACTATAAGCAACATTCATCAAATGAAGTTAGTATTTCCCAATTTTTTCCCTCTTCTGATTCATAAATTTTCTTGATTTTTAAATTATAGAAAAATAATATCTCCAAGTCCCTTTCTAACTAAATCTATTTTAAATCCATATGGGTTTAGCAACATACAGCTAGGAAAATTATATACAACCTGATTTTTTGTATGTAGTTTACAACTAGGGCACCAATACAGCAATTAACTTAAATAGGAACACTTACATTTTAAAGTCACCCACATATACTAGTATCTTACAGGACAATAAAGAAGAAAATATAATGAAATTTCAAAGTAAATCCATACTAGTAAGTTTGTGTGATGGCCATCCTCTTGGTCAACACATAAGGGATTGAACTGAGGACTTCCAGAGCTAGAAGCATAAGCTGCTATAGAGTGCTCTGTAGTTGGTGGTTGTAACATCTCATATCCTCTGTGGATTGCTACCAAGGGGGACCTGAAACACACAGTCATCAGTGGGTTATACTTGCAAAACTTGTGTGTTGAACTGGGTTGGTTGATACGTCACATGGTATCAGTTATGGCTGCCCGATTGGCTGAGGTAGCCTTTCCTATGTATTCTGGAAGGTAAATGGAAGCCATTTTGACTCAGCTTCTCAGAAGGTCGGACTGTAATGTGTGCACTCTCTCTTGGCCACACAGTAAACAGAAACAGAAGCAATGAGTGGATCTGTGTTGCTTCTTACAGTATTGGACATGTAAAAAGGTTATTTGTTGCTCCTTCTCTGTAAGATCCATCCAGCTATTTTGGTAGACCCCTTTCTCTCCCCCCACCCACCCCCAGACACTGCAAGACAGTGTTGTATTCCCAGGATGACACAAATAGCAAGGGTGGAAAATGTGTGAAACCTGGCTAGGTCTTCTATAGGTTCACAGTTTGGAGAAGCATCCAGGCTTTAAACCAGGGGTCGGCAACGTTTGGCACGCGGCTCGCCAGGGTAAGCACCCTAGCGGGCCGGGCCAGTTTATTTACCTGCTGACGCGGCAGGTTCAGCCGATCGCGGCCCCCACTGGCCGCGGTTCGCCGTCCTGGGCCAATAGGGGCGGTGGGAAGCCGCGGCCAGCACATCCCTCGCCCGCGCCGCTTCCCGCAGCCCCCATTGGCCCGGGACGGTGAACTGCGGCCAGTGGGGGCCGTGATCGGCCGAACCTGCCGCGTCAGCAGGTAAATAAACTGACCCAGCCCGCTAGGGTGCTTACCCTGGCGAGCCGCGTGCCAAACGTTGCTGACCCCTGCTTTAAACCTTCCGTGGGTATCCCTGACCCTAGATCTGTATGTAGGCTGGTTATGTTGAGGCTGAATTTGCTTTTCAGTATTCTTCTACATTTTGTTTGACTGTTAATGTTTAGGTTAACTCTTCTCTCACTGAAGTCAATAGTAAAACTCCCATTGATTCCTAGGGAAGCAAAGTTAGGCACCTGCTGAGCAGTTTTGAAATCCCACCCTATATATTATCTTAATTTTATTCTCCTTGTAGCCATTGTCATAAATCATTGCAGACTATCACTAGCCACTGCAATTTTCTCAGTCTGACTAATTGAGAAGTGACTATGTATTATTTGGTTCACCCCATACAAATCTCTAAGAGATTTAGGTAAAGTCAGACTTTTCCTACTGACTCATAATGTTGCATGATGCAAGCACACTAATAATTGACCTAAATATCCTGACCTGAAAGCTTGTGTCTCTGGACAGAAGTTGGTTCAATAAAAGATATTACCTCACCCACCTTGTCTCTCTAAACATCCATAGACAGTTTTACCCATTAAACTTCTGGTGAGAAATACAAGGTATTTTCTTGATATGACTGATGCCAATAAATAAATAAACAGAATTTGACCTTTTTTGCACTGAGCTAATGAGGTCTATGGAGCACAACTGTACAACAGACAATAGCACCTGGTATCACTTGAGGATTCTGAATAAGTAAATTGGATCATTAAAAAGCAGCTGTAAGTTTTTGAAAAAAGCTTGTTATAATACCATTGGTTATTGTGGGAGAAGAGTGAAGTATAATTAGCATGGTCAAGGTCATATATTTAAATAGACATGCATCAACCTGGCAGGCAGGCTGGTAACAGCTTCATTCTCCTGGTTGACAGACTTGGGGAACATTATATATTATTAATATGACTGGCTATTTCCTAATTAGGAACTCATTAGCAGTTCAACAACTGTAGGTTTTGATGGATTTGCAGCCAACCTGGCAAAAAGGTTGTGCTAGATGACCTCTTCCATAGGATTTTTCCATCTGTCCATCATAATTTAATGCCATAGTACCTGTGCTGGAGATTATAAAGGGAAACAGAAAAGGCTTGGAGACCTTGCCTTGTGTGGTGATCTTATTTCATGAGTTCATTAGACTTCCTCTCCCGATGACTTTCTTTCACAGATTTTTTTTTATTATTATGCACTCAATTCACAGAGTATTTTTCCTCTCATTACCTTCCAAACCAAACTTTTTTGTTGACAATGTCCTGTTTTCCCCACCATTATTTGGATGAGTATCACGCTGCAGCCATACAAAGGACATGGATAAAAACTATGCCTTACATAAATATGTTAAGTGCAATGATGATCATGTAGCTAAGGCACTGTGTAGGATCTGGGTGATCTGGGTTCAATTCCTAGCTTTGTCACAGATTCCCTGTGTGACCTTAAGCAGTATACTCAATTCTCTGAGCCTCAATTCCTCAGCTGTGAAATGAGAACAAGAAGTCATCCCCTGTCAATCTTTATTTAGATTACAGACACTCCCCGGGTTATTCAAGACCCGACTTACGCAAATTCGACCTTACGCAAAAGGTTCCATAAGGCATAAATAAAATTTTCGAGTTGCGGACAATATTGAGTAGCGTACGGGAACGCAAAGTACTGTAGTGCAGTGTGCGGAGGAATACAGCAGTAGCATCTCCTACAAGGGAAGGCTTTGTGCTTTCACAGCCCTCTCAGTCTCGTGTTATTTCAGTGATACTATATTTCTGTTGTTTCACCCTATTATTTCATTCAAATCATGCCTGTCTCCTCCTCTCCTTCCTCATCTACAAATTAAGCCCATTGTCACCCACCACAAAATGCCGCCTTCAGTGTGCCAGGATAACAATAGGAGATGTACTTATTTTGGTAAATGCAATATTTTTGTTGTAATTGTTTGTTTTTTATGCTTGCACAATATACGTTTCTGACTTACGTAAAATTCGGGTTACGCAAGGCTTTCCGGAACGGAACGATTGCGTAAAGTCGGGGAGCATCTGTATATGACTCTTCAAGTCTAGAACTGTTTTTCACTATGGGCATATACAGCACCTAACACAAGTGTGTGTGTGTGTGGGGGGGGGGAAATGGGAGGGTCTTGATTTTAGTTGGGACCTGTAGGGGCTACTGCAATTTTAATAATAAAGTATATTCTAATATATGAGTACGTATTAATTCAAAACATTAACAGAACATAACTGCACAATTTTTTTCTGTGGAATTACCACAGCAACCAGAAAATCTACAATTATATAATGCAAGCATATTCACTCCCCCAAGAGGAAATCTCACTGTAAAGGGATGAGCCGCCCTAGGCACTCCCTTTTGGCCAGGTGTGGCACTGAGGGTGAGCCCATCTTTCTTCCCTCACAATTCAGTATCGATACATCCTCTTGCACAGGATCAGGGCAATGAGAAGCCAATACAAATTAATCAAAATAAGTACATCTCCTTTAATAAAGCCAAGGCAAGGAGCAGTTGAAATCACAATTCAAATGCCTTTACCTCAGGGTCTTGTCTCAGCACTTTATTAGGTCTGCTAAAGCTCGAAACCTTGTCACTCTGACCAACAGAAGTTGGTCCAATAAATGGACAACTGAGCACAGCTGGCCCTGATAGAAGCTGTTTGATTAACTATACCATCTGATTGGTTGCAGGAGTCAGCAGCTGACACTTAAGCTCAGCAGCATACTCATGGTTGCTCAATGCACATCTAGCCCACAGCTGTGCTTGGTTCTGTCCATCCCTCTGCAGTCTCTAGTCTTGCTTTAGCCTCAGCTTGTACCTGCTTCTATTCCAGCCCCCAGCTTCTTCCTGATTTCTGACTCCTGAGTTACACCCTTGGCTCCGCCTTCTGACTGTGATTCTGATTAACCCTTCACCTCAGACTTTGGTTTCTGACACCTGGCTATGACCTTTGGCTTTGCTTGGATGTGCCCTGTCTGAATTCACTTGTGATAGGCTGGACTCTTGCTCCAACCACTAGGCAAGACTGCCTCAACTTGGGCACTGACACACGGGGACAGAGAAATGGACAAATTGAATATATGCAGTGTTAGTTGTAGCCACGTTGATCCCAGGATATTAGAGAGATAAGGTGGCTGAGGTAATATTTATTGGACCAACTTCTGTTGGTGAGAGTGACAAGATTTTGAGCTTCAGCAGACCTGAAGAAGAGCTCAGTATAAGATCAAAAGCTTGTCTCTCTCACCAACAACCGTTGGTCCTCTAAAATATACTATCTCATCCAGCTTGTCTCTATAAAAATGAATGTCTTTTTGAGTCCCAGTTCATTATTATATCTAAAGTAGAGTATCATCCCCTCATGGCTAGGTGGCACATTGGGTTAAACAATAGTGATTTCCCATCTGCAAACTTGTAATTTGGGATCAGATCCAGTTCACGTCACACTGGTCAAATGACTGTGGTGCAGCCCCAAACACAACTTAGAAGATTTGTCCACATCACAAAGCTAACACACAATTCAACAGTATCTGCTGAAAAAAGCTATAGCAGTAACACACACATGGAGTTTGCAACAGAGAGATTGCAGACATTGAGAAAGAGAGATCTGTTTTTTCTGCCGTGGAACAATTAATTTAAACAGAGCAGAGCTTGGAACTAGAAGAAAGGGCTGTGACTTAAAAAAAAAAATCAGTAAGAGGCATTGCACATAACAGGAAATAAACTGCTGGTGCCCTGCAATATCATCAGTAACTCCAGGTGTCCATGTGCATAGTTCTTTAAAAAAAAATCATTATGTGCTTTTCAAATTTCAATGGGATTCAGTGCACTGCTTTAAAAAAAAAAACACCACTGAAAAAAGAACTAATTTTATCTTAGATTTGTAATGGACATGTCCCACAATGGTGCAACATCCTTTTTTAAAATATTTAGTGGCCTTCTTCAGTGCAATGAAATATTGTTTATGAACTGAGCAAGTACAGTAGGAAAAGCCTAAGAATTTTCATAGAAGCAGGTTGTGATAAAGAGCTGATGATTATCTTGCTGCCCAGTAGAAACAGAGACTGCATCACACAGACAAACAGACTCTTGCTTGCAAGGCAAATGCTCAACAGGCAAAAATTGGGTGTCCATAGCAAGTGGTGTAGATCTTTTGTTTTTCATCTTTGGGATATTCACCAGAATAAAACAAAATGAATGGCTGCACAAGATCCAGTTAAGTGTTCACAGAATTTTTCTATAGTATATTATGGGAAGCCAAGTCAATGGAAAAGAAATGAAGTTTCATTTTGATATGAGTTAATAAAAATTGGCCATGAGATATTCTTGTCAGAAATTAGGCAAACGACTCATGCATTCCCTTTTACTTAGATATGTTATGTGAATCTGCAGCCCCACTCAGTGTGCCTGAGGAAGGGTCTCATACTTGCTTTTTCCTCTCTTTTGGATTGGAACATGCAGTAGGCATCCATAAAACGTCAGCCACAGAATCTCAGATTGTCCAAATTGTGATGGTGAATATCAATTCAATTACAGAAAATAATAAAGAAATATCAAATAATATTAGTTTGTGAGAACTAGAGACATGAGCAGCAGCAATATTAGCTAGATATGGAGATTGTTTTTATCTTTTTCCACATTGCATTAACTGTTTTATTTGCCACAGTATTGGTAATGGGCATCTATTGGAATATACAGTATAAGAATCAACGAGATCCCAACCATTCTAGGCAGTAACTGTGCTATTGCTACAGATTCTCATCCACTGAAATGCAAGGACTGTAGACAGTTTTATTTCTAAAATGTATCATGTTCTTTCCCAGCTTCCCTTAAAGATGTCAAACTCACCATAAAAAGCATGAAAATGGTCACTTAAAGTTAAACTCAAACTCCTGGATAAGTAATGTGTCCTGCATACGTTTGAATGCTTTTGTGAATGCTGAAGACAATATTAAATGATTGGGTGAAAGGAGGGAGGGAATGGGGGGAATGCACTAGCTGACCAGTAAGAGCACATACAGGATTGTCAATGCAGATTTTTTAGTACACTACTGACTGGCTGCCTTGGGATGTTTCCAGGTCATTTAGCAGCTCTACTGTTCTGTCACAACCATGTCATTTAATTCTTACTGCAGGACAATCTTTGAGCTTCAGAAGCTATCTTAGTGTTTTACTCACTGATTATTCACCTTTGTATCTATGGTTAAAATATTTATTCAGTGCTTCCAGATTTGGTCAGTAGGTATATTAAATATAGAGTAACTGCACTTTATTTTAATGACTGTCTGCATTTCTATCAGCCTTGTTAACCTTTTCATAACTTGATTTACAGGGAAGCTTTTAAAAATATTGATACCCCAACTGGATACAAGTAGCATTGTAATCTGGAGTACTCTGATTCACAAGGGGGAATTGGGGATTTTTGTATTTTGTTTGCTATTATTTGCAATTAACTAATAAAAGCACAGGAAGGCCTTTCTTCCATTTTTCATGAGATTGTGTCCCAATAGAATGAGGGACCTAAGAGCTGTATTTTAAGGAAATGTAGGTGTGATGCTGGTAAACCAGGTGGCAGCTCTTGCCAAGTCTGTAGGTGTCAGCTGAGCATTTACAAATTCATAGCTGGGAACCAGACCAGCTCACTTATATGTTAATATTGTTCAAGATAGATGTTAGTCTTGTAAGGAAGTGTGCAGACTCTATAGAATGCTTGTAAGTTGCTGCATGCATTGATCTTACCTGTAGTGTCTATATTCCATGCTACAAGGTAAAATATAATAATAAATATAATATTTTTTTATAATTGTAAAAATGCCTGCTCTGAACTTGTGAACTCAGACTGGAAGAGTGGCTCCACCTGCCCATCCAGGAGGGGCCATTGTAGGACAAAATCTTTGTTAATTGCCCCATCCATCTATGGAGAAGTACATGCAGAAGGCCACATCCCATTGGTTTGAATGCTGGAAGAGGGAAAATAAAAATAGCTCCCATTAAGTTTTTTTCACCTCTTTGCTGTTTGAACTCTCACAGGGCTAGAGATTGTGAACTAAAGAAGAGATCAAGGGTTACCCCAGGGTTCGCCCTGAAAGACACTTTGAATAGACAGAATGCGACAGCTCTGTCACTTTTAGGATACAGATTGTATATGCTTGCTCACTTTAACATGTAAATTATTCTCTTATTTCTTCGTCTTCCTAATTAATAAACCTTTAGTTAGTTTACTACAGGATTGGCTACAGGTGTTGTCTATGGTGTGAGATCTAAGGTACAAATTGATCTGGGGTATGTGACTAGTCTCTGGGGACTGGAAACAACCTGAATATTTAGTGATTTTTGGTGTAAGTGACCATTTATCACTAAGTCCAGCTTGCCTGGGTGGCAAGATAGATTGTAAAGCCCAAGGGGACTGTCTGTGACTCCATGGTAAGACTGTTACAGTGATCTAGGAGTTTTCACATTTATTACTAGGTTGATGAAATCTAACTATAGAACACACCACCAGCGTGGGGTGCTTTTGAGAGACTGCCCTGAGGTTGGCACTCTCAGATGTGACCCACTCCAGACAGCTTGACAGTAGGTTTCAAAAATACATCTTTATACTTAATTAGTTGTCACAGATGTTTCCAATTTTAAGGACTAAATAAGATAGATCTGGACGTCCAGGGCTAGTAACTACTGCTCAACGGAGTTGCAATTTCCCCAGACAGGATATTAACGTGTGAGGATAGACTTTGGGCCTGTTTCTGACATCACACGCGTAAGCTCTTGCCCAGTGCCTAGAACACTGGACTGGGAGAAAGGAGATTTGGGCTCTATTCTGTCTCTGACTGCTGCACGACTTATCCAAGTCATTTTACAATTCTATGCTTCAATTTCTCTTGGCCAGCCCCTCAGCTGGTATACATCAGCATAGCTCCTGAGAATCTGTCCATATATCTATAAAACAGGCATAATGATGCTTACTATCCTTCAATGAGACCAGAGATCAACAGATAAACACTACAGGCCTGAGCCTATTCATAGTGAAGTTAATAGCAAAAACATCAGGTCCTACAAGTGCTGAATATTGTAATAATTATTACTAAAGTAAATGAGAAGTATATTTGATTTGAATTAATTTATAAAAGTGAAAAAGTGGTGTGAGGTCAGATTAAAATACTTTATATCCTTTTTTTTTTTTTGCTGAATCAGCAATGAGAGCAGGCTGCTTTTGCACATTACTGCAGGATATACGTATGTACATATACATTTTTATTCTTGTTACAATAAAAAAACTAGCTGCTATTAACTTTGAGTTTTGAGAATGCATTTTGGAGGAAGCTGGGTAAAAACAACAAAAGAAAAAGTATAGACCTGAGAGTTGACAGATATAACAATAAAAATACAAAATTTGCTCCTGCAAAAAAATCAATTGCTAGAAAGGGAAGAAAGCTGAAAAGCCAAGAGACGGATCAGAGGAAAAGGAAAATTAATACCTCATCGCTAGGCAATGCAATAAGTTTCAAGTTGGAAACTCCTGTCCCTTTTCAAATGACCAGAGAAGTATTTTATTTTGGAAATAGTTTCCTTTTCCACATCAGATTGATTACACACATAATTCATTCTGATTTGCAAAAAATAAATTGCATTTCAAGTTTCAGAAGAGAAAGGAGATGCTACCTAGAAAATCCCTTTGCTTCAACTTCTCTCTTGGCCTGAGAACCAGCCAATCCTTACCCTGCAGTTGTGATGGGGGGGGGGGGTAGGAGAGGAAGGCGGGAGGGGAGGCAGCACGGCAGGGTGTTAATATCCCATGATTAAGTTTTGGGGAAGAGCAACTTTTTGGCCTTATGACTCTTTCGGTTTTGCAATTGTTGATTTTAAAGAAGGTACCTATATGTTTATATGTACAGATTTAGTCTCATCTTTATATATGGAAATGCAACTGTGCTGATTAAGATGGTGATAAACTGTGTACAATGAATAATACAGGGGTCGGCAACGTTTGGCACGTGGCTCGCGAGGGTAAGCACCCTAGCGGGCCAGGCCAGTTTATTTACCTGCTGACATGGCAGGTTCGGCCGATCGCGGCCCCCACTGGCCGCGGTTTGCCGTCCCAGGCCAATGGGGGCGGCGGGAAGCGGCGCGGGCAAGGGATGTGCTGGCCGCGGCTTCCCGCCGCCCCCATTGGCCCAGGACGGCGAACCGCGGCCAGTGGGGGCCGCGATCGGCCGAACCTGCCGTGTCAGCAGGTAAATAAACTGGCCCGGCCTGCTAGGGTGCTTACCCTGGCGAGCCGCGTGCCGAACATTGCCGGCCTCTGGAATAATACATCATTCGCTGATAGCTTAAAGATTTTGATAGAACTTCAAAACTAAATAAAAGAGCAGCATTGCTTGGGGCCCAGTGCAATGACAAGTTAGACAACAGCAATATAGCTATCTGTCTATTTAATTTTATTTTATTACAATAACCAACTATAAGGCACAACACTGAACCATGTTTTATACTAGGAAATTGGGTTGGTATAACTATGTTGGTCAGGGGTGTGAAAAATTCATATCCCTGAGTGACACAGTTAAACCGACCTAATTTCCTAATGTAGACAGTTTACCTTCCTACTGCCTCTCAGGGAGGCAGACTATCTATGCCCTCCCAGTGGTGTAGGTAGCATCTTCACTGAAGCGCTATAGCAGTGCAGCTGCAGTGTTTTAATTGTGGACAAGCCCTAAGGAATATGAGGTGCTATTAAAAATCCCTTTTATGAATGTTAGAGAGAAAAAGTGTGTGAGGTAATATCTTTTATTGGACCAACTTTTGCTGGTGAGAGAAACTTTTGCGCTTACACAGAACTCTTCTTCAGGTCTGGGAAATGTACACAGACCTGGTCTACACTAGAAAATGAAGTTGGCTTAACTATGCAACTCAGGGATGTGCAAAATCCACACCCCTGAATGGCGTAGTTAATCCAACCTAATCTAGTATAGACAGTGCTAGGTCAACAGAAAAATTCTTCTGTCAATCTAGCTACTGCCTTTCAGGGAGGTGGATTAACTATGCAGATGGAAGAATCCCTCCTGTTGCCGTAGGTAGTGTCTACACTGAAACTCTACAGAGGAGCGGCTGCAGCCGCGCTGCTGTGCCACTGTAGCATTTTAAGGGCTAGTCTACACTGGCAACGCTAAAGTGCTGCCACAGAATCCCTTTAACGTGGCTGGTGCTCTCCCAGCACTCTTAAAAAAAACCACCAAAAAACCCCACCTCCATGAGGGGCGTAGCTACCAGTGCTGGGAGCACAGCTCCCAGCACTGGTGCACTGTCTACACTGGCACTTTACAGTGCTGAAACTTGCTGTGTTCCAGGGTGTGTTTTTCACACCCGAGCGAGAAAGTTGCAGCGCTGTAAATTGCCAGTGTAAACAAACCTGCAGATTTACCCTCAGAGTGTCACAGCTAGATACAAGGTGGAACAGACTGTTTAGTGTAAGTAATTAACACATATTTCAAAGGACTATTCAAGGTAAAGTGGCCAGTTAACACCTCACCAGTCATAGGGTGGGAAAGGAAGAGAGGGGAGGGCAAAAAATGCAGCTGCGGGTGGGTGTTCCTGGGTGATAGATTATTATAATAAATCATAAATCCAGTGTCTCTACAACATTGAATATTTATAAATGTTAACTCTTTCCTCAGATCCATAAAATGACACCGGAATCTTTTCCCTGCCTCACAAATCAATACAGTTTTAAAGAGGAATTTTATATCTTCTCAGCCTGAACTCCAAACAGAATCATCTGCTGTCTTCCTTTTAGCAACAGAATATGTCCATGCTTCCAAGGTCATCTATGCTGAAGAATGAAAGAAGTTGAAGAAAACTCTCTTTGCCTTTAAAAAGAACAGGTTCCCTTGAGAGGTTTGAGGAAAGTTAGGCTCAACTGTTAGTTTCTTTTCACTTGCTGTGGGATTTGTCATGAATATGGAGAAATCAAGTCTAATCTCTTCCTAAACTCTGGTGAGTAAATCCCTGGAGCTGCACACAAATACTGTAGTTTTACCCCTTTTTTCAAATTTTAGACTTATGTCTAGTTCAGGATTGCTCCTTGGCACTAAATGTATATTTATTGCTTCAGCTGAATGTGATGGAAAGATTGCTGCTGGCATCATTACTGACCACTACTGCAAGACAACCAAAAAACTAGAAGCACGTAGGAAGAACAGGTGGATTTCCCCCCCCATACGATATTTCTGAGAGTTATAGTTGAAAATAGGGAGAGAAAAGAGAATTATGTTTGCATTTTCTTTCATTTGGATTTTCATTTTAAATAAACAGCACTTCAAAACAAGATTCATAGTACAAATCTCCGCAAGAAATAGGAAGCACAAAGGCAAAGGGAAAAGATTAAAACGAGGGTGATAGATATCAGACCCACCAGAGAACTCATCAGATTTTCTTACTGGTAGGTAACACCTGCCCCATCTGGTACATGAAAGAGTGCTGGCCTGTTATTAGGTATTCTAATCCTTTACCTAACTATTACGTTCATGGGCTAGTCATAAACTACGTTCTTTCTTCTTGCAAAGTTGACCAAACGGTCCATTCCACATCCAGCTGAAAAATTATGAGGGTTGAGACTAGTAGTTTTCATCAGAATTTAGAACCAACCTTCCCAAAATCCTGTAGAACCTCTCTTCAGCTGCCTTTCCACAGACTTCACTTCCTGAAGTGAGGCCAGATTCTGCTATGTATAAACATGTATACATTATTAATGGGAGTAGTTCCTTGCTCTACAAACAGACCCATCAAAATCAATGAGACTATTTCTGGACTAAAATACTATTGAACTGGAGAAAGAGTATCAGAATCTGGCTCTTATTCAACAAAGAGTTGGAAAACTAGTGAGACATTCATTGACATATTTCTACAAATGGTTGCTCAGAGTGGACTTGCAATATGATGCTTATCTAATGCAATATTTAAGCAAAGTTTGAATCTGCTCCATCAATGGCCAGCGTGAGTTATAGTCCATTGCACTACACAGTGCCATCGTGGGCAGACCACAGAATGCGATGGGATAAGTTAAGCTCCTTCACTTGACCCAGGCCCCGGCACCCACACACCCATTTATGGATGTAGACTGTTAAAGCAGTAGTTCACCTTTCCTCCTTCCCTACATTTAAATGGAGGTTTACCAGCTTAAAAAAAAAAAAAAAAAAACCCATACTGTGTTGTCACCTTTATTTGGTTAACTTGTTTTGACCTCTGTTTCCTCCTTTTTCCTTTATTTTCCACTTAGATACACTTGTATTCTAAACAGATGTGAATTCATATATGCCACTCTTTTTCTTTAGGTGTCCATTGTCTGGAAGAGGATGAAAGGTGACAGTATTCTCAGAGATTTCCACCTCTACCCCGATATAACGCTGTCCTCGGGAGCCAAAAAAATCTTACCACGTTATAGGTGAAACCGCGTTATATCGAACTTGCTTTGATCCGCCGGAGTGCGCAGCCCCCCCCCGCCCCCCATAGCGCTGCTTTACCGCGTTATATCCAAATTCGTGTAATATCAGGTCGCGTTATATCGGGGTAGAGGTGTATTTGCAAGCCCAGCTAAGGAGTTTACTTTTTTTCCTCCCACAACAGTTTGGAAGTTTGCAATGGTTCCTGAGCATAGATCTCTTAGAGAAGAAAGGATATTTTGTTTCATACAGAGATTCTCTCCCACCTCATCTCCAGGAAAATGACGCTGTGATAGAAGTCCAGAGAGCTGGAATTTTTCCGTGGCTTGCAACCAGTGTCCTCTACAATGGAAGAGTGTGTCTGTTCCCTTAATGAAACACTCAGCTGAAAAGAATTTTCAAGCATGGGAGCTAGCGATAGGCACCCAAATCTATAACGAGGTACCTAAAAAGGTACCCTGGTTTTGAGCATACACAGTTTGATTTGGGTGTGAAGATTTTCAAACAACTCTATGTTCCTTTGTTTTTTGTTCTCATCAGCATTCAGGAGTACCAGCACCACGGCAGGGACAGAGGAAAAATACAGGGGGGGGGGGGGGGAAAGATAAAAAGAGGCTTTAAAGAGGAAAATGCTTATTAATACCGTGATACAGGGACTGATACTGCCCTGAGATATGCACATACGAACCCCACTGATTTCAATGGGAGGTTCATGGGTGTATCTTAGGGCAGAATTAGATTTTCGACCACTGTTTTTAAAAGCATTTTTTTTCTGTATTTTTATCTGTATTCACCTTTTATCTGTATTTTTCTTCTATTTTTCCTGTATCAGACTCACTTCTGTGAACAACAGATCTCACACCCAACCCATCAGTCTCAGCATACTAGGCCCTTGTCCATGACTAGAGCTCATAGTTGCTACGATTACCACCACAACAATAATAATGGTTTCATAGAGAATCCTTCCTGTATTGGCATGCATTCCTTGAATGCCAATTTGGCAGGGTAATTTCCCCAACCTATTTAGAGCAGCTGAAGGATATACTAGGTAAATAAATATACACACCAGAAGGAGGCAGGTATGTCATTGTTTAGGAGGCAGAGTACACAGCATTTTCCAAATTCAGAACAGTACATCTTTGAGAAAAGTTGTTTTTAAATATTTTAACATAGTTTTAGTCATGACAAACTGGGGAACAGACGCAGGAATCTGTACCTAAAGAGAATAGTAATTTTTATACTTGTCACTTGTGACATGATGCCAGAGAGAGAGAGCCTCTCAAGTAGTATCCAAGTGGCAGCAGTCATATTTTTAAAAGAAAAGCATATAACTTTAACTTCCCTGTAGATGTGCAAGCTTTATATGTCAAAGGAGAGTGTTTGCTAACAAGACTGAACTCACAAGACTCATTTTTCCCTAAGAAGTCAGCTTTCTAAGGTTATTGTTTAATAATACAAAGAAAAAGGAAGATCTACCTTAAGTTAATCAATGTACATGGGATGACCATATTACAAATTCAAAAATACAGTATACAAAGCAATTAAATGTACAAAATGTAGATCAAGGTCAAATTTGGTGCCACTTATACCCTGGCTGATGGCACTGAAGTCAAGGAAGCTGACCAAGTATAAATGAGGTCAAACTTTGAAGCTCTGTATTGTTAACTAGTTCTCTCAAACAGAGCGTGAAATAATCTTTTAATCCTTTGTCTGGTTACAAAAGAGTGGCTCTACAATGCTCAGATAATTTCAGTGAGACTCTTGGGTGCTCTTATGGACTTTAATTCACCCCTGTAGAGCCATTTATTTAAAAAAAAAAAACACACAACAAAAAAGCCCCCCCCAAAATACAACAGAGTAAGTAGATGTCAAAAGGATTCATACCTAACAGGCAATGCAGAGGACATCTTAATAAATGCCCATCCTCTATTATCTGTCTCTAGCCTTCCTTGTGCTGTGGTGAGGTTCATTACTGATATCTCATAAAGGGAGTGTTAGCCTCTATAATGTTCATCCTTTAGAGACAGCAGGGTTGGCTGTCCTTTTTTTGCATTTTAATGTCCCAGTTTAAAAAAAAAACACATTCCATATTTAATTCAGATAAATATTATGGAAACTTAAATGTTACATGTTAATGGTACACCCTTTCAATGTCAAGAAATAAAAGCCTTGACCAAATATCATAGTGTTATGCTGGAGGGTGTTGGTGACTGATTTGATCTATGGGCAATCATAGACCTCATTGAAGCTGATGGGCTGCTAGCTGCCCTTCATCCTGGTTGAATGAGCAAAGCAATTAAGGTTTTTTAGGGAAGAAGAGAGCTGAAACAAAGATAAGCCACTGCCCAAAGTATTAGCCATATGAAAAGCTTGAGCAAAATCTAACCTAGGGAGAATAAGAGGGGTTTCCCTGGGAATTGATTGCAAACACATTGGCTAGGGCTTTGATTGATTACAGCTGTGTTTGTCTGTGTGAAAAGTGGGCAGCCAGCAAAAAGCAGCCAGGAAAAAGAATAGAAGCGCTGGTAGAATGGCCTTCACAGAAAACCAAGGGAGCACAGTGCTGGCTGAAAAGGTACAATGTGTTAAGTGTGCAATAATGTTTGTTAGCAAACAGCAAGCAAGGAAACTGCGTCCTTCTGTTTTTTCCTAGTATGTTCAGGGGAAAAGTACTTTGTACATATTCTCTGTAAATAAACAGGATCACACCAAAGAAATACCTGACTCCATCACCTATTTCTCTTTCTAATGGAAACAACCCAGTAAGGCCCTGAATGCTAGCTAGTCACTCAGGCTAACAGGTGCAACACTTGGTCATTTATAGCCTGATCCAATGCCCTTTGAATTTAATGGAAACATGCCCAATGAGTTCAATTGACATTAGATCAACCCTTAATCTCCAATTCAGCAGCCTGTTCCTACTCAGCAAAGCACTTAAGCATGTGCTTTGCTTTAGGGATGTCCTTAAGTCCCGTTGAAGTCACGGGGACTTAAGCACATGCTTAAATACTTTGTTGCACTGAGTTCTAAGTGAGCCACTTAGTCCTGCATTCCTTCCACGTGTAAATATTTCACTGGCTTCAGAAGTTACGCTAGTGAAAAAACTTTAGGTCAGTTCCCTTTAAATTTTTCCACATATTGTACTTGTATACAGTACTTCTTTTTGATTGTAAATTAAGGATGAATTAGATCATTTCTATTTTGACATTAAACAAAAATCTATCAGAAAGAATCGAAGCATTTAAACCATTTTTAATGTCATAATTTGTATGTGGTGCATATGGGACCTTCCATACAAGGATATCAAAGTCTTTTTTACAAAACAGCAAATTGGTGGCAGGGGTAGGACTAGAATCCAGGAGTTCTGCTTCCAGTCACCTGCTCTGACTGTTACATAAACTCCCAGAGTTTAAGCTGATCTGTTCTGAGAATGGTACAGTAGTGTGGCACTGAAGCAGAGACCATTGGGGACTGGCAACAAAAAAGGGAAGATGGTACAGTAACATCTAGGTCACTGAAGTGGGGAATGTGAATAGCTGACACATGGTTCAAAGGCCAGGGATCTTTCATTCCTAGCCTCCACACACCATCTACTCCTCCCCTTCTTGCACACACATATACCCTCACAAGTTTTACAGTACTCAGACCCTTCAGATCATTGGTACTGATTAATGTAGGGACAGATTGCTCATTTATAATGTGCAAGCACTATCTACAGCATGGGTTCTCAACCTTTTTCCTTCTGAGGCCCTCCCCAACATGCTATAAAAATTCCACGGCCCACGGGTAGCAAGCAGGGCAATTGCCCAGGGCTTCATGGCACAAGGGGGGCCCCCCGCGAAGCTAAGTTGCTCGGGCTTCAGCCCGGAGCAGCAGGGCTCCGGATTCAGCTTTCTGCCCTTGGCCCCAGTGAGTCTAACACTGGCACTGGTCTCTGGTTTATTCTGGCGGACCCCCTGAAATCTGCTCATGCCCCCCCTAGGGGGCCACGGACCCCTAGTTGAGAACCGCTGATCTACAGGATAACTCAGTTTTTAAGGTAGTCTTGTGTTACTGTACAAGGATATACTATAATTCCCTGTGCCTTCCCTGACCAAAGACAAAGCAGTTTAGCTCAAAAAGGAAACTGTATTATAGCTGAGGGACAAGAGCCCACGGCTACTGTTATCACTCTTGCACTACCAACGATTAAAATTGTGTTTTAAACCTGCTGTTTAAATATTTTAACTCTCGAGCTTGCCAGATATGAAGAGAAATGGCTATTTCTGCTCATTAACCATTCTAATCAGCGGAGTCCTTTAGAAGCGATAAGCTGTTTTATGATTGGACATAAAATTTGATTCTTTTTTTCCAAAAAACCTCTTAATTGGAAATCCCAAATCTTCCCCCAAAAGCAATTCATTATAAAATACATGAAAACAGGTGAATGTACAGTTTCCTTCTACCACATATACAGGAGATCAGCTCCTTTAATTTATTGGTTTTAAGCTTTTCAGGACACTATTATTTTTACTTGTGAGCAATCCCAAGTCTAAGGGTAGGGAGGTGGAGGTAAGTATGAACCCATCCAAATCAATAGGAATTTTGCTGTTGACTTCAGTGAATCCAGAATTTCATCCTGTATATCTACTGATTTGAGTGGTGGAAGTGGTGTTTTTTAAATGGTTCTTGATAAACCTGTTAAATAACTTAGGTCAAAGTAACTAGAAAATAATGTAGAGGTCAAAGATTAAGGTCAAAGGTCTCTGAACATCTACATGAGAACATAGCAGTGGAAGAGACCTCTTGGCTTATACAGTTCAGTCCCTTGCTACTGCAGGCAATCACATTATATATCTCTATTCATAAACATATCTAGACAAACTTATACCTTTTGTGAGCAGTTGTAAAGCATTTGGGGGCAACATGACAAGTGCTAAATGTGGAGGCACACAAAATGCCTGGATAGTAGGGGGTGAATAGGAAAGTTTTATATACTTATCTAAGAACTTTTGTATCTTCACCTGGTTTCTTCATTATTCTATAGGATGAAGATAACAAATGCCCCTTATGAAACGTATTATCAAACAAAACTCTGCCTAATCTATCATCTCAAATATCTATTGACGTACCTATCAATTCTTCTTGAAAGAGTGGGTAATTTTTTTTTACCACCATCCAGATTCTGCCAGAATATACAATTTGATATAAAGATTGCTCATTTCTATAGATGCATGCACATAGTACACAGTGCATAAGCAAAGATATTGTCTTGACTGATATGTTTGGCTCAAGTGCAAACACTACGTTAAAATGACAAAGGTGTGTAACATATCTGAGCAATACATAAGAACTTCCAGAGTTTAAATCTCCACTTCTTCCTTCAACTTGTCCTCATGTCCTATTACATAGCAATGGTCTCAAGGCATAAATTGACCCTTCATTACACCATGGAAGGGTCGGGGGGGAGAGCAGTTCACTCTTAAGTTCCATCGTCAACATCCACCAAAGGAAACTTAAGGCAGCTTTAAACTTCAGCCAGATCTCCATAGGTAACCTGCCAATGGAAGTTCTCTTGCAAATGTGTTGTTCTAGCACTTTCCCTTCATTCCCTAGCCACTCTCCTTCCCTCACTGTTCCGAACCTCTTTTAGAGCTGATTCAGGGCCCAAAGCAGACCACAAGTTGCTTGGGAAGACTTTCTACCACAAGAAACTATTGACTATTTCACAGTGGAAATACCAGAATGCAAGGAGAGAATTGGGCCTATTCAATTAATTTGTGGCTTTTTTAAGATACTTTTTTAAACACCACTAACCATCTCTTAATAAACACAAACTCATATGTCTGTTTCCTCATTTATACTCTACTACATCCTGGGGTGCAATCCAGATCAGTGAAGAGCTGTGTCACCTCTTACCTTGTAATTCTGAGTGCCTCACAAGGCCTTGCTACTGTAGCTCTCTGTGTGGGATGCCCACAGTCAGCGATAAGCATACACTCTATGGGCTTGTCTACACTTGAAATGGTAGAGTGGCACAGCTTCCTCACTGCAGCTGCACCACTGTAATGCTTCAGGGTAGACACTACTCCAATGGGAGGTGTTCTCCCTCATGCTGTCTACACCAGGTGTTAGGTCGACTTAGCTACGTGAATAAGGGGGTGTAGATTTTTCACATCCCATGGCAATGTAGTGGATTGACCTAACTTTTCAGCCCAGTACAGGCCTACATCTGTATTGGGCAGCCCTAGTCCAATGCTTTGGATCCTGGAGCCTGCCTGCAATAGCACAAATTTCCAAAGGCTTCCACCAGCTTTGGTTAACAACTGGTAAGGTGACTCCACACTCTCCCCAGTCCCTAATTTCCCCCCCAAAAGTCCACCCTGCCCTAGAACAGACAGAGGAATGCTAAGGATTGTTGTTCCTTTGAAAAGTCAATATCCAACGGTTTGTTCCTTTAACTGGAGTTACCAAATAGTTCATTTCAAACAGAACACTGGATTAGTTTAGATTAAAAAATAAATCAATTGTATTTCATTCCAAAGAGATAGATTTTAAGTGGATACAAGTATAAGGGTTAAAGTCAGAAATGGATATAAGAGAAATAAAGATAAAATGCTTTCTAATAACTAAAACTTAAGCTAGATTAGGTTCAAGGTAAAAGCTTCATCACACGTTTCCATCAAGAAGATGACCCAACTCCTGCATCAGAATCTAGGCTCCCAAAGTCAAAGTGTCTTCCACCAAAGACTACAAAGGTAACTTTGCCCCGCTCTTTTATAGTCCAATAAATCTTTGAAATTGAATCTTCTGAAGGATATCTCCAGACACATGTATTTCCAGCTGTGAGGTAAGCAACATGGAGTTTGTGTTGAAGGACCTGTTGCTTCTCCCACTGGAGTTTTGTCAGCTAAAATGAAAATTATTTAGTTCCTGCACCCTCGAGTGCAAGGAAAAGAACATTAGATACGTGATGGTCAATCTCCTCTCCTGCCATGATAGTGTGAGGTTTGCCTCCACTCCTTGTTAGCTGTGTGATACGTAAATACATTTTCATTGTCTTTCAAAGTACTTTGGAAGTAATTTCCAGGTGGAGAAACTACATTCCTTTCTCTGGGATAGACCAGTTTAACAACTTTTCCTAGGCAAGGATGTCTGGCCTTGACCATATGTTAGTGACATCCTTCAAAGGGAATTCAGAACTTTACATATAATGTTCCTAAATACAGTTCACCATGATGTTATTGACCACCAGGTTATTAGTTTTCAAATGATACCTCACAAAGTATATTTTGTGTGAAGATTATTATAATAGTGTGTAGAGTGTGGACACGGGGTGATTAGGGTCACATACTCCCCCAAACACTCTACTTAGTTTGATATTAACATAGATATCAATCTATGTTAGTTATTTCTGAGTGGACACATGGGTCACAGGACATTGTTTCTGTGCCCTAACTAAATTAGTTTAACTCTTGAAATCCAATTTCAGGTGCAAACGGTCACATTTATGAATTCCAAAAAAAATGTCCATTAATATTTTCTAACATTCACTTATGCTGCGCTGTTTCCATGGATATTCCTGCCAGAACATACATAGAAAATAGACATAAAAGGAATGGGCAAAGCAAGTTGATTGTAAAATGTGATTAAATATTTCCATATATTTTGCACTATTTTGTCCAGTTCTGTGAGCCGTGGAAGGAAGGTGGGTATTTCACAGTCAGGAAATATGAGCTCACAATCCAGCTTGCTCCAGTTAGTATTTATATGGTAGCAGCAACTAAGTCCCAAGAAGGGGTCAAGAGGCCCCAGTGAACTCATGGTGCTAGGTGCTGTACTAGAGGAGGTAAACAGATGTTAACTGACTGGGGAATGGACAAGGATGAGGTAACAATGGAACAAGAAAGATTTGTACACTGAGTGATAGACATAGCTTGTCACCTACTTAGCCATTGTTAGCAGACAAAATATGGGCTCTTGCACTGGCTACAAATCAAACGTGGGTCTCCCAAGTGAGACAAGAAGTTCATCCATTATCAAGTATGAAATTAATAGGCAGCAGGTTTTAAACAAACAAAAGTATTTCTTTACACAATGCACAGTCAGCCCGAGGAACTCATTGCCAGGGGATATTGTGAAGGCCAAAACTATAACAGGGTTCAAAAAAGAGCTAGATACATTCATGGAGGATAGGTCCATCATATTAGCCAAGATGGTCAGGGGTGCAACAGCATGCACTGAATGTCCCTAGCCTCTGTTTGCCAGAAGATGGGAGTGGACAACGGGAGATGGATCACTCAGTGATTGCCTGTTCCGTTCGTTCCCTTTGATGCATCTGTCATTGGCCACCGTCGGAAGACTGGATACTGGCCTAGATGGACCATTGGTCTGACCCACTATGGCCATTTTTGTGAGAAATGAGTTAATAGTACAGGAATATGTGACAACAATCTGTGGGGGAAAGTGCCATGTCAGAAGTAGGTTTTAAGGAGGAGAGGGAGGGTGCTCAGAACACAACGTACACATGAAGGGATATACTGTGGTCGGTCCTAAAGTCTTTACAACACTCCCTTCTGAAGCCAATTGGGAGGATTTTGACATAAGCACTGCAGGATCTGGCCCTTCACCTTAACCACCTCAGGTTAGAACCAATAGAAGAACCAGGAGCAGCAGGAAAGAAAACTTTTAAGTTGTTTCCTTCAAATAGTGTTCAAATTTTTGTTTCTGGGGTGAGACAGGGTCTCCTTCAAATGAAAGATTTAGCCCTCAAGCTGCAAGACTCTGCTGAGACTTGAAGAACTCAGTGTCAAGGATTCCCCCTGCTTGCGGGTGGCCCTTGAAGCCAGCTTTCACTGCATAAAGCTAATGCAGCTTCAGGCTGCATTTGCTTTATAGTTGTTTTAGCAGTGACAGCCCGGGATTGCAAACCCCATTCCATTCCCCCCCCCCTTTCCCTCCCACTCAACCTGCTTTCAAGCTCTCCCTCCCTGTGCACAGCTCCACAAACTCAGAGAAGACAGGGTTCAGAGCTAAAGCGAGATGTGGTATCAATTCCCTGTCCCCTCCTCCCTAGTATTCTTCTGCCATTTCTCTAGGAAAAATGTTGCTCAGTTATTGGATCAGAGTAATTACAGTGGTTTCATAGCTGCAGTGTTGTCAAATGGCAACTGAATTAAGTCATGGGGGAGAAAAGGGCATGAACGCAAATGCTATAAAACCACTGCTACCACACAAAGCTGACCTTTGTGCCTCTCTCTAGGAGAAGACTTTAATATACTTCTTCCCTTTAAGCCACAGCTCATCTTTGAACTTATTACACAGCATTAGTTTACAGCACATTGCACAGTCTATTCGATAATGTTCAATGCCACTTCTTGATGAGGATTAGTATTTACACATGACTTAACAATTAGTTTCAGCAGCAAATGGGACTGAAATGGAGAAGTAGTTCTGCTAGGACAGTAAATAGATAATCTTCACTAGCTCTGATTTAGTTAACCTGTATCAACGCATGTTACCATGCCGGATGGAGGAAAAGCCAACAAATCACCCTAAATCCCACATATTGTTTAAAGATTTATGATAAAGTAATCCACACTGGGTTGCCTTGTACTGAATGCCATTAAGAGGAATGCTATTCTCAAATAGGTAACATACAATTTGGAAAGATAATTGAATTACACTAAATCCAACATAAGAGCCATCAACTATGACTCAAAATGCAAGTCTCTAAAGTATAGGGAGAATGTTTCCTGCTTTGTTTCTTAAAAAGCTGTAAGTATCCTATTACCATAGAAAAATTCACATCAAACACTTGAACTACCAAAGCAGAATTGTTAACAGAAACAAAAACTCTTTCCCATGCATATGTGCTCAGGTATTTGGAATATCAAATGTACAAGAAATGTACATTTTAAGTGGTTCCACAGTTAATTACAATATATATTCCCAGTCCATTTAATCCTTCTGATTTTTTTAAGGTTTAATTGCTTTGCAAAGGAGAAAAAAAATCTGAAAATGATGAAAAGCAGAACACTATTTATTTTACTGTGCCTACTGAACAGGAAACTACACCAATACAAATGTAGTTGCCTTTGATATCAAGGAGATAAAGTGGTAGACTGTAAGTAGTGATAGAACATTCAAAATACTTTGTTATTTATATCCACATGGAATAGACTGTGATGACATCTATGCAGACACCATTGACATCATCTTCAAACAGATTCCCCCAGTCTTCACCACTATCACCTGGTGCATACCACTTGAGCTAAAAGGAGTAATTCTATTAGTTTAAAAAAAAGCGGTAGACTGTTACACTTGTTGTGGTCAGGAAGGACCCTGAGCAAATAGACAAACGTAAATGGAGCCCTCAGAGCATAATCATTCCCACCCCTTCTGACAAATAAATTCACTGGATGCAGATTGCTATCAACAGACTTGCAATTTGTACACTAGACAATGCACAGATACAACTCATTTTATTTCACTGTAAAATAGAGATTCAATATACTGGACTTCATGATAAATAAGATCCACTGTGTACATGTATAATTTTATCCCTGTCTGATCCTGAAAAGCCATCAACTGTACTAATACAGAGTTGGACCACAGTTAAATACAAGGCATGGGAATGAAGTTCTATGGCTATGTGACACAAACTATGCACACAGAAAGCCTGTTCTACTCCTGGGAGCAGACCGGGACGCAGTAGTGAAATTTAATAATTAATGGAGATATCCCATCTCCTAGAACTGGAAGGGACCTTGAAAGGTCATCAAGTCCAGCCCCCTGCCTTCACTAGCAGGACCAAGTACTGATTTTGCCCCAGATCCCCAAGTGGCCCGCTCAAGGATTGAACTCACAACCCTGGGTTTAGCAGGCCAATGCTCAAATCACTGAGATATACCTCCAGTACATACATCTTTACAAGCATCTTTCTTTCCAGAGGCCAGATTCAAATCCCACTTACTTCAGTGGGATAATTTAAATTGAGTTCAGTGGGATTTGTATCTGGTACAACAAAAACCAAGACAAAGCAGGTAAATCTAATTTTGCTTCCTTCCTGGAAATGTATAGGAAAACCTTATTCCCAATTAAATAAAGTGAATACTCATTGCTATCCATACTCAGATCTCAACAATGCATTCAGTCCAATATTTTAGACAGAGTGGCTTCCCATCAGGGATCACAGTTGTGCTGTAGTAACTTTTCTGAACTAATGCACAAGTATACGGAATATCAATTAAAATAGATATCATATACCTAGCACACATATTTAATGATGTAAATGAGAGAGGTGAGCACATGTGAAGGGAAAAGGAATCAGGTACTCAACCAATATTTTATGATTAGAGGCTTTTGCCTCTCATAAAATCTCATAAAAAGAGAAACTGCAGCGTTTCCATTTGTTTGTAGAATCTAGCATATATTGTTCCTGCTTTTCTCTTCTAATCATGAGTTCCAGTACATACTTTTCTCCATTATTGTCTTTTATACATTTTCTCAATATGGCCCTTATGCCAGTGGTTCTCAAACTAGGGCCGTCTCTTGTTCAGGGAAAACCCCTGGCGGGCCGGGCCGATTTGTTTACCAGCCGCATCCGCAGGTTCGGACGATCGCGGTTCCCACTGGCCGTGGTTTGCCGCTCTAGGCCAATGGGGGCTGCAGGAAGCAGCGCGGGCAGAGGGACATGCTGGCCGCGGCTTCTCACAGCCCCCCTGGCCTGGAGCGGCAAACCGCGGCTAGTGGGAGCCACGATCGGCCAAACCTGAGGACGCAGCAGGTAAACAAACCGGCCCAGCCCGCCAGGGGCTTTCCCTGCACAAGCAGTGGCCCTAGTTTGAGAACCACTGCCTTATGCCACACTCAGGCAAAATTCCTATTGACTTTAATGGAAGTGCAGAATTGGGTCGCATATGCAGATTCAGTCCTGCAGTCTGTATACCAACTAAACTTCTGCCGGTATCAGTTAGCTTCCCACTAATGTCAGTTTTTCCTTATACTCAAAGCACTTGAGGATTTTGCTTTTCATTTGTAGTTGACTTCATAGTTATGTACCAAGAAAAGATTAAATACAGCTGATTCCACTCATCTGAAGTGCTACTCTCTTAATGGCTGGTTCGGCATATTTTTGCATTTTTCATAATGTGATGTTTAGTAAAGACATGCTGTAGGGTCCAAATTAATTTGAGTAAATTTGATCTGTAGGCAACAGCTGACTTGTAAGCAACACAAACACATTTGCCATTCATACTTTGCAGTTAAAATATTACTCCGAGCAAAACATTGTAACCAAATTTAATTCTGAGTATATACCCTGAACAAAAGAGAGGAAAATGGGAAAACCTATTTTATTTTAAGCACTATGTGAGGTTGTGTTTTCTGATGTCTTGGGTATCTCAATGCAAAATGTCATACGGTAGAAGAATAAAAATTTAAAAAGTGGGAAATAGCTATGAAAACTAGCAGCCATTTGTGGCGGGGGAAGGGAATTGACTAGCAAGTTCAAATGTCTACTTCTTGAATTTATCAGAATTTAAACTACTACCCCACACTGCCTCTTCAGGCCAACAGTACTTTCATAAGAAAATATGCACAACACACATGAGAACTGATTCTGTGAAAGTCTGATGAATAATATCCTTAGATGATAAATTATTTTTCTTTCTATACTTTTTATTATTTTTCAAAAGTGTGTGCAATAGATGGAAACAATTTTTGTTCAAGAATATTATTCTTAATACTTTTGCATGTCATTTATATTGAAAAGAAATTTCCTCTATTTCAGTGAAATTGTTTTTCAGAGAACCATTCCCCTGATTTGCTATTATTATAACCCCCAAATGATACACATTCCATGTCAAAATCAGACATAATATGACTGCACATGGGGATCTGTGAGAAATAACTTTGAAACCTGTTTCAGCTATGTTCCCAATATACCCACCACTTGAGCAGACCAGCAAGAATAAGAATGCACTTGCCTTGGAAGGGAATTCCTATTTTATAGCTAACATTTCAGTGTACAAAGGATTTTGATTTTAAAAAGAGTTCATCTCCACAATTCACTAGACACTTCCGCCAAAAGATACACAGAACCACAATCACATTTGTTACTGTACCATTTTCCAACCAGTCCTCAATCTAACACACACAGGATCAAAGGGCCTGTCTATGGTTTATTAATGGATTCCTTCAATATCCAAATAAATTCCATTGGATCAAAGGTATGCTCTGGGTTTGTCTAAACAGACTGGACCAACATTCTAATTAGGAGAGAGATTGAGTATTTCTTCAAATTCAAAAAAATATTTTCTCTCAATAATTCAATTTCAAATGGTCTTAAGATCATAAACTCCTAACTTCCCCAGTCTTTGGAGGAGTTTGGATCCAGATCTAAAATTTTCAGCTGAGGTCAATTTCTATGCATGCAAACACTATTAAAGATTATTAATGTGATAAGAGGAAAAAATGAATATTAAGTCTGGTAAACACACTTTCTTTCAAGGAGGCAAAAAAAACCCTGCTGATTTTATACATAGGGTCTATGAGTACAGCCAAATGCAATGGTCTTTTTGAGGGCAAAGTAGAACAAGAAAATAATTTAAATGTCCTTAAATATCTCAGGCTTATTTGCCCTCCCTGGAGTGCTTCTTCTTTCACTGTCTTCCTGAGGTTTCAATATCCCAATTTATTCAGGCACACAGATGGTATAAAAAGGCTAAGCCAACCACTCATGCCACAAAAACATTACCTTGTGATTTAGGTGACCAATCGCAGAGCACAAACATTGACTCACAAATAACCAGTACTTGACTGACAGCTTAAACCTGATAGTTCTTGATAGTCAGGAACACAAAATGATTTAGTTGACAATTATGAATAGAGAACAATTTTGTAAAAAAATTACAAGCTTTTGCAGATAAAGAAAAAGGAGTCGAATTTATCAAGTTATTTATTGTGAATTACTCTGCTCTAGTCTGCAGTCATAGTCCAGAAGATTGAATGGGCCTTTGAATGGGCAAATGAGTTTGAAGCAGGAGACAGAGCTCTTTCAGGGGCCAGCAAAGGACTGTGCAATGAACTACCAAAGGAACTAGGGACCATCACAATACTTACCACCTTCCACTGTAAGTGCAAGGAGCATTTCTTGGCTTTGCATTGTCTAACATAAACACAGAGCAACGTGAATATATAGGAATTACATCTTTATAATAAAATAGTTCAAAACAAAACACTCCCTGTACACAATACTCCTTACTACACACACTACACTCCTTGTACTCACCACCCCTTTTACTCCTGGAGAAAGGATCAGAGAACAAATGTATGACAGATGTTAGACACTGCATCATGCACTCCTAAAAGCTGCTCAGATATGACGGTGATGAGCGTGGTGTCAGAACTTATACAGAATAGGATATAAGCATACACTTACCCCTTAAGGGACCCTTCAGAACACACAGCAGATTCACACAGATGGAGCAGCTAGAGAGCAAGTTGCACTATTGTTGCCTGTGATTTATTTGTTCTGTGGCTAAATAGCAGACTTAAGTCAACAGAGCTGATGATACAGCATTTTTCACAAACATTAATTTTACTTTACTATGTACAAAATATATAGTGTAGCAAAATGCACAGATGTGAGAACAAATAATAATTGAATGAGAATATTTAGTGGCCAGAAGGTTATAACTATGTTTCTATATTACAATTTATAAGGATGGATTCATTAATATTCATTTTTAAGCACTCAAAAGTAGAACTGGTCAAAAAAAATAATCAAAACATTTATGATGAAAAATGCTTTTTCATAAGAAATATTGCTTTTCCTTTTCTTCCCCCCCCCCTAGGATTTTTGTCCAATCCCTCCTCCCCCCCCCCCCCCGCCAAATAAATAAATAAAACCCCTAAGCCATTTTTGGTTTCCAAAAAATAAAAATGCTCCGGTTTGGGTCTTTTAAAAACTAATAACATTTTGGTTTTTGCATTATTGATGAAAGCCTGAAAAATTCCATGACAATTTTTTGGATGAAAATTAAACTTTTTTGGGGGGTTCAAAATTAAAATCCATTTCCCAATCAGTTCGGCCTAAAAGTGTATTAAAAGAACTGTCATTGAAATATATTTATTGCAAGTGAGAGGAGTTAGGCCAAGCATAGTTCTTCATCTTTATTTAGAAAGGTTAGGAATTGGGCCTGTCAGAGTGACAATTTCAGTATTCAAATGCGGGTTTCCAACTGTTAATGGAGCCAGCAGTCCTACATTCATGGTTTGGGAACAACCAGAGTCATCCTCAAACCCATCAGAGAGTCATTTCCTTTCACACTCCATCATGCCCGGTTTTCATCCCTGTTATGTCATAGATACAATAAGGTGAATTGAATAGTGAAATGCAGCTGTATACTGTGTAAAGTGTATGGAGTCTAGGAGCAGGAGGCAATTTTTACTAAACTACTACTCATCAATTAAAAACAACTAGTGTTAGTTGGAGCGTGGAAAGCAGATCCACAAATGCCACTGAAAACAGGAGAATAATAGATTTGAGAGCCAAAAGAGATGGCTCTCATCTAAGGGGTACTACTGCACTATTGGCACGTCATATACACAATAAATTATGAGATCTACATTATGTGATCTTATGGAACAACTCCACTTTCTCCATGAATAAAAATGAGTTATCATATGAAATCCTGAAATGTATGCCTGGGCGGAGTGGAGGGAAGGGAGAAGTTAAATCAAATGAGGGAGATATCCTGAAATTAAATTGATATACAACCACACTGGTGGAATCCAGCATTGCTGAAACTTTGATTGACCATGTGTGGTACCGGTACAGTCAGCTAAATGAAAAAAATTCATCAACATGTAGAAGTAGCTTCTTGCTATACAGAAGGAATGGTACCTATCCACTTCGACTATGTGAAATCAAGATGATATGCTATGTGTTGTGACTGTCTACATTATATAATATACTATAGAAGTTGCCTGTTCAGCACATTTCTGTTTCGGTGATTAAAGCCCGTGAGCCTCTTATTGTCAAGATGGTTGTTGGCAATTCCCTCCACAATTAGTGAAATGGATTTTTCAGCTTACTCTCATTTTAAGATGTTTTGCTTGTTAGAGTGGCCATGTTTTCTGGCACTGAATGATTACTAGTACAGATGTTTTATGCGTCTGTCAGTATGTTGGTTTCAGACAGAGAGTGAGATTATAGTTTTAAGAAGGTTGCCAAATAGCAATTTATTTATACATTTCCATCACTTTACTTCTGATGAGCCAGCATTGTCATTCCTTGCAGTACAATGCAGAAAAACATAAGAGGTGGAGAGCAACATGCAGAGTAATACCAAGGAGATCAAGTGTAATGTGAAGGTAACTGGAACACTTCAAGAAAACAAAGAGCTGAAGTATTGACTAGACACCGTGAGAAACATGTCAGAGAGGAATATCACCCAAGCTAATTAGTTTTTGCACACTAGCTATTAATGGCTTCGCAGTTAGATAGCATGGGCCTAGTTATATTATTGAAAATGAATGCAAGATTTGAAGCAAGAGAAGGGATGAAGGAAGTCACCAAGGTTATGAACTTCCTTTGTCACTTGATGCAAGAGATAAAGAGGAGATACCGATGGTAGTATGACTGACACCAAATTTAAATTTTTAGGGGGGTTGCAGGCATTATTGTTAAAAAAAACATAAAACCACCACCACCACAGGAGAAGTATCAGGGACTGTTTTGTGATGGCAGGGATAGAGGATTCACTTCTTTTCATGGAAAATATTAAGTTTTCCAGGGTATAGAAGTAATTTGTATTTTGGGAAGCTTGCTCAGCAGAAATGACAAGATGCACAGAGAAATCAGAAGTAAAGTAAGCTATGGAATCTGATGCAGATAGGTGAGTAGATTCACATGATTGCCTGATTGGAGCCCATCTGTAGGGACAGATATGACCTTTAATCCTAGCAAGTATAAAAAGTCTAGAGTTTATGTTTACATTGGTATGTTATGTGATACAATGGGAACCAAATGCATTGGTTGGTTTCTGTGATAAGAAATGCTATTTCTAGGATAGAGCTATGCTCTCACTCATATTACATGAATAAAAACTATGTTATTCTAATTTATTTGTATTGTCCAATTTACACTACGCTATCACAGAATGCTCAACCGCCATTTTCAGTGTAAACAGGTGGTAGGATCTATAGATGTGTTAGGGCAGGGTGAAGAGTGACACCATGGCCACATTTTAGGAAGAGTGTTTGAATGTGAAAGTACCTAGGAAAAGCAAGAGTTGAATCCTATTGCCTTACTATAGAGAAGGAAGGCTAACATTGGGAGAAAGGCAGGGCCTTGAAGAATCCAGAGTCACATCCATCAAAAGAACACAGAAATAGGGAAGCTTTTTAAGTTAGAGTTGGCAGAACTCAAGATATTTCAGTGCCAGGATGGAATGCCTCTCACAGGCAGGCAGGTTGTATCTTTTTGGTATATGAGCTTATGACTCTTTAATGGAGTGTAGTAGGCAGTATCCCCAGTATTGGCTTTAGCCGGCCAGCCAGAGTGGAAGGAGGGGAAATACTATGGCTCCCTACACTTACTGAGAAGCATTTTTCCTTTTCTTTGTTGCCTGACACTATATGATTCCCCCTCCCGTCCCTCCCCCACCCCTTAGTTTACATTGATGTCATTGGGATGATATTTCCCTTGAACATTTATTTTTGTTCTATGGTCAAGTGTTGAAAGTGATCTGAATGTGAAATACGTTTAGTCCCTAGAGCAGGGAGCTCATTGTCAATCTGTAGTGATCTCTGTAGTTAAGCAAAGCAGTAGCATTGATTAACTCCATAGGGAATCTTTCATAGCCCTCTTTAGCCTAGGAGTTTGCTATGACATGGGCACTCAAAGGAAGAGGAGGGTTGAAATTGAGGAGCAGTCCTGTGGAGAAGATGCTCATACATGCATACCACTTTGAGCTGTGATCCTGTCATATCTCACAAGCTAAGTAGGACTGGACTGGGTCAGTGCAGTTATGGGGACCCTCTATTGGGAACATCCAGCTTGCATAGGAAGTGGAATCAGTAAGCTGTGCCTTCTTCTCAGAGTCAGTACTGCGTGTGGTACTAAGAGGCTCTGAACTGTCTGTCATGCACTTTAAAGTCAAATCCTGACTATCTAAAATTCCATTACAATTTTCTTAGGCCGAATTTCATCTCATATACAGTAATTATAATCTCTCCCTTAAGCTTTATTGTAGCATGTTTGCTGTTAAACAGTTGTTGCACTTCCCTGCAGAAATCTCTCTATTGATAAGAACATGCCGGAGAATGAGACACAGAGATGGGTGGATTTTGAAGCGGCATTTATTTGGGTCCCGTATGGAGTTTAAATGGCCTCTATGCCACATAACCAGTGTTGAGGGATGAGTATCCTCAGCCTAAATCCTAGGATTCAGCCCCCCTCGGAATCCTCTCACTCTCCCTAGACAAGGGATGCAGGGCACTAAGGAACAAAATGAAAGCTACCTAAGGGTATCTATACTGCAAATAAAAACCAGTGGCTGACCCATGCTAGCTGACTCGGATTCGCAGGGGCTCAGGCTGAGAGGCTATTTAATTGCAGTGCAGCCTTCTGGGTTTGGGATGGAGCCCGGGCTCTAGGACCCTGCAAAGTGGAAGGGTCCCAGAGTTCGGATGGTTGCCTGAGCCAAAATGTCTATACTGCAATTAAACAGCCCCTCAGCCTGAGTCCCACGAGCCCAAGTCAGCTGGCATCTAACTGAAGTGTGGACATAACCTCAGTCTGTAAAGACTAATCTCCCCTTCTTCCTCCAGGCTAATAAGGTCTGCTGGTTGTCTCCTGGGTCTCATGCTTACCTCTGGGAACTGGCCCTTTTGAGTGTCTCATCTGCACTAGACACAGGACAGAAGTTGTGACAAAATGACATACTTTTATAAATTTACAACTTTTAAATCCTACTCTACATCCTGGGCCTTGTGAGGAAGGCAAAACTGACCCCCAAAACTGGAATCTTGGAAATGCAGCTCAAACTCTCTCTCCATTATTAGGCAGGGAGGTTGGGGCAGCAGTGACAGGAAATATGATATCCCCTGAGGGCTTTGCATACAAGGGGCGCAGACCATGAAAGACAAACAACTCTACCTTCCCACACCACAATCCAGCCAATGGCCAAAGGGAGAGGCAGAGAATTCAATCCTCCTTTCCCCATCCATGACCAGGAATGATCTTCACATGCATTCTAGGTAGGGGTTGAGTGGGGAAAGGCACAGTCTGCCCCCCGCTTCCCTCTCCTCTCAGCTGTTCTGATCGAACATTGCCTCCCCCATTGAGAAGCGGGGTGGGGAGGAGAATTATTATTGTTTAACATTTATATTGCTGTAACAGCTACAGGCCTTACTCAAGTCAGGTCCAAATAGTGCCAAGTGCTGTCCAAACATACAGTAAATAACAGTCTCTGCCCCCAAAGAACTCCATTTCAGTGAGGCATGAAATGTTCCCTTGGTATAGTTTGCATATCAGCTTGTAAATACTTTGCAATTGTTGTTGTTGTTGTTTTTAAATCAGCCTGTAACCTTCAGGGTAAAAGTAACCACATTAAAAATAAAAGGATCATAGATAATAAAAGAAAAGAGCTATAAAAAACACTGTTACAATGTTAAAATGGGTTGTTAATTGTTATTAAATATTTCTATATTTACTTGAAATATTAGAATCACACATCTAACTGTACTTTGCTACTTGCATACATAGTTTTAAAATAGAGATTGTTGCTGTACTGCCTACACCTGAAATACAAATAGTAAACTTTCTTCTACAGTAAAGCAGACTTTTCTCCAGCAAAATGCCACCAGTCCAATGTCAGTTATTTGCATTTGCATGACAAACAGTTCACTGGCTCTTTGCCATAAGCGTTGGTGTTGGAACATTTGGTCCAAATACTCAATCTCGCAGATAAGAACTGTACTGAATGTGTCACAAAGTATCAGATACAATGTGACACCCGACAGCCTGCATGTGTACAATTTGAACTACAGAAAGTGCAAGTTATTGACCACAGTGCAGTCAGTATCAGTGTTGCATATACCTCCCACACAGACATATAGTGTGACTGCCTCCATACAGCCAGATCCATTTTCTGTTTTAGGACTTTGCACTGGCAGCCATCCCTGTAGTACATGTGTGCATTTTAAACAAAGGTCCTATTTAACAAAGACGTGGACATTAGAAATTGGATCTGAAATGTCCCTTCTATAAAAATCAATACATACATATCGCATACCCAAATTGGATGCTTATATGGGGTGTTGACACTAGATCCAGGTGCACAAAGCACTTCAGAGGCAGATTTTACCATCCTTACATTCTGTAACAGGTGGCACTCACCTCTTGCGAGCGCCCCTGTTGGCCAAGTGTGTGTGTGCCTGTGTAACCCACAACCTTCTGTGTGTGGAGCTCTGTCCCATCTAGTGGCACCGAGACCACTTAGAGAAAGTTAAAATGAGTCTACTCTACAGCCTTAGCTCAGAGCCAGCTGGCTTTTAGCTCATGCGGTAGAGGCTCATGCACGAGGCTCCAGGTTCGATCCCACCTGCTGACGACCAGGGTCTGTCAGCATTACACCTGCACTGTGTCTCTGCTTCGTGGTGAGTCTTCAGTGACTCAGCCCTCCAGCTGAGTAATACACACTCTGCATGTCAGTGCCCTCTGTAAAGTCCCTTTATCTGCAGCCCTATCCCTAGACTCGATCCTCAATCTGCCCAACAAGGTGTATCCCAGTTCCCTGGTTTGTACCGTCTCAGCCCCTTCTGGGCTCTCTCAAATTGCCCCTGCTCTGTAAGCAGCCCCAGCCCTGGTGTGGCACTGCGTCCACCAGGGCTCCCTCTCTGGAGACTCTGTGCCTTTTTGGCCCCAGCTCTCCAGCTGGGCTGCTAACCAGTTCAGTTTGCCTTCCAGGGAGCATCCAAGTCCAGGCCACTTCGACAGTGGCTGTCGGGGGGACCTAGGCCCATGCTGTACTCTGGGTCCCAGCCCAAGGACCCTAAAGACAGCAGCCATCTACCATGCCCCTTTAACTAAGCTGCTATGATTTCCTGTGGCCTCAGCATGTTCTGCAGCCTTACCTTAGGGCCTTGTCCTGATTGAGTCCTAGCAGCCAGCCTGGAGCTCTTTCTTGCTCCACCCACCCCACCCCACCCCAGTCTCTGCCAGCACTGCTCTGCCCAAAGACCTATAGCTCCCTCAGCCAGCCAGGCACACCATCCATACTCCTCCAGCAAGAAACTGAACTCACTCAGGCCCTGAAGCTCTTTTTATACTATCCTGCTGAGCTCCGATTGGCTTCTCCCTGCAGCCCCTTCTGACTGGCTGAGTCCCACACAGCCACTCTAGGCAGCTTGGAGGACCCTCTCCCCTGCCCTTTTCTGGGGTGAGATGTGGCAGAGCTGAGAGGCCTCCAACAGGGGACCTCATGGCCTAGTCCACCCTGTCACCCCCCCTCCCCCCAGTAAGTAGTAATTTAGGGGATGTCTACACAATGTGGCCACTGGGGGAGGGGGACGGGAGAAGTGATTTCTAAAGTACACCAGTTGGTCTGTGTAGACCACACTGAAAGTTTCCTAGTGTGGTTTAACATAGAACTGTTTCAAACAGCACTACAGTAAGACACACTAAGAAACTTTTACTGTGCACCAGAAGAGACCACATGGCCCAATTAGTGAGCAACATGTTAGTGTGCTTTAGAAAACATGTCACTGTCATATGCATTGTCCTGGACCTTGCACACAAGCTCTTACTTTCTTAGTAGTCCCACGCTTAATCCTTTAGTCCAGAGGTTCTCAAACTAGGGGTCGTGACCCCTCAGGGGGTTGCGAGGTTATTACGCGGGGGATTGTGAGCTGTCAGCCTCCACCCCCAAACCTTGCTACGCCTCCAGCATTTATAATAGTGTTAAATATTTTTAAAAGTGTTTTAAATTTGTAGGGGGGGGAAGGGGTCACACTCAGATGCTTGCGGTGTGAAAGGGGTCACCAGTACAAAAGTTTGAGAACCACTGCACTAGTCAATGTGAGCAAAGGGGACCAAATCAGATCATTTGGCTCTACAAAATATAAAATAATTGAACAGAAATATCACCAACCCCCCCATTTTAGGTAACATTATCTATCTCAGACCAGGTTATCTCAAGTACGCTAGTTTAATCTGCACAGAGGTTGCAGTGGTGCAACTGGAAGCAGAATTTGGCATATCAAGTGACAGCACATGCTGCATTTAATATTCCTTGTCTCTCCAAGGCTCTGATCCTGCTCCCACTGAAATCAATAAGAGTTTGTCATTGATTTTCAAAGGGAGCAGGAGAGGGCCCAAAAATATTAAAGATACAAGCATTATCACACAGACATTCTCTTCCAACAGGGATTCGACTGATTTTAAGAAACTTAGTTTTGGTGTATGCCTCAAATGAGGAAAAATGTGAACAACTATTAAACTGAAATGTAGAAATTGAAACCAGGATGAGCGTACATTGTCAGCTTTGGAATGTTGGCAGAAGGGTTCCAGGAAACGGAACTGTTTATGTCTGGAGCAATTATAAAGAGATTAAAGGTGATTTAGATAAATAACAACCATGTTTGATAAAAATTTAACTGAACAGCAGAGGGGAGGAGAGCATCTCCGGAACTGCATATCCCCAAACTAGCCACTAGGATATCTAACAAGTGACAGCACCCTCGGACAATAAATAACCTTTCCAGGGCCAGTTTATACTTTGGGGATGTAATAATGTTTCCAACAGCTTTTGAAAGATTCCTTTAAAAAAAAAAGTCTTTCATAGATGTTAAGATAAGAAATTAAGAATGCATAGTGGTAAGAAATAACAAGGTGATAGAGTTCCAGTCCTTAGGGCTTTGTGATGAACTATATGCAAACTTAATACACCCTGTTCCTTTTTCTTGAAATAGATGCCATTCTGTTTTCCCATCTTCATATAACATTTGTGTTTCTTTTAGTTTATTTCTGGGGCTCTGGGTATTTACTTACCCAATAAAAAACAATACCATTTCCAATTAAACATGAAACTTATATTCATTAATTATCATTTAGCTGTAAAAAACAAAAAACAAAACAAAACAAAAAAACATTAATTGTTTCTACCTTTAACTCTTTGATAACTATTCTAGAGACATCAATGCTCTTTATCATGCTACAGCCAATTCACCAAAATCTACATATCTTTACACATTTCCCCCTCAACCCCGATCCTACATGGAATTTCACTTATTGCATAAGTTCAAACATATAAGCTGTCCTATTGAACTCAGTGGGACTGCTTATGTGCTTCAAGTTAAGCCCATGTGTAAGTCTTTGCATGACCAAGGCCTCAATTCATATGAACTCTCAATACACTAAATAAGATACAATAATATAAATGATATATTTTCTCTTTAAATACTAACCTGAGGGCTTTACTTGGGTTTTATTCTCCACACCCACTGAAATAAATAGCAAAGACTCAGTAAAAACTGAGTAAGGACCACAAGATTTGTCCCATCAATTTTCTCCCCCATTTAATTTCAAGATACTAGACTGCTAACACTAGAAATTATTTAATTATCTAAAATACAGTAGGGTAACCCACTTCACAAACATTGCACAAAGTGCTACGAAGACAGCATACAGGATTAGGACCCTGTGTACTTGTCTTTGCTTAGGCTAGGTCTACACTACAGCGGGGGTCCGACCTAAGATACGCAACTTCAGCTACGTGAATACCGTAGCTGAAGTTGCGTATTTTAGGTCGGCTTACCTAGCGGTGAGGACGCGGGAAAGTCGACCGCTGCCGCGCTGCCGCCGACTCCGCTGCCGCCTCCTGCCGAGGTGGATTTCCGGAGTCGACGGCAGAGCGATCAGGGATCGATTTTACCGCGTCTTCACTAGACGCGGTAAGCCGATCCCCGATAAACCGATTGCTACCCGCCGGATCGGCGGGTAGTGAAGACAAAGCCTCCGTTTGTGTAACACTGCATCATTATTATTGCTACTGCTACCAATACAACCCATCATCTTTAATCTTCTTTGTGGGTTTGTACATTGTTGGGAAGGGGTTCCATGTACTTTGCCATTCTAATAAAATAACACTTTGCAACTCAAACAAACAAGCATTTCCATTAAACAAAACATTCTCAGCAAGACATTTTCTCTGTAGCGAATACTTTGACTGACAAAGGATTAAATTACAGCTGAACATTGGTTATTTATGGCTCTTAACACCTGTGAGGTGTTAAATTTACCTTTTCACATCTCTGCTCTGGAAGGTATTTGATCACACTTCGTAAGTGTCTTGTATTTTACACTATTGATGATATTTGAACACAAAGGAATAAAATTGATTTTTAAATATTTAATTCAGAGAATTTTCCAATTTTATATTGAATAATTTATTCCATAAGTAGCATTTTGCATATTTTTTTAAATAAATTATTCTATAAATAACAGAAGTGTTCATCCAATATATTTTAACCAATTAAAAAAAAAATATATATATATATATATATATAGTTGTTTTCTGTTGTTTAATGTGTTGCATGCACTTATTGGCAATTCTTTTTTAATGGAAACAGTAAGCAGTCATGGACATACTGTATACATGGTTTGGGATTGTCAAGAAACAATCCCCTTAACCATTATCCATAACGCCCAAATGGGGCTCAATTGTATCAGTGCAATCAAATGTAATTAAACAGGAAATATCTAATTAACACCAGAATTTTCTTGTATGTTAAAGAAAACCATTATATGGTTGCAGCAGTACATACACCAAAGAATTGATGAAGCTTTCACAGCATCACAATGTATTTGTGCAGGGAAGGGATGTTAAAATGTTTTAGTAGGGTGATGTGCAATAATAACTTCAGTGTGTCCCAAATCACAGAATTAATTTACAGTCCTTTTAGAAAACTAAATGGGTTTAATAAAGTCTGCTCATAAATTAACACTAACAACTGATGTAAATTGCACTCTTAGTGAGATTTAACTCACTCATGTTACTGTTTATGGTTTTGTAAACCAGGCTTTTAATGTATTAAAGGCTGAAGGGCAATCTGTTTAATATGGGAAACGAATTCTGAGGTGGGAAGGTGACTGTTTGCAGAATTATCTTAAATCCCAGGACAATTAATATGGAAGCACTTATAGATAATCTTGATGGAAATAATGGAATGTGGCACTGTATCTTTGCTGTGTGCTTCCTTAGAAGATCTTTTCATTAAACAAATGCAATTGCAAAGGTAAATGGGAAAAGATATACACACGCCACATAAACATCAGAGTTTGATGCAGTGAGTTTAAACTGTCTAAACACCCTAAAAAATGGGTAAAGATAGTGGTAATGTTTAGTAAGCCCTCAAGAGTCAGGTTTGTCAGAAGAGATGACACAAGACTCTATAAAATGAAGTATCGCTTTGGTCACTCATAGTGTGCTCCTATGAATATCTAGTTTCTCCTGCAGGTGTTCAGAGGCTTAACACAATATTAGTGTAGTCACTCCTATACTAGAAATGTGATAGCTATTCTTTCAATAATAGGTTCGATTTTATAGTCAATCCTACGCTAGTCTCCAAGATTCATCCCCCAAATGCTGCCTGCTCTCCTGTTTGCAGGAGTTGCACAGGTGAACATCTAACTGGCGCAGCCAAATTTTCACCAGTGGTCACTGGTTTTTGTGTGCCTCAATTTTGAGTGTCCAAATTAAGATACAGAAGCCCTCATTTCTACTGATTTTGAAAGTCTGGCCTTTATTTTAAGCTATTTGCAGTTGACGCACTATGCCATTTTTAGAACTATGAAATGTTTAAGAGATATTCCCTCAACTTAAAATGTGTATACCTTGTTCTCTTTTTATGTTCTTTGCCAGTAGGAAGAATTGCTTGAGATCTACTTTTCAAATGTTAAAAGTAGAGACTGACCCGATCAAGCCCCAAAGTCAAACACACCCAAACTCTGGGAAGTATCAGACTTGGATCTGAATTTTAGAGCTTGTTCCCACATTCCCACGTTATACACATTCCAAACCTTCAGTTAGTTTTCAGTAATTTCTCTTTGGTATAAAAATTTGGTAAATCTTTCTGCCTCTCCCTGCACATATACACACATTTCATAAACATGTACAGCTTCTAATGTAACTAAGAGATCAGTTTTACTCATACAGGACACATGCTCCACCACAACCGCATAACAGTGTGGAGGGCCAGAATACAGAGCGTGATGCAAGATTCTCTTAGCAGTCTTCTCTATCCATACACAATTTCTCCCTGGATGTATATCCCCAGGGAAAGGCAACAGCCACACACGAGAGTGACGTAAGTTTCAAAGAAGAAGAAAGCTTCTCCTATATGACTGACAGGTCTGATGCCTTGATGTGATACTTCCATTTTGAAATGGTAACAATGAAAATCACAGCATTTACAGGGCTAAGGTGTTAGGTGGGTACTTGTGCTTCCATTCTCATGTACTGACAAAAGTGCCTCTGCTCCTGTTCCCCACCACCTCTCCCACTATCAGGTACCAATGATAGTAAGGGAGGGAGGAGTAAGCATCCCCTACAGCTTGAGAGATGGGAGTCTACTGCTCCTTACTGAGGCAGTGAATCTTGAAGATATGTTTTCTGGACTTCCCCATACCGTAGAAGGTTCATGCCTGAGTTACAAAAAAAATGATATTTTGCAGCGTCCACCTGAACATTATTTAAAAGACAGTGGGATTCTATCCATGTGGGGAGAGCAGCACAGGTTCATGGAGGCCTTTCACATTGATTGGAGAGGAGAACACATCCCTTATAATTATTGTTGAGAGTTTCCACAGAATTTCACTCCACCACGATTTTTTGACAAGTGCTACCTATAATACATGCTCTTTTTCTAATGACAGATTTATTGTTTTGCATTTTCCTGGTCTCTTCCCTGTATGTATGTTAGAGCTAGGGGATGTCCCAGTCTTAGCCTCAGAGATAAATTCCATTAGAATCAATAAAAAAAGCCTTCCATTGACTTCAACCCAAGTATCCTGAGTCTCAACCACTGGACCATACTTTATATTTTAATATTCCTCAACAGTCATTTATAAATCCTTTCACATTTGTATTGTAAAAATTAATTCAAAATAATGGTTTGGTATTTTTGTTAGTTTCAAAATCTGTAGTCTCTACTTCTTCTTCATTAATTCCTTAACTTTTTGATATTAATAATCAAGATTGCTATGTCTTCTTAATATATTGTGGTTATTGCAGCTCCAAAAATAAATTACTAATCAATTTAGGATGTATCAGGAATGCTGACTATGCTGATGATGTGGAGGCTGTTATATATGAAACCAGATAAAATATCTATAGCTAAAACAATTACTGTGCCTGCTCTTTGTGACGCTTAATGGACAAATGATCAAACACGGATCAAGACTGAGTTTTTTATTATTATTATTCTCAAAAGGGGCTAGTTTTGGTATATTTTTAAACAGAATTAAAACAGGAAATAATATTATTAATGAAAATCTTGAAACGGGTTAAGGTATTTGACCTTTCACAAAGTGCAATGAAAATAGCCTCCAACATTCATATCTACACTATGTGACTGCACCAGATTAATAAGAAACTGTGGAGAAGAGAATTGAGAAAATAGATTACAAAACAACAACTACTATTTTAGGTATTGCAGGGTAAAATATTCCTATTACAACCTTGCGAGTAACTTGGATATGTGTTTGAATTCAGTCATGCAATGCACTGCAAAAAAGGATATGGTTAATATATATATAATCCATCACATTTCTATCAGTAGGATGAACAAAAAGGGAAAAACTATAATTTCTTTAACAGCAGGTTATTTTGAAATAACTGTTTTCTTTTAATAACTTCCTGGATAACATGTGACTTTGAGTTATGTCATGTCAGTCTCTCTCTTCAATGATATAATATATGTTAACAAGGCAGAGCACAGTTTCAAATGGGAAAAAAACAAGAGATATAGTTGAGGGAGGGGAAAATAGTGTTTCACAATAAATTGCATATTAATTCAAAACACAATTGTATATACACAGCTTTTTGAATCACTCCAATAAGCTTTCACTTTAGGAGACCTGACTTCAGATATGCCAAATGATGATATAAAAAATAGTTTGATTCTCGAAGCTTAAATCTATGATAGGTGAGATGGTGGCGGTGTGCATATGGAAACAGAGGTACACCATTTAGAGAAGCTTCCACCATGTTTCTCCATGCTATAAAGTATATTCTCTTGTTTGGCATGAAAAATCCCCGTAAAAATTCATGTTACAGGTCCACATAAATAGGGGAATAGACAGCTATATTATGTTCTTGCCAATACTCTAACATTCATCAAATTCACCTAAAAGTTGATTAAGTTTAAATGAAATAAAACTAGAGCAGAACATGTTCTAATGTTCACCTAATAACTGCGGCCTTTTGTTTGAGAAGTCATTTAAGTCTCAGACGCAGGGAGCTTGCATGCATGGTAATCATACTACACTGAATATATTTAGTAGCCATCAAGTCTATCTTTACAATACACTTATTGTTGCACAAAGTTTGTGACAAATATGTCACAAAACACTTCCCAGGAAGTTACTGTCTCTCTGCATACTAGTATGAGCAATGAGCATAGGTGCAATGGTATCCTGTACAGAGGATTTCAATGGGGCTCTATACTGGTATACCAGTCAGCACTCCCGGATATAGTGGCAGGATTTGGTCCTTAGCCAGTAAGCACAGTGCTAAGTGTCAGAGCTAGAACTGCTCCCTTATATCACTTAGGCTTTGTCTTCACTACCCGCCGATCCGGCGGGTAGCAATCGGTTTTTCGGGGATCGACTTACCGCGTCTAGTGAAGACGCGGTAAAATCGATCCCTGATCGCTCTGCCGTCGACTCCGGAAATCCACCTCGGCAGGAGGCGGCAGCGGAGTCGGCGGCAGCGCGGCAGCGGTCGACTTTCCCGCGTCCTCACCGCTAGGTAAGCCGACCTAAAATACGCAACTTCAGCTACGGTATTCACGTAGCTGAAGTTGCGTATCTTAGGTCGGAACCCCGCTGCAGTGTAGACCTAGCCTTACATACTAATAAATTACCATAGTCTCTGCAAGTCTATTACAATTCATGCATGTGGTTATCACATTTTACTCCACGGGAGTATGTTTCTGCATGGATATCTCGAAACATATTTTTTATCACCTTCAACTGTTTCATATTAACTAACTCGTAGTTAATTAAATTTTACTTCTATGCTACACCAGGGGCATAATCATTGTATTAAGTTAATATTTAATTATACAATAATTCAATATTTAATATTATGAAACAGATGAGTGACAAGTTGTGACCATGATGTGTTGAGGAAGATTTTGTCTATAGTAAAATGCTGTGAACCATAATCACTCCATTTTCTTATCTTTTTGCACTGAGATTAATTACGTCAGACTGTACATAAGTAAGAATAATGGTGCCACATTAGGAAATACACGACTGCCAATCATTAGTTCAATAGAAAATGACAGCATTAGAGTTAGTTAAAAAATCATTGTTGATCTAAAAACACAGACTGTATTTTATTTATTTAGATGTATAAAGAATTTAAGGAAGCATTAAGCCTGGGAATTTCAAAAGCGTCTAAGGAAGTTAGATACCCAACTCCAACCAGAATTCCATGGAAGGGTGCCTAACTCACTTAGGAACCTTTGGAAATCACAGCCTAAGCATTTTTGCCATACAGAACTTAACACAATGGCA